>NC_057809.1:502364293-503066223 GCF_018294505.1 Triticum aestivum
GGGGGGGCTAGAGGGATGGCCGGTGCAGCAGCGGACCGGCGGTGGGGAGTGGTTTCGGGGAGGGCGGGCCGGCCGCGGGTGGCGGGGGCTGGCGGTTCGGCCTGTGGTGGTTGGCGGCTCAGGAGGGTGGAGTTTGATGATAATCTGGAGGCCCTTGATTTCGTATCAAACGACTGGAAAATCTAATGACCAGAGATGTAGAAGTCAGTCGACTGACGTGTAGCCTCACCCCACACGTACACATGCACGCACGCAAGACACGCACACATGTAGGTGTGCAACACTGACACGTACACACGCACTCACGAACACACACACGTACGCACCCATGCATGCAACACTGAAACATACCCTTGCACGCACGCAACACTCGCACGCCTGCATGCACACAGCACACGACGCAAGACACACGCTCAACCTATACGTGCATGCACCCTTTGTTAAGGACATGGATTGTTACAGGTATTAATCAATCTTATATGTGATAAGCAGAACATTGATGTTTGCAGCGGTCTTTATGAATCACAACGTATCGAACGGGCTATCAACATAGTAGGCTTATCTACATGAAAAAGATGACGTCACACTCAATGAACAATCATCGGTTTATGAAATGCCCGCTTCTGACCACCCTGGCCCACCAAAGGTTCCTCTACTATGCGCTACCTGCGTTGGGTCACTGACATGCAGGCCATGCACCCAAAGAGCCCATACGTCAGTGGAAGAACGGCACAGTGCCCTAGGTTAGAGTCGAGGGGGCCACTCACGGCTCGCCCGGCTGAACACGCCTCAGTGCCGCATTCAAATGCCTCCATGAAACCCGCCCGTGTGGAAGCGAGAAACCCACTCTGGACACACGTCCGTTCATGACCGGGCCGGCGTTAAACGCAACGCCGGCCGAGCTCCTCCCGTCCGCCGTCTATTTAATCTCCTATTTAAACGAGGCCAAACGCTGGCTAAGAATCGCACACCTCCGCCGCTCCCCTATCTCCTCCACCATTTTGTCTACTCTTACAATGGCTTACAAAGAGTAGTTATTCCGCATCCAAGCCGGCTGGGTAGCCCGCCGGATACGAGCTATGCAGCTTGCTGATCCACCTCCCCCCCCCTCGCCCGATGGAGCCAGTTGCCGCCCCAAGCCGGCGCGCGGTTCAGCAACTCGCCGCTCCAGGCCAGCTCGAGAGGAGCGGCGCACGGGTGTCGTTGCTGCCGTCCATGCCGCTGCCTCGTACCACGTCTCCTGTTTCTGTGGCTGAGACTCCCATGCCGGCGGCCGCACCATGCAAGCAGCGACAGAAGACGGGTGCGCGGAGAGCGACGAGTCGGTGGCTAGCGCCTCCGCGTCCGCCGCCATCATCGAGGAGAAGTAGAACACGGGAGGCCGCCGCCGCTTGGGCCCCATGAAGGCCACCGCGGAGGCGACGCCGGCGTACACAGCAGGTGTCTTGCCGGATCCTTTTGTTGCGAGGACCTTTGTCGACCCCGCATGGGCTCCACGGAAGAGGGGAATGTTAGGATGAACTTGAGCCGGTGCCGGCCATGGCGAGGTAGTGGCAGGTGATGAACTCGAACCGGTGCCGGCCACCATCATCTTCGGCACCAGCCAATGATATCAGTTGGGCATTGGGGAAGCGAGCCATCCTTTGCGCTAAAGCATATACCTCCGGGGCTCGCGGCAGTCTGGTGATCGTGCTGCCGGACATGAGGAACACAAATCGATCGGCGAGCGACCATTTAGGCCAGGTATTAAATACCTGGTCCAGAACTAGCACCGCGTAGTTCATTTGAATGTAATGAAATCCGTCATGTTTGTATGAAACTCCGGTATTTTATATGATTTCCGTCGTTGTTTATATGAAATATCAGTTTGTCTTCCTGTTTGCGTGAATTTCGTCCAGTTGGTTGAGTTGCTGTCATAATGTGTGCGACTACGGTTGGATGGCGTAATTTGCGGGTCGCCGGTCGGTCTGCGGGTGGCTCGGGTGGCGTTGTGGGACAAAAAAACACAGCTCGTGCGAGCTCATCTCCAACATGCGCACTGGAGGATGCATGACAGCATGAGCACCCGATCCATTCCTCGTTCATCGGTGGCAAAGGCACCGGTGGACAAAAGGGTCGCCAATATTTTGGCTACCCCGGGCAAGATCCAAACAACCCCTCCCAACAGATTCAAATCCCTTGTTCGCCATGGAATTTTGCCATGTGTTGTTTTCATGGACTAGCAAGATGCTCGTGCATTGCACGGAACATCAAGATGCATTTTTTACAAACTCCCGCATGCATGCAAGGGATAATTAATGTCCTCCTTTGCTAGTACCACGAGGCAAACACCATTAATATTGCATTGATTAGTGTTAGTGGCCTTGTATATCTGCAAATTGTAATTTTGATAGTGGCCCCTTGTATATAAAAATGGAGGGAGAAAGATGAGAGATAAGGTGAGGAGGAGTGGGGCGTGGTGGTGACTGGTGGTCGGACTGGGCGGAGGCATGGGGATGGACGGCGCATTATGTCTAGGTTTGTATCTCTCTCACACACACCCACGTAGGTGGGGGACGTGCACGAAGAGAAGACGTGCACGCACGGCACACGTACTCCCGTCTCTTTCCCAACCACACCCACGCGGGTACACGGTGGAGCTCATTTTTGTACGAAAAAGGTAGCCCACGTGGTAATTTGACACGTGTACTGTTTGTCCACTTGGTGGAGGGAGGATCGTCTACCACGGGTGAACAAACAAATTGCGACTTGACGCATGATGTTAAATTAAAAAAGAGGCAAACCATGTGGGGCCTACCTTAGAGGCAAGGCTCTATACACTGGAGTACTTTTGAGGTGTCCTGTCAACTCGCAGAACGAGGAGAAGCTTGCTTAGTACGCTGTCTCCCCAGCCCACGAGCGCGGTGGCTCGCAGGATGAGGTGAAGCTTGCTTACGAGTAGTAGTAGTAGTAGTAGTATTACTGTATGCCTTTACGCCCGCTCCCTCGTCCACGCACGCGGTGGCTCGCAGCACGAGGAGAAAATTTTACTACTCTCTCCGTTTACTCCTCGTCCCTACTACGTATTTTGGTTAGTACTCCTTTATTTACTTATACAAGGCCACTATAAAAAAATACATTTTGCATCTATACAAGGCCACAAATAGTAATCGAGACAAAAGTTACTACTCCCTCCTTTCCAGTTTATGGTTCAATTTCAAAATCTCTCCAACCAAGGTAGACGGTGAGAGGTCGAATTAATTTCGTAGTTTGCACAAGTAATTAGTATGCTCGTTTTTCTCAAGAAGTTATGTTTACCGAGGCATTAATTAGAACGAATGCATGAATGACCACTAAATTCCCATGAACTTGTACATGCATTGGTTAGTTTCCTCTTGACACTGCTTGCGTCGGGTGATCTAACGCACCTCGAAATACAACATGTAATGGTACTACTACTAGTATAATAGAATTGAGACTTATCAAATGGAAAAACGAATGTTTTTTAGATGAGCCCTATAAACCCTAGTGGGTACGTACTCCGTAAAAACAGATTTTTCCAAAACTAAGTTGCTCCCTTTCATGAATTCTGTAGTATACTCCTCCGTCGATGCTCCCTTTCATGAATTCTATACTTCCTGCCGGCGACATGTGGGACATATAGCAACCGGGTCGACGTGTCAAGCACCAAATAACAGTGCAGAACGGCAGGGGGACGCACCCCACTCGTACCGGCCCAGTAGTAGTAATGAGCAATGAGACGTCAAATCACAATGCCGCACCTTCCCAGATGGACGAAGCAACCATTATTTCACACTTCGGTTCGCCATCATCTCAAACCACGTAGTATTGCTTCTGCCTCAAGAGTGACACGCGCGTCGCCTTGGTACATCATGACACGTGGGACCGCATGACAGGCCATGCTCCCCCGCCGATCGCTCGGTAAAATCACCTCATTTTTACTATACTTCCTCCGTATCGGTTTACTACATGGCATGCACATCATTCTAGGTTGAGAATTTAACTGGCTATATATGTGATGAACAGTACTCTAGCCTTTTAAAAAATGTATACTTTTGTACAGTAGTACTATCGATGGATTGTGCCATGGAGCAAAAATTGAAATTAAAAAAAGGTGGTACATATAGAGAGCGCTCGTCGCCAAATTATGCATATAGTACTATTAAAAAAGCTAGTACGTGCTTAATTGGGGTGCTAAATTCTGTTAAAGAAATACTAGTAGTATGTACATACTGAAGAGTTAAAGTAACGAGAAGAAACATAACATAGTTCTGCTGGGGGATCAGCACAACACACCCCTCAAATTAAACTAAGCACACCTGAAATTAAACTATGCAACTAATCCGGTAGACACTGCATTAGAAATTTAGAACCACCATGAGCAACGACACTGCCACCTTACTCGGAGTCCTCGTCCACGTCATCGACTTCGTCCTTGTCCCTCTCCCTCTTGGCCGATACTTCTTTGCTTGAACCGCACACTTGGCTGTTGCTCTTCATCAAACCCTTGTAGATATTGAAACAAAAGTAGCCATCCATTATAGCGTAGTGGATGTGGTCTATATCTAGTACATTCCGCTGCCATGCATGACGATGAAACGTGTAATGAGGTTTCTCCAGTTTACGGTACGAAGGATGAACCATGGCTCCTGCCAGGGTCAGCATTGAAGGATGATGAGAGGGCACCAGCCGATTCTTCTGGAGGTCGAAGGGGTTGCCTACAATGAGGCCTATCCGACCCAGGACTTCTTTGCCGTTCTTAAAGTCTACAGTAACGAATTTCACAGTTTTGTCCTTGAGGAAGTTCTTAAAATCCTGGCACTCAACGTCGGCATGGCATATGTGGTAGACCAAGCAAATGTTATGTACGCAAACCTGGATCAAGGTGCGCTTCTTCCTCTCTTTGTCCTTTAGATCCTTCTCTGGTCCCAGGACTGTGGTGTACTCAACATCTAGCCCAATGACCCACTCATCATCTGAGTTTTCGAACATGCGTCTGAAGCGAGAAAGGCATCCTTTCACCGTCGCGGAAGAACGGGTGTAGATGACGTCGAACTCATCGCCGGTGATGGTTCTAACCTTGTACTCACCGCCGATCGTGGAGATTTGGGACGCCATGGATTTGGGAGGAGGGTTAGGATTAGTGGAACTGCCGTAATGTGAATGGACGGGACGACTAGGAGCGAACCGCCGTATTATTGAAGGACGTGGGGGGACGAGTAGGAGCGAACTGCCAGCGTGCGAACAGCAGGGTAGTGGCTTTCCATTCTCCCATGATACGGGCTTCTGAGAGCCCTTGGATCTGAGATTGAACGGTTGCATGGCGTGATTCTAGACCTATGGGTGAATATCCTATCCTGGAGGGTTATTCTGCAAATTTACATCAACTTAGCATGCGACCGTTTGATCTCAAATCCAAGGGCTGCCAGCAGCCCGTATCATGGTCGCGCCTACCACGACCGTCGTGTCGCTCGCGCGGCCGCGCCCTTGGAGATTTAACACGGTGCGTTAGGCTATCTGATGTTGGCATGTCATACATAGTCATCACTTAGTCACTCATACTACAACAAGGTTGGCTATAAGGTTGGCTATAAGTGTATTTTTTTACTCCTCTCTATCTCTTTCTTCATACTCCCTCCGTCCCATAATATAAGAACGTTTTTGACACTAGTGTAGGGCCAAAAATGTTCTTATATTATGGGACACAGGGAATACTAGTATTTATTGCATTTGCCAAGGAGTGACCTCTTCCAATGAAATGGTGTTGCTAAGTTTGCTTCATTTAATTAGCTATAGACTCAAAATTGTCTTTTCACCTAGGTACACGCGCTTAGCACCATTTCTTCCTTGGGTCACCAAACTAGTCTCTCTCTTCTTGATTAACTTGTCACATCAGACTTTATGCCTATGTGGCAAGCTTAAGCACCTGTAGGAGCAAGTAAAACTAAGTACAATAGTGCGCTTTACATGGCATTTTTGCATATGTGGAGGAAAGAGAGGCAAGGAAAAAGTGGAGAAGTGGGCTCTCATGCAAGAGCCAGCCTCTACTACATGGTGGAGCATTGGGAGAGGCACCTATATGGAGGTGGTCAGGAATCGGGAGACTCACGCCGGTCGTAGCGCCGCAGTTAAAATGATAATGGCAAGTCAAATCACGGGGCCCCACCTGTCCAGCAGTAAATCGTTGTCAAATCACACAGCCCTACATTTGCAGCAGCCTACTCCCTCGTCTTCTCGCGTCTCTGTCGAACCGACTAGGCGGAACTACCCCGCCTACCGCGCAAGAAAAGCCCCGCCCTCGACTTTTAAATACAACTACATCCGCTTAAGAATCCAATGATATACTTTTTGTGACATAGTAACTCATATTTAGTTAGTCAAATGGATGACCTAGAACTACGTGCAGGCCCTATAAACCGAGACGCCTAAAAATAAAAAACCGAGACGGAGAGGGTAGTTCAGCACGTATCTTTTTAGATCAATATAGTCGGGATTCACCAAGGAGCAAAACCAAGTGGTAGGCTGCTCCTGTCGTGTTGGCGTAGCAACTCAAGCAGGGTCAGTCCGCACACGAAATGGCGACACACTTAACAGGACCCCTTTGGCCGACATGTGGCTCATCCACCGTCTTGTTCCACGTGCGATGCACCAAATTACAGTTCGGAGCAGCGGTTGGAATTGGAGGCACCCCGGTCGTAGCGCCGCAGTAGTAGAAAATGAGCGATGAGGGGTCAAATCACAAAGCCCCACCTTTCCCGCATTAAGCTGGACGGACGAAGCAACCATCATTTCACTCTAGGGCGCAAGAGCATAAAGAAAAGAGAAAACAATGATGCGTGCGGCAGCTACCTAGGGCACCCTAGGGTAGGGGTCTCCACTACAGATCCTTTTTTTAAAGCGCCTCCACTACAAATCGGCTTCTCCCTCATCCTCTTGAAGAAAACCGATGATGAGTGCGGCGGTAGGGTTTGTAGGAGTACTACGGCGTGCGGGGCCACGTCGTAGTAAACGGGTTCGAGTCGACGCCTTAAATATGTGTGGGCCGCTTGGTTTTACGGGAACGAGGCAGCATTTTGGGTTCGGGGACCAGTGGAGATATAGTACGTACAAAAATTGTGGACGTAGGTTCGACCGAAAGGCAATGATGCATGGGCCCTGCATTTTGATATACCGGGGCCGCATGAAATTTGCTACTCTACTCAAAACTAGTAAGGTACACATGTATTGAACGCATGAGATTTCGAAACCAAATTATGAATAAATACACACTATAGCATGTAAAGCTTTGAGTTATATATGCATGATATAGATGTTCATTTAGTTCTTATAGTTCATCTCATTCAAAATCAATTAGTTTTATAAAAATGTTAAGATTCATGGGGTTGGGCATTGTAAAGCATAAAGTAAAAAACAAATAATGGCAATTCAATTTGAAAAAAAAACAATTATGATACAGAAGATTCTAGAACAAAGGAGAAGTGCTTGTGTTTTGAGGTTTGTGCATTATGCTTAAGTTCAACCATGGAGTCTTCTAAATTGTACATGTGGCAGATCTGGTGGAATGTTGGTGATATCCAATAGCCAGTAGTGCTCGGATTTGCCATCTCTGCATTGTCGGATTAGCTTCATCCAGCGACCATCTTTTAAAGTTATTGGCACACTATATAGTTCTTGTGCCATAGTTGCATGTTTTGGAAAAAAGCTACTAGTGGGTTGTACTATCTATTTAGGAATAGAAGATGTATACATGGAAGTTGTAGGAAAAGAGATGACACGGAGCATCTCAATTCCTATGAGTAGGGATTGGAAAAGAGGTGTCATTTGGTTCACATCATAGGAACTTTTCTATTGAATCTAGAGATGACATGTATCTCAATTCCTATGAGGAGGGATTAGAAAAGAGATGTAATTTGGTTCATATCATAGGAACTTTTCTATTGAATATACACTAATGTTTATTTTCCTTTGAAATTAAGGGAGTAAAGGAATCCATTCATATGAACCAAGTGGATCTAAAGCTATAGAAATGATATCATGTTTATTTCCTTTGAAATGTGGAGTATATGAATCTATTCCTATGAACCAATTGGCTCTAAAGGAAAAAAATCCTATAAAAATCATATCATATAGAGTTCCTATGATATTCCTCGACACTAAAGGATGGTTGAAATTGCTGCGGGTGATACAATGGTCTTTCTTTGTAGACTCCTCACCCATCTTTATAGTTACCTCTCGAAGATGAATGAAAGGATATATACATGGTATTCTACATGTGCAATTTGGTACACGAAAACTCGGTAAAGTTTGCGAGGTTCAAATTTTCAATAAAGCAATATGCACTGCATTTCGGAACGAAGGGAGCATACGGCAGTTGCTAACACTTACGTGGAAGATTTGTGTGTAGGAGGAGTGGCTGTTCTGTTAAATGACATGGCAAAACTGACACTGTCGGATGCCGATCTAACGGTTCTTACGACGTTCGTCAGGGAAAGGCTTGTGGTGAACGTTTGTCGGATAATGATTTACGGACACATGCATTGCATTGATATGTGCCCCCTCTCTCTCACGCACACGCACCCTCACGAGTCACGACTCTCCTGAGTCCTCTCGCAAACTCGCACGTCGCACCCACCGTCTATCTGTAGGTAGACCTCACGCACATATGTGCTCTTCACACCCTACCCTCAGAACTTCTAAAAAACAAAAGACGGCGCGCACATTTTATTTTAGCTCACACGTCACACACTTATACTATTACTCTTGCGGCGAACGTTCTTTGGGCATAGTATATTGTACTCTCACGAAGAGAAGCGGTGCACGCACGCACTAGTTCTCTCACACCCACTTGCGGGTACACGTAGGAGCACATTTTTTTGAAGCTGGTACAACAAAATCACTCCACTATATATAAAAGCAGGAGCCTTAGCGCTTGCTTTACTAGGGTTCCTCTCGTTCACTCTCTCATGCTCTCCAGATCTAAGCATCACATAGGTGGCCACACTCTCTCTCAGCTCATGGCTGGTCACAAATCCGGCCGGACAACCTCGACCGGGGCAGGGGTGTAGGTGCATCGTTCATGCTGTCGTCGGCGGAGAGGGAGGAGACCAACGACTGCTCGCACGTCCCGATCGGCGGTCGTGTTGTTCACTCCAAGAGAGCGCCAGCTCGGGAGGGCCTCTGACCCCTTCTTCCTCCCTGCGGTATTGTGGCCAAGATGCGGCCTCCCGATGCCGTCTTTGCCACATGCCGACGACCCTCAGGTATATATTCCTTCAAAACCTGCCTTGCTCTACTGCCCCAGCTCCCTTCGTGTGGATCATTTTCTACTTTCGTCCGCTGTTCCAAAGCCACCTAGACTTCTACTATTATTAGAAGTAAAGCTAGTTCATACAGTCGACTCAAAGCGTTGGTTCAAACAGGGAAGAAAGTGGGAAAGCTGTAGCATTAATCTAGGACTTGGTTCTAAGAGGAAACGGGGGAAAGTAGTAATATATGTCACTGCTTAAATAACCGTATTTTGTATTTGCGCAAACATGGATGTCTGTCTCCATATCATTTCGGGATGTCTATCTCCGTATCGTTTCTATCCGCGCAATCAAAAGCACACACCTCAGTTTTAGTACAACTGCGCAAAATGAGATGGCTATCCCTCGTTGTCGTCGTCTAACCTCCCGTCTTTAAGGTATCCCTACATTGGTAGTAACTAAGGTAGAATGACCAACCCAATCTAAAATAAGTTGATTCGTACGTTTTACTTCCTGATTGCAGTGCAGGGACGAGCGAAAACAACTGCATCCTAGTCCGGAATGCACTTTCTACCAGTTCATCCATGGACCGAGGACTAGCTGGCACGGCTGCACGACGGTTTTTTGGACAGGTGCGCGGACAAGAGGCATTGTGGTCTGCTTATTTCTGCAAATAGTGGTGCTTAAATTTAGTGGAATGCACAAGCATTTCAGCTGGTCAGTACACTGCATGGTTCAGTTCAGCATTCCAGCTGAGACCACAATTATAATCGGTTATTCTGGAATGAGAGAACCTAACCCTGGATGGTGGCAACAAGAAAAAACCAGAGTGAACTCCAGGAAATTTAAGCCTGCCGGGAGACCCTTTGCTCAGAGAAGCCTTGCTTGTTTTTTCCTGATTTGTAAACATTCTCACAACTTTGTCTTTTGCTGTGAACTAGTATATGTTTGTTATGTTCTATGAATCATTGAGATGTATAGAATTGCTTAATTTATGCTTTTCAAGTTTTTTATGAAGACGAGTTTAATGTGATTGTTCCACATGAGAGTTGGACTAGCGTGTGAACGTTTGGAATTTATTACATTGTGGCCTCAATTAACTGCATGAACCACTGTAACAAGATACATAGTTGCTTATATGTCAGACAGCAGATTGTTGATTGTTAGCTGGTCGATAGCCTAGTGTTGAAGCGAGTTGAGCCAATGTGCCATGTTTTGCACAACTGCTTACAAGTGGGGTAGCACCAACAGTGTTTGCAAGTACTTATGTATACGTCGGCGCATGGTTCTCGAACGAGTGCTCTATTTCATCAAAACACACACTGCTCGTATGATAAACTGTGACAACTTATGTCTTACCATGCCATATTCATGAAAAAACTAGTGAGGATGCATCTGTTTTGGCAACAATTACGATGGTTCTCACATGATTCACGGGCACACAAAAGTAGCAGCAGTTCCCATAGACGGATTCAAACAGATTACTAGCCCCAGAGGGGTCGATAATAGGCAAGGTTCGGATAATTAGACACAATCCAAACTACTATTAAACACTAGCTGGGGCAACTATTTCATGCCTCGATCTAATTTGGGCTGGACACAAGACGGACCTTGCCATGAACATCATCGAGGACGTCCCGCAGCAACTCAATCCTACGAACCTTCATGAAGACAACCTTGTGGCCTTGCCACTGATAAACTTGTTTGTGTAGGCATGCCACGTCATCTTCCTGCGTAAGCTTGACAAGAACAGTATGCCTCACAAATGAAGGAGTAGCTTTGAACTTCTTGTGCTTCAGTACACCCTGGACAACACGCCTGACAACAGTGAGGCTGGAATACAACTCTTCATTGGTATAACCGCAAATGGCTTCCAGGATCCAACAACCTAAGAACTCTGTTTTCCAGTGCGTATATTCAGGTCGTCCGCCTCATAGCGAGTGACATGTACAACCACACAATCCTTGTCTGCATCAGGGCTCTAATTGAAACAGAAACAAATTCTGAATTACTTTTCAGTATAAGAAACACAAGTTATTTAAACCACTATGTATAGCATGGCATCGAAGCTAATAAAATTTTGCATTATTAATCACCACATACTACCTTTTCTAAAAAAAATCACCACATACTTAGATGAAAAAACACAATCGAGATCGGCAAAGAAGGAAATCACCTTGGGCAGCTCAGCGGGGGGGACACATCCTCGAAGGGGGAAACCTGCTCCTGCAGTGCCACGGGGGCTGTAACCTCAAATGGGGCGTTGACCATCTCACTAGTGGCCGTGAGCGTATCTGGGGTCGGCTTGGTGGTTTCCTCCATCTTCTTGGAGCTCTCTGTCTCGTGGGGATCATCCTCCCGCGTCTGCTCCAATATCGGCAGATCTTTGCCTGGTTCTCCTTGGTACATCATGAAACTGACGAATACTAGGAGACCACTGAAAGGAAAACACAATCGCAATGACAATGAAACAAAAAAGAGAGTGAGGATATGTTACTACTTTGCAAAAGTTCTTTTTTTCTCTGAACGAAAATATACCAACATCACAGATCCGCTTACCTTCCCTTCGTTCGGAGAGAAGAACAGTGGCAGATGCGAGTGTTGCCTTTCTTGAAGATGGTGAGAGAGAAGGGGATTCAACAAAGAGTGAAATGATGGTTGCTTCGTCCTTCAAACTTAGACTGCGGGGAGGTGGGGTTTTGTGATACGACGGCTCGTTACTGCCGCACTACGACCGGGGTGACTCTCCGCCTGCATACTACCTTCTAATTTGGTGGGTGGCATTTGGGCCCGCGCGCTGCATGGCCCGCATGTCGGTGAACAAAAGTATAACGGCATTCAGTAGAGGGAGACGTTTCAATGACCTAGGAGGAGCTAGAAGCGGTAGAGTGTCTTCACTGTAGTAGTAGTAGTAATTGTTTTTCTGGGTAGCTGTAGAGTGTCTCCACTGTACTAGTAGTAATTGTTTTTTTTGGGCCCAAGACAAAACAGCCCATCCACACTAGTAAATAGTAAAATCAATTCAAAAGCCCATATGTTTACTGAATTGATGGATGGGTATGTCGAAGAGCAAAAAAAAGGAGTTTCAAGTGGGCAAAAGAGCTTCTGAACATGCCGGGTTTCTATTTACAACATATTGTGGTCATAATCCAGTAAATTTTACGACCCAGGATGTTCATTCTATGGACCTGACCGATCCATTTGGTTGTGACTGCCGAAAACAGTGCTGGAGTTAGATGATGTTGTTGCAGTTTTCAAGCCAGCCGCGCTCTGAGCTCAAAAGACTCATCTGGAAGACCTGGGCAACGGGGCAAGTGAAGTTCTTCTGCTGGCTATTGCATCACAACCGGCTATGGTGCAACGATCGGTTACAACGACGGGGCTGGGAAAACGCCTACTTCTGTCAACTCTGCAATCAGAACCTTGAGTCGTCGGTGCACCTCTTCTGGGAGTGCACGGTCGCCAGAGAGGTATGGCAACGTGCAGCGCAATGGAAGGGATGTGCCGCCCTGTGCCCTGAAGACTGGTCACCACGCAGCGCGACCATGGAGATGGTGGCCATGATCGCAAGCAAGACGGAGCCGGGCCACCGGCGAGGGATACTGTCGCTCACCGCCCTAATTCTCTTGGCGCATTTGGCTGGAGCGTAACTGCACCTTCAAGAGGAAACAATCAAGCGTCAGCGACATCATCACCTTGATCAGATGTGACCTGGAGCAATGGCGCCTTGCTGGCACGACCTGTTTAGCGACCCCTTTCGGGGATCCAACGTAAGACATAAGCATTTTTTGATCGTCAGGCTAGCTTTTCGGCTGCTCTAGTCGCTAGCCTGAATTTTTGTTTTCATCTCTCTGCTGCTGACCGCACTCTCGATCAGTTAGCCCTTTTTTATTCTCCCCTCTGCTAAATCAATGATAAGCCAGGCAATCTGGATCTTTCAAAAAAAAAGTTTCTCAAAAAGAAAATAAGAAAAATGCACCTCTTCCTGCATTTGAATCACGACCATAACGAAAATTACAAATTGGGTTGCGCACACGATTCGGTGCCGCTTCGCAGTGGGTCTGATAGAAAAGCGCCTGAAACTGCTCTTCTGGACCCGATGCGAGCATTCAGAAAAGTCTCGGTTTTGATCTCTTCATCGTCAGTGCACACTTTCCCTCGTCACTCCCTCACATGCGAGGTTGGCAGCCGCTCCAGAAGCTTCTAGAAGCCGCCGCGGACTCCTCCAGCCCCCTTGCCGCCGCGCGCCTCCACGCCCACCTCCTCCGCTCGGGCCACCTCCACTCCTCCCACCACCTCACCTCTCGTGTCCTCGCGTCCTACCCTCCCGCCTTCGCTCGCCACCTGTTCGATGAAATCCCCGCCCCGACCCCGCGCCTTGCCAATGCGCTCCTCCGCGCCCGCGTCCGGGCGGGCCAGTGGCGCGACGTGCTCCTCCTCCTCCCGCGCCTCCGCGTCCGCCCGGACGCCTTCACGCTGTCCCTCCTGCTCAAGTCCTGCGCCATGCTCCCCTCCCTCGCCCACGGCCGCGCCGTGCACGCGCTCGCCGTCCGATCCTGCGCCGCGTACACCGACGCCTTCGTGGCCACCGCGCTTGTGCAGATGTACGCGAAGTGCGGCGACATGGTTGGCTCAATCAACGCCTTCAACGCGTTCGAGGAACCAGACATCGTCCTCCGGACTTCCGTGGTGACTGGGTACGAGCAGAACGGGATGGCACAGGAGGCACTGGAGTTCTTTGCAAGGAGTGTGATTGGCCAGGGTTTCATGCCGAGTCCAGTCACTCTTGTGAGCGTGATCTCGGCAGCGGCGCAGTTGAGGGATGCCCGAAATGGGCAGGCCTGCCATGCATATGTTCTCAAGAATGACTTGGAGTACGACTTGGTTCTGGTGAATGCTATTCTTGGGCTTTACATGCGGATTGGAGCTGTGCAATCTGCAAGGAGGTTATTCGACGGAATGATGGAGAGAGACGTGGTCACATGGAGCTGTATGGTCACAGGATATGTGCAATCTGGACACACCTCTGAAGCGTTGAGCTTATATAAGAAAATGGTTGCGGCAGGAGTGAAGCCAAATGCAGTTACCGTGGTGAGTGTTCTGCAGGCCTGTTCGCTTGCTCTGGATGTTGAAGAAGGCAAGAGGTTGCATGACATTGCTGTCAAGATAGGTTGCGAACTTGAGATGACAGTTGCAACTGCGCTGGTTGATATGTACATGAAGTGCTCGTGCCAGGAGAAGGCAATGCAGTTATTTCTTCGGATGCCAAAGAAAGATGCAGTTGCTTGGGCAGCGGTCATCAGTGGTCTTACCCAAAATGGTCTCCCTGATGAGTCGATGAGAGTCTTCAAGTGCATGTTGTTGGATGGTCCTGTCCCTGACGCTGTCACTATGGTGAAGGTACTTGCTGCATGCTCAGAATCTGGTGTTATGAATCAAGCCTTTTGTCTCCATGGCTATTTGATTAACACTGGTTTCTGTGATAAGAAGTTTGTGGCAGCTGCACTTGTGGATTTGTATTCTAAATGTGGAAACTTGGGTAGCGCTGTCAGGGTATTTGAAAGTGCCACTGAGAAGGATATTGTGCTGTGGAGCTCAATGATCTCAGGTTATGGAGTCCATGGCCTTGGGCAGCAAGCTGTTGCCTTGTACCAAAGGATGGTTGCTTCTTCAGTTAAACCTAATAGCCTGACATTTGTATCTGTGTTATCGGCATGCAGCCACTCTGGACTAGTACAGGAAGGAAAGTCCATTTTTAAAAGCATGACCCGAGTCTATGGAATCATGCCAAATGCAGAGCATCGTAGTGCCATGGTTGATCTCCTTGGCCGGGCCGGTGAATTGCAAGAGGCAGCGAAGCTCCTTCATGAAACAGGTGGGAGAGCTGATGCTCATACTTGGTGTGCCTTGCTTGCTGCCTGCAGAGAACACCGTGACACAGAGATGAGTGGTGTGGTAGCTGCCAAACTACTCAAGCTGGATTCTGATCATGTTGGCTACTACAATCTCTTGACTAATATATATGCTTTTGATGAAAAGTGGGACAATGTAAAAGAGACTAGGGACATTATCAGAGACAGAGGTTTGAAAAAAGTGCCTGGTTGCAGTGCAGTAGAGATCAATAATGCAATGCACACATTCACAGCTGGGGAGAGGTCACACCAAGATTGGGAGAAGATCTCTACATTGCTCTGGGAGTTGTCACGAAAGTTGAGAGGGGATGATTGTTTCTTTCAGTTGGACGGTCACTTGGTGTTTGAAGATTTCTGATCTTCTCTGAGCTGAAACATGATCTTTCAATACACTTCACTTGGTGGTGAGTTCCTAGAAGAAAGTAACAACAAAATAGCATATGCAAGGTAATAATTCATCTTATAATGAGAAAAGTAGCACAGCTTAGTTTTGCACTAATTGTAAAATTGTATATGTAGGACAGACACTTCCAAGAAGTGTATAGCTGTAGTCCCCTTCATTTAACAATCAGTCAATCAGCTATGTATGTGTTGTAGATTTAACTTTATGGTCAGAGCATGGCTACCTTTTTCCATAATTAAAGAAGCGCGTTGACCTGATGTCAACACAAATGCCCTGAACTAACCACTGGTTGTAGGTAGTTTCATGTTGGAGAATGCGTTTGTTCAGGTCTGCTCAGGACTCATGATATGTGAGCTGTTAGTGCTCTCTCGTAGTCGGAAGTCATTATGCATTTGTTCTCTGGAGATAATGAGTTTCATGCATTGAACCTCCAATGCTTTTGCAGAGTAAATTCATCTACAGTTCACTGCAGCTTGCACTGTTTGACCGGTTCTAAAAGTTGTTTCAAGTAGAAAGTTGATTGATATGTTATTGTGCTCTGTGTAGGGCAATATACTTATATATGCCACATAATGGCACGATTGCAAGCCAGTGCTTGTCTCTTTCTCCTATGTGTGGTATGCAGGCAGCGATTAGCAGGTACAGAAACCAGTTATGAAGTTACTCTTTCTGCGGGCCTATCCGCTTGTTTCATTCTGAGTGTGGTTAAGAGTAGCATGATGCGGTTGAATTAACCTAGCCAGTCTTTGTGGACTACATCAGCACTGCCTTGCATTTGTTATCTTTTGTAGTGTTTTTTTGAATCGCTCTGAACACCTGGATGAATTTATTATTACCATAACAAAGGTGGAACTATGACAATGTTTGCGTCTAATTGCCTTGGCCGCATTGGTTTATGATGTATAGTCTCGGTCTCACCGGTCAGTTACCTGCACGCCGCTGATTTCTTCGAGCCATGGTGACACTTATCTGTGTGTTTTATCCGTTTTTCTGCTATGTGGCCAAAGAAGCTTACTTATCGGACGTCACAGAAATGAGGAGCTATGGGCTATGGCAGCATTATCAGTCAGTTGCACCTAGTATTCAATCTGCAGACACATGCTCCCTCAGTTTGAACTAAAACCACAACAAGAATTATGGGACGGAGAAACAATTTAGGATGGCCAAGCTGATGTGTGCCAGTTCAATACTTCTTGCAGCTGTCAAGAGCCACACAAGCTTATCTCATAAGGGTTGTTTACGATATTGATATATGGCTTGAGATGTGCATGTTACGGCTTGACATTTTGTAGTTACCCCAGACTTGAACAAAGAACTCCTGGCCTAACACTCTACTGAAGCAAATCTACAAACATGGTGCGCCGGTACTATGGACGCCCCTGTTGTCACCCAAGGAAATTAGCATACTTCTTGATAAAGACCGAACCTCGAGGCGAGATCCGATCCGTTGTTGCGGCCCGATCTTTCACGACACTCCACCTTCAGCAGCAGTAGCCCCTCACCCGCGCACGCGATATGCACGAAATAGAGGGTTTGAACCTTACGGCCCAGCACGAGAAAATCAATCTCGACGATGATACTCACGCGCAAAAACAATTTCTACAAAGAAATCGCAACACATAGGTTTTCTAAAGATCCCCCTAAAACTTGATACGGGTGTCTACCCTTGAAAACACATCGTGTCTATTTTATCAAATAACCTGCTTTACAATGAACGCATCATGGCTTTATATATTAGCCAATCCATCTAACTTGAGCAACAAACCAAACTATTCATCAATTGATATCTCTCACGGCTAAACATAAAAGGAAACTAATTCTGTTGTAGGTTCATGCGTCTTCTCTGATTGCATGGCAGGTGGACCCCATCCAATTTCCTTTAAGGAAAGAAGACTCCATGCGCTGCATCTTCTACATGTTCCTCCCTGATACGTCTCTTTGCCTGGCAAGAATAAATATAAAAATCTAAATTGCATTGATTTTCTTTTAAACCAGCGTACAACGCCTCTATATATCCGATTAGAATATTCCCTTGTAAACTCATCCATACGTACAACCTTGTGGCCTGAGTATGCACGGCTCAAGGACCGATGAGATCCATGCAAGTAGTACTCACGTTGTAGTTTTCCATTACCATATAACTCAGTTCGTTTCTTATCTCCCGGGACCAAATCAAGAAATACACCGTAATTGCATGCGCTCAGAACAAAACAAGAATGATTGTTCAATGATTTGACCACCGATCCATCTTCACTCAACTGAAAATAATTAGGAGCGTAGATATTTCGCTGTATTGATCCCTCGACATCACTAGCATCAACGTCCGTATCACTTCTTCCTTCCTGCTCTGGTGTTCCAAGACAGTTTCAGGGAAGCTGATGCTCATAGGGCTGTTAATTTGTATGAAATGTACAAATTGGCTTGTATTGGAATCTTGACTTTCGGGCCTCAAATTTAATTGATCGATCAACCTTGAAAACCTATGAGCACTGTGCTTGTGAGCATCTTAGCCTACTCCAAACAAGCCTATAAATCTTAGGCAGCAGCGAGTCGCAAACTTAATTGATCGAACCACAGCAACGTGTGAAGTTATGCAACACGGAACATTGTCCAGTACAACACTTGAAACATAAGGGGATGATTACTCCCCAAAAAAGAAACACAAGGGGATGCAAACATCGATCCAAACAAACGATGTGAACAAAAGCAAAGGAAAAGAAACAGCAGCAGATCATGCATGAAACCACACAGGGAGCAAGCAAGAAAAAGGCAATCACTTCTACGTAGTCCTCGCACTCGTCAATGCGTATTAGCAAACCACTAACGCATGCATGGGGGCGTTGACACGATGCTTCGCCTCGTTCAGATGGCAGCAGAGGAGCCATGGTGATGGTGGGTGGCGCCGGTGATCATGCCGCTCCACAGGCCGAGCCCGCCCAGGGAGCTGATGGAGGTCTCTGTCGGCGCGCGGCTCGCCTCGCCGCACCACTCCAGCGACAGCAGCCTCTCCGCCTGCGGCTTCATCTCGGCAACGACACTGTCACGCTCAGCCCGCGACGTCGCGCCACCAAATGGAAGCGCAAGGTGCTCGCCAAGCCCGGCTGCATACCGGAGCGCGTTCAGTGCGTGGTACTCCGCGCCGCCACCGCCGCTTCCGTTGGCAATGCCCATCATGCCTGGCCCGGTGAAGTGAGCCTCAGAGTTCGCGCTCTCAAAGCCGCCGGAGCCCGAGAGGATGTGGTCGTACTTCCAGTCGAAGAGCCCGAGGCTGCAGAGCGGGTCGGCGGCCGAGACCGCCGGCGGCTGCATCCCGGAGAAGGACAGGTGGAGTCCGGTCTCTGCCATGTGTCGCCCGTGGTGAAGCTGCTGCATCATCGAAATCGGCGGCGTGATGACGGCGGCAGCAGAGGGCTTCTTGGCGGCGCTGGCGCGCTTGTTCTTGCGGCAGCCGCCGCCGACGGGGACGTTGCGGAGGGAGCCGCCCTTGGTCCAGTAGCGGCGGCACGTCTTGCAGAAGTAGCGCGGCTGGGAGAGGCTGTAGTTGTTGTAGTAGCAGAACTTGGTGTGCGTGGAGTCGCAGCGCGGGCACTTGAGCGGCTGGTCGTGCTGCGGGCGCAGCCGCCGGTCCGCCGCCTGCTGGGCCTGCATCGGCTCCGGGCACGCGATGATCAGCTCCTCCGACGGCGACGACGACCCCATCCCGCCCTGGTCCTCGGGAACGATGCCCTGAAAGCAAAAGGCACACACCAGATCAACGTCAGCACGTTGTCGCAGTGTGATCTGTAATCATCATTAGCTGTGGCATGTGACAGAAGAATGGAAGCCTCGGAACGCGCGAAAGCGTCTTGGCCAAGCTGCTAGCTGCATGCATGCATGGTCCCATGCATGTCGCAGCAAGCTGCATGCAGACCAAGCTAGGGTTTCTCAAAGGGTAAAGCTTGCGACACCCATGGCGCTTCATGATGGAAGCATCAAGTAGGTCCAAGTTCTAGATCGATCTGGGGCCGATCCTATGGTATACGTACTTTTAGACTCAGACTGATCACTTGCTTTCCATCACATGCAAAAGTAACAAGGGGTGTGTAGATTTCTTGAGGGCCATACGTAGTGTACTTGGCGACTTGGTCTTGATCTCTCCACCATTCTCCATGCATTTCTCATGATTACTCGCAACTCTAGATCCTTAAGAGTGATCATAGTCTAGCTTGTTCCTAGTTATACATATACAGTTAATTTATGTCAAATATACAATGTTTTATGCAGAGTTGCAGACTGTATGCATTGGTGTGTTGTGCCCTAGCTATCATCCCATCCGAGCTTAATTCAACGACATGAATGTTACTCCTCCCATTCGTAGTGGATACAGATTTTTTTAGAGGAACATTGAACAAGTTTATAAACAAAACTACATATATTGAATACAAATATATATCGTTAGATACATCCTGAGACACTTTTGTTATGTTAGGTGTTGCAGATATATATGGATGATTTTTCTCTGTAGACTTGGTCCACTCTAAAAAAAACAATATGCAATACATTATGGAACATAAGTAGCATGAGAGTTACCCACAGAGTTCAAGCCAAGTCTCCTTAAAAAAGGCTATTCTACTCATAATGTACTATTGTGCTAAATCTGCCTCCGCTCCAAATGCCGTTGTTTCTCCGCATTAACATTTTTACCTTTCAAGGAGAGGCAGAATTTATGTCATGTTCAAAAGTTAAAGTGAAACTTATCAGATGATCAAGTTGTACTTGTTTGAATCTCTTTATCTTGTCGTTGCTTTTGCTTGCAATACATGTGGGTCTCTGGTTAGCTAGTCGATAGCTACCATTCACTTTTCACAGTTTCTTAAAATGGACACGCACTAAAACTACTAATGTCTGGTAGAATGCCCGCTTTTGTTGCATCTTTTGCTTGTTTTCCTTTTAAAGTTTCTTTGTGTAACAAAGCTATGGAAACAAAATGTTTAGTGTGTCTTAAAATGTGGTATTTACACTGGTGAGAAATATCCATTCATGGTCCAAAGCTGAAACAACCGGATGCTGTTTACATGGATGATGGAACAGTGCATATTTCTCACACATATCTCCTACAGTAAATTTGGTCAGCTCACGTAGATACTACGCATCTGACAAATTAACTAGGGTCTGTCTAAACAAATTAACTAGGGTGGTATCCAATAAAATCTTGTTTCCCCCTCACCCTTCCACAAATCTCAATGCAGAGACATCAGACTGTTTAGGGTGTCGACTTAGACGTAATTAAGAATATCTGAAGCGACTTAGATTTAGCAAAATCATACTAATAATTAAGTGATGCTCTTACCAGCAGTACATACTCGTGAAAACTGTTCAGGTAAAGGAAAAGTTTTAGAACCTCTGTGAAACAAAAGGTACGAACGAAAGATTTTTTTTTAGAAATACAGACTAACCTTATCAACGAAAACTACATGCGCTACTAGCTAGTATGAATACCACAACTGACTAAGAGAATTTGCATATGTTCGTTCATACTACATGTGATCAACGACGACAGGAATTTTTTTCAATTCTAGCTAATCAAGTATCAGGATCCAGCTGCCTGTAGATCTGCAGCGCCTAGGTACGTACAGTATCAAATAGGTAGATCTGTGAAGCTATATATTGAGTCATTAATTCTCCTCCAACAGTCTTTATAATTGATTTGGATGCAGAATACACCTACTAGCGTGACGCTTGTTTCTTCCTATGCTGCTAGGTCAATTAATCACAACTTCGATCTCCTGTATATGTAGATCCTACAACGTGTATATGGGTAGACTGGAAAACGAAAGCAGTGGTTATTTTCTGAAGGCTGCACGGTAGCTAGAGTAGCTGCATGTACACACCAGCGTATGTGAACACGGTCTCATCTCAAGATGAGGAGATGGAGACAAAAATCACGTTGATCGCGCAAAGCCAAATCAAACCAAGTGCTAGTTGATCACGCAAATCAAAACAAAGTGCTTGTTAATTACAAGCACGATAGGTGTACATATATATGTGGGTGACATACCTTGAGCCAGTCGGAGTCCATGCAGAAATGCATCGGATGAGCTGCGCCTGCCATCATCGATCGCCCGGGCTTCCCAATCAAGCAGTCAAGGCACCCCAAAGATGCGGCAACCTCACTGCCAGCCGCTATCTATGCACGTAGCCCCGGCAAATCGAAGATCCAGCAGCAACTCAAACCTAGATACGATCGATGGTCTACACCTACTGCACACGCACGCGGCCTGCTTGTTCTCGTTTCGTTATTTGTCGACGGGTTTCAGGGCGATTGGCTAGCTAGCTAAGAGGAGGCGGATTCACCGATTAGTAGCTAGGAAGAACATGAAGATGAAGAGGAGGGCGGGGTGTGGATCGACACATCGATGCTGGACAGGAGAAGAGAAGCTGTGGAGAAGGAAGAGGAGATATGAGCCGGGGAAGCTGGTGGGCTGCGGCGCTACTGGTAGTTGGTGAGAGACGTGGAGGAGGGGGGAGATGTGAATAAGAAGGGAGCGAAAAGCAGCGGAGCCATGGCCAAAGCCCCAGCCGGATGGAGGGCGGACTGGAACGAGCTTGGTGTGGGTAGGCTACTGTGCTGCTGCCTCTGATCGCCAGGGGCTTGGCCTGGCTCGGTGGTGGTGGTGGGGTTGGTTGCATGCGACGCATGTTGCCGGGGGTGTGGTGGGGCGGGCGGGGAGGCCCACCGTGTCGGGGTGGAGTCTGTGTGGAGACATGGCGTGGGGGAAGACGGCCATCTTCTCGTCTCCTCGCCACTGGTGGGCCTGCCTACGCGCGCGGCTCGCATCCCGCGGCGTGTGCGCGTGTCGGTCGGCGGCCTTCATCTTCATGCTAGCGCCTACGGCTGGCTACGTATCCCCATCGACCTCACCCGGATCGGTGGGTGGTCCGGTTCACGGTTCACGGCGTTGCTAGCGTGTTTCCGAGGTGAGAATTACGGCGTGGGTACACGAAGCGCCTAGTAGTACAGCTGTGGCAGTCAATTTCGCCGTTTGCCGGGGTGGTTGTTTGTTTGCGTAGCTGCAGCTGGAGCCTAGCTAGGCCCTCATTTTATCGTAGGAAATTGAAATTATATAAGAATAGAAAAGACGCAGTAATTCATGTGTCGCTATAAAGCCTTTTTTCATAATAGATAGGACAGAAAAATTATACTCCTAGTATATATCTATTGTTCATTGTTTTTTATAGCTTACCACTCCTGCCGAATGGATGCAATTTTGATCATTACCTCTGAGCTAATTTTCTTCTTCTTTAAAATACGAAGGATATGAATTATTCCTGTGTAGGAATAGGGACTCATTCCTGCAAACCAAAAGCTCTAAAATATTTTTTTTCTACGAGAATCCTATCCTATGGGATTCTTCATATTTCCTGTAAACCAACGAAAGCCTGAAGAGGTGTTCCGGGGTGGTGCAAACGGAAAAACGCAGAAATTTTGGAAGATCGATGAAAGAGGTTAGAGAGATAGAATGTGTTGTATTGGACATAACAAAGGAAAGGCAAAATAAGATTTGATCTAACGTTGATATTCCTATGTAATGGAGAATTTGGCGACTCCAATCCTATGGTCCAAACTCTATAGGGGGCGGGGGAGGGGGGGGGGGGGGATCTACGAACTAGAACCTTCCCAAATTCCTTCAATCCAAAGAGTGAATATTTTAAAACTTTTAAAATCTTTACTATATGCCGGCTATTTGATTTTCATAATTAAGGTCAATGCATGACATTATGTGTGGAGTAAGATTCTGAAAATATCATTATCTCGCGAAAAATTATGGGGGGATCTACGAACTAGAACCTTCCCAAATTCCTTCAATCCAAAGAGTGAATATTTTAAAACTTTTAAAATCTTTACTATATGCCGGTTATTTGTTTTTTCATAATTAAGGTCAATGCAGGACATTATGTGTGGAGTAAGATTATGAAAATAGCATTATTTCGCGAAAAGGAAACTCAAGACTCTTCTAGCTAGGGGCTACCTTGTACTCGGTTTACAAGGAAAATTTGCACTAAGCTAAGACCTTTCTCAAATGAAATTGTACAATACTCCCTCCGTCCCATAATATAAGAACGTTTTGACACTAGTGTCAAAAATGTTCAAACGTTCTTATATTATGGGACGGAGGGAGTAGTATTATTCTTGGTTTTTATGTTTTCCATGTATTGTAGTCGAGGGTTGTCTTCATCTCTACGTGCAAAGGGAGGATTAACTCTTGTGTGGTTGTATTAGCTTGATGTGATGATAAGACTTCGTAAAGCTTTCATTATAAAGAAATCTGGTGTAATCAATTATGGGGAGGGGGGGGGGGGGCGTTAAGAAGCATTGCAAATTAGCAAATGGAGAAAATGAATGCTACTCTGGACATGATGTTGATGACTCTCTTTTTAATTTTAGCAAAAAATGCTTTCAAGCTTAAAGAAACTATGGGGGCGAATCATGGATGGGGACGTCGACCACATTGAACCTACACTAGTGAGTTTCAAAAATATGCGATCAAACAATACCTGTGTGAAAATCATGAAATGACTTCACGACACATGTCATGTGTGATAGAGAGCCATTTTTTGATTTTTCACACAAACCACAAGTGTTCTTCCATGGGGGTTCCAGGTTTCACCGACAAAGGGCATAGGTAGAGCGGCACCTCCCTACGCACACTTATTCAACTTAGTGCAACAAATAAAAATCTAAATAATGTAATTAGTAGGTTATATTTTCTCATTGAAGGTGACAATTTTTTTTTACTTTCTCTCTTCTCTTTTTTTGGTTCTCGCAACTTTCTGTTGGGTATCATCTCTAGCCTATTGTAACTTATTTGGGGCAAAAGGTTTTGTTGTTGTGTTAAGCTAGAGGGTTTAACGACCCAAATACAAAGAGTGAATATTTTAAAACTTTCAAAATCTTTACTATATGTCGGTTATTTGATTTTCATAATTAAGGTCAATGCATGACATTATGTGTGGAGTAAGATTCTAAAAATATCATTATTTCACGAAAAGGAAACTCAAGACTCTTCTAGATAGGGGCTACCTTTTACTCGATTTACAAGGAAATTTTGCACTAAGCTAATACCTTTCTGAAACGAAATTGTACAATCGTATTCTTCTTGGTTTTTATGTTTTCCATGTATTGTAGTTGAGGATTGTCTTCATCTCTACGTGCAGATGGAGGATTAACTCTTGTGTGGTTGTATTAGCTTGATGTGATGATAAGACTTTGTAAAGCTTTCATTATAAAAAAAATCTGGTGTAATCAATTATGGGGAGGAGGGGTTAAGAAGCATTGCAAATTAGCAAATGGAGAAAAGGAATGCTACTCTGGACATGATGTTGATGACTCTCTTTTTAATTTTAGCAAAAAATGCTTTTAAGCTTAAAGAAACTATGGGGGCGAATCATGGATGGGGATGTCGATCACATTGAACTTACACTTGTGAGTTTCAAAAATATGCAATCAAACAATACTTGTGTGAAAATCACGAAATGACTTCACGACACATGTCATGTGTGATAGTGAGCCATTTTTTGACTTTTCACACAAACCACAAGTGTTCTTCCATGGGGGTTCCCAGGTCAGACCGACAAAGGGCATAGGTAGAGCGGCACCTCCCTACGCACACTTATTCAACTTGTGCAACAAATAAAAATCTAAATAACGTAATTGGTAGGTTATATTTTCTTATTGAAGGTGACAAATTTTCTACTTTCTCTCTTCTCTTTTTTTGGTTCTCGCAACTCTCCCCGAATGCAAACTTATTAATCCTAAAGAAAAGAGTCATCGTCTGGAGTAACGGGTGCTTGCTCATGACCATTCCTCTTCTCTCCAGATTTTTTTGTGCGGTGCATACCACCTTGACATTTTGACGACATTGTAAAATACACTCTTTCTGAAGAAGAAAAATGTGTCGTGTACAGTGAAACCAAATGTTACAACAGTGACGAAACCCAGTACATGTCCCCTTTCATATCCCTATTGATAATAGGGAAAATGTGTTTAAGTTTGCTTTTAGCTTGATAATATTATATTAAAATTAAAAAAGTATAATCACCTTAGTACTCTCAACTTCTCAAGCATTAGGGAGATCAGAAAAGATGGTGGGAAAAAACTGCTAAGTTGTAATTTTGTACAGTACCACCGAAATAATAAAGCACCTGGAAGAGAAATATTTCATTTGGACCTAGTTGATTTTCATTACACTTCGGTATGTAGGCATGTCAAAAACATTGTTTGACATCACTACAGAAAATAAGGTATGCAATCTACAGGCAAGAGAGACAAATATACAAACTGTGCTGGTATGTAATCCTAAACTGATTTCTATAAGCAACACTAACCCTATAGAAAAAATATATAAGCATATAGTAGCTAACCATACAAAAATCCATCTACGCGAAGGCCGGTAACACTTGGGAGCTAACTGTGTCGAAGATCCGGCACGACATGATCACAAGGGGTCCTCCGGAGTGTTGTACTCTGTCGATGGTGGTCGGTGGCCGACTGGCGATATCACCTCCTGGCAACCGCCACCCAGCTCCCCGTCAATCTGCCTCGATTGACGGTGTAGTGCCGCTGACCTGTGGTCAATGATCTGGCAGACCTAGATCTGCCACCGCGCCATCACGGTTTGGAAGGTCGTGCACTGTACCATGGGCGGGCTTGCCACCACACCACCCTGTTTGACAGAGGACTAGGTTGACAATAGTCACCGGAGAAGAAGCGTTGGATGCCCCGTGTGCTCGACGAGGTGAACGTTGCGACAATTGTGCTAGGGGTTGTCCGTATATCGGAGAAGGGAAGGGAAGATGTACGAAAAATGAAGGGAAGACATACAAATAACAAAATTCACCTAGACCCCCATTTTAAAATTTATGTGCACAAGGAACGAGACAAATCATGTTCTGGACCTAATTAGCACATCTGGTTAAGCAAATAATTGCAGCAAGAAGCGAGTTTTAAGACTAGCCACGATGGGTAGTAACATAGACTAGTAACATGCACATGTTACTAGTCTATGTTAGGGGGTGTTTGTTTCCAGGGACTTTTTTGTGTAGGGACTAGAAAAAGTCCCTCTTACAGACTTTTTTATCAAACGGGTGGGACTTTTTAGGGACTAAAGTAGGCATTTGGGACTAAATGAAGAAGACTCTCAAGGAGAGTCTTTTTGGAACTTTTTGGGACTTTTCCAACAATGCCCCTCCATGCACCCATTGGCCCGCCACTCCATGGTGTTGTTTGATTGTTATTTTTCTATATACTAGGGGCAACATGGTCATTTAATAATCTCTAGGAAGTG
Source organism: Triticum aestivum (assembly GCF_018294505.1). Lineage (NCBI taxonomy): Eukaryota > Viridiplantae > Streptophyta > Magnoliopsida > Poales > Poaceae > Triticum > Triticum aestivum. Next base: position 502,391,178 of record NC_057809.1, read on the forward strand.
ACTAGGGACTTTTTAGTCTCTGGAAACAAACAAGGAGGGACTAGAAAAAGTCATAGGACTAGAGAACCAGACACCACCTTACTACCTCTATAGTGAGGAGTAATATATGTGTGGTAACATGCAACACTTCATTTATTAGGCTATAGACTCATTTTGCCTTGATATGTGTGATGTTACTCATACTAGTAGTAACTAGCTATATTATCATTTTCCTCTATTTTTTATTTATTGCTTGCCACATCATCTATTTTATCTAGATATGTGTGATGTTACTATCTATATTACTCCCACCGTGAATAGTCTAAGCTGATCATGGACCCTTTTACAATTCGTTGGTCTCTTTTAATCTTTATCTTTTTCCCGCGAATTAAACACCTCGACTTGAGAGAGTTATTGTATTTTTCAATCATCCATTTTACGAATACTTTTCTACCATATTCGTTTATTTTTCTATTCCTCCATTTTTTGTGTCATGTGAATCGAAGGAGGGCTAAACAGTTTTAACAAAAGAACCTAGTACGTGACAAGTAAGGCGTCGCCATGACGACACCGGAGCCACGTGGAATATTTCGGACCTCGTGAAAAAGGAGCGACGAGAAAACCGAAAGCTCACTCCAATTGGGACCCCATGTTTTGTTCTTGTTGACCCGATCGATCCCCTTTTTTCTTCCCGGGCCGTCGTATTCTTTTCTCCGCAGCCTCTTAAAAATACGGCGTACAAAATTTTGGTCGAAAGGCACTCCTATCTTTCCCTCGCGCTTTGATTTGTTTTTAACCACCTAGCTGGTGCTGTCAAAAGTAACCGAACATGCATGTCGCGAAAGAAAGGAGCACCAGATGTCACATTATTTACAGAAGTAGAAAAAACTAAAGGCGGGTGTTCAGTCTATGAAACTATGACCAGTTATGTGATTCTTCACGCATGTACCCGATACTCCAATAAAATGAGTACTAAGAGTATTTGATTTGTGAAACCTGAATGGCTAGGAGGACAGTGGTATTCCCAATACAACTTCCACACTTGACATTGGTGCTCACATTATTCCAGACGTTTCGGCGACGTGTGTTTACTGGAAGGAGACGTTTCCTTCGACTATGAAGGTGTCTGTGGTGACTTCATTAATCTCGAGATGATGTGCTGACTCAGTCACTCGAAAGTGCTTGTAGGAGTAGGGCGTGCATGCATGGCGTAAGCGTATGTGCGCATCTGCGTATGTAATGTGTTAAAAAAATAGTATTTGATTGGGTTTGTCTAGGACAGATCTAGATGTGCTCTAGTTATTACACATCTAAGTGACTAAATCAAATTAGAAAGAAAAAGATAAAAGACAAAAAGAAAATGCTTGCACGAATTTTAGCATAAAACTAATGACATGAGATTTAGATGTGCAATAGTTAAAGCACATATAGATGTGCTTTAGCAAAATTGTATTTGATTTTTAGTTTTCAGCTAAGACATGGAACCGTATAGCGGTCTGGTTGAGGGTAAAAAAATTCGTCTGCTGGTGGTGTGATGCAGATTCCTATAGTCTACGTATGGCCGGAATTTTTCTGGGTCCGCTCGAAAGCATGTTTTTTGGGGGGGACTGAAAGGCATGTGATTGCAAAGAAGAGACAAGGGAGGGCGGAGCCGAAGCATCTCTCCCTGTCTTTGATCTCTTTCCAGATTCAAAATTTGTTTCCTTTGCTTTCCCCAACTCGCCGTCCACAAGCAAGGTATCGATACCCTCGTTCCCCGCCATCATCATCCTCTAGCTGTGTGCGCGCTGCAGGCTTGGCTTGCTTCGCTTGGTTGGTTGGTGTCAGTCGTTCGGTCAGTCAGTCGGCTGTCAGTGCCATGCATCAACCTCGACCCCACTGCATCGCTTTGCGTTGATTGATAGCTTCTTCGGTTCTGTTTGGATACTCTAACTCAGTTAGAGGTTAGAGTTAGATTCTAACAATGAACTAACTCCAAATTAACTCTAACAAAAAGGTGTTTGGATAACAGGGTTAGCTGAAGCGCGGATACGGCGAGGCGCCTTCATGGGCGGTGCGAGAGGGAGGAAGGGAGAGGACAAGAAGCTTCGAGGAAGTGAGGAGGGATCTGCCTCGGGAAGAGCGAGAAAAAAAGCGTTTTTTTAGTGTTCCTCAGAAGAACTAACCCAAATAAACACCTTTTAGGTGGGTTAGATTTTTTGGATGAGGTAGATGCATCTAACCCACTAACTCTCCTGTTTGGATATTTTTGGGTTAGTTGAGTCCAAACTAACCCAAACAAACTCTAACCCGTTGATTCAAACAGGGCCAATGGCCTGTTTGGATACTCTAACTCAGTTAGAGGTTAGAGTTAAATTTTAACCTTGAACCATCCCTGAACTAACTCTAAACAAAGAGGTGTTTGGATGACAGGGTTAGATTGACAATAAATACTCTTTCTTAATCATTTGGCTACTTTGGACCCTATTTTCTGCCGGATTTGGCAGAGCGAGTCCTGGCCGAGGCAGACGGGGACGCGCCCGGCAAGGAGCCGCGCTGGCCTCACGCGCAGCCCGCCGACCGAATCCGGCGTCCCTGCGTAAAGAGTCGCGCTGGCTGAGGCCGACGGGAACGGGCTGCGCAAGGAGCCGCGACTGCTTACCGGCGGGCAGACGGGCCGCAGGAAGACGAGAGGGTATGTTGCGGGGAGAGTGAGAGAAAAATATGTTTTTAGTGGTCCCAAAGAGAACTAATCCAAATAAGCATCTTTTGGGTGAGTTAAATTTTTTAGGTGGGTTAGATGCATCTAACCCAAAGTAACCCTCTCATTTGGATATTTTTGAGTTAGTTGAGTTCGAACTAATCCAAACTAACTTTAACTCATGGAACCAAACAGGGCTCATGTTGAGTTTTGAATTGGCATTTAACCAAATTCATATTGCTTCTTCTGGACTTTCTTCCTAGTTTGATCGGGAGCTAGTTTACCCGAGTGCCCGAGTGGCAGTACTATTAGTAGGTAGTATTCTCTTCGTCTCATAATGTTAAAATAAATTTGAGGTATATCGTCGATCATTCGAGAACCAAACAATCACATAAGCACGGCACCAAGATTTATTAACGAGGTTTACCAATATGGCTACATTCCAGGGCCTGACTATGGGCGCTCCTTTTCGTGACACCGCTACAATACCGTACCCGGTCGCCCTGGACACCGGCACATGCCGCCGGCTTCCCATGCGTTCCGGTGCTATTATGTTGGCATAGATTACATCGTGTGTCTACCCCCGCTATATATGAGAGGGCTAGGATACAAGTGTCCTATTAGGACACGCCTTCATATCCTATCTAAACACAATACAACTCTAGTCCAACTGTAACCTATCTTGTACACAATATTTGACACAACTCTAACAAACTCTACCTTGGCGAATATTCTCCATAACCTTGAATTCGTCAATGTGTCAAACTTCCATGTACATTGGACTTGAGCTACTCCAAAGACTCCATGTGACTCCACCTGCAACTTGTAGTCTCTTCTTTTCTTGATCACAGTCAACACTCGAACAAAATTAAGTTCCTCATTACTCTAGTTTCTGCTCCCAACTTTCAGAGTACTCGTCAATATTATCACACACTGATCACTGACCTGCATGAAAGTGAACAACTCATATATTGGGTGTCACACATAAGAGTTATCTGAACTCAACATCACCGCTCCTTTCTTGACCGCCTGTCTGAAACTTGAAGGAATTTCACCGTTGCTTATAGTCATCCCGAGTCAAATTCGCAGTTGACTCATCACATGTATGACCACCAGAGCCCTAGTCCGTCTCCATGTCCCGTGCGCGCCGCACGCCTCGCCGCTATTACCGCGTCGAGCCCCGCTGTCCCGGTCGAGTCTCAAGGGTCGCGAACCCACACCACTCAACCCCACTGCAGAGTACCACCGATCATCATCGACCGATGACAAGTTTCACGCTTCCATCAGACCACTGGGCTCCAGTCTAAACTGCGTGTCACTCGCTTTTCCCACCCGCTGAATAGGCTTCGACCCCATCGACTTACGCCGTAGCCCCTCAATCCAGCTCCACCTTCAACATGACTCCATGGTAGATGACCAATCCACCCCTGCGCCTCATCGACTTCAAGCTTCGTGTATACACCACATTGAATCAATCCCGCGCCATAGTCTTGTCGAAGCCACACATGCCCTCGGGGCCTGCGCCACGTGTTTCCACGCCCCAAAAGTCGGTCACCATCAGCATCACGCTCCTATGTAGCCGTCGTCGATCCCGCACCGTCTTCTGTACCAATCGACTTGCGTCGATCCGTCAGACTATCTAGTCCGACCCAGCCGAACTCGTTCGACTGTATGACACGCTCGAGGCTCCCAAATCATCTTTCGCGAATTTCCATCCATCACACATAATTCCATCTTAGCTGGCATGACTTCCCGCAATGCCTTCAAGCATCCCTGTTGTGCCAACAAAATTTTCATCCTTGTCTGCCATAACCAAGGTTTTCAGTTCCGTGAACTTCTCCACCTCAAACCCGGTACCCATTGGCCCCATGGTTCTTTGTACGGCTGACCCTGCGAAAAATTATATGAGCTTTCCACGCGATGCCCCAAGCACACGGACAAAACCTCTGCATGCTACTATAGCAAAACCAAGAGAATTAAAAAATCTTTGGCCTTCACGTGGTAACTCTCGTCTCAGCTCAACTTCCTGATGCTAGCAATTGCCTTGTCAACGCCTCCTGCTAATTCCAACGGATGCATATCCCTTGATGGATTTAATTCCTCGATTGATTTGCCTACCTAACTCCGTGTCATTGGAGACTCGGTCTCCCTTTCTTTTTTTGTCCACAAACAAATCTCCGGCACGCTCATGCTTGAGTTCCTGCGTGGGACAACATCATCGAGCCAGCTCCGCCGTACCTGTGCGCGGCCACGCACCACAACCAAGCCGCCTGCTCCACAGCCCGCTGGACTTTTGCGTGAATGCCATGGGCCTTGCCTGGACCAGCTGCTCCCAGCTGCTGCTCGCACAAGTCCCACGCATCGCAACTCGCCGAGATCGTATCGACCTGACGCTTGCCTAGCTCAGTGCCGCCTGAACGCTCGCCCGATGGATCCACACGATCAATCGCCGCACGTCTGCTGCTCCCGATGCTTTCGCCTCCCGTCTATCAATCCGATCCCGTCGAGAACTCTGCCAGCCTCCGATTACTTGTTTTCCAATCTCGCCGAGAACCACGCCCCACTCGGTTGCAATCTCAAACTCGATATTTCCTCTAGATTGACGATCCACAACCTCCGAACAACCTAGCTCATGATACCACTTGTTAGAATAAATCCGAGGTATACCGTCGATCATCCGAGGACCAAGCAATCACACGAGCACGACACCGAGATTTGTTAACGAGGTTCACCGATATGGCTACATCCACGGGGCCTGACTATGGGCGCTCCTCCCCATGACACCGCTATAATACCGCACCCGGTCGCCCTGGACACCGGCACATGCCGCCGGCTTTCCCTGCGTTCCGGTGCTATTATGTTGGCATAGATTATATCGTGTGTCTATCCCCGCTATATATGAGAGGCCTAGGATACAAATGTCCTATTAGGACACGACCCCATATCCTATCTAAACACAATACAATTCCTAGTCCAACTGTAACCTACCTTGTACACAATATTCGACACAACTCTAACACATAATATAAGAACATTTTTGAGAGATTGTCAAAAATTATCTTATATTATAGAATGGAAGGAGTAGTATGCATGAATCAAAGGCAGTGTATGTGGTTGTCAGGGCGTGCAAGAAATGTACGTAAATGTGTACACACTCAAAATTGCCATGTATGCCGGTTTGTCATACAGGGACTTTGACATCTATTACCTTATCATGACTTGTTTGGTTTGTGATTTTTCTTTTCTTAAAAAAAAAGTTAAAATCCTTGGCTTTTGTATCATTGTGATGCATACAGCCATCTACAATTAAATTGATGTAAGACGGTGAGGCGTAAGTCACCAACGAAACAAGTATAAAACATATACAGCTACGGTAGAACCAATACAAGAAATGAAATTAACGCCTACAAGTAAGTAGACTTCTTCGGCAGCAACCTTCAAGAAGGGATGCACATCCTCACGCCTCCATCGCCATGTCCAATCGTAGACGACAAGAACGAGGAATTTCATCATGCCTATTGAGACTAACCAATGAAGGTCAACATGGCAGCGAGATGACAACGCCTTCAACACGGTGTCGACCCTTCGTTGCTGAGTCCAACCATTGAAGGCTACAATAAGGGTTTTCACATTGGAAATGAGACGGTGGTCCAATCACCATCTTCATATGGACCTTCCAACATTTACACCAGTTAGTACTCAATGGTTGCGGGAGAGTGGGATGTAGTCCCAAGCAAGATTACTAACACGGACATTAGGAGGCTGCCTGTGATACTGTGTGGATTTGGCCGCTATCACTCCACACCGGCGAGAAACAATGTTTAGCATCCACCATGATCTCGGAATCGTTGCCCCGACATCCTTCATGTCTACTAGCATGTCGCGCGCCGTTCCATTGTGACGGTGTCCTTCGACAACGGATCGGCCCGTGCTCACCGTGCGCGTCACTTTCGTGTCTGATCCGTCAACCGGCCACACAAGAAAGACGTCATGTTTGTGTTTGTAACTAAGTTTGCCATAGTTTGCCACAGTTGTCTTACTTACCTCGTGTGCTCAAATGTTTAGCCACACTTTGGCTTGTCTTAGGTAATTTGCCATACTTTTTGTGTGTAAGGCATTTGGGCTTATTTTTCATATATATTTTTACCTTATGTGTGGCTAGAGCCATACAACCATTTTACTTGGTTAAAGTTGTCTAATTTAAGGTGTGGCAAAGTGTAGCTAGGAACCTAACAATCCCTATGTCTAAAATCGAGTAAAAACTGAAAACCAAAGACCCGACCTATAAAGACCGAGACCGAACACGTATAGGCAGAACTAAAATTGATCGTCGAAACTAGAAGACCGAACTAAATTTGGTCGGATCGGTCTTCTTCTCCAAATGATAGAATAACCAAGATAGACCGAATTAGCACAATTCTTTGGATGTTTACGGCACGGCTAGCACAATCCCCAACCCTCTCTCAATGTTTACGACACAGTTCTAGTTGAATACACCTACTATATACACATGTTGTCTGAGTGTATCAATTTTGAATGTTGGTTGCATACACCTGTTACACATGTTGCTTTAATTAGCTTGCACACGCCTATATTGTCTTTTATTAAATGGAGGCAAAATATTTGCCTCGTGTATTAACTATGAAGAATAGAATAGAGTGGTGTTACTATCCATTGAGTTTTAAGCGCTACGCCACCCCCTAGTACAACTACTCCCCCGACATGATTTGCCCTAGCTTCTTAGCACCAGCAAGCCACCGGGATTCCTTATTGTAAGCATTGTGTTCCCACGGTGTGAGATTTTCCATCGGATGCGTGTGGTAATTTATCATGGACTACTTGGAGGACCCCTGCAGGGTTAAATCTTTCGGAAAGCCATTCCCGCAGTTATGTGACGACTTGGAAATTTATAATATCCGTTTGTAGAGAACTTGTCACTAAACTTCAAATAAAATACACCAACCGTGTGCGTAATCGTGATCGTATCTTTTTGAGGGAGTTCGGGAAGAGAACACGGTGGGGTTATGTATGACTCATAAGTAGGTGTTTAGGATCACCTCTTGATCATTACTAGTTCACGTCCATTTATGCATAGTTTACTCGTCTTATTCTTGTATTGGTAAGTTAGCCACATAGAAATTAATGCTTAGTGCTTGCTGCAACCTCGCCACTTCACCATTCTTCACCCATTAAGTTTTGTTAGTTTTGATACCCATGGTAATGAGATTGCCGAGTCCCCATGGCTCACAGATTACTACAACAACAGGTGCAGGTACAAGTAAAGCAATGCTGTTGACGTGAGTGTGATGCTTGTTTGCTTTTGGAGTTCTTCTTCTTCCTCTTCGACGATCACAGGATGGGTTTCAGGTCGGGAGCCTGGGATTAGTAGGGTGGACTTCGTTCTTATTTTTCGTTTGATTTCATCCGTAGCCAGATCCTGCTCTTCTGTATAATGATTGCTATGTATTGATGTATTGATGTACTCATGTTGTAGCTTGTGGCGAGTGTAAGCCTTTATCTGCTATTCTCATCTATCCAGTACGTGATATGTTGTAATGATATCCACCTTATTATGCGCTCGAAATGCGGTTCTGCCCCAATCATGAATTCATCACGTGATCGGGATAAAATTGCATCTTGGACGTTACACAAGCACCCATAGGGCCGCTTCCTACCTAATCTCACGAAGAAGGATTCTCGGTGGGATGCTCTTATGATGAAACACATGTACATTTCTTTCCTTCCAAGTGGCCTAAGAGGTGAGCATGGCAAGCGAGGCGACGACCTTGCACTTTGGGATGCTAGCATCGGAGAGACCAACCCACCAATCTTTGGTGTCGGTGTACCAAGACATGGGTGTCTTAGTACCCTGACTTGTGCACAGGCAGTGACAGCCTTCCCGACGGCAGGGCTTGACGGAGGACAACTTTATAACAAGACCCAAGACTTGGTGTGCAAGATCATGAAGAAGACCTCAAGACAGGTCATCGAGAAGTACTAGCTTAGTACTAAAGATCAAGACTTTGGTTGCCGGCAAGCTTCTTGACGGCACGAAGACCCGGCAAGCTCTGTGCCGGCAAGCTTCTACCACTTGTCCACCGCTCCAACTCAGCAACACGCCACTCACCTATCAAGTAGGTGCAGAATGGGCAGGCGGTTTGGTGAGCTATGTCTGGGCAAGTGTCAGCTCGTCGCTGAAGACACAACTTTAATGACACCCGTCCTAGAGGCGTGTCAAGATAATAAGAGATAGCTTGGCGAACGACATAGAAGGAGAGACAACTCTTGTCGGCAAGCTTTACCAACGCGACACCTCACGACGCATTTAATGCCTTTGTCCTAACCCGTCAGAGTTGGGTATATGACACTGTAGCCACTATTTGCCTTGTGTAAAGACTGTTTTACCATTGTGGTGACCCCTTCATCTATAAAAGGAGACCCATAGCTACCTTTACAAAGGTAGACACTTTTGTTCAGTTACACGCGTAGCCGCACTTTTCGCGCACCTTACCGGCAAGTTGCGGTCCTTGTACTTGAGCTCAAACACATCCAATAAAACAAAGTAGGAGTAGGGTTTTACGCTTCACAGTGGCCCGAACCTGGGTAAATCTCGCGCGTTGATTGTTGATTCTGCTCTCTGTGCTTGTTGATCTCCCGGGCTGAACCACAAAGGGGCCTTTGCTGGTCCCAGATCGTCATACGCACGACATTTGGTGGAACATACTAGTTGCCAAGTTGAAGCATCAATACTCTCAATCTGGGTTCTCCATCACAGGTTCCGCAGGTTCCCTGTCAGCTGGCTTCGGGTGGGCAGCGTCCACAAAGGGAGCCCCGTGATCGCCCCAAGGATGGTCGTGGCTCCAAAGCTGGTTAGGGATGACTTGGATGCAGCAAGGTTAAACAAATGCTAAATATGTTTGATGCCAAGGAATTGTCAGAGGCTCCTGGTGAACTGAACAATCAAAAGAGAGAGAAAACTCCAGCTCCGGGCAAGAAACAGACGACCGAACATAAACTGGGAAGCGTTGTGTGTGCTACGCAACTACCTGGGCTATGCTCGGGATTCTTTTTGAGCAACACTCCTGCAACAATGCATTATACTGACTTGGCCCAGGGAAAAGACTAGGGGTGGACGTACATGATCAGGTACAGCTGGAGGAAGTGATACAGGTACAAACCACAGATAACCATGTGGGGGCGGAGGTCAGCAGTATGGAGCATACGGTAGATTCGGAGGGAACCGGCCCAGGGGCCGCCAGTACACTGACGGGGCCAAAGGAGGCGCCCTGTCAGCAGCAATGAATTGCTTAAGCTGGAACTGTCGGGGTGCGGCCAACAAACCGACAGTTCACGAGTTGGTGGGTCTTGCAAGGACCACCAAAGCAAACTTGATCTTTTTGTGTGAAACTAGAATAAAAGCTGAAAAAGTTTGTCGCTTAAGAGGTAGATTGGGCCTGAGTGGTTTTGCAGGTTGTGATAGTAATGGTCTTAGTGGGGGTTTAGCCCTTTTTGGAGTGATCAGATTTTTGTTGATGTTCAAGAAGTAAATGAAAGATACATCGATGCGTATGTCCATGTGTCTGATTGAAGGAAATATGCCCTAGAGGCAATAATAAAGTTATTATTTATTTCCTTATTTCATGATAAATGTTTATTATTCATGCTAGAATTGTATTAACCGGAAACATAATACATGTGTGGATACATAGACAAACAGAGTGTCACTAGTATGCCTCTACTTGACTAGCTCGTTAATCAAAGATGGTTATGTTTCCTAACCATAGACAAAGAGTTGTTATTTGATTAACGGGATCACATCATTAGGAGAATGATGTGATTGACTTGACCCATTCCATTAGCTTAGCACTCGATCATTTAGTATGTTGCTATTGCTTTCTTCATGACTTATACATGTTCCTATGACTATGAGATTATGCAACTCCCATTTACCGGAGGAACACTTTGTGTGCTACCAAACGTCACAACGTAACTGGGTGATTATAAAGGAGCTCTACAGGTGTCTCCAAAGGTACATGTTGGGTTGGCATATTTCGAGATTAGGATTTGTCACTCCGATTGTCGGAGAGGTATCTCTGGGCCCTCTCGGTAATGCACATCACATAAGCCTTGCAAGCATTGCAACTAATGAGTTAGTTGCGAGATGATGTATTACGAAACGAGTAAAGAGGCTTGCCAGTAACGAGATTGAACTAGGTATTGAGATACCGACGATCGAATCTCGGGCAAGTAACATACCGATGACAAAGGGAACAACGTATGTTGTTATGCGGTCTGACCGATAAAGATCTTCGTAGAATATATAGGAGCCAATATGAGCATCCAGGTTCCGCTATTGGTTATTGACCGGAGATGTGTCTCGGTCATGTCTACATTATTCTCGAACCCGTAGGGTCCGCATGCTTAAGGTTTCGATGACAGTTATATTATGAGTTTATGAGTTTTGATGTACCGAAGGAGTTTGGAGTCCCGGATGAGATTGGGGACATGACGAGGAGTCTCGAAATGGTCGAGCCGTAAAGATCGATATATTGGACGACTATATTCGGACATCGGAAAGGTTCCGAGTGGTTCGGGTATTTTTCGGAGTACCGGGGAGTTACGGGAATACGGGAGAAGAAGTATATGGGCCTTATTGGGCTTTAGGGGAGAGGGAGAGGCAGGCCGCGTGCCCCCCAAGGCCTAGTCCGAATTGGACTAGGGGGGGGGGGGCTGCACCCCCTCCTTCCTTCTCTTCCCTCTTCCCCTTCCTTGTCTCCTACTCCTACTACATGAAAGGACTCCTAGTTGGACTAGGAAAGGGGGAATCCTACTTCTGGTGGGAGTAGGACTCCCCTAGGGCGCGCCATAGAGAGGGCCGACCCTTCCCTCTTCCACTCCTTTATATGCAGGGGCATGGGGCACCCCATAGACACACAAGTTGATCCACGTGATCATATTCTTAGCCGTGTGCGGTGCCCCCTTTCACCATAATCCTCGATAATATTGTAGCGGTGCTTAGGCGAAGCCCTGCGATGGTAGTACATCAAGATCATCACCACGCCGTCGTGCTGACGGAACTCTTCCCCGACACTTTGCTGGATCGGAGTCCGGGGATCGTCATTGAGCTGAACGTGTGCTAAAACTCGGAGGTGCCGTAGTTTCGGTGCTTGATCGGTCGGGCCGTGAAGACGTACGACTACATCAACCGCGTTGTGCTAACGCTTCCGCTGTCGGTCTACAAGGGTACATAGATCACACTCTCCCCTCGTTGCTATGCATCACCATGATCTTGCGTGTGCGTAGGAATTTTTTTTGAAATTACTACGTTCCCCAACAGTGGCATCCGAGCCTAGGTTTTATGTGTTGATGTTATTTGCACGAGTAGAACACAAGTGAGTTGTGGGCGATATAAGTCATACTGCTTACCAGCATGTCATACTTTGGTTCGGCGGTATTGTTGGACGAAGCGGCCCGGACCGACATTACGCATACGCTTACGCGAGACCGGTTCTCCCGACGTGCTTTGCACAAAGGTGGCTAGCGGGTGACAGTTTCTCCAACTTTAGTTGAACCAAGTGTGGCTACGCCCGGTCCTTGTGAAGGTTAAAATAGCACCAACTTGACAATATATCGTTGTGGTTTTGATGCGTAGGTAAGATTGGTTCTTGCTTAAGCCCGTAGCAGCCACGTAAAACTTGCAACAACAAAGTAGAGGACGTCTAACTTGTTTTTGCAGGGCATGTTGTGATGTGATATGGTCAAGACATGATGCTAAATTTTATTGTATGAGATGATCTTGTTTTGTAACCAAGTTATCGGCAACTGGCAGGAGCCATATGGTTGTCGCTTTATTGTATGCAATGCAATTGCGCTGTAATGCTTTACTTTATCACTAAGCGGTAGCGATAGCCGTGGAAACATAAGATTGGTGAGACGACAACGATGCTACGATGGTGATCAAGGTGTCGCGCCGGTGACGATGGTGATCATGACGGTGTTTCAAAGATGGAGATCACAAGCACAAGATGATGATGGCCATATCATATCACTTATATTGATTGCATGTGATGTTTATCTTTTATGGATCTTATCTTGCTTTGATTGACGGTAGCATTTTAAGATAATCTCTCACTAATTATGTAGAAGTGTTCTCCCTGAGTATGCATCGTTGCGAAAGTTCTTCATGCTGAGACACCACGTAATGATCGGGTGTGATAGGCTCTACGTTCAAATACAACGGGTGCAAAACAGTTGCACATGCGGAATACTCAGGTTATACTTGACGAGCCAAGCATATACCGATATGGCCTCGGAACACGGAGACCGAAAGGTCGAGCGTGAATCATATAGTAGATATGATCAGCATAGTGATGTTCACCAATTAAACTACTCCATCTCACGTGATGATCGGACATGGTTTAGTTGATTTGGATCACGTGATCACTTAGAGGATTAGAGGGATGCCTATCTAAGTGGGAGTTCTTAAGTAATATGATTAATTGAACTTTAATTTATCATGAACTTAGTCCTGATAGTATTTTGCAAATTATGTTATAGATCAATAGCTCGCGTTGTTGCTTTCATATGTTTATTTTGATATGTTCCTAGAGAAAATTGTGTTGAAAGATGTTAGTAGCAATGATGCGGATTGGATCCATGATCTGAGGTTTATCCTCATTGCTGCATAGAAGAATTATGTCCTTAATGCACCGTTAGGTGACAGACCTATTGCAGGAGCAGATGCAGACGTTATGAACTTTTGGCTAGCTCAATATGATGACTACTTGATAGTTTAGTGCACCATGCTTAACGGCTTAGAATCGGAACTTCAAAGACGTTTTGAACGTCATGGACCATATGAGATGTTCCAGGAGTTGAAGTTAATATTTCAAGCAAATACCCGAGTTGAGAGATATGAAGTCTCCAACAAAGTTCTATAGCTAAAAGATGGAGGAGAATCGCTCAAGCAGTGAGCATGTGCTCAGATTGTCTGAGTACTACAATCGCTTGAATCAAGTGGGAGTTAATCTTCCAGATAAGATAGTGATTGACAAAATTCTCTAGTCACCATCACCAAGTTAGTGGAACTTCGTGATGAACTATAATATGCAAGGGATAACGGATACAATTCCCAAGCTCTTCGTGATGCTAAAATCGACGAAGGTAGAAATCAAGAAAAACATCAAGTGTTGATGGTTGACGAGACCACTAGTTTCAAGAAAACGGCAAAGGGAAGAAGGGGAACTTCAAGAAGAACGGCAAGCAAGTTGCTGATCAAGTGAATAAAGCCCAAGTTTGGTCCTAAGCCTGAGACTAAGTGCTTCTACTGCAAATGGACTGATCACTTGAAGCGGAACTGCCCCAAGTATTTGGCGGATAAGAAGGATGGCAAAGTGAACAAAGGTATATTTGATATACATGTTATTGATGTGTGCTTTACTAGTGTTTATAGCAACCCCTCAGTATTTGATACTAGTTCAGTTGCTAAGATTAGTAACTCGAAACGGGAGTTGCAGAATAAACAGAGACTAGTTAAGGGTGAAGTGATGATGTGTGTTGGAAGTGGTTCCAAGGTTGATATGATCATCATCGCACACTCCCTATAATTTCGAGATTAGTGTTGAACCTAAATAAGTGTTATTTGGTGTTTGCGTTGAGCATGAATATGATTTGATCATGTTTATTGTAATACGATTGTTCATTTATGTAAGAGAATAAATTGTTGTTCTGTTTACATGAATAAAACCTTATATGGTTACACACCCAATGAAAATAGTACATTGGATCTCAATCGTAGTGATACACATATTCATAATATTGAAACCAAAAGATGCAAAGTTAATAATGATGGTGCAACTTATTTGTGGCACTGCCGTTTAGGTCATATTGGTGTAAAGCGCATGAAGAAAATCCATGCTGATGTGCTTTTGGAATCACTTGATTATGAATCAGTTGATGCTTGAGAACCATGCCTCATGGGCAAGATGACTAAGACTCCGTTCTCTGGAACAATGGAGCGAGCAACAGATTTGTTGGAAATCATACATACTGATGTATGTGGTCCGATGAATATTGAGGCTCGTGGCAGGTATCATTATTTTCTGATCTTCACAGATGATTTGAGCAGATATGGGTATATCTACTTAATGAAACACAAGTCTGAAACATTTGAAAAGTTCAAAGAATTTCAGAGTGAAGTGGAGAATCATCATAACAAGAAAATAAAAGTTTCTACGATATGATTGCAGAGGTAAAATATTTGAGTTAAGAGTTTGGCCTTCAGTTAAAACAATGTGAAATAGTTTCACTACTCACGCCACCTGGAACACCACATTGTAATGGTGTGTCCGCACGTCATAACCGTACTTTAGTAGATATGGTGCGATCTATGATGTCTCTTACCGATCTACCACTATCATTTTGGGGTTATACATTAGAGACAACTGCATTCACGTTAAATAGGGCACCATGTAAATCCGTTGAGACGACATCGTATGAACTATGGTTTGGCAAGAAACCTAAGCTGTCGTTTCTTAAAGTTTGAGGTTGCAATGCTTATGTGAAAAAGTTTCAACTTGATAAGCTCAAACCTAAATCAGAGAAGTGCGTCTTCATAGGATATCCAAAGGAAACTATTGGATACACCTTCTATCACAGATCCGAAGGCAAGACTTTTGTTGCTAAATTCGGAAACTTTCTAGAGAAGGAGTTTCTCTCGAAAGAAGTGAGTGGGAGGAAAGTAGAACTTGATGAGGTAACTGTACCTGCTCCCTTATTGAAAAGTAGTTCATCACAGAAATCTGTTCCTGTGACTACTACACCAATTAGTGATGAAGCTAATGATAATGATCATGTAACTTCAGATCAAGTTACTACCGAACCTCGTACGTAAACCAGAGTGAGATCCGCACCAGAGTGGTACGGTAATCCTGTTCTGGAGGTCATGTTACTTGACCATGACGAACCTACGAACTATGAGGAAGCGATGATGAGCCCAGATTCCGCAAAATGGCTTGAGGCCATGAAATCTGAGATGGGATCCATGTATGAGAACAAAGTATGGACTTTGGTTGACTTGCCCAATGATCGGCAAGCCATTGAGATTAAATGGATCTTCAAGAGGAAGACGGACGCTGATAGTAGTGTTACTATCTACAAAGCTAGACTTATCGAAAAAGGTTTTTGACAAAGTTCAAGGTGTTGACTACGATGAGATTTTCTCACTCGTATCGATGCTTAAAGTCTGTCCAAATCATGTTAGCAATTGCCGCATTTTATGAAATCTGGCAAATGGATAACAAAACTGCAATCCTTAATGGATTTCTTAAAGAAGAGTTGTATATGATGCAACCAGAAGGTTTTGTCAATCCTAAAGGTGTTAACAAAAATGTGCAAGCTCCAGCAATCCATCTATGGACTAGTACAAGCATCTCGGAGTTGGAATATACGCTTTGATGAGTTGATCAAAGCATATAGTTTTATATATACTTGCGGTGAAGTCTGTATTTACAAGAAAGTGAGTGGGAGCACTACAGCATTTCTGATAAGTATATGTGAGTGACATATCGTTGATCGGAAATAATGTAGAATTATTCTGTAAAGCATAAAGAAGTGTTTGAAAGGAGTTTTTCAAAGAAAGACCTCGGTGAAGCTGCTTACATATTGAGCATCAAGATCTATAGAGATAGATCAAGACGCTTGATAAGTTTTTCAATGAGTACATACCTTGACAAGATTTTGAAGTAGTTCAAAATGGAACATTCAAAGAAGGAGTTCTTGCCTGTGTTACAAGGTGTGAAGTTGAGTAAGACTCAAAACCTGACCACGGCAGAAGACAGAGAGAGAATGAAAGTCATTCCCTATGCCTCAGCCATAGGTTCTATAAAGTATGCCATGCTATGTACCAGATCTATCGTATACCCTACACTGATTTTGGCAAGGGAGTACAATAGTGATCTAGGAGTAGATCACTGGACATGGGTCAAAATTATCCTTAGTGGAATAAGGAAATATTTCTCAATTATGGAGGTGACAAAAAGGTTCGTCGTAAATGAAGGAAATATGCCCTAGAGGCAATAATAAAGTTATTATTTATTTCCTTATTTCATGATGAATGTTTATTATTCATGCTAGAATTGTATTAACCGGAAACATAATACATGTGTGAATACATAGACAACCAGAGTGTCACTAGTATGCCTCTACTTGACTAGCTCGTTAATCAAAGATGGTTATGTTTCCTAACCATGAACAAAGTGTTGTTATTTGATTAACGAGGTCACATCATTAGTTGAATGATCTGATTGACAAGACCCATTCCATTAGCTTAGCACCCGATCGTTTACTATGTTGCTATTGCTTTCTTCATGACTTATACATGTTCCTATGACTATGAGATTATGCAACTCCCGTTTGCCGGAGGAACACTTTGGGTGCTTCCAAACGTCACAACGTAACTGGGTGATTATAAAGGAGTATTGCAGGTGTCTCCAAAGGGAGATGTTGGGTTGGCGTATTTCGAGATTAGGATTTGTCACTCCGATTGTCGGAGAGGTATCTCTGGGCCCTCTCGGTAATGCACATCACATAAGCCTTGCAAGCATTACAACTAATATGTTAGTTGTGAGATGATGTATTACGGAACGAGTAAAGAGACTTGCTGGTAACGAGATTGAACTAGGTATTGGATACCGACGATCGAATCTCGGGCAAGTAACATACCGATGACAAAGGGAACAACGTATGTTGTTATGCGGTCTGACCGATAAAGATCTTCGTAGAATATGTAGGAGCCAATATGGGCATCCAGGTCCCGCTATTGGTTATTGACCGGAGACGTGTCTCAGTCATGTCTACATTGTTCTTGAACCGTAGGGTCCGCACGCTTAAAGTTACGATGACAGTTGTTATGAGTTTTATGCATTTTGATGTAGATCACGGACATGACGAGGAACTCTGGAATGGTCCGGAGATAAAGTTTGATATATATGATAATAGTGTTTGGTCACCGGAAGGGTTCCAGAAATCACCGGAAGGGGTTCCGGATGTTTCCCGAAATGTTTGGGTACGAGAACACTTTATTTGGGCCAATGGGGAAAGCCCACAAGGTTTTTGGAAAGCGCAAAAGGAAGTTTTGCGGAGTCCAGGGGCCAGACGCCAGGGTCCCTGGCGTCTGGGTCCAGACGCTGGGATCCCTGGCGTCTGGCCCTGTAGTTCGAGAAGGACTCTTGCCTATCGGGTGAAACCGACTTTGTGAAGGCTTTAACTCCAAGTTTCGACCCCAGGGCTCAAGATATAAATAGAGGGGCAGGGCTAGCACCAAAGACAGATCAAGAAACACAAGTTGATCCTCGTGATCGTTCCTTAGCCGTGTGCGGTGCCCCCTGCCACCTTATTCCACCTCGATCATATCGTTGTAGTGCTTAGGCGAAGCCCTGCGTCGGTAGAACATCATCATCGTCATCACACCGTCGTGCTGACGGAACTCATCCCCGAAGCTTTGCTGGATCGGAGCCCGGGGAGCATCATCGAGCTGTACGTGTGCTAAGAACTCGGAGGTGCCGGAGTAACGGTGCTTGGATCGGGAAGAAGACGTACGACTACTTCCTATACGTTGTGTCAACGCTTCCGTTGCGATCTACAAGGGTACGTAGATCATACTCTCCCCTCTCGTTGCTATGCATCACCATGATCTTGCGTGTGCGTAGGAAATTTTTTGAAATTACTACGAAACCCTACAGTGGCATCCGAGCATAGGTTATTTATGTTGATGTTATATGCACGAGTAGAACACAAGTGAGTTGTGGGCGA
This sequence comes from Triticum aestivum, assembly GCF_018294505.1. Lineage (NCBI taxonomy): Eukaryota > Viridiplantae > Streptophyta > Magnoliopsida > Poales > Poaceae > Triticum > Triticum aestivum. The sequence goes on from NC_057809.1 coordinate 502,409,647, forward strand.
TATAAGTCATACTGCCTACCAGCATGTCATACTTTGGTTCGGTGGCATTGTCGGACGAGACGACCCGGACCAACATTACGCGTACGCTTATGCGAGACCGGTTCCCCCGACGTGCTTTGCACATAGGTGGCTTGCGGGCGACTGTCTCTCCAACTTTAGTTGAACCAAGTATGGCTACGCCCGGTCCTTGCGAAGGTTAAAACGGAGTCTATTTGACAAACTATCGTTGTGGTTTTGATGCGTAGGTGAGATTGGTTCTTGCTTAAGCCCGTAGCAGCCACGTAAAACTTGCAACAACAAAGTAGAGGACGTCTAACTTGTTTTTGCAGGGCATGTTGTGATGTGATATGGTCAAGACATGATGCTGAATTTTATTGTATGAGATGATCATGTTTTGTAACCGAGTTATCGGCAACTGGCAGGAGCCATATGGTTGTCGCTTTATTGTATGCAATGCAATCGCGATGTAATGCTTTACTTTATCACTAAGCGGTAGCGATAGTCGTGGAAGCATAAGATTGGCGAGACGACAACGATGCTACGATGGAGATCAAGGTGTCGCGCCGGTGACGATGGTGATCATGACGGTGCTTCGGAGATGGAGATCACAGGCACAAGATGATGATGGCCATATCATATCACTTATATTGATTGCATGTGATGTTTATCTTTTATGCATCTTATCTTGCTTTGATTGACGGTAGCATTATAAGATGATCTCTCACTAAATTATCAAGAAGTGTTCTCCCTGAGTATGCACCGTTGCGAAAGTTCTTCGTGCTGAGACACCACGTGATGATCGGGTGTGATAGGTTCTACGTTCAAATACAACGGGTGCAAAACAGTTGCACACGCGGAATACTCAGGTTATACTTGACGAGCCAAGCATATACAGATATGGCCTCGGAACACGGAGACCGAAAGGTCGAGCGTGAATCATATAGTAGATATGATCAACATAATGATGTTCACCAATGAAACTACTCCATCTCACGTGATGATCGGACATGGTTTAGTTGATTTGGATCACGTGATCACTTAGAGGATTAGAGGGATGTCTATCTAAGTGGGAGTTCTTAAGTAATATGATTAATTGAACTTAATTTATCATGAACTTAGTCCTGGTAGTATTAGCATATCTATGTTGTAGATCAATAGCTCGCGTTGTTGCTTTCATATGTTTATTTTGATATGTTCCTAGAGAAAATTGTGTTGAAAGATGTTAGTAGCAATGATGCGGATTGGATCCGTGATCTGAGGTTTATCCTCATTGCTGCACAGAAGAATTATGTCCTTGATGCACCGCTAGGTGACAGACCTATTGCAGGAGCAGATGCAGACGTTATGAACGTTTGGCTAGCTCAATATGATGACTACTTGATAGTTTAGTGCACCATGCTTAACGGCTTAGAATCGGGACTTCAAAGACGTTTTGAACGTCATGGACCATATGAGATGTTCCAGGAGTTGAAGTTAATATTTCAAGCAAATACCCGAGTTGAGAGATATGAAGTCTCCAACAAGTTCTATAGCTAAAAGATGGAGGAGAATCGCTCAACTAGTGAGCATGTGCTCAGATTGTCTGGGTACTACAATCGCTTGAATCAAGTGGGAGTTAATCTTCCAGATAAGATAGTGATTGACAGAATTCTCTAGTCACCATCACCAAGTTAGTAGAACTTCGTGATGAACTATAATATGCAAGGGATAACGGAAACAACTCCCAAGCTCTTCGTGATGCTGAAATCAACGAAGGTAGAAATCAAGAAAACATCAAGTGTTGATGGTTGACAAGATCACTAGTTTCAAGAAAAGGGCAAAGGGAAGAAGGGGAACTTCAAGAAGAACGGCAAGCAAGTTGCTGCTCAAGTGAAGAAGCCCAAGTCTGGTCCTAAGCCTGAGACTAAGTGCTTCTACTGCAAAGGGACTGGTCACTGGAAGCGGAACTACCCCAAGTGATTGGCGGATAAGAAGGATGGCAAAGTGAACATAAGTATATTTGATATACATGTTATTGATGTGTACTTTACTAGTGTTTATAGCAAACCCTCAGTATTTGATACTAGTTCAGTTGCTAAGATTAGTAACTCGAAACGGGAGTTGCAGAATAAACAGAGACTAGTTAAGGGTGAAGTGACGATGTGTGTTGGAAGTGGTTCCAAGATTGATATGATCATCATCGCACACTCCCTATAATTTCAAGATTAGTGTTGAACCTAAATAAGTGTTATTTGGTGTTTGCGTTGAGCATGAATATGATTTGATCATGTTTATTGTAATACGGTTATTCATTTAAGTAAGAGAATAAATTGTTGTTCTGTTTACATGAATAAAACCTTATATGGTTACACACCCAATGAAAATAGTTCGTTGGATCTCGATCGTAGTGATACACATAATCATAATATTGAAACCAAAAGATGCAAAGTTAATAATGATAGTGCAACTTATTTGTGGCACTGCCGTTTAGGTCATATTGGTGTAAAGCGCATGAAGAAACTCCATGCTGATGGGCTTTTGGAATCACTTGATTATGAATCAGTTGATGCTTGCGAACCATGCCTCATGGGCAAGATGACTAAGACTCTGTTCTTCGGAACAATGGAGCGAGCAACAGATTTGTTGGAAATCATACATACTGATGTATGTGGTCCGATGAATATTGAGGCTCGCGACAAGTATCATTATTTTCTGATCTTCACAGATGATTTGAGCAGATATGAGTATATCTACTTGATGAAACATAAGTCTGAAACATTTGAAAAGTTCAAAGAATTTCAGAGTGAAGTGAAAAATCATCGTAACAAGAAAATAAAGTTTCTACGATCTGATCGTAGAGAAGAGTATTTGAGTTACGAGTTTGGCCTTCAGTTAAAAACAATGTGAAATAGTTTCACTACTCATGCCACCTGGAACACCACAATGTAATGGTTTGTCCGAACGTCATAACCGTACTTTATTGGATATAGTGCAATCTATGATGTATCTTACCGATCTACCACTATCGTTTTGGGGTTATGCATTAGAGACAGCTGCATTCACGTTAAATAGGGCACCATCAAAATCCGTTGAGACGACGCCTTATGAACTGTGGTTTGGCAAGAAACCAAAGTTGTCGTTTCTTAAAGTTTGAGGTTGCAATGCTTATGTGAAAAAGTTTCAACCTGATAAGCTCAAACCCAAATCGGAGAAGTGCGTCTTCATAGGATACCCAAAAGAAATGTTAGGTACACCTTCTATCACAGATCCGAAGGCAAATTTGTTGCTGAGAATGGATCCTTTCCAGAGAAGGAGTTTCTCTCGAAAGAAGTGAGTGGGAGGAAAGTAGAAAACTTGATAAGGTAATTGTACCTTCTCCCTTATTGGAAAGTAGTTCATCACAGAAATCTGTTCTTGTGACTACTACACCAATTAGTGAGGAAGCTAATGATGATGATCATGTAACTTCAGATCAAGTTACTACCGAATCTCGTAGGTAAACCAGAGTGAGATCCGCACCAGAGTGGTACGGTAATCCTGTTCTGGAAGTCATGTTACTAGACCATGACGAACTTGCGAACTATGAGGAAGCGATGATGAGCCCAGATTCCGCAAAATGGTTTGAGGCCATGAAATCTGAGATATGATCCATGTATGAGAACAAAGTATGGACTTTGATGGATTTGCCCGATGATCGGCAAGCCATAGAAAATAAATGGATCTTCAAGAGGAAGACAGACGCTGATAGTAGTGTTACTATCTACAAAGCTAGAATTGTCGCAAAAAGGTTTTCGACAAGTTCAAGGTGTTGACTACGATGAGAGATTCTCACTCGTATCTATGCTTAAAGTCTGTCCGAATCATGTTAGCAATTGCCGCATTTTATGAAATCTGGCAAATGGATAAACAAAACTGAATTCCTTAATGGATTTAATAAAGAAGAGTTGTATACGATGCAACTAGAAGGTTTTGTCAAATCCGAAAGGTGCTAACAAAATGTGCAAGCTCCAGCGATCCATCTATGGACTGGTGCAAGCATCTCGGAGTTGGAATATACGCTTTGATGAGTTGATCAAAGCATATAGTTTTATACAGACTTGCGGTGAAGCCTGTATTTACAAGAAAGTGAGTGGGAGCACTACAACATTTCTGATAAGTATATGTGATTGACATATTGTTGATCGGAAATAATGTAGAATTATTCTGTAAAGCATAAAGGAGTGTTTGAAAGGAATTTTTCAAAGAAAGACTTCGGTGAAGCTGCTTACATATTGAGCTTCAAGATCTATAGAGATAGATCAAGACGTTTGATAAGTTTTTTCAATGAGTACATACCTTGACAAGATTTTGAAGTAGTTCAATATGGAGCGGTCAAAGAAAGAATTCTTGCCTGTATTACAAGGTATGAAGTTGAGTAAGACTCAAAGCCCGACCACGGCAGAAGATAGAAAGAGAATGAAAGTCATTCCCTATGCCTTGGCCATAGGTTCTATAAAGTATGTCATGCTGTATACCAGATCTATTGTATACCTTGCACTGATTTGGCAAGGGAGTACAAAAGTGATCTAGGAGTAGATCATTGGACAGCGGTCAGAATTATCCTTAGTAAAATAAGGATACGTTTCTCGATTATGGACGTGACAAAAGGGTTCGTCGTAAACGGTTACGTCGATGCAAGTTTTTGACACTGATCCAGATGATTCTAAGTCTCAATCTGGATACATATTGAAAGTGGGAGCAATTAGCTAGAGTAGCTCCGTGCAGAGCATTGTAGACATAGAATTTTGCAAAATACATACGGATCTGAATTTGGCAGGCCCGTTGACTAAGATTCTCTCACAAGCAAAACATGATCACACCTTAGTACTCTTTGGGTGTTAATCACATAGCGATGTGAACTAGATTACCGAATCTAGTAAACCCTTTGGGTGTTGGTCACATGACGATGTGAACTATGGGTGTTAATCACATGATGATGTGAACTATCGATGTTAATCACATGGTGATGTGATCTAGATTATTGACTCTAGTGCAAGTGGGAGACTGAAGGAAATATGCCCTAGAGGCAATAATAAAGTTATTATTTATTTCCTTATTTCATGATGAATGTTTATTATTCATGCTAGAATTGTATTAACCGGAAACATAATACATGTGTGAATACATAGACAACCAGAGTGTCACTAGTATGCCTCTACTTGACTAGCTCGTTAATCAAAGATGGTTATGTTTCCTAACCATGAACAAAGTGTTGTTATTTGATTAACGAGGTCACATCATTAGTTGAATGATCTGATTGACATGACCCATTCCATTAGCTTAGCACCCGATCGTTTAGTATGTTGCTATTGCTTTCTTCATGACTTATACATGTTCCTATGACTATGAGATTATGCAACTCCCGTTTGCCGGAGGAACACTTTGGGTGCTACCAAACATCACAATGTAACTGGGTGATTATAAAGGAGCATTACAGGTGTCTCCAAAGGGAGATGTTGGGTTGGCGTATTTCGAGATTAGGATTTGTCACTCCGATTGTCGGAGAGGTATCTCTGGGCCCTCTTGGTAATGCACATCACATAAGCCTTGCAAGCATTACAACTAATATGTTAGTTGTGAGATGATGTATTACGGAACGAGTAAAGAGACTTGCTGGTAACGAGATTGAACTAGGTATTGGATACCGACGATCGAATCTCGGGCAAGTAACATACCGATGACAAAGGGAACAAGTATGTTGTTATGCAGTCTGACCGATAAAGATCTTCGTAGAATATGTAGGAGCCAATATGGGCATCCAGGTCCCGCTATTGGTTATTGACCGGAGACGTGTCTCGGTCATGTCTACATTGTTCTCGAACCGTAGGGTCCGCACGCTTAAAGTTACGATGACAGTTGTTATGAGTTTTATGCATTTTGATGTACCGAATGTTTTTCGGAGTCCGAGATGAGATCACGGACATGATGAGGAACTCCGGAATGGTCCGGAGATAAAGTTTGATATATATGATAATAGTGTTTGGTCACCGGAAGGGTTCCGGAAATCACCGGAAGGGGTTCTGAATGTTTCTCGAAATGTTTGGGTACGAGAACACTTTATTTGGGCCAAAGGGGAAAGCCCACAAGGTTTTTGGAAAGCGCAAAAGGAAGTTTTGTGGAGTCCAGGGGCCAGACGCCAGGGTCCCTGGCGTCTGGGTCCAGACGCCAGGATCCCTCGCGTCTGGCCCTGTAGTCCGAGAAGGACTCTTGCCTATCCGGTGAAACCGACTTTGTGAAGGCTTTAACTCCAAGTTTCGACCCCAGGGCTCAAGATATAAATAGAGGGGCAGGGCTAGCACCAAAGACAGATCAAGAAACACAAGTTGATCCTCGTGATCGTTCCTTAGCCGTGTGCGGTGCCCCCTGCCACCTTGTTCCACCTCGATCATATCGTTGTAGTGCTTAGGCGAAGCCCTGCGTCCGTAGAACATCATCATCGTCATCACGCCATCGTACTGACGGAACTCATCCCCGAAGCTTTGCTGGATCGGAGCCCGGGGAGCGTCATCGAGCTGTACGTGTGCTAAGAACTCGGAGGTGCCGGAATAACGGTGCTTGGATCGGTCGGATCGGGAAGAAGACTTACGACTACTTCCTATACATTGTGTCAACGCTTCCGTTGCGATCTACAAGGGTACGTAGATCATACTCTCCCCTCTCGTTGCTATGCATCACCATGATCTTGCGTGTGCGTAGGAATTTTTTTGAAATTACTACGAAACCCTACAGTAAAAGTTACATTGATGCAAGTTTTGACACAGATCTGGATGACTCTAAGTCTCGATCTAGATACATATTGAAAGTGGGAGCAATTAGCTAGAGTAGCTCCGCGCAGAGCATTGTAGACATAGAATTCGCAAAATACTTACGGATCTGTATGTGACAGACCCGTTGACTAAAATTATTTCACAAGAAAAACATGATCACACCTTAGTACTCTTTGGGTGTTAATCACATAAACAATGTGAACTAGATTACTGACTCTAGTAAACCCTTTGGGTATAGGTCACATGACAATGTGAACTATGGGTGTTAATCACATGGTGATGTGAACTATTAGTGTTGAATCACATAGACAAACAGAGTGTCACTAGTATGCCTCTACTTGACTAGCTCGTTAATCAAAGATGGTTATGTTTCCTAACCATAGACAAAGAGTTGTTATTTGATTAACGGGATCACATCATTAGGAGAATGATGTGATTGACTTGACCCATTCCGTTAGCTTAGCACTCGATCGTTTAGTATGTTGCTATTGCTTTCTTCATGACTTATACATGTTCCTATGACTATGAGATTATGCAACTCCCGTTTGCTGGAGGAACACTTTGTGTGCTACCAAACGTCACAACGTAACTGGGTGATTATAAAGGAGCTCTACAGGTGTCTCCAAAGGTACATGTTGGGTTGGCGTATTTCGAGATTAGGATTTGTCACTCCGATTGTCGGAGAGGTATCTCTGGGCCCTCTCGGTAATGCACATCACATAAGCCTTGCAAGCATTGCAACTAATGAGTTAGTTGCGAGATGATGTATTATGAAACGAGTAAAGAGACTTGCCAGTAATGAGATTGAACTAGGTATTGAGATACCGACGATCGAATCTCGGGCAAGTAACATACCGATGACAAAGGGAACAACGTATGTTGTTATGCGGTCTGACTGATAAAGATCTTCGTAGAATATGTAGGAGCCAATATGAGCATCCAGGTTCCGCTATTGGTTATTGACCGGAGATGTGTCTCGGTCATGTCTACATTGTTCTCGAACCCGTAGGGTCCGCACGCTTAAGGTTTCGATGACAGTTATATTATGAGTTTATGAGTTTTGATGTACCGAAGGAGTTCGGAGTCCCGGATGAGATTTGGGACATGACGAGGAGTCTCGAAATGGTCGAGATATAAAGATTGATATATTGGATGACTATATTCGGACATCGGAAAGGTTCCGAGTGGTTCGGGTATTTTTCGGAGTACCAGGGAGTTACGGGAATACGGGAGAAGAAGTATATGGGCCTTATTGGGCTTTAGGGGAGAGGGAGAAGCAGCCGCGCGCGCCCCAAGGCCTAGTCCGAATTGGACTAGGGGGAGGGGCTGCGCCCCCTCCTTCCTTCTCTGCCCTCTTCCCCTTCCTTGTCTCCTACTCCTACTACATGAAAGGACTCCTAGTTGGACTAGGAAATGGGGAATCCTACTCCCGGTGGGAGTAGGACGCCCCTCCCCCCCTTTGGGCCGAATAGGACAAGGAGAGGGGGCTGGGCCCCCTTCCTCCTCTCTCTCCTCTTTTCCCCCCTCCGCGAATCCTATTCCAACTAGGAAAGGGGGGAGTCCTACTCCCGGAAGGAGTAGGACTCCTTCTGGCGCTCCACCTCTTGGCCGGCCACCCCCCCCCCTTTGAGCCTTTATATACGGAGGCACGGGGCACCCCTAGACACACAAGTTGATCCACGTGATCATATTCTTAGCCGTGTGCGGTGCCCCCTTCCACCATAGTCCTCGATAATATTGTAGCGGTGCTTAGGCGAAGCCCTGCGACGGTAGTACATCAAGATCGTCACCATGCCGTCTTGCTGACGGAACTCTTCCCCGACACTTTGCTGGATCGGAGTCCGGGGATCGTCATCGAGCTGAACGTGTGCTAGAACTCGGAGGTGCCATAGGTTCGTTGCTTGATCGGTCGGGCCATGGAGACGTACGACTACATCAACCAAGTTAACGCTTACGTTGTCGATCTACAAGGGTACGTAGATCACACTCTCCCCCTCTCGTTGCTATGCATCACCATGATCTTGCGTGTGCGTAGGAATTTTTTTTTGAAATTACTACGAAACCCAACAGTGGCATCTGAGCCTAGGTTTTATGTGTTGATGTTATATGCACGAGTAGAACACAAGTGAGTTGTGGGCGATATAAGTCATACTGCTTACCAGCATGTCATACTTTGGTTCGGCGGTATTGTTGGACGAAGCGGCCCGGACCGACATTACGCGTACGCTTACGCGAGACCGGTTCTCCCGACGTGCTTTGCACAAAGGTGGCTAGCGGGTGACAGTTTCTCCAACTTTAGTTGAACCGAGTGTGGCTACGCCCGGTCCTTGCGAAGGTTAAAACAGCACCAACTTGACAAACTATCGTTGTGGTTTTGATGCATAGGTAAGATTGGTTCTTGCTTAAGCCCGTAGCAGCCACGTAAAACTTGCAACAACAAAGTAGAGGACGTCTAACTTGTTTTTGCAGGGCATGTTGTGATGTGATATGGTCAAGACATGATGCTAAATTTTATTGTATGAGATGATCATGTTTTGTAACCGAGTTATCGGCAACTGGCAGGAGCCATATGGTTGTCGCTTTATTGTATGCAATGCAATCGTGCTGTAATGCTTTGCTTTATCACTAAGCGGTAGCGATAGTCGTGGAAGCATGAGATTGGCAAGACGACAACGATGCTACGATGGAGATGAAGGTGTCGCGCCGGTGACGATGGTGATCACAACGGTGCTTCGAGGATGGAGATCACAAGCACAAGATGATGATGGCCATATCATATCACTTATATTGATTGCATGTGATGTTTATCTTTTATGCATCTTATCTTGCTTTGATTGACGATAGCATTATAAGATGATCTCTCACTAATTATCAAGAAGTGTTCTCCCTGAGTATGCACCGTTGTGAAAGTTCTTCGTGCTGAGACACCACGTGATGATCGGGTGTGATAGGCTCTACGTTCAAATACAACGGGTGCAAAACAGTTGCACACGCAGAATACTCAGGTTATACTTGACGAGCCAAGCATATACAGATATGGCCTCGGAACACAGAGATGAAAGGTCGAGCGTGAATCATATAGTAGATATGATCAACATAGTGATGTTCACCAATGAAACTACTCCATCTCACGTGATGATCGGACATGGTTTAATTGACTTGGATCACGTAATCACTTAGAGGATTAGAGGGATGTCTATCTAAGTGGGAGTTCTTTAAGTAATCTGATTAATTGAACCTAAATTTATCATGAACTTAGTACCTGATAGTATCTTGCTTATGTATGTTTGATTGTAGATAGATGGCCTGTGCTGTTGTTCCGTTGAATTTTAATGCGTTCCTTGAGAAAGCAAAGTTGAAAGATGATGGTAGCAATTACATGGACCGGGTCCGTAACTTGAGGATTATCCTCATTGTTGCATAGAAGAATTACGTCCTGGAAGCACCACTAGGTGCCAGGCCTGCTGCTGGAGCAACACCAGATGTTATGAACGTCTGGCAGAGCAAAGCTGATGACTACTCGATAGTTCAATGTGCCATGCTTTACGGCTTAGAACCGGGACTTCAACGATGTTTTGAATGTCATGGGGCATATGAGATGTTCCAGGAGTTGAAGTTAATATTTCAAGCAAATGCCCGGATTGAGAGATATGAAGTTTCCAATAAGTTCTATAGCTGCAAGATGGAGGAGAACAGTTCTGTCAGTGAGCATATACTCAAGATGTCTGGGTATTGTAATCACTTGATTCAACTAGGAGTTAATCTTCCGGATGATAGCGTCATTGACAGAATTCTCCAATCACTTCCACCAAGCTACAAGAGCTTCGTGATGAACTATAATATGCAAGGGGATGAATAAGACTATTCCCGAGCTCTTCGCAATGCTGAAAGCTGCGGAGGTAGAAATCAAGAAGGAGCATCAAGTGTTGATGGTCAACAAGACCACTAGTTTCAAGAAAAGGGGCAAAGGGAAGAAGAAGGGGAACTTCAAGAAGAATAGCAAGCAAGTTGCTGCTCAAGAGAAGAAACCCAAGTCTGGACCTAAGCCTGAAACTGAGTGCTTCTACTGCAAGCAGACTGGTCACTGGAAGCGGAACTGCCCCAAGTATTTGGCGGATAAGAAGGATGGCAAGGTGAACAAAGGTATATGTGATATACATGTTATTGATGTGTACCTTACTAATGCTCGCAGTAGCACCTGGGTATTTGATACTGGTTCTATTGCTAATATTTGCAACTCAAACAGGGACCACGGATTAAGCGAAGATTGGCTAAGGACGAGGTGACGATGCGCGTGGGAAGCGGTTCCAAAGTCGATGTGATGGCAGTCGGCGCGCTACCTCTACATCTACCTTTAGGATTAATATTAGACCTAAATAATTGTTATTTGGTGCCAGCGTTAAGCATGAACATTATATCTGGATCTTGTTTAATGCGAGACGGTTATTCATTTAAATCAGAGAATAATGGTTGTTCTATTTATATGAGTAATATCTTTTATGTTCATGCACCCTTGAAGAATGGTCTATTCTTATTGAATCTCGATAGTAGTGACACACGTATTCATAATGTTGAAGCCAAAAGATGCAGAGTTGATAATGATAGTGCAACTTATTTGTGGCACTGCCGTTTAGGTCATATCGGTGTAAAGCGCATGAAGAAACTCCATACTGATGGACTTTTGGAACCACTTGATTATGAATCACTTGGTACTTGCGAACCGTGCCTCATGGGCAAGATGACTAAAACGCCGTTCTCCGGTACTATGGAGAGAGCAACAGATTTGTTGGAAATCATACATACAGATGTATGTGGTCCGATGAATATTGAGGCTCGTGGCGGATATCGTTATTTTCTCACCTTCACAGATGACTTAAGCAGATATGGGTATATCTACTTAATGAAACATAAGTCTGAAACATTTGAAAAGTTCAAAGAATTTCAGAGTGAAGTTAAAAATCATCGTAACAAGAAAATAAAGTTTCTACGATCTGATCGTGGAGGAGAATATTTGAGTTACGAGTTTGGTGTACATTTGAAACAATGCGGAATAGTTTCGCAACTCACGCCACCCGGAACACCACAGCGTAATGGTGTGTCCGAGCATCGTAATCGTACTTTACTAGATATGGTGCGATCTATGATGTCTCTTACTGATTTACCGCTATCGTTTTGGGGTTATGCTTTGGAGACGGCCGCATTCACATTAAATAGGGCACCATCAAAAGCTTTTGAGACGACGCCTTATGAACTATGGTTTGGCAAGAAACCAAAGTTGTCATTTCTGAAAGTTTGGGGCTGCGATGCTTATGTGAAAAAGCTTCAACCTGATAAGCTCGAACCCAAATCGGAGAAATGTGTCTTCATAGGATATCCAAAGGAGACTATTGGATACACCTTCTATCACAGATCCGAAGGCAAGACTTTTGTTGCTAAGTTCGGAAACTTTCTGGAGAAGGAATTTCTCTCGAAAGAAGTGAGTGGGAGGAAAGTAGAACTTGACGAGGCAACTGTACCTGCTCCCTTATTGGAAAGTAGTGCATCACAGAAAACTGTTTCTGTGACACCTACACCAATTAGTGAGGAAGCTAATGATAATGATCATGAAACTTCAGAACAAGACACTACTGAACCTCGTAGATCAACCAGAGTGAGATCCGCGCCAGAGTGGTACGGTAATCCTGTTCTGGAAGTCATGCTACTAGATCATGATGAACCTACGAACTATGAAGAAGCGATGGTGAGCCCAGATTCCGCAAAATGGCTTGAAGCCATGAAATCTGAGATGGGATCCATGTAGGAGAACAAAGTGTGGACTTTGGTTGACTTGCCCAATGATCGGCAAGCAATTGAGAATAAATGGATCTTCAAGAAGAAGACTGACGCCGACGGTAATATTACTGTCTACAAAGCTCGACTTGTCGCAAAAGGGTTTCGGCAAGTTCAAGGGATTGACTACGATGAGACCTTCTCACCCGTAGCGATGCTTAAGTCTGTCCGAATCATGTTAGCAATTGCCGCATTTTATGATTATGAAATTTGGCAGATGGATGTCAAAACTGCATTCCTGAATGGATTTCTGGAAGAAGAGTTGTATATGATGCAACCAGAGGGTTTTGTCGATCCAAAGGGAGCTAACAAAGTGTGCAAGCTCCAGCGATCCATTTATGGACTGGTGCAAGCCTCTCGGAGTTGGAATAAACGCTTTGATAGTGTGATCAAAGCATTTGGTTTTATACAGACTTTCGGAGAAGCCTGTATTTACAAGAAAGTGAGTGGGAGCTCTGTAGCATTTCTGATATTATATGTGGATGACATATTACTGATTGGAAATGATATAGAATTTCTGGATAGCATAAAGGGATACTTGAATAAGAGTTTTTCAATGAAAGACCTCGGTGAAGCTGCTTACATATTAGGCATTAAGATCTATAGAGATAGATCAAGACGCTTAATTGGACTTTCACAAAGCACATACCTTGACAAAGTTTTGAAGAAGTTCAAAATGGATCAAGCAAAGAAAGGGTTCTTGCCTGTGTTACAAGGTGTGAAGTTGAGTCAGACTCAATGCCCGACCACTGCAGAAGATAGAGAGAAAATGAAAGATGTTCCCTATGCTTCAGCCATAGGCTCTATCATGTATGCAATGCTGTGTACCAGACCTGATGTGTGCCTTGCTATAAGTCTAGCAGGGAGGTACCAAAGTAATCCAGGAGTGGATCACTGGACAGCGGTCAAGAACATCCTGAAGTACCTTAAAAGGACTAAGGATATGTTTCTCGTATATGGAGGTGACAAAGAGCTCATCGTAAACGGTTACGTGGATGCAAGCTTTGACACTGATCCGGACGATTCTAAATCGCAAACCGGATACGTGTTTACATTAAACGGTGGAGCTGTCAGTTGGTGCAGTTCTAAACAAAGCGTCGTGGCGGGATCTACATGTGAAGCGGAGTACATAGCTGCTTCGGAAGCAGCAAACGAAGGAGTCTGGATGAAGGAGTTCATATCCGATCTAGGTGTCATACCTAGTGCTTCGGGTCCAATGAAAATCTTTTGTGACAATACTGGTGCAATTGCCTTGGCGAAGGAATCCAGATTTCACAAGAGAACCAAGCACATCAAGAGACGCTTCAATTCCATCCGGGATCTAGTCCAGGTGGGAGACATAGAGATTTGCAAGATACATACGGATCTGAATGTAGCAGACCCGTTGACTAAGCCTCTTCCACGAGCAAAACATGATCAGCACCAAGGCTCCATGGGTGTTAGAATCATTACAGTATAATCTAGATTATTGACTCTAGTGCAAGTGGGAGACTGAAGGAAATATGCCCTAGAGGCAATAATAAAGTTATTATTTATTTCCTTATATCATGATAAAAGTTTATTATTCATGCTAGAATTGTATTAACCGGAAACATAATACATGTGTGAATACATAGACAAACAGAGTGTCACTAGTATGCCTCTACTTGACTAGCTCGTTAATCAAAGATGGTTATGTTTCCTAACCATGGACAAAGAGTTGTCATTTGATTAACGGGATCACATCATTAGTTGAATGATCTGATTGACATGACCCATTCCATTAGCTTAGCACCCGATCGTTTAGTATGTTGCTATTGCTTTCTTCATGACTTATACATGTTCCTATGACTATGAGATTATGCAACTCCCGTTTGCCGGAGGAACACTTTGTGTGCTACCAAACGTCACAACGTAACTGGGTGATTATAAAGGAGCTCTACAGGTGTCTCCAAAGGTACATGTTGGGTTGGCGTATTTCGAGATTAGGATTTGTCACTCCGATTGTCGGAGAGGTATCTCTGGGCCCTCTCGGTAATGCACATCACTGAAGCCTTGCAAGCATTGCAACTAATGAGTTAGTTGCGGGATGATGTATTACGGAACGAGTAAAGAGACTTGCCGGTAACGAGATTGAACTAGGTATTGGATACCGACGATCGAATCTCGGGCAAGTAACATACCGATGACAAAGGGAACAACGTATGTTGTTATGCGGTCTGACCGATAAAAGATCTTCGTAGAATATGTAGGAGCCAATATGAGCATCCAGGTTCCGCTATTGGTTATTGACCGGAGACGTGTCTCGGTCATGTCTACATTGTTCTCGAACCCCTAGGGTCTGCACGCTTAAGGTTACGATGACAGTTATATTATGAGTTTATGCATTTTGATGTACCGAAGTTTGTTCGGAGTCCCGGATGTGATCACGGACATGACGAGGAGTCTCGAAATGGTCGAGACATAAAGATTGATATATTGGAAGCCTATATTTGGATATCGGAAGCGTTCTGGGTGAAATCGGGATTTTACCGGATTACCGGGAGGTTACCGGAACCCCCCGGGAGGTATATGGGCCTTAGTGGGCCATAGTGGAAGAGAGGAGAGGTGGCCAGAGATGGGCCGCGCGCCCCTCCCCCCCTTTGGTCTGAATAGGACAAGGAGAGGGGGCCGTCCCCCCTTCCTCCTCTCTCTCCTCTTTTCCCCCCTCCGCGAATCCTATTCCAACTAGGAAAGGGGGGGAGTCCTACTCCCGGAAGGAGTAGGACTCCTCCTGGCGCGCCACCTCTTGGCCAGCCAGCCCCCCCCCTTTGAGACTTTATATACGGAGGCACGGGGCACCCCTAGACACACAAGTTGATCCACGTGATCATATTCTTAGCCGTGTGCGGTGCCCCCTTCCACCATAGTCCTCGATAATATTGTAGCGGTGCTTAGGCGAAGCCCTGCGACGGTAGTACATCAAGATTGTCACCACGCCGTCGTGCTGACGGAACTCTTCCCCGACACTTTGCTAGATCGGAGTCCGGGGATCGTCATCGAGCTGAACGTGTGCTAGAACTCGGAGGTGCCATAGTTTCGGTGCTTGATCGGTCGGGCCGTGGAGACGTACGACTACATCAACCAAGTTAACGCTTCCATTGTCGATCTACAAGGGTACGTAGATCACACTCTCCCCCTCTCGTTGCTATGCATCACCATGATCTTGCGTGTGCATAGGATTTTTTTTTAAATTACTACGAAACCCAACAGTACAAGCATCTCGGAGTTGGAATATACGCTTTGATGAGTTGATCAAAGCATATAGTTTTATACAGACATGCGGTGAAGTCTGTATTTACAAGAAAGTGAGTGGGAGCACTACAGCATTTCTGATAAGTATATGTGAGTGACATATCGTTGATCAGAAATAATGTAGAATTATTCTGTAAAGCATAAAGAAGTGTTTGAAAGGAGTTTTTCAAAGAAAGACCTCGGTGAAGCTGCTTACATATTGAGCATCAAGATCTATAGAGATAGATCAAGACGCTTGATAAGTTTTTCAATGAGTACATACCTTGACAAGATTTTGAAGTAGTTCAAAATGGAACAGTCAAAGAAGGAGTTCTTGCCTGTGTTACAAGGTGTGAAGTTGAGTAAGACTCAAAACCCGACCACGGCAGAAGACAGAGAGAGAATGAAAGTCATTCCCTATGCCTCAGCCATAGGTTCTATAAAGTATGCCATGCTATGTACCAGATCTATCGTATACCCTACACTGATTTTGGCAAGGGAGTACAATAGTGATCTAGGAGTAGATCAATGGACATCGGTCAAAATTATCCTTAGTGGAATAAGGAAATATTTCTCAATTATGGAGGTGACAAAAAGGTTCGTCGTAAAAAGTTACGTCGATGCAAGTTTTGACACAGATCTGGATGACTCTAAGTCTCGATCTAGATACATATTGAAAGTGGGAGAAATTAGCTAGAGTAGCTCCGTGCAGAGCATTGTAGACATAGAATTCGCAAAATACTTACGGATCTGTATGTGACAGACCCGTTGACTAAAGTTATCTCACAAGCAAAACATGATCACACCTTAGTACTCTTTGGGTGTTCATCACATAAACGATGTGAACTAGATTACCGACTCTAGTAAACCCTTTGGGTATAGGTCACATGAGAATGTGAACTATGGGTGTTAATCACATGGTGATGTGAACTATTAGTGTTGAATCACATGGCGATGTGAACTAGATTATTGACTCTAGTGCAAGTGGGAGACTGAAGGAAATATGCCCTAGAGGCAATAATAAAGTTATTATTTATTTCCTTATTTCATGATAAATGTTTATTATTCATGCTAGAATTGTATTAACCGGAAACATAATACATGTGTGAATACGTAGACAAACAGAGTGTCACTAGTATGCCTCTACTTGACTAGCTCGTTAATCAAAGATGGTTATGTTTCCTAACCATAGACAAAGAGTTGTTATTTGATTAACGGGATCACATCATTAGGAGAATGATGTGATTGACTTGACCCATTCCGTTAGCTTAGCACTCGATCGTTTAGTATGTTGCTATTGCTTTCTTCATGACTTATACATGTTCCTATGACTATGAGATTATGCAACTCCCGTTTACCGGAGGAACACTTTGTGTGCTACCAAATGTCACAACGTAACTGGGTGATTATAAAGGAGCTCTACAGGTGTCTCCAAAGGTACATGTTGGGTTGGCGTATTTCGATATTAGGATTTGTCACTCCGATTGTCGGAGAGGTATCTCTGGGCCCTCTCGGTAATGCACATCACATAAGCCTGGCAAGCATCGCAACTAATGAGTTAGTTGCGAGATGATGTATTACGAAACGAGTAAAGAGACTTGCCAGTAACGAGATTGAACTAGGTATTGAGATACCGACGATCGAATCTCGGGCAAGTAACATACCGATGACAAAGGGAACAACGTATGTTGTTATGCGGTCTGACCGATAAAGATCTTCGTAGAATATGTAGAAGCCAATATGAGCATCCATGTTCCGCTATTGGTTATTGACCGGAGATGTGTCTCGGTCATGTCTACATTGTTCTCGAACCCGTAGGGTCCGCACGCTTAAGGTTTCGATGACAGTTATATTATGAGTTTATGAGTTTTGATGTACCCTAGGAGTTCGGAGTCCCGGATGAGATTGGGGACATGACGAGGAGTCTCGAAATGGTCGAGACGTAAAGATCGATATATTGGACGACTATATTCGGACATCGGAAAGGTTCCGAGTGGTTCGGGTATTTTTTGGAGTACCCGGAGTTACGGGAATACGGGAGAAGAAGTATATGGGCCTTATTGGGCTTTAGGGGAGAGGGAGAGGCAGTCTGCGCGCCCCCCAAGGCCTAGTCCGAATTGGACTAGGGGGAGGGGCTGCGCCCCCTCCTTCCTTCTCTTCCCTCTTCCCCTTCCTTGTCTCCTACTCCTACTACATGAAAGGACTCCTAGTTGGACTAGGAAAGGGGGAATCCTACTCCCGATGGGAGTAGGACTCCCCTAGGGCGCGCCATAGAGAGGGCCGGCCCTCCCCTCTTCCACTCCTTTATATACAGGGGCAGGGGGCACCCCATAGACACACAAGTTGATCCACATGATCATATTCTTAGCCGTGTGCGGTGCCCCCTTCCACCATAATCCTCGATAATATTGTAGCGGTGCTTAGGCGAAGCCCTGCGACGGTAGTACATCAAGATCGTCACCACGCCGTCGTGCTGACGGAACTCTTCCCCGACACTTTGCTGGATCGGAGTCCGGGGATCGTCATCGAGCTGAACATGTGCTAAAACTCGGAGGTGCCGTAGTTTCGGTGCTTGATCGGTCGGGCCGTGGAGACGTACGACTACATCAACCGCGTTGTGCTAACACTTCCGCTGTCGGTCTACAAGGGTACGTAGATCACACTCTCCCCTCGTTGCTATGCATCACCATGATCTTGCGTGTGCGTAGGAATTTTTTTGAAATTACTACGCTCCCCAACACTGATAGTGATCCACTTTGGCATTTGACATGTGTCTATGGTGAGCCACGAGTGGAAAACCGTCATTTGATGTGGGAAAGTTTGGAGAGGCTAAAGATAGGGTCCCAATTACCATGGTGTGTGATTGGTGACTTTAACGAAGCCATGTGGTCATTCGAGCATTTCTTCGCAACTCCACGTGGAGAACGACATATGTTGGCCTTCAAAGATACATTAGAGATATGCGAGCTGTCAGACTTGGGATTCTCTGGTGTGCCTTTTACCTATGACAATAAGCAACCTGGCCGCCGCAATGTCAAAGTCTGCCTAGACCGGGCGGTGGACGATAACTCATGGTGAGACATTTTCCCAGAGGCAAAGGTTGTACACCAAGTCAGCCCTTGCTCTGAGCACTGTCCCATGGTGCTACAGTGCATAAAAAAAGTCAAGCAGCAGGCCAAACCTTGTCAAAAGCGTTATGAAATTTTCTGGGAAACAGACAACACCCTTCCAGGGAAAGTACGGGTAGCCTGGGCGAAGGCGGGCGCGAAAGTGGACTTGGGAGACATCCGGCGTGGCCTCCGTGAATTAATGGCAGAGCTGCACTTGTGAAGCAAAGCCCGGTTTGGTAGCGTGGTACGTGAGTTGGAGAAGTCCAAATCAAGACTTGAAGAATTGATGAGCATGAAGGCTGACCACAATGAAATAAGGGCAGTACAAGATCATATGAATGAAATTATGTACATGGAAGAACTTATGTGGCTGCAATGGTCGCGGATCGATTGGCTGCGTGATGGGGACCGCAACACGAAGTTCTTTCATCAGCAGGCAGTGTGGAGGGCAAGGAGAAATAGAGTCAAGTTCGTAGTGGATGAGTCAGGCACTAGGTTTGATAAAAATGAAGAGATGGGTGGTCTGGTTGATGCATTCTTCCAACAACTCTTCACAAGGGATAACACACTTGACCAAGCGCCACTAGTACAACTTGTACAACCAAAAGTAACACATGATATGAACCTAAAGCTCGGTGTTGAGTTTTCTGAGAAGGAATTCTCAGATAGCCTCTTCCAGATTGGGCCACTTAAGGCGCCGGGTAGTGATGGGTTCCCGGCTTGATTTTTTTCAAAGGAATTGGCTAACTCTCAAAGATGAAGTCATTCATGCGGTCAAGGGATTTTTCCGCACAAGAGTTATGCCGCAAGGGATCAACAACACGGTAATCGTTCTCATTCCAAAAATTAATGATCCAATTCGTGTGTCTGACTTTAGGCCAATAAGTCTATGTAATGTCATTTACAAGATTGTTGCAAAGTGCTTGGTGAACAGATTAAGATCCATCCTAGATGAGATCATATCTCCGCAACAAAGTGCATTTGTACCAGGATGGATGATTACTGATAATGCCCTCTTGGCATTTGAGTGTCTTCATTTCATGCAGAATGAGAAGAGAGAGGAAAATAGTTTCTGTGCTTATAAGTTGGATTTATCAAAGGCTTATGGTCGTGTGGATTGGGTCTTCTTGGAGCAAACGATGCAAAAGTTAGGCTTCGCTCACCAATGGGTTCAGTGGATCATGACATGTGTGACCTCGGTGAGATATTCTGTCAAGTTTAATGGAGCCATCTTGGATTCGTTTGCACCATAACAAGGGCTAAGGCAAGGGGACCCCCTTTCACCATTTCTCTTCTTGTTTGTTGCTGATGGATTATCTGCGTTATTGTCACAAGGAATAGAAAATCAAAATATCCAAGCTTTAAAGGTATGCCCAAGAGCACCTGGTATTTCTCACCTACTATTTGCTGATGATACTTTATTGTTCTTCAAAGCCAATATGGACCAGGCCCGCTACATCAGAGAGGTGATTAATAACTATGAGAGAGCCACGGGACAACTTATTAACCCTCACAAATGTTCTATTCAGTTTGGAGAGGCCTGCCTTGAGAAAGTACAACAAGCTACCAAGCATGAGCTTCAGGTAGTTAACACTGAGTTTGAAGGGAAGTATCTTGGACTGCCGACCCCGGATGGTAGGATGCACAAGGGGAAGTTCCAGATGTTGCAAGCTAGCCTAACAAAAAGGATCATGGCATGGGGGACAGTTTATCCCAAGCCGGTGTTGAAGAAATGATCAAATCAGTGGCACAAACCATCCCGACTTATATCATGGGGGTATTTTAATTACCCGCCTCAGCGTGTGATGACCTCACAAGGTTGGTGCGGAATTTTTGGTGGGGCTCAAAAATGGGAGAAGGAAGACCCATTAGAGGGCATGGAAAAAAATCATTGAACCAAAAGAGAGAGGAGGTCTTGGGTTCCGTGACTTTCGTATCTTCAATCAGGCCCTGCTAGCTCGGCAAGCATGGCGTCTACTCACGAATCCAGACTCACTTTGTGCCATGGTGTTGAAGACGAGATATTATCCTAATGGGTCCCTAGTGGACATTGTTTTTGCAGGTAACGCTTCTCCCACGTGGCATGTTGTCCAGCATGGCTTGGAACTTCTCAAGAAAGGACTGTTGTGGCACATTGGCAATGGGGAGCAAGTCCGTATTTGGCGTCTTACAGGCCCATCACGAGCCGTGGCACCTGTCGCCTCCACCGTGTGTGTGACCTGCTGGACGCTAATGGGCGGTGAATACCGGAGCTTTTCCACCAGCACTTCCACGCCATTGATGTCACCTGCATCCTCGAGATCAAGGCCTCGCCACGGCTTCAGGAAGACGTCCTAGCGTGGGCTCCCGACCCCCGCGGCATCTTCTCTGTAAGAAGCGCGTACCGTCTCGCCCTCGACATCACATCTAGCACTAACAGGTGCGCCGCTAGTAGGGCACCGGACGGCACTCGTGCCGTCTGGAAGACAGTGTGGGGGTGCCCTGCTCCCCCGAAGGTACGCGTCCTCGCATGGCGTCTAATTATGAACTCCCTTGCAACTAAGGTGAACATGGCAAAGAGAAAATTAGAAGTCACTAATACTTGTGTTTTATGTGGCATGGAACCGGAGGATACTTTCCATGCAATGTGCAGATGCACGCTCGCTCATATACTGTGGGAAGAGATGGCGAACTCCACCAGCATGCCACGGCCGATGGACATCTTGAACACCGACGACGAATGGCTCTTACATCTACTCAATGATCTCCCGGAGGAGGAACGGCTCCCTGTGATCATGACCTGTTGGCGCAACTGGCATGTCCGTAATGAAATTATTCATCATAAGCCATCTCCAACTGTCAAAGCTTCACGCAGATTTTTGTGCAGCTACATTGAGAGCCTATGATGTATTCAGCAACATCCTCGCGTATACATCATGAAGGGGAAAATGGTGGTCTCTCAGGAGACTAGGAGTAATAGTAAGGCGCATGTCATGCATGCTTCATATACTAGACCTCCAGAGCGGTGGGCGAAGCCACCAGCCGGCTGGAACAAACTCAATATCGATGGTGCGTGACGCGAGGAGGATGGCGCATGCGGTGCCGGGATGATCCTCCCAGACCACAGTGGTGCAATCATCTTCTCCTCTTGCAGGTTCCTCACATACTGTGCGAGTCTGCTGGAGGCGGAAGTGGCTGCGTGCATGGAGGGGATCACCCTAACCCTCGAGTGGAGCAGAGAACCTTTCATCCTTGAGACGAATTGTCTTGTCGCAGCGACATTATCAAGGAGAAGGGCTTGAATTGCTCACCTGTTGCATCCCTAATTGATGAGGTGAAGAGGCTCCTGTCACAAGACCGAGAGTACAAGTTATTTCATGTGAGTAAAAAATAGTAACAATGTAAGCCATATGCTAGCCCAACTGGGACTTTCGGTACCACGTACTGCAGTTTGGCTAAGAGGCGGACCTGATGAAATTGACACTTTGTGTCAACAGGATTGTAACGATCTACCTTGATTAATACAATCCAAATCGTTAAAAAAAGGAAGACCAAAAAGACCGGACCGAGCGAACCGACAAGACCGAAAGCCCGGGCTTATACGCCTCCCGCATATGCATAATCTTATCCATCACTGCCGCATTGCCGATACAAGAGTTGAAAATGCTGGCGAACTGGTGACCAGCTGTAACCTGCCCGTCTAATGGATAAGCTGTAACACGTATCCCTTTATCCAGATTAAACAAAACCTTGATCGGTTCGAAGAAACTGGCGTGCCGTCGATCGACGTCAGCTGGATCGTGGCGCAGCATATCCAATTTGTTAACTCCTCTCCTGAGATCAAATCCCGCCGCCACATAATTTAATTCCTTTGGTCTGCTGCGCGAATGGCGTCAGATGCGATTCGAGTTAACAATCAAGGATTACCCCGCCGTGAGATCTCCCGTCTCTGTCAGAATATTTTTGGAGACGACTTGTGTGGATTGACAAGACCCCCCTTCTGATATACTGTTCGCGTGTCATAGTGTGTGCATCGAGCATCAGTGGTGAACGAACCGCTGTTAAAATCGGGGAACTGCACAAAAGTAAAACTTCCTCTCGTGCGTCGTGCGTGTAAGAGAATGCAGTGCCCCGAATGTACAGTGTCGACCACGGCGTGAGCATAGACCATGAGAGGAGAGCGGTGCAGTGGGGCAGGAGAACACACCGTGCGCCCGCCTTGCCTCTCCGCCTTTGGCGCTGCTACGGTCCTACTCCTCCCTGCGCCCGTGTTCCTGGAGAGCGCATGGCGGGCAGCCAGTACGCGCGCGTGCCCTCGGAGCGCGCGCCGCTGGGCTGGGCGGCATCGCGCGCGCCCTGCCCCACTCCGGACGGCGTAGTAGTACGACCGAGCGCGTGCCACATGACGCGCGGGTCGGCGTGGGGGTGACGCTGCGACCGGATGGGCTGCAGCCCAGCAGTGGCGGAACGGCCGAGTTTTCCCACGCGCCGGCGTGGTGTCGGCACACGCACGCGTGCACGCCAACCCAGGCGCCGCGCCGTCGCGACAGGCCCCGTTTTTACTCCGTCGGAATGTGCCCCGCCTGTCCCAGACGTTCCTCTCGAGCCACCGTTCGCCGTGTCAAGTCTATAGTACGACCACGGCATGCATCAATCCCAAGCGCCAGCCGGCTTCGCGCGCGGGGCCGAGCAGTTTGGCCGTGCGTCACCACCCCATCGACGTGCACAAAATTGTCCGCGGTGGTCGGTTCACCTGGTCCTGGTGCGCCGCACCGCGCACGTCGTGATCCTTGAAACAAAAATAAAACGGGGCGCACACGTGCGCGCGGCTGGATGTCGTTCGATTATTCGTCCACCGAATCCCCCCGTGCGCGCTCGATCGAGCTAGCTTCAGCCCACGTTCGTCCGACTCGACGATCACGGCCATAACCCTGCCGACCGCCCGATCCATCCATCGGGTTGGTCGCGGGTCGCTGCTTCTCGGCGGCAGGTCGTTTCACATCTTTTGACCAGAGCGTGCGTGTGTCTGCCGATCCAGCAAACGTGCCTGCCATAATCATGGAGCAGTAGTACAATCATACGATCGACGGTTTATTTCTAGGCGACAATTGTTATCTATTACGTACATAATCCAGGAGCACACGATCCGTCGCCGCAAGACTACAAATACATTAGCACACGCCTCGGAATCTAGCCTACGCATACAAGCGCGGAAACGACACGACGTTTCCACATCGTGCTTATGCATCCGCGAGGAACGGAAAGGGCGATCGGACGACGACGACGAGGCCCCACGGCCGCGGCGGTGATCCAGACCGAATGGGCACATGATGTGGAAAGGGCCGATTATAATTAGCCGCCGGATGGCCGGCGCGACTTCGGAACAGTGCAGGTGAGAGTATTTGTCACTGTCGTAGTCCGATCGCGATTCCGTGCATGCCATCTCGGCCTGGATCCCGGTGGCCATCTTTCCCCGACAAAGCGTGCGGTTTGTGTTGAATTCAAGCGCTAGCTTGCTCAGGTTCCGTCTCTGCCAAGTTATTTTTACCTCCACTTGCCCACGAAAGAAATGTTATTGCCTCCGTCCACCTCTTCCTCAACGGCCCCACGGGAATAAAATTGGGTTCTGCAGCTTCAGCTACTATTTTTTTTGCGGGATAGCTTCAACTACTTTTATATTTCAAAAAAAGGAAAATCCGAACCACTTCACATACGCCATTTTATTTTACGAGAATGTTATCTGCCGACCATTCCCACAAGAAAATGCCTACATAGACTGATAACAAAGAAATTATTCTCCCAATAGAAAAATGCTTGGCACTCGCCCGTGAATCGTGATGGCCCAAATCCTCATGTCGTACTTCATCTTACATCTGATGATGGATGATAGGGTGCCGTTTTTGGTGAAGACTCATGTGTTCTGCTCACTCCATACCTCCCATGAGGTATGCATGATGAGGGAGATCATTAGCTTCCTATGAATACCGATAATCCTTGTTGTGATATGTCACCTAGTTTTGATTCATTGGCGCTGGCAAATCATTCCATAAACCAGTGATGAAGTCATATAAACCAAGTCATCCTTGGTCATGATCCATATCTCTGAAGTGTAACGCCATGAAACATGAGGTTCGTCACTGATGCCGTCTTCGCCTCTGGCTCTCTTTTGCAAAGCTGATAAGGGCCATGGTTCGAGCATTCCTCTCGCTCAAATGTATCATTTGTCGATGCTCTACGCCGAGTAATAAGCCAAGAGGAAAATTGTAAACTAGGATGCATCTAAATTTCCAAACTATCTTCGACATTACCATTGATACTGTCAAACCACATCTTGTACCTGGAGGCAACCAAATACAACCTGTTTGTGGTGAATTTCCATTTGGTGTCATTCGAAGACCCCTCGTATGGCGTGGGAAAGGATCTTCTAATGTCATTCCCACTCTCTTCTCCATATTTCCAAACAATGTATGATGCAAACACTGATGTTTGAATACGAACGCGATTTAGGGGATGTTAATTGGATATGAATACCAGAAATGTTGGTCAGAGCCTACAAACCGGATATGCAATCAATTTGGGATAGATGTGAATATCTTGCAACTTATTTTCCATTGACTAGGTAAAGCAAATATGCTGGTAACTAAGTGACACATGATAATATATTAATGCCACATTTTTTTGCGTAAAGGCCGAATGAGCTCCAGAAGAATTATCTTACAAGAATAACAATGTACAAGGAACCTTCAAGAAATAAGTAATGTCTTCTTTTAGCATCCGCTGACAACGTGCCATGAGGAAACTCGTTATCGTCTCCGGACCTCTGTTTTACGAGAGTAACCTTGTTGAAATTCAGAAGCTTGTAGAACTATTATCCTGGAAGTCGTCGATGTAGACCATAAGACGTCGGCGACCGCAAAGAAGATGGATCACCGTCTCAAAGAAGTCAGCTCCCTGGGAGGGTCAGAAGATGATCCCAACTCATGCCATACAAAGGTGGGGGTGATACATCTCAAATGTATCAATAATTTTTATAACGTTCATGCTACATTCATACCATTTATACATTGTTTTGGCATGTTGTTTTATCTTTTTTCTGAACTAACATATTAATTCAGTGTCAAGTGTCAGTTGTTACTTTTTAGTGTTTTTGGCTTCTCAAAAAGGTATTTCTAGGGACCAATAAAAAATTTCGGCTGGAAGTGGGACTGTGCCAAAGCCTATCCCAAGGGACCCTACTAGGGCCCCACAAACCCCGGCCTTGCGGGAAAGCCCTATCGCGCACCAACTGGGGCGTGTGGGCCCCTGGGGATCACTTCCACCGCCTTACGGCGCCTCTGGCCCTAATGTACCCCAAAACCCTAGTTATGATGTTTTGGAAATTTTTGTGCTGTCACAGGGGGCAGCTCCGAGGCAAAAAAACCCTTTTCTAGCACTCCACCGGAGGGGGTAGATCCATTATCAAAGGAGGCTCTCATTCTCTGGGAGCCATGAACACCAAGGACCATAGGGGAAAACCTTCTCTTGTCTAGGGGGTGGGGGGGGGGGAGGGAAAATAAGAAAGAGGCCCCCCTCCCCTATCATGCGGTGGTGCATACATTCATGAACCTCTACAATCTCCTACTTAAAGGTGCTTTATGCGATTAGTTATTATCAAATGATTTTTTTCCACTACTATTATGTCTGCGTATTTTTCTTTTGTCCTACAACACTAGTGAAATATTATGATTGATATAAATTGTACTTTTGATATGGTGCTCTCCTCTTATGCTAATATATGAGCGCACACATATGCCTAATCACAATTGAGGGTCGGTAATGTGTAATGATTAATATAATTATAGGGTGGCCGCATTGACAGAAATTACCGTACCGAAGTATACGAGTCAAAACATATGAGTCAGAGAGAACCCATATAACTTAATGCTATGGTTGAGTTACCACAATAAATTCTTAGTATTTGCGGATGTTGCTAGGGTTTCAATCATAAGTTATGATTTCAAGTAAGGGCAGTAATTAGTATATGACTCTTCCACATATAAACTACAAGTATGCCCATAGTTTTTTTTGCGGTTTCCCATAGGTAGTTTTATCGTAGCCAAGTTGCTAGGGACAATTTCACTATCACTACCACCACTGCATCCACACTCGCTCTCTTTTATTTCATTGCGGTTTTAAATTTCAGTACCGAACTTTTATTTACTTGCACTTTCTAATCTTGCACACCACATCTTTTGCACTTGCAAATTATTTTTCATTAAAGTGTCTAGGTAAAACAAATGATTGTTGTACGAAAGGTTGTATGAGTGGCAGATAGAGCCCGGGAGAATAAGATTTCTACCTTTAGTTTCTATGGGAAGACACTCCTACTCCCACCTCCACTGCTCCACATTGAGAAGTGCTACAACAGTTCCCTGCACTTGGAGACTATGAGGGGATATAAAACTCACAAGTTCCCCGACAGAGCCGTATATGGCTGAGGAAAAACATGTTGGAACACCATCTCTCAGCAGGATACGACCACCATGAACAAATGCTATTCATGCTAAACCGATTGCTTGATTGTCGACACCCTCCTTTGACATGTCGATGCCACTCCGACAAAGGACGTCGATATGGGGAAAGCTAAGGAACAATTATTCTATCACCTCTGGTGTCCCAACTTCACCAGCGATGAAGAACTCAGGGTATGTTTGGTTTGAGTCCCAACTAGCCCATCCAAAATTTTGGCACGACCAAAGCAAATGTATGCCTATTTTTTATGTGGTTGTTGTTTGGATCACGACCACTGTAGCAGCCAAAAGTTTGGCAAAATTATTAGGCCTTAGTTTGGTTTGCAACCAACCAAGTTGGTAAACATATGATTCTGATTTACTTTGCATGATTAGCCAACAGCAAAACATGAGTTAAAAATACTTAGTTAACAACAATATGACAAAAGACATGATATGGCATGTAAAAGCACGTATA
The DNA here is from genome assembly GCF_018294505.1 of Triticum aestivum. Taxonomy (NCBI): domain Eukaryota; kingdom Viridiplantae; phylum Streptophyta; class Magnoliopsida; order Poales; family Poaceae; genus Triticum; species Triticum aestivum. The sequence continues at coordinate 502,437,569 of NC_057809.1, forward strand.
TCAATGTATACCCATACCATGCGATAGGAGTGGTGAGCAATCTACTAGTCATTTAAATCATTCAAATATGTATCACCATAAAAAATACTTATATATATATAAGCAATTAACGTAGCATTCGAGCACACAAAAATGTAGCATTCTTGTATCTCACCACTTTTGCCTTCAAAGATCACTTATGCTATATGCATAAACTGAGACAATTTATATGAGCTGTACTAAATAGGATCTGTTATATATTGTTGCTCATCTCTACTACTAAAGGGGGAGTTGATAGCGTCGCCCCCACTCCGGTTAATTCCATCCCACCACCGTAAAAGACCCCTCCCACCAGTTTTTACTGTTGGTTTTATCTCTACTATCGGGAGTTAGTACCTAGTTTCATTTCGCATCGTTTAGCCCCATGCTCGACCCCAACAATTTCTTTTTCTTCATGTCAAGTCCACCTCCACCGATTTTTCTCTCCTTCCCACGATTTTCTTTTACTCAGGGGCCTCTCTCTCTCACGGTCTCACCTCCCCCTCCCCGCACGAGGGAGCCACCCCCCCCACATGGGTAGCCCTAGATGGACGCCGCCGCCGACATAGCATCCCTCTCGCCCGACCCTCAGCCACCCAGTGGTTGACTCCATCACACCTCTTCTCCAACTTCTCCTCCTCTGTGCCATCCTTGTTCGGATCGGCGTGGATCGAAAACATGAGCACACTCACCCTCCGTGACACATGCGCTTATCAGGCATCGTCGCCGCTGTCATGCTGGTCACAGTTCAGCGCCCCGCTCACCATCCCACTCACGCACCATTCGTGCTACCCTAGATGGAGGATGTTGTGGAAGGCAACCACACACTAGCTCAAGGGTGCCATGCCGAGAAGCATTAGATTTGGGCGAACCTCCAAGGTAGTTAACTAGATATTGTGTTGCTGCCCCTTAAATCCAAATACATAGCCTAGGAAAAATACTAGGTTACCACAGCCAGACCCTGTATAGAGCCTGTACCCCATTGTGCTGGTTCCCCTTAAATGTGCGGATGTGCCAATTCACGTGAGATGACTATTGTTTTTTTGGGGTGAGATGTCTATTATGGTATCCATGATAGTTCTCCGTGAGTGCTAAAGTCTGTTGCACATTTTTGTACGTGCAACCAAAATTTAAAGAAGCCTAAAAACTTATGTGCATTGCAATAGCTTCATCTAAGATTCCACTATTTTCGAATCATGCATTTAGTGAAGGAAATATGCCCTAGAGGCAATAATAAAGTTGTTATTTATATTTCCTTATATCATGATAAATGTTTATTATTCATGCTAGAATTGTATTAATCGGAAACTTGATACATGTGTGAATACATAGACAAAACAATGTGTCCCTAGTATGCCTCTACTTGACTAGCTCGTTAATCAAAGATGGTTAAGTTTCCTGACCATAGACATGTGTTGTCATTTGATGAGCGGCATCACATCATTAGAGAATGATGTGATGGACAAGACCCATCTTTTAGCTTAGCATAATGATCGTAAAGTATTTGGACACCGAAATGGTTTCGGGATGTTTTGGATATTTATCGGAGTACCGAGGGGTTACCGGAACCCCTCGGGGAAAGTATGGGCCTACATGGGCCATAGGGGAGAGGGAGAGAGGGGAGGCAGCCCACAAGGGGCGGCCGCGCCCCCCTCCCATAGGGAGCCCGAATTGGACTAGGGGAGGGGGAGCGCCACCCTTTCCTTTTCGTCTTCCCTGTCCCTTTCCCTCTTTCCCCCTCCATGAGAAGGAAAAAAAAGGGGGCCGAATCCTACAAGGAGTGGAGTCTTAGTAGGACTCCCCCCCTTGGCGTGCCCCTTGGTGGCCAGCCTCCTCCTCCCCTCCTTTATATACGAGGGCAGGGGGCACCCCAAAGCACACCAGTTGTTCTCTTAGCCGTGTGCGGTGCCCCCCTCCACAGTTTACTCCTCCGGTCATAGCGTCGTAGTGCTTAGGCGAAGCCCTGCGTGGATCACATCACCATCACCACGCCTTCGTGCTGATGAAACTCTCCCTCGACCCTCTGCTGGATCAAGAGTTCGAGGGACGTCATCGAGCTGAACGTGTCCTGAACTCTGAGGTGTTGTACATTCGGTACTTGATCGGTTGGATTGTGAAGATGTTCGACTACATCAACCGTGTTAACCTAACGCTTTCGCTTTCGGTCTACGAGGGTACGTGGACACACTCTCCCCCTCTCATTCATATGCATCTCCTAGATAGATCTCGCGTGATCATAGGAATTTTTTTGAAATTGCATGCTACGTTCCCCAACAGTGGCATCCAAGCCAGGTCTATCCGTAGATGATATGCACGAATAGAACACAAAGAGTTGTGGACGATAATAGTCATACTTCTTACCACCAACATCTTATTTTGATTCGGCGGTATTGTTGGATGAAGCGGCCCGGACCAACCTTACATGACCATGTTCATGAGACCGGTTCCACCGACAGACATGCAACTTGTTTTGCATAAAGGTGGCTGGCGGGTGTCTGTTTCTCCAACTTTAGTTGAATCGAATTTGACTACGGCCGGTCCTTGTTGAAGGTTAAAACAACACACTTGACGAAAAATCGTTGTGGTTTTAATGCGTAGGTAAGAACGGTTCTAGCTAGAAGCCCGTAGCAGCCACGTAAAACTTGCATCAACAAAGTAGAGGACGTCTAAATTGGTTTTGCAGGGCATGTTGTGATGTGATATGGTCAAGACATGATGTGATATAAGTTATTGTATGAGATGATCATGTTTTGTAAAAGTTATCGACAACTGGCAGGAGCCTTATGGTTGTCCCTTTATTGTATGAAATGCAATCGCCATGTAATTGCTTTACTTTATGACTATGCGGTAGCGATAGTCGTAGAAGCGATAGTTGGTGAGACGACAACGATGCTACGATGGAGATCAAGGTGTCAAGCCGGTGATGATGGAGAACATGACGGTGCTTTGGAGATGGAGATCAAAGGCACAAGATGATGATGGCCATATCATGTCACATATTTTGATTGCATGTGATGTTTATCTTTTATGCATCTTATATTGCTTAGTACGGCGGTAGCATTATAAGATGATCCCTCACTAAATTTCAAGGTATAAGTGTTCTCCATGAGTATGCTCCGTTGTGATAGTTCGTAGTGCCGAGACACCACGTGATGATCGGGTGTGATAAGCTCTACATTCACATACAACGGGTGCAAGACAATTTTGCACGTGCAGAATACTCGGGTTAAACTTGACGAGCCTAGCATATGCAGATATTGCCTCGGAACACTGAGATCGAAAGATCGAACATGAATCATATAGTAGATATGATCCACATAGAGATGTTCACCATTGAAAACTACTCCATCTGACGTGATGATCATACATGGTTTAGTTGGTATGGATCATGTGATCATTTAGATGACTAGAGGGGTGTCTATCTAAGTGGGAGTTCTTAAGTAATATGATTAATTGAACTTAAATTTATCATGAACTTAGTCCTGATAGTTTTCACATATCTATGTTGTTGTAGATCAATGGCCCGTGCTACCGTTCCCTTGAATTTTAATGCGTTCCTAGAGAAAGCTAAGTTGAAATATGATGGTAGCAACTACGTGGAGTAGGTCCGTAACTTGAGGATTATCCTCATTACTGCACAGAAGAATTATGTCCTTGAAGCACCGCTAGGTGCAAGGCTCGCTGCAGGAGCAACTTTGGATGTTATGAACGTCTGGCAAACTAAAGTTAATGACTACTCGATAGTTCAGTGTGCCATGCTTTATGACTTAGAATCGGGACTTCAAAGACGTTTTGAATGTCGTGGAGCATATGAGATGTTCCAAGAGTTGAAGTTAATATTTCAAGCAAATGCCCGAGTTGAGAGATATGAAGTCTCCAACAAGTTCTATAGCTGCAAGATGGAGGAGAACAGTTCTATCAGTGAACACATACTCAGAATGTCTGGGTACCATAACCACTTGACTCAGGTGGGAGTTAATCTTCCGGATGATAGTGCCATTGACAGAGTTCTTCAATCACTGCCACCAAGCTATAAAGGCTTCATGATGAACTATAATATGCAAGGGATGGAAAATACAATTCCCTAGCTCTTCGCGATGCTTAAGGCTGCGGAGGTAGAAAAACAAGAAGGAGCATTGTCGGTGTCAAAACCAGCGGATCTCGAGAGGGGGTCCCGAACTGTGCGTCTAGGCGAATGGTAACAGGAGGCAGGGGACACGATGTTTTTACCCAGGTTCGGGCCCTCTTGATGGAGGTAAAACCCTACGTCCTGCTTGATTAATATTGATGATATGGGTAGTACAAGAGTAGATCTACCACGAGATCGGAGAGGCTAAACCCTAGAAGCTAGCCTATGGTATCATTGTTGTTCGTCCTACGGACTAAGACCATCCGGTTTATATAGACACCGGAGAGGGCTAGGGTTACACAGAGTCGGTTACAATGGTAGGAGATCTACATATCCGTATCGCCAAGCTTGCCTTCCACGCCAAGGAAAGTCCCTTCTGGACACGGGACGAAGTCTTCAATCTTGTATCTTCATAGTCCAGGAGTCCGGCCGAAGGTATAGTCCGGCTATCCGGACACCCCCTAATCCGGGACTCCCTCAAGCATCAAGTGTTGATGGTTAACAAGACCACCAGTTTCAAGAAAAAGGGCAAAGGTAAGAAGGGGAACTTTAAGACGAATATCAAGCAAGTTGCTGCTCCCGGAAAGAAGCCCAAGTCTGGACCTAAGCCTGAAACTGAGTGCTTCTACTGCAAAGGGATTGGTCACTGGAAGCGGAACTGGCCCAAGTATTTGGCGGATAAGAAGGATGGCAAAGTGAAAGGAATATTTGATATACATGTTATTGATGTGTACCTTACTAATGCTCGTGGTAGCGCCTAGGTATTTGATACTGGTTTTGTTGCTCATATTTGCAACTCGAAACAGGGGCTACGGATTAAACAAGATTGCCTAAGGACGAGGTGATGATGCGCGTCAGAAATGGTTCCAAGGTCGATGTGATCGCCGTCGGTACGCTACCTCTACATCTACCTCCAGGATTAGTTTTAGACCTGAATAATTGTTATTTGGTGCCAGCGTTGAGCATGAACATTATATCTAGATCTTGTTTGATGCGAGACGGTTATTCATTTAAATCAGAGAATAATGGTTGTTCTACTTATGCGAGTAATATCTTTTATGGTCATGCACCCTTGATGAGTGGTCTATTTTTATTGAATCTCAATCATAATGATACACATATTCATAATATTGAAGTCAAAAGATGCAAAGTTAATAATGATAGTGCAACTTATTTGTGGCACTGCCGTTTAGGTCATATTGGTGTAAAGAGCATGAAGAAACTCCATGCTGATGGGCTTTTGGAATCACTTGATTATGAATCACTTGATGCTTGCGAACCATGCCTCATGGGCAAGATGACTAAGACTCCATTCTCCAGAACAATGGAGCGAGCTACTGACTTATTGGATATAATACATACTAATGTATGCGGTCCAATGAGTGTTGAGGCTCGCGGCGGGTATCGTTATTTTCTAACCTTCATAGATGATTTGAGCAAATATGGTTATATATACTTAATGAAACATAAGTCTGAAACATTTGAAAAGTTCAAAGAATTTCAGAGTGAAGTGGAAAATCATCGTAACAAGAAAATAAAGTTTCTACGATCTGATCACGGAGGCGAATATTTGAGTTACGAGTTTGGTCTTCATTTGAAACAATGTGGAATAGTTTCGCAACTCACGCCACCTAGAACACCACATCATAATGGTGTGTCCGAACGTCGTAACCGTACTTTATTAGATATGGTGCGATCTATGATGTCTCTTACCGATTTACCACTATTGTTTTGGGGTTATGCTTTAGAGACGGTTGCATTCACGTTAAATAGGTGTAACACCCCGGATATAACTTTCCCAATTTGTACTCCAACTCTTGCCGTTTCCGGCGTTAAGTTATTTTATTTTCTCGGGTTCGGGTTTTTGTCTCCGTGTGTTGTTTTCGTTGTCATGCATCTCATATCATGTCATCATGTGCATGGCATTTGCATACGTGTTCGTCTCATGCATTCGAGCATTTTCCCCGTTGTCCGTTTTGCATTCCGGTGCTTCGTTCTCCTCCGGTGGTCATTTCTAGCTTTCTTTCGTGTGTGGGGATTAAACATTTCCGGATTGGACCGAGACTTGCCAAGCGGCCTTGGTTTACTACCGGTAGACCGCCTGTCAAGTTTCGTATCATTTGGACTTCGTTCGATACTCCAACGGTTAACCGAGGGACCGAAAAGGCCTCGTGTGTGTTGCAGCCCAACACCCCTCAAATTTGGCCCAAAACCCACCTAATCCTTCTCCATCATCTAGATCGTTCGATCACGATCGCGTGGCCGAAAACCGCACCTCATTTGGACTCTCCTAGCTCCCTCCATGCCTATTTAAAGGTCTCTCCCCGAAATTCCGGATCCCCCTCGTCCTCAAACCCTAAATTCTAGATCCGCCGCGCCGGACAATGTCCGTCCCGGGCCGGACACCCCGCGCCGGCGCATCCAACCAATGAGGAGCCGCCACTTGTCCTGCGCAGGGCCACATCCCCGCCGGGGCCCCCGAGGGCCCGAAGCCTCTCCGCCGCCGCCTGCCCTCCAGCACCGCCCGCCGTGGCGCCATAGTCGCCGGCCGCCGCCACCCATCTTCGCCGCCGCCTCGGGAGCCTCGCCGGAGCCACCTCCCCGCACCTCCCTGCCTCCTCTATGACCGGATCCGGGCTGGGGCCGGCCCGATCCGGCCATCCCGCGACGTCCCCGACCACCAACGAGCTTGCCGGAGCTACAGTGCGCACCGCCGCCTTGATTTCCGCGCCGGGTCAAACCCTAGATCTCGAGATTGTTTTTCCCTCTAAGTCCCAGAAATCTCAGTCCAAGTGCTCATGTTCGTAGCTCCGTAACTTTGCATTCGTAGCTCCGATTCATGCATATAGCATATCAAAATGTTCATCTCAGAGAGTCCATCATTTCATTCCATTGCATCATTTGCATTTGAGTTCATCTTGATGCCCGAAATGCTGTTAGAAGAGGGCTACTTGAGTTAATTGTCAGATCTGCTACTCCGGTTAGCTTTTTGTCATTTTTGCCATGATTAATGTGTGCATGATATGCCCCTGAGTTCTACATATGTTTTGTTAAGGGTTTTGTCATCTTTCCAGAGGTGCAACCCATGTATTTTTGTGATGTGTGTGGTGACTAGTGCAAGATTGCAAAGTGAGGCACTCGGTAATTCTGTTTTCAGGGACTTAGCAATTCCACCAAGTCCTTGATCTGTTTATCTCATGATGCCATATGTTCATGTTGTTTCCTAGTGATCCGTGCCTCTTTTGAGGATGATCAATAAGGATGTTTTGTTAATCTTGTAGTGATCTATCCATCCATGTCTTTGTTTGCAATTATGGAGCACCCTAGCTTGAGTCAATCGAGCTCTACTTTTGCTACTTTGTGAATCTGGGCAGATTGTCAACTTGTTTGCAATTTTGCCGATGATGTTGTAGTTGATCCGTGCATGCGATTCTATTGTTCTTGCCATGTATAGCTTGTATTTTGTGCCTTCTTGATGGATGTATGCTTAGCTTGTCATGACTTGCACCATAGTGAGTGCATCGAGCTCGTAAAAATGCCTACTTGAGTTATATTTCAGCATGCTCCAGTTTTCACTAAGTCTGAAAACTGATTATGTTTTTGCTATGTTCACATGCTTGCAATTGTATTTTCTGATCCCTTTTGGCTCAAGGTCACTAAGGGGCTTTTGTTAAGCTCTTTGAGTAGCTCCATGTCATACTTTACTTTGCCATGTTCAGGTACTGTAACATGTAGTTTTGTTGCTTCGAAGAGTGCTACCTGGTCTGAAATTCCAGACAAGTGTTAATTTCACTAAGTCTGAGATCTGTTTGTCATATGCATTTTTGCCATGCTTGTTTGAACCTGTTAATGGATGAATTGGCCGTAGATCAGTGCTAGACTTTTGTTAAGCATCTTGAATGAATTCCTGCCATGTATTTTGTTGTCATGTTTGGGTGCTGTAGCATGTTCATCTCATTGCATTTAGATGGCTACTTGCTGTAAATCGCAGACCGGTGTCATTTTTGAATCGCTTGCCATTTCCAAACCGTAACTCCGATTCCGGCGTTCTTTATATCGTTTTCAAGTGATTTCATCTCATCTTTCCAGTGGCACCCTTGGATTTCCAAGTTGAGGCCAGGTTCATGCATTTCCTGTCATATCTTGCATTTTGCATCCCGCATCGCATCCCGCATAGCATATCATCCTTGCATCATATTGTTTGATCCTTGCACGTTGTTGATTGTGCCCTTGTTGCTTGTTTGTCTTGTTTGGGTAGAGCCGGGAGACGAGTTCGCTAACGAGGAGCCCATTGAGTTTGCTTTCGAGGATCAAGTCAACTCTGACAACTGTGCAGGCAAGATGATCATACCCTCGAAATCACTACTATCTTTGCTATGCTAGTTTGCTCGCTCTTTTGCTATGTCAATGCTACGATGCCTACCATTTGATTTCAAGCCTCCCAAATTACCATGTCAAACCTCTAACCCACCTTGTCCTAGCAAACCGTTGATTGGCTATGTTACCGCTTTGCTCAGCCCCTCTTATAGCGTTGCTAGTTGCAGGTGAAGATTGGAGGCCGTTCCTTGTTGGAACATTTATTTACTTGTTGGGATATCATTATATTATCTTGTTATCTTAATGCATCTATATACTTGGTAAAGGGTGGAAGGCTCGGCCTCTCGCCTAGTGTTTTGTTCCACTCTTGCCGCCCTAGTTTCCGTCATATCGGTGCTATGTTCCCGGATTTTGCGTTCCTTACGCGGTTGGGTTATAATGGGAACCCCTTGATAGTTCGCCTTGATTAAAGCTTTTCCAGCAATGCCCAACCTTGGTTTTACCATTTTCCACCTAGCCTTTTCTTTCCCTTGGGTTCTGCAGACTCAAGGGTCATCATTATTTTAACCCCCCTGGGCCAGTGCTCCTCTGAGTGTTGGTCCAAACTGTCAGCCGCCGATGGCTACCAGGGGCAACTCTGGGCTGGCCTACCGGAAGTTTAGACAATCTGAGGGTGCCCTGAGAAAGAGATATGTGCAGCTCCTATCGGGATTTGTCGGCACATTCGGGCGGTGTTGCTGGTCTTGTTTTAACCTGTCGAAGTTTCTTGAATTACCGAGATACCGAGTCTGATCAGAACGTCTTGGGAGGAGGTCTATTCCTTCGTTGACCGTGAGAGATTGTCATGGGCTAAGTTGGGACTCCCCTGCAGGGATTGAACTTTCGAAATCCGTGCCCGTGGTTATGGGCAGATGGGAATTTGTTAATGTCCGGTTGTAGATAACTTTAACCTTAAATTAATTAAAATGAATCAACTGAGTGTGTTACCGTGATGGCCTCTTCTCGGCGGAGTCCGGGAAGTGGACACGGTGTTGGAGTAATGTTTGCGCAGGTTGTTCTCTAGTTTCTCGCTCGCGCTTTGCCTCCTCTTCTCGCTCTCTTTTGCGAATAAGTTAGCCACCATATTTGCTAGTCGCTTGCTGCAGCTCCACATATTTACCTTGCCATTCCTATAAGCTTAAATAGTCTTGATCGCGAGGGTGCAAGATTGCTGAGTCCCTATGGCTCATAGATTACTATTACACCAGATGCAGGGCCTGATGATTCCGCTCCAGGAGACGTGCTTGAGCTCAAGTGGGAGTTCAACGGGGACTCTCAACGTTACTATGTTTCCTTTCCAGATGATCAGTAGTGGTGCCCAGTTGGGGGTGATTGGGACCGTGTCGCATGTTGGGTTCTCTTTTGTTTTGGCGCCGTAGTCGGGCCATGAGTGTTTGGTTGATGTAATGTTATTTATGTACTTGATTGACGTGGCGAGTGTAAGCCAACTATGTTATCTCCCCTTTATGATTTATATTACATGGGATATTGTGAAGATTGCCTAACTTGCGACATATGCCTTCAATGCGATTATGCCTCTAAGTCGTGCCTCGACACGTGGGAGATATAGTCGCATCGAGGGTGTTACAATAGGGCACCATCTAAGTCCGTTGAGACGACACGATATGAACTGTGGTTTAGCAAGAAACCTAAGCTGTAGTTTCTTAAAGTTTGGGGTTGCGATGCTTATGTGAAAAAGCTTCAGCCTGATAAGCTCGAACCCAAATCAGAGAAATGTGTCTTCATAGGATACCCAAAAGAAACTGTTGGGTACACATTCTATCACAGATCCGAAGGCAAGATATTTGTTGCTAAGAATGAATCATTTCTAGAGAAGGAGTTTCTCTCGAAAGAAGTGAGTGGGAGGAAAGTAGAACTTGATGAGGTACTTGTACCTTCTCTCGAATTGGAAAATAGTTCATCACAGAAATCAGTTCTAGTGATGTCTACACCAATTAGTGAGGAAACTAATGATGATGATCATGAAACTTCAGATCAAGTTACTACCGAACCTCGTAGGTCAACCAGAGTACATTCCGCACTAGAGTGGTACGGTAATCCTGTTCTGGATGTCATGTTACTAGACCATGACGAACCTACAAACTATGAGGAACTGATGATGAGCCCAGATTCCGCGAAATGGCTTGAGGCCATGAAATCTGAGATGGGAACAAAGTATGGACTTTGGTTGACTTGCCCGATGATCGGCAAGCCATAGAGAATAAATGGATCTTCAAGAAGAAGACTGACGCTGATGCTAATGTTACTGTCTACAAAGCTCGACTTGTTGCGAAAGGTTTTCTACAAGTTCAAGGAGTTGACTGTGATGAGACCTTCCACCCGTAGCATTGCTTAAGTCTGTTCGAATCATGTTAGCAATTGCCGCGTTTTATGATTACGAAATTTGGCAAATGGACGTCAAAACTGCATTCCTTAATGGATTTCTTAAAGAAGAGTTGCATATGATGCAACGAGAGGGTTTTGTCGATCCTATAGGTGCTAACAAAGTGTGCAAGCTCAGGTGATCCATTTATGGACTGGTGCAAGCCCCTTGGAGTTGGAATATATGCTTTGATAGTCTGATCAAAGCATATAGTTTTATACATACTTTTGGAGAAGCCTATATTTACAAGAAAGTGAGTGGGAGCTCTGTAGCATTTCTAATATTATATGTAGATGACATATTGTTGATTGGAAATAACACATAATTTTTGGATAGCATAAAAGGATACTTGAATAAGAATTTTTCAATGAAAGACCTCGGTGAAGCTGCTTATATATTGGGCATTAAGATCTATAGAGATAGATCAAGACGCTTAATTGGACTTTCACAAAGCACATACCTTGATAAAGTTTTGAAGAAGTTCAAATTGGACCAATCAAAGAAAGGGTTCTTGCCTGTGTTACAAGGTGTGAAATTGAGTCAGACTCAATGCCCGACCACTTCAGAAGATAGAGAGAAAATGAAAGTCATTCCTATGCTTCAGCCATAGGTTCTATCATGTATGCAATGCTGTGTACCAGACCTGATGTGTGACTTGCTATAAGTTTAGCAGGGAGGTACTATTGGGGATATAGCTACTAGGTATGACCCGCCTAGGAGGGGCCGGGTCAACCCCAATGGCGGGTTACAAGAAGAAGCCCAGTAAATATTCAAGGTGATGATTTATTAAGACTTGAAGAAGGCCTAAGCCCAGAGGTGGCTTAAGGCCCAAATATTGTGAACCGCCATATGTAGGAAAAGACTTGTAAAGAAAGGCATGTAAATAAAGTCAACGAGCTGGACACGTTTTATGAGCCGGCCGGGACTCTGTAGGCCGCTAGGCGTCAATCCGTGTATATAAGGGGACGACCCGGCGGTGGCTTAGGAGAGGAGACAACAACTCGAAGCCAGGCAAAGCGTATTCGCTCCCTGGTCTTTGAAACCCCAGCAATTCCAAACACAACTAGACGTAGGCTTTTACCTTCATCGTAAGGGGCCGAACTAGTATAAACCTCTCGTGTCCTTTGTCCCAATTAACCCATTTAATCTTCCTAGTTGCGATGGCCCTACGACTAAGTCCTTTTACTAGGACATCTGCCGTGACAATTCCACGATAGTTGGCGCCCACCGTAGGGCCAGCGCATGGTGGATTTGAGTTCTTGAAGGGCAACTTCGAAGGGCTCAAGGGATACGTTGTGGGCCGGATGACCAAGATTTGTCGCGGCAAAATCTACATCGATGACGAAAGATGGGGCCCCGAGGCCGGCTCAATTGATTACGGGTACCGGGTCCCCTTCGGCGGAATTCATGTCTTCATCGGCCGGATCGGCGAATCGGGCCCTGAGCCGGACGTCCACACCAACCTCGTCGAGACGGATCAGCGCGCGAGATCCGCCCGGGTTCAACCTGCCGTGAGGCATGCCTTCGTGGGTTGCGTCCATGGAGGTGAATACTCTGAAGGATCAGTGGATGGCGGTGAGACATCCATCTGTTCTGACGCTATGTCATCAACAGGCGAGACAGATTCTTTGTACCAACTGCAAGAGGGCATGCTCGGGGGCTGTTCCGATGGCAGCAGTATTCCGGACCCCTTTGAGCCGCCGAATCGAGCCGGAGTCTTCATGGCTGGGACTCAACCTGGGCAGAACTCCACGGCTGTAGCAGCAACAACCACCGGGTCGGCAGCGGCCGGGTCAGGACACCCCGCACGCCCCCGACTCAGATGCTAATGGACCTCATGGATAAGTTGACGGCTCTGTTGACTGCTGTGGTGGAGCCGGCGGATAAGGCTCGCATGACGCGGAGGTGGCATGGTTACGCGAAGAGATGGCACAGGCCAAGGAAAATTTAGCAGCTGAAGAGGTCAGGATGGCCGCAGAGCGGGCAACTTTGGACGCTCGTGCTCAGCAGCTTCAAGCGGAGACTTTCCGGCTCTCGATGGATCTAAACGCGTCAAACGAGGTCATAAGGAGAAGGCACCAGAAAACTCAGTCACATCTACCTCTGATGTTCGATCCTAGGAACCTTTTCCACACACCCGGGGCCGGTCCAAGTAACCCGCTGGAGGCAAATCGGATCACGACACTCGGAGCACCGGTTCAGCTGCGGGCCATGGAGCCGCCTCGTATGAATACCGCTCCGCCTCATTATACACCAATACCACCGAGTCACTTTTCCAATCCTTTGGAGAATCTCATTGCTGCGTCGGCTTGTTTGGCGGCTCTCCCGATGGAAGGCGACTCTCCGACAGCAATCGAAACACGAAGGGTGTGAGAACTTCTTCAGACGGCTCTGGCGCAGCAGGATGCATACTCTTACAGTCGAGACAGAATCCACTCAACCCCTCGCCCAAGCCGGAGCCGGAGCTATAGCAGGCATATGGACTCAGCCAAAATGTCAAGCAACGCTCAACGCTGTAACCAACCGTGCAGGCATGAGCCGGCGCATGGTGGAGCCCTTAACTTGGCGGATCAAGAGAGAATCCGACAAGAGCCCGAACGGGCGGTTCAACTGGCAGCTGAGCAGGCGGCTCATCAAGATTTTCCGGCTTATCCGGCAACCTCTGTTGAGGCAGGAGTAGCCACAAGAACAGGAGGTGTCCCTTGCCTGGTGCTGGCTATATGTAATGAGCGCTTGCCAATAGACTTTAAGGGGCCTCGTAAAGTACCTAATTACACGGCCGACTTGCAGCCCAGGGCATGGATTGAAAGTTATGAGATGGCAATGGAGCTGTTGGAGGTCAGCGATGCAACGATGGCTAAATATTTCACCATGATGTTGGATGGAACAGCTCGCACTTGGTTGAAAGGGTTACCACCCAATTCCATCGGCTCATGGGCGGAGTTGAAGGCTTGGTTCATTCAGAACTTCAAGGACACCTGTAAACAACCTATGTCAATCGTGGACCTGACTAATTGTAAGCAAGAGGAAGGCGAGTCTACGACCCATTGGGTGCGCCGGGTCAAGGAGATAATACGTTCATCTGATAAGATGGATGCCGGCTCGGCAGTCTTAGTGTTGGAGAAAAATTGCCGTTTTGAACCTCTGAAGCAGAAGCTGGGGTGGCTCAAGCGTGACTGCAATGACATGGGCCAGTTGATGGTGGCCCTAGTCAAATATGCTGATTCTGATAGTACCAAGGATCCCGTGTCTGATGAAGAAAAAACAGGGAAGAGAAAGAAGAACGACAACGGCAAGGGTCACCAGCATAACCCGGCGAATCAAGGAGGTAATAAACGTAAGGCTAATGAGTTTGTGGCTAACACCAATACACATGGCAACAACCAACGGCGCAAGGGTAGGCAACCCCCTCGGTCAGGCGAGCCAGATCCCACCCTCGAACAACTACTGAATGAACCTTGTTCAAGACACGGCACCCGGGAGAAGCCGGTGCTACCTCTTTTAGCACTGCGTTGGTTTTCCCCGAAGAGGAAGGGATGATGCAGCAAAGTAGCGTAAGTATTTCCCTCAGTTTTTGAGAACCAAGGTATCAATCCAGTAGGAGGCTACAAGCAAGTCCCTCGTACCTACACAAACAAATAAATCCTCGCAACCAACGCAAATAGGGGTTGTCAATCCCTATAGGACCACTTACGAGAGTGAGATCTGATAGATATGATAAAGATAATATTTTTGGTATTTTTATGATAAAGATGCAAAGTAAAATAAAGGCAAAGTAAATAGCAAAGTAAATAACTAAGTAGTAGGAGATTGATATGATAAAGATAGACCCGGGGGCCATAGGTTTCACTAGTGGATTCTCTCGAGAGCATAAGTATTCTATGGTGGGTGAACAAATTACTGTTGAGCAATTGATAGAATTGAGCATAGTTATGAGAATATCTAGGTATGATCATGTATACAGGCATCATGTCCGAGACAAGTAGACCGACTCCTGCCTGCATCTACTACTATTACTCCACTCATCGACCGCTATCCAGCATGCATCTAGAGTATTAAGTAAAAACAGAGTAACGCCTTAAGCAAGATGACATGATGTAGAGGGATAGACTCATGCAATATGAAGAAAACCCCATCTTGTTATCCTCGATGGCAACAATACAATACGTGCCTTGCTGCCCTTACTGTCACCGGGAAAGGACACTGCAAGATTGAACCCAAAGCTAAGCACGTCTCCCATTGCAAGAAAGATCAATCTAGTAGGCCAAACCAAACTAATAATTCGAAGAGACTTGCAAAGATAACCAATCATACATAAAAGAATTCAGAGAAGATTCAAATATTATTCATAGATAGACTTGATCATAAACCCACAATTCATCAGTCTCAACAAACACACCGCAAAAAGAAGATTACATCGAGTAGATCTCCACAAGAGAGGGGGAGAACATTGTATTGAGATCCAAAAAGAGAGAAGAAGCCATCTAGCTACTAACTATGGACCCGTAGGTCTGAAGTAAACTACTCACACTTCATCGGAGAGGCTATGGTGTTGATGTAGAAGCCCTCCGTGATCGATGCCCCCTCCGGCGGAGCTCCGGAACAGGCCCCAAGATGGGATCTCGTGGATACAGAAAGTTACGACGGTGGAATTAGGGTTTTGGCTCCGTATCTGATCATTTGGGGGTACGTGGGTATATATAGGAGGAAGAAGTACGTCGGTGGAGCAACAGGGGGCCCACGAGGGTGGAGGGCGCGCCTGGGGGGGGGGAGGCGCCCCCCTACCTCGTGGCCTCCTGTTAGTTCACTTGACGTAGGGTCCAAGTCTCCTAAGTTGTATTCGGTAAGAAAATCACGTTCCCGAAGGTTTCATTCCGTTTGGACTCCGTTTGATGTTCCTTTTCTTCGAAACCTTAAAACAGGCAAAAAACAGCAATTCTGGGCTGGGCTTCCGGTTAATAGGTTAGTCCCAAAAATAATATAAAAGTGGAAAATAAAGCCCAATAATGTCCAAAACAGTAGATAATATAGCATGGAGTAATCAAAAATTATAGATACGTTGGAGACGTATCAAGCATCCCCAAGCTTAATTCCTGCTCGTCCTCGAGTAGGTAAATGATAAAAACAGAATTTTTGATGCGGAGTGCTACTTGGCATAATTTTAACGTAATTCTTCTTAATTGTGGCATGAATTTTCAGATCCGAGAGATTCAAGACAAAAGTTCATATTGACATAGAAAATAATAATACTTCAAGCATACTAACAAAGCAATTATGTCTTCTCAAAATAACATGGCTAAAGAAAGTTATCCCTACAAAATCATATAGTCTGGCTATGCCCTATCTTCACCACACAAAATATTTAAATCATGCACAACCCCGATGACAAGCCAAACAATTGTTTCATACTTTTGACATTCTCAAAACTTTTTCAATCTTCACGCAATACATGAGTGTGAGCCATGGATATAGCACTATAGGTGGAATAGAGTGGTGGTTGTGGAGAATACAAAAAGGGGAAGATAGTCTCACATCAACTAGGCGTATCAACAGGCTATGGAGATGCCCATCAATAGATATCAATGTGAGTGAGTAGGGATTGCCATGCAACAGATGCACTAGAGCTATAAGTATATGAAAGCTCAAAAATAAACTAAGTGGGTGTGCATCCAACTTGCTTGCTCATGAAGACCTAGGGCAATTTTGAGGAAGCCCATCATTGGAATATACAAGCCAAGTTCTATAATGAAAAATTCCCACTAGTATATGAAAGTGATAACATGAGAGACTCTCTACTATGAAGATCAAGGTGCTACTTTGAAGCACAAGTGTGGTAAAAGGATAGTAACATTGTCCCTTCTCTCTTTTTTCTCTCATTTTTTCTCTTTTTTTATTTGGGTCTTTTCTCTTTTTTATGGCCTCTTTTCTTTCTCTTTTTTTATTTTCCGTCCGGAGTCTCATCCCGACTTGTGGGGGAATCATAGTCTCCATCATCCTTTCCTCACTTGGGACAATGCTCTAATAATGATGATCATCACACTTTTACTTTTCTTACAACTCAATAATTACAACTAGATACTTAGAACAAGATATGACTCTATATGAATGCCTCCGACGGTGTACCGGGATATGCAATGACGCATGAGTGACAAGTATGAAAGAATTATGAACGGTGGCTTTGCCACAAATACTATGTCAACTACATGATCATGCTAAGAAATATGACAATGATGGAGTGTGTTGGGGGTATTACTACTGGGCGTAAACCGGCCTATCTGGGCCGGGTTAACTTCATCAGTAGTTAAGTATGTTAAAGCCCATGAAGGTAGATGAGGGCTTAAATCCCATGATCGGTTTAAGGCCTGTAGCCGTAAACTGGCGTCGGTATGTAAACTTGTATTGTAAGTTAGGAATAAGTAGAGACCAAACCGAACTCGTATATGAGCCAGTGTTGGGACTCTGTAAACCGACGGGCATCACCCATGTATATAAGGGGACGACCCGGCGGCGGTTCAAGACAACAGACAACAACTCGAGACTTAGGCGAAGCTTGTTTGCTCCCTAGTCATCGAAACCCCATCAATTCCATCACAACTAGACGTAGGCTTTTACCTTCATCGAAGGGGCCGAACTAGTATAAACTCTCTTGCGTCCCTGTGTCTGCTTTAACCCCTTCAAGCTAACCCGTTGCGATGGCTCCACGACTAAGTCCTTTCATGAGGACATCTGCTGTGACAAAACCACGACAGTTGGCGCCCACCATGGGGCTATCACAGGATGGTTTCAAGTTCTTGGAGGGCCGCTTTGAAGGACTTGAGGCCTACGCTGTGGGCCGGATGACTAAGAGTCGTCGCGGCAAGCTCTACATCGACGATGCAGGCTGGGGCCCCGAGGCCGGCTCAATTGAGTATGGGTACCAGGTCCCCTTTGGTGGCATACACGTTTTCATCGGCAAGATCGATGAACCGGTCCCGGAGCCAGACATCTGCACTGACCTCGTCGAAACGGCTCAGCGTGCGTGATCCGCCCGGGTTAAACCGGCCATGAAGCATGCCTTCGTGGGAGTCATCCATGGAGGAAGTTATGAGGATGGATCGGAATCTCGCGGCGAGACCGTCGTTTATTCCGGCAACGAGTCATCAACTGGAGAAACCGAATCTCTATATCAGCTACAAGATGGCCGGATTGGGGGCTGTTCCGATGGTGACAGTATTCCGGACCCCTCTGATCTACCCAACCGAGTTGGAATATTCATGGCCGGCACACAAGCAGCGCTTCATTCATCGACCGCTGCGCCAATAACCTCCGGTTCAGTAGCGGCGATAGCTGCCGGGGCAGGAAGCTCTGTACGCCCGCCGGCTCAAGTTCTATCAGATCTATTTGATGCATTGGCTGTGCTTATGGCAGAAGCTAACCCGGCGGATCAGGACGTCCACAATGCGGAGATTGCAAAGGTGAAGGAACAGATCACCCAGGCCAAGGCGGACCTGGCAGCTGAGAATGCCAGGATGACCACAGAGCGGGCCGCTTTAGACGCACAAGCCTACAGGCTCATGTTGGACCAGAACGCGTCGCATGAAGTCATGAAGAGGAAGTACCGATCCCGTTTGCCTTTGGTTTTCGAGGCCAGAGACCTTTTCAACACCCCAGGAGCAGGAACCAGTAATCCGCTGGAGGGAAACCGGGCGGAAGCTCCTGGAACCGGCGCGCCGGTTCAGCCCCGTCTGATGGATCTGCCTCGTCAAAACACTGTTATACCTCAGGCTGTTTCAACACCTCCGGGTCACTACTCCAAGCCGATGGACAATCTCGTTGCCGCTGCTGCATGGCTGGAGGCCATTCCAATTGAAGGTGACTCACCGCAGGCGGTAGAGACGCGACGAGTCAAGGAGCTTCTTAGGACAACTTTGGTCCAACAGGAAGCATACTCGTACAGCCGCGACCGGATCCACTCGACCCCTCGTCCAAGCCAGAGCTATAGCAGGCGTATGGATGAACCGGCAGTGTCAAGTAATGAACGACGTGGAGCACCCCGCGGCAACAACCCGGCGGGTGGTGCTGATAACACTCAGGAAGTGGTGGCCGGGCCCGAGCGCAGGGAGGCCGAGTTAGCCGCACAGTATCAGGCTCGACAGCTTACGCCGGTTCGTCCAACTATCTCGGTCGAACCCGGTGTTACTTCTAGTTCTTTGGGGGTGCCTTGCCTTGTCCCTGCTTTATGCAATGTGCGCCTGCCCAAGGATTTCAAGGGCCCACGCAAGGTACCAAATTACACGGCGGATCAACCCCCAGAGACATGGGTGGAGAGCTATGAGATGGCCATGGAGATGCTTGATGTGGATGATGTGGCATGTGCGAAGTACTTCACCATGATGCTTGAAGGAACGGCCTGCACTTGGTTAAAAAGCTTACCGGCCAATTCTATCGGTTCATGGGCCCAATTACGAGCCCGGTTTATTAGTAACTTCAAGGATACATATAAGCAGCCTATGTCAATAGTGGACTTAGCTGCCTGTGTCCAGGGGGAAGGAGAATCGACGACTCATTGGGTGTGCCGGGTCTCGCAGGTTCTGCATTCATCAGACCGCATCAACGCTGACACCGCGGTTATAACCCTAGAAGGCAATTGCCAGTTTGGGCCCCTAAAGCTGAAGTTAGGATGGATGAAGCGCCATTGCACTGACATGGGGACCCTCATGGCTGCCTTGGTAAAGTATGCTGATTCTGATAGTACCAAGGATCCCGAGTCTGATGATGACAAGACAGGGAAGGGAAAGAAGAACAGCAACTCCAAAGGTCAGCAGCATCACTCGGCAGGTAACGGTAGCGGAGGCAAGCGTAAAGCGGATGGCAACATGGACTTTGTGGCTAATACCAACATGCAGGACAAGGGTCAGCGACACAAGGGTAAACCGCCGAATCGCGGTGGAGCGCCTAACCCTAACCTGGACCGCTTAAATTATCTATTGAACCAGCCCTGTCGAAAGCATGCGACGCAAGGGTAAACCGCCTAATCGCGGTGGAGTTCAAGAATTCTAATGCTTTCCGGTATGATCACGGCTCTGGCGGTGGTTCAGGATCCGGGCCGGGTTACAGTGGAGGAAATTCCGGTTCAGGATTTAACGGTAATCCAGGCGGACATAACAATGAGAATAATCAAAATAACCAGGGTGGTTACAACCAGCAGCAACAACAGTCGGGTTACCAGAGCAACCCAAAGCAGTTGAATAGTGGGCAGTACCATGTCTTCACCACTAGCTTGGACAAGCGAGACCGGAAGGTTCAGAAGCGGGCAGTCAACTCTGTTGAACCGGCCGTGCCCCGTTACTTACGCTGGTCTGAGCAGCCAATTATATGGAGCAGAGAGGATCACCCACCCCGGGTTGATAACCCGGGTCAGCTAGCATTGGTGGTGGTGCCTCAGGTGGGAGGTTATAAGTTCACCAAGGTACTCATGGATGGAGGGAGCAGCATTAATATCTTGTACTATGAGACCTTCCGTCGTATGGGACTAGCAGATAAAAATCTCAAACTGTCCAATACGGTGTTCCATGGTGTGGTACCTGGCAAGTCAGCATATCCTGTTGGTAAGATAGCTCTGGAAGTGGCCTTTGGAGATGATCATGATTCCAGGTCGGAAACATTGACGTTTGAAGTGGTGAAAATCCAAAGTCCGTATCACGCCCTGTTTGGGCGACCGGCCTACGCCAAGTTTATGGCACGACCCTGTTATGTGTATTTGCAACTCAAGATGTCGGGTCACAAGGGGACAATAACGGTTCATGGAAGCCATAAAATCACTTTGGAGTGCGAGGAAGGAGATGCGGCCTACACAGAGTCGGTTTGTGCCACCGAGGAGCTGAAGTATTATAAGGACAATGTTGATCCGGCGGACATGACTCCATTAAAGAAGCCAACTACGGAGCATGATCCGGCCCTGAAGTTCAAATCGGCAGCAGAAACTAAGCTTGTTGACTTCTTACCCGGCGATTCGTCCAAGCAGTTCAGCATTAGTGCCAACTTGGATCCGAAATAGGAAAGCGCGCTCATCGAGTTCATCCGTGAGAATCGGGACATTTTTGCATGGAAGCCCTCTGACATGCCAGGTGTACCGAGGCAACTTGCTGAGCACACCCTTAATGTGGATCCTAAATACAAACCGGTAAAACAGTTCCTCCGCCGGTTTAACGAAGAAAGACGCAAGGCGATTGGAGAAGAGGTAGTCAGGCTCTTAGCAGCTGGCTTTATTATTGAAGTTTTCCACCCTAAGTGGCTTGCCAATCCAGTGCTGGTCCTTAAGAAAAATGGCACCTGGCGCATGTGTGTGGATTACACAGATCTTAATAAGGCTTCTCCAGCAGATCCTTTTGCCCTCCCCCGTATTGTCAAATTATTGATGCTACGGCGGGTTGTGAGCGTTTGAGTTTTTTGGATGCATATTCTGGCTATCATCAGATCAAAATGGCAGTTATGGACTAGGAGAAGACGACATTCATAACTCCCTTTGGAGCCTTCTGCTATGTGTCTATGCCCTTTGGGCTCAAGAGTGCCCAGGCAACTTATCAACGTTGTGTACAAAATTGTCTTCACAAGCAGATTGGCCATAATGTACATGCTTACGTGGATGATACCGTGGTTAAATCAAGGGAGAAGGAGACTCTGGTTGACGACTTAGAGGAAACCTTTGATAACCTGAAGACGTACAAGATGATGCTTAATCCGGCCAAGTGTGTCTTTGGTGTACCGGGAGGCAAGTTATTGGGTTTTCTGGTGTCCAACAGGGGAATCGAGGCTAATCCGGAGAAGATCACAACCATCACCTCCCTGGCTAAACAGAAGTGTATCAATGATGTTCAACGCCTGGCAGGCCCGATTGCCGCGTTAAGCCGGTTTATCAGCTGCCTTGGTGAGAAGGCAATCCCTTTGTATCAGATGTTGAAGAAGACAGATCAATTCGTCTGGAGTTCTGCTGCTGATAAAGCATTTGAGGACTTAAAGCGGCAATTGGCCAACCCGCCTGTGCTCGCCGCTCCCATTGACAAGGAGCCGTTGCTGCTATATGTTGCTGCTAATGCTCGTGCGGTTAGTGTGGCTATTGTGGTGGAGCGAAAAGAGGTAGGCAAGGAGCATCCGGTTCAACGTCCGGTCTATTATATCAGCGAGGTACTCATTGAGTCCAAGCAAAGGTATCCACATTGGCAGAAGCTGGTATATGGAGTTTTTATGGCAAGCTGGAAGCTTAAGCAATACTTCCAAGGGCACCCCATTACGGTGGTCAGTTCTGCTCCCTTGGGGGATATTATCCAGAACCGGGAAGCGACTGGCCGGGTTGCCAAGTGGGCTATAGAGCTTGGGCCGCACGGGTTGAAGTATGTGCCTCGGACGGCGGTTAAGTCTCAAGCACTTGTTGATTTCATCAATGATTGGACGGAACTGCAAGCACCTGAAGAAAAGCCGGATCACACATATTGGACCATCCATTTTGACGGATCCAGGCAATTGGAAGGCTCGGGGGCTGGAGTCGTATTAACTTCCCCACGAGGTGATAAGTTTTGTTACGTTCTCCGCTTAATGTTCCCTTGTACTAACAATGCAGCTGAGTATGAAGCCTTGCTCCATGGTCTCCGGATGGCTAAGGAGATGAATCTAAGTCGAGTTAAGTGCTTCGGTGACTCGGACCTCGTGGCTCAACAAGTATCTGGCACTTGGGATTCCAAGGACCCACTCATGGCAGCATATCGTCGTGAGGTGGATATTGTTGCAGGTCACTTTAAAGGCTATCAGGTGGACCACGTGGACCGACGGAAGAATGAAGCGGCGGACACTTTAAGCCGGCTGGGCTCTCAGCGCAAACCGGTCCCGCCCAATGTTTTTCTGGATGTGCTGCACAACCCGTCGGTCAAGCTCCCTGGTGAAGCGGATTTGGCTATTCCTGATCCGAAGGCTCAATTGGTGGCAGCTCTTCATGTCATTCCGGATTGGACGCTTCCTTACCTGGCGTACATGAACTGGGGCGAGTTACCAGAGGATGAGACTCTGGCCCGACAGATAATCCGGCGGTCCAAATCCATGACTATTGTCAATGGCGAGTTGCATCATTGCAGTGTATCAGGGGCGTTTCAACGCTGTGTGTCTCCTGAAGAAGGCCGTGAAATTTTTCGTGAGATCCACGAAGGAGATTGTGGTCACCATGCCAGTTCAAAATCTTTGGTGGCTAAAGCGTTTCGCCATGGCTTCTATTGGTTAACTGCTCATACTGATGCGGAGGATCTGGTCAGACGATGTGACGGTTGCCAAAAGTTTTCAAGACGTGCTCATGTGCTGGCTCAAGAATTGAGAATGATTCCAATTACTTGGCCGTTTGCGACTTGGGGGCTAGATATGGTTGGGCCTTTCAAAAGGTCCAAAGATAAGAAGACCCACCTCCTGGTGGCGGCTGACAAGTTTACAAAGTGGGTGGAGGCAGAACCTATTAGCAAGTGTGATGCGGCCACGACGGTTCAGTTCATCAAAAAAGTGATTTTCTGGTTTGGCTTTCCATACAGTATCATCACAGATAATGGTACCAATTTGTCCAAGGGTGCCATGAAGGAGTTCTGCGAATGGGAGCACATCCGGCTTGACGTTTCATCAGTGGCACACCCACAGTCCAATGGTCAAGCAGAAAGGGCTAATCAAGAGATCTTGAGAGGCATCAAGTCCCGGCTTATGGTTCCTTTGCAGAGAACACCGGGTTGTTGGGTAGAAGAGTTACCATCTGTGTTATGGAGCATCAATACTACACCCAATAGATCAATAGGATACACGCCGTTCTTCATGGTCTACAGAGCGGAGGCGGTTCTCCCAAGTGATATCCGTCATGACTCACCTCGTGTGGCGGCTTATGTTGAAGCGGACAAGGAGACAACACGGCAAGACGCTTTGGACCTGTTGGATGAAGAACGTGACATAGCAGCCGCCCGCTCGGTGATTTACCAATAGGATCTTCGTCGTTATCACAGTCGCCGAGTCCGAACCAGAACCTTTCAGGAAGGAGATTTGGTGCTTCGGCTCATCCAAGATCAGACTGATATGCATAAGCTATCCCCACCTTGGGAGGGACCTTTCGTGGTCAGCAAGAATCTGCACAATGGGTCATACTATCTGATCGATATTCGAGAGCATAAAGACTCACATACATCAGAGGAGGAGACCAACAGGCCGTGGAACATAGATCATCTTCGGCCTTACTATACCTGAGCCATTGGCTCTACTTATGTACATATTACGATGATGTATATATTATGATTAAATATAATAAACCGGAACCTCAGCTAAAGCGGGGTATCTGTTCTTTTACATCATGTGTGGTTACACGGAGTTGTTCTAAAGCGGCCTCTAGTTTACCCCTTGAGTTAGCTTTTCAAAGCATCATGTTATATCACTTGGGGGCTTGGTCGTGTCCGAACCAATGCAACACCTCTTGATAGGCGAGAGCCACCAGATCACTTGGGGACTTGGTCATGTCTGAACCAGTCACGCCTCTTGATCGGCCTAAGGCCACAGAATCACTTGGGGGCTTGGTCGAACCCAAACCATTGCCACGCCTCTTGATCGGCATAAATGCCACGATTTCATTTGGGGACCTGGCTGACTTGAACCATAGCTACACCTATCAGGAGCTTGGTCGTGTCCGACCATGGTAACGCCATATGATCGGCTCAAATAAAGCCTCTTTTTGCAAACGGTTTTATCATTGCCTTTGCTTCACATTTTTCTTTGAATGACATTCCTTTCTTTTTGTTGCTTTTTTAAATCGACAAAGTTTTAAGCCGGTTCAAACTGTCAATTGACGGAACATGGTCCATTTTTAATCCGGAGACTATTTGCCCGGTTTGATTCTTTATAAAATCCTATTACGGAGTAACACAGTGTTTTATTATAACCCGGCACGGTTTACATGGTAAACCGGCATTATATATATACAGGAGCTGCTATCTCCTCCAACAGTGTGGGTTTATAAACCTCCGCTTCAAGATTGGCCAAGCCAACTTCATGCCCAACGATGGCAGGTATTATGTATCCCAAAGATTTGATCATATGCTTAATTTTCAGATATTTTGATTTCATATATGCAGACATCATACTCCACCTGACGGTACAACCGCGGTGGCACTTTAAGATTTTTTGTATTGCAGAAAATACTTTGGATAGTTCATCACCCAAAGGAAGAACAAGTTGCAGTAATTATGCACGAAGGCATATCAAAATCAAGAGTATCGGCTAGCCTATTACAAGGCAACACGGTGCCCAAAATAAGATCATTGTTTTTTCGCAAAGGAGAAGCAGTTTAAACCGGTTTCCGGTTCAAGCTTGGTTACCAGCCTGACCTGATGGTTGTGGGTCATCCCGCGCCGCTTCAACTTCAGCTTCTCTACCCAGCGGCTAGAAATCAACAGTTGTCCAGTCAATTCCCATTAATGCTCGAAAAGTCAGCTTCATCATGGATCAGCAACGACGGTTCAATATCGGGAGCGTAAGTATGCTTACGGATTGGAGGGATAAGATTTTCCGCTTCAGGATTTGGTGCAACTACTCGCTTGTTTTGGTTGTCATATTGGGCTTCATAGTGAGACAAGTCTGCTTCTTCAACCAATTGACAAGCTAGCGGACGCACCTCCCGGTTTATTGCTCGCAGATCCGCTTCACTAAACTCTGACCCGTCTTCCTTCAAGCTGGGATAGCCTTGAGCCGCTTCAACAGGATCAAAATCCGGCACCCAAGCTTTTGCCCGGATTAAGGCATTGATCGCACCAGTTCGAGCAGCAGATTTCTTCAGCTCTTCAACCCGGGCAGGAAGCATCGACAGTCTCTTCAGAGTGTCCTGAATCAAAGTGGGCACCAAATTGTTGTGGGATGCAGTAGAGATGATCTGCTGTGCACCAGTATACAGTTGTTTGATCAATGTGTAGGCGGCTTTCAATTTGTTCCGCACATCTGACCCCAAGTGACTAATGCGTGTCCCTGAAATATTACAAAGGGTTAACAAACCGGCAGCTCTATAAGACGTACGAATCAATCCAAAAATCAAACCAGCTTACCAAAGATAGCAGCGGTCATCGCATGCACGTGCCGCTTTATGCTGGTCAGTTCGTCCACCACCGGTTTCAGTGTAGCCTCGGCATCTTCTTCTCGTTTGGTTAAATCGGATTTTTCAGTGGCCCAATCCACCCGCTCCTTCTTGAAATCCTTCTTAAGGTGTTCCATGACACTTAAGGCGCTAATCAACTCCTCTTTTGCTTTTGAGGTTTCAGTCTGTTGGGACTTCAGATTTTCTTGGAGATCGGCGACTTGGTTTTCTTTTGTCTTCAGCTCAGCCTGCATACAGACAGTTATATGATTCAGCAAGCAGTGCAAGAATTGAAGCACCAACCACATAACAAGTTATGCACTTGGCACTTGGGGGCTAATGCCTATTTGATCTTCATATTTCACTTGATTATAAAGTCCCAAGATCAATACAAGTACTCAACTTGGCACTTGGGGGCTAATGGCTATTTACTCGAATAAATTCTGATGCTGCGATCTCAATTATTTAAAGTCCTGGTTTAACTACACCAAGTTGAACCGACCCTTGGGGGCTACATCAGCGAATTCCGAAGCATTGGGATTTATATTAGCAAGTCCCGGTTTGAATGAAGATTCTAAACCGGCCCTTGGGGGCTAGGAGAGTTAACAAAATTGAAATATCCAAGCAAGAAAAAGTACATGAAAGTTACCTCAAATTTCTCTTTCATCATATTCACCAGACCAGCTTCATAATCACGGCTGGTATACAGCCGGTTCAGGTAGCCAGAATGAAGATCTTGGGCATTTAGAGCAGCATAGGTCGCCAAGTCAACATTCCACTTGCCTTTGCCCATGGCAGCAAATTCTTCTTTGGCGGTATGCTTGGATAAAACAACAGGATTGCTGGGCTCTGTACGGCCAATGCCAGTAATTACAACTTCATCATCCTTAGCATCACCGGTTTGCACTGGCGCAGTCGGTTTGTCAGTAGGCTGGGATGGATTGGTGGATCTCCCAAACCGGATGGGGCTTGTGGGCTGGTTGACAGGGCTTGAGGTGTCAATAGGCCTTTCTTTAGCAATAAAATTGTCATCCTACTGTGGTGGATCATTGGGTATATCTTCAGGAATAGTCGCTTCAAGATCTGGTGTTTTACCCGGTTCAGGGACGGCGTCCTCCTCGACCGCTTTATCCAGGCGAGCCTTCTTGCTCGGCCTAGGCTTGGCCCTGAAAGGAATAACAAAGTCAAATACAACATATGTTCCAAGGTGATGTACCAGAAATATTATGATAAGTATAGCTTACCCAAGCACCATTTTGAGCGGTGGCAGCTGAGTAGCCGATGACTCGCCAGAGGATGAGTGGGAAGTAACCTGATAATCGGAGTCAGATGGATTAAGAGGTTGACGAAAACAGCTCGCTTCAGGACAAGCACTGACAAGCAAATTAGAGACCTCTGAACGGCGTTTCCGAACCGGACTGTTTGGTAAACCGGCGGAGGTAACTACCTGGCCGCTGTGCCGGGTTGTGCGGCGAGCTTCGTGCTGTTGGGTCTTCATAAGAAATTTGGGATCCAAGTAAGCAAGAGGATGAGAAAATTTAACCTTCCGGTTTGCCTGACGGATTTTTAGTGAAGGCAAAGGGTTTGAATCGGAAGAGAGAGTAATTACCTCTACAGCATCAGCATGGCTGGCTTCGGCATCATCCTGACAAATGTCATCATCAATAAGGCATATGAAAAATAAGCCAAGTGAGTCAAGCTCTACCTCAAGGTCCGGATTACCCACATCATCATCAGGGGCGGGATCAAAAGATGCAGTGGTTTTCTTCTTATGAGCAGGCCGTTTCACGACTTTAGTCTTTGGCCGGGTTGGTCTTTCCGGTTTGTCTGTTTTTTCTGGCTTCTCCCGCGGAAGCTTCTTGCTCCAAAACGGATAATTGCCCTGTTTAAACAGACATTGATATCAAATAATGACCAGATATATCAATAACAGGTTCAGTAAAAAGAAAAATCAAACTCTTACAGCTGGCGGTTTGTTGGTGGCACAGAAGGGAAGCAGGCCGGTTCGAGCACAGATGTGTTCTGGTTCATTCAGCATTTTATTCACAGCCTCTATGATTTCTTCGTCGGTGAGCTGGATGTTAGCATGTCGCAGTGGGTCATCAACACTGCCAATATACTCGCACATCAAACCGGAGCGCTGACTAAGGGGCAGTATGCTCCACGATATCCAACAGCGAGCGAGATCAACCCCTGTTAAAACGTTGGCCATGAAGGCTCTGAGCTTGGATAGTTGAGGAGCGTATTTGCTTCTCTCCTTGGTAGTCAACCTTTGCGGAAAGGGATGTGTATTGCTAAGCCGCTCCAGACGCAAGCCGGGCAAAGGATTTTCACCAGCAGGGGAGGTGTCTTTGCAATAGAACCATGTTTGATTCCACTCTTTGGGGTGGCTGTGCAGTTTGGCGTGAGGGTATGTGACCTCTTTCCTTTTCTGAATCGCCACACCACCCAATTCCGTATTGGAACCATCAGTAAACTCAGTACGGCGGTTTAGATGGAAGCAGTCTCTGAACTACTCAACTGTGGGCTCCTCTTGAAAGAACACCTCACAGAGCACTTGGAAGTGACACATGTTTGTAACAGAGTTGGGGCCAGTGTCTTGTGGGTGGAGTTGAAAATCGGCCAAAACATCCCGGTAAAATTTAGAACCGGGCGGCTTAAAGCCCCGGGCTAAGTGATCTACGAAAACGACGACCTCTCCTTCTTGAGGTGTGGGAGGGCATTCTTTGCCAGGGACCCTCCAATGGATGGTGTTTTTGCTGCCTAAATTGCCGATCAGGACTAAATTATTCAGTTGAGTCTCTGTGACGCGAGAAGGAACCCAGTTGCACTCATATACTTGCTTGGCCATGATGAAATCTACAAGATAGGTGATTCCGGTTCAAGAATGCATTGATTAAAGTACACTGGTATGTACAATGTTAAACCGGAGACAACTCTATCTAAACCGGAGTTTTATGAAGCAATAGCATCTGGCGGTTCAACAAGGGGACTAATGGTATATACCGGTTTGGCAATTTTTTCTACAAAGTTAAACCGCCTGGTCTAAACATTGAAACAGTCGAGATTGCAGATGAGTAAGTATGCAAAAACAGGTTTCACAAGATTATACTACAGCGTTGAATCTGGAACATGTTCATAAAAGAGATAAAAATTCAAGGCCCAAAAGGAGCAGTGCCGAATCAATGAGCCATCACTACGGATAAGATCTATGGTCTTAATATGCGAAAGTGAAAATAGAGGGTAAAAACTACTGCTACACAAAAGCAAAGATTCACAGACTCGTCTAAAGATCTAGCATATGAACAAGGAGCAGGCAATGAACACTAGAGAGCATGGAAACCCTAGAACAGATCTATAATGAAAAAGATAGAAGACTTACTGGAGCTGAGGAAGACGCGGAAGGTCGCCGCGGTGCTCTGGTACGCTCAGGGTGATGCAGCGGCCAAGGTTGGTGCAATAGTTGATGGCGGCGGCGGAGCTCCGAAGCTGGGCGATGCGAGGAAGACGAAGCAGAAGGGCACGAAGGGGAAAAAAGAAATGACCCTTTGGTCCTATTTATAAAGAAAGGGACATGTGTCAGGCGCGAGAATCAAGGGGCTGCGAATTTGGAAATGGAGCTGTCGCCTCGATTGTCGCAGATCTATTAAACAAGAAGGTATCATGGATAGTTTCTTTATGACAGATGACGTCACTCCGGTTTATAGTAATCAGAGAAGATGTCATCACGGCAGTTCACCAAACTACAAGAAGATGTTGAAGATGAAGTTTTTGTTAAAGGATTGACATGAACCTGTTCAAATCAATCTGGGGCCTAATGTTGGGGGTATTACTACTGGGCGTAAACCGGCCTATCTGGGCCGGGTTAACTTCATCAGTAGATAAGTATGTTAAAGCCCATGAAGGTAGATGAGGGCTTAAAGCCCATGATCGGTTTAAGGCATGTAGCCGTAAACCGGCGTCGGTATGTAAACTTGTATTGTAAGTTAGGAATAAGTAGAGACCAAACCGAACACGTATATGAGCCGGTGTTGGGACTCTGTAAACCGACGGGCGTCACCCATGTATATAAGGGGACGACCCGGCGGCGGTTCAAGACAACAGACAACAACTCGAGACTTAGGCGAAGCTTGTTTGCTCCCTAGTCATCGAAACCCCATCAATTCCATCACAACTAGACGTAGGCTTTTACCTTCATCGAAGGGGCCGAACTAGTATAAACTCTCTTGCGTCCCTGTGTCCGCTTTAACCCCTTCAAGCTAACCCGTTGCGATGGCTCCACGACTAAGTCCTTTCATGAGGACATCTGCCGTGACAAAACCACGACAGAGTGTGTCATAAATGGAACGGTGGAAAGTTGCATGGCAATATATCTCGGAATGGCTATGGAAATTCAATAATAGGTAGGTATGGTGGCTGTTTTAAGGAAGGTATATGGTGGGTGTATGATACCGGCGAAAGGTGCGCGGTATTAGAGAGGCTAGCAAAGGTGGAAGGGTGAGAGTGCGTATATTACATGGACTCAACATTAGTCATAAAGAACTCATATACTTATTGCAAAAATCTACAAGTTATCAAAGCAAAGTATTATGCGCATATTCCTAGGGGGATAGATTGGTAGGAAAAGACCATCGCTCGTCCCCGACCGCCACTCATAATGTAACATCCCAAATTTTTAATTTGGAATGTTATACATTAGGTCATCATGCATATCATATTTTATTTTGCTTTTGGTTTTGATCCTAGAAAATCCTAAGCAACTCAAGGACCCACGGAGAGAGTTGGGGATTTCGTTATTTACGTATTTGAGTTTTCTCAAATTATGTAAACAGGATCATTTGATTTTATTTATTTTATCATCAATTATTTCTATTACAAAAATATGAGAGCGGGAATAAAATGACTTTCCCAAAATATAGAAATATTGAAGATTTAATAAAAAAATCAAATAAGTTTTATTTCGGAATTTTTCGGTATTTTTATTTGAATTTAGGAAAAATGCGCGTTTTTCAAAGTTGTAGTTTGGGCCCAGATAAATGTTCACTTTATTGGGCTTGATTTTAGAAACCCGGCAAAATTTATTTCGTGTTTTTGGGAGTCTGTTTAGTATTTCTTTTTATTTTTATTCCGAGCGGATTTAAAAAAAATTCTGTTCGTCGTTTTTCTTTTTCGTCGGATTTTCCGCGGTTATTTTCTGATCGCGATTTCTCATCCAATTTTCGTTTTAGTATAACTTTTCGCTCGTTTATCGGAATCAGGCGATTCAAGCGCCTGGAGTTTCGTCTCGAAACCCTCTTTCCGAATAATCAACTTAAGCAAGTTTTTGATACTGTAAAATTTGCCCTAGATCCAGATTACTAGAACAAAGTTGTTTTCTTTCGCCGTTTGATCTCTTTTGCTTCGTTCGATTTGATTCTTTTTGCCAATGAGGGTTCTTAAGTTGAACTTTCTGGTTAGATCTTCTAATTGAGTTTTACCTGTGCATTAGATGAGTACTTATTGTATGCTTGTTGTTTGTCTGCGATAGAATACCCGGAGTGCGCCGCCTGTTACATTGAATCTCTAGGTTTCGCGGATCATCAGCAAGGCAAGTAACACTTTGATCATACCTTTTCTACAACCCAGTTTTATTGCATTAGATCAACTCTCACACATTGCATGATTAGGATCTAATTAAACTGTGGGATGGGAAGTAGATGAGGTAGTACCTATTACCTGTTTATTATCAAACCTTTGGGAGTTACTTCTATGTTTGCTTATTATGCCATGCTATGCTAGTAGACGTGGATTGGGTGAGTGATATCCATGACAGATGTGAGATTGTTAATTAATGGTTTATCTAAGGTGGCAACCTAAACACACATTTGGGTGGATTGAGGCACCTGGATATTCCAGGACTTGCCTGTTTTTATTGGACCGCCACCCAGGCTCAAAGGGATCATGAGATTATTCATATTAGAAACTTCCGTGTGCAGCCACAAGCTATTATGGGCTCTAGCATAGTTGACTAAGTCGTGCGAACTCTTACAGTGGTAGACTAGCAGATGTAGGGGATGTAGGTGGTACGGTCTACCCGATCGTAAGGTGCTAGCGCTTCTGAAAGACTATGTCTCGGTCATCCGTCTTCTCAAACACCCTGTAGTGCGAGAAACCAAACGGAGGCGATCGAGTCTTGTGGGGAAAAGTGCGCAAACCTCTGCAGAGTGTAATAAACTAATCATGGTTAGCCGTTTCCCCGGTTATGGACATCTTGAGTATCTAGTACCTGGATTTTCATGTGAATCTCAACATGTTACTCTAAAATTAATATTGATGGGTTTTAATGATGTTATTTAATTGGGATTGAGAATGCTGTCAACCATTCTCAATGTTTCACAACCACCATGATAGTAATTAATTCTATTCCTTTGAAGTAGGGAAAAATTGGCTTTACGCAAAAACAGTAACCATAGAGCTTTCCACCAGCCAAATATGCATATAGTATAGTTGTTGCACTCCATTACTCTCTATGTGTTACCTTGCCAGCATATTCCATGTGCTGACCCGTTTTCGGGCTGCAACGTTAATGTTGCAGACTTTTCAGACGATGATTAAGGAGTTTTAGGTCGTGGTTCTATACTCAGTGATGCCGTTGGAGTTGATGGACTCACTTATCTTCCAAGCCTTCCGCTGTTATCGTCACTAGATGGCCTTAAGCCATATTTATTGTAATAAGTTCTCTTTTGAGACACTCGATGTAATAAGTGTGTGATTGCTACTCTGCTATAAATCCTCCGAGTACTGTGTGGTGTCAGCATTACTGATCCAGGGATGACACCGGAGCACAGAGATCAGACTGTTTGAGGTCTGCTCGCTACAGAGATGGTATCAGAGCACACGCCGACTGTAGGACACGACCACTAAGCTAAAGACCTAGATCACTAGATCACTCTCTTCTCTTCTGATTTCTCATCTTTTCTACTCTTTAGGATGGCGGATGCAAGGAACAAGTTCACTCAACCAGATGAAGATACACCCTTTGGACGCCACTTGAAGGAAGTCACTAGATACCTGAACATAGGAATACCAAGCTTCACGGGAACCTGCAATGCCACTTTACCTGAAGAAGAGCGCTGGATGATTCAAGTTCAAGTTCCAGGAAGGACGTTCATGCCAGTCACTGAGCCTATAGAGTTTTCTTTTGATGCACCAACTTGGAGTCTAGGAAAGAGCATGGCAGCTCACATCGCCATGGGACGCATTGGAGAAGTCTACCGCAAGGATCTTAAGGATATTATCTACCAGATTTGTGGGCGCCGAGATGAACACTGGGAGATGATCAGCACCAGGAAGGATAGATCAATTGCAGCTTTTGTCTAGGAGTTAAACCAGCACATTCGATGACAGGAGAATCAGATGTGCGCCGACATGATAGATCTGAAGAAGGCAAGGACTAGAATCAAGGAACTAGAGGAAGAACTCAAGGCTACACGCGAAGATTATGAAAAAGAAATTGAAGTATTGGTGGATAAGAATGCCGACCTAACTATGAAGATTGGAATATTTATGGGAGGCCCAACACCAATAGATGAAGACGAGGAACCCAAGGAGATTAGCCCGGAGGACTACATCATCATCGACGGCACCGACTCGGAACAAGATAGTAGCGATGATGACTATGTGGATGAAGCAGGAGTGGACATCATGGAGTCTACAACCGTAGAATATTTCTAGTAGACCACCTCATTAGTAGTAGTAGTCCACCATGTAAATATAGTAGTCCGAGCACTTTTGCGATAGTTAGAACGATTGTATGCCTTTGTTTGATTGATTGAAGTGAATTGTGTGCTTTTGCCTCATGTGCATATGGGTAGTGTTTTCCCTTTAGACCCCCTCTATTCTTATATCTCATCTTTTCTAAACCCTTAGATGCCTCCGAGACGTGACCCCGGATTTTCCTTTCCGCCGGAGCTCACCCAGTTGATCCAGCAGCAGAACACCTTGATGCAGTTGCTAGTTCAGAATCAGAATCAGGGGAACAACAACAACAACCCACCACCACCACCACCTATTGACCACTTAGCCCGTTTTCTTAGGCTAAATCCGCCGGTGTTTTCCAGTAGCACCGAGCTGATAGTAGCAGATGATTGGCTCCGCAAGATAGCTATGGAGTTGGCCACAGCAGGATGCACAGATATGGAGAAGGTTAAGTTTGCCGCACATCAGTTAGAAGGACCCGCAGCATCTTGGTGGGAGAATTTCACAGCCACTTTCCTAGTCGACACTGTCACATGGGACCAGTTTCAGCAGGCTTTTCGTACTGCCCATGTTTCAGCAGGAGCAATGGCCATGAAGAAGCGTGAGTTTCGTAACTTGCGCCAAGGAGGACGGACAGTTGGCCAGTATGTGGAGGAGTTTAGTAAGCTAGCACGTTATGCCCCAGATGACGTTGCTACGGATGCAGCTAAGCAGGAGAAATTCCTGGAAGGACTGAATGATGAATTGAGCATGCAGTTGATGGTAGCCACCTTCAACAACTACCAGGAGTTGGTAGATCGTGCTCTTATGATTGAAGGGAAGCAGCAGCAAATTGAGAACCGCAAGAGGAAGTATGGACAAGGAAAGTATAATTCAGGAGCTCAGCAGAAGCCTCGTTTTACCCCTAGACCAGGAGGACATTTTCAGCATACCCATGGAGTAGGTAGCTCGCACAATCACAATGGCACCAAGAATGGTAATGAGAATGGAGGAAGTAATGGACAGAACCGCAACACCCCATCAACCCCAGCCAAGAAGGCCTTGAGTCATGTCACTTGCTATAAGTGTTCGAAGCCAGGACATTTTGCAAATGAATGTCCTGAAGGCCAAAATGGCAATGGAAGTTCTGGAAGAAGCCGAACCCTTTCAACAGGGGACAGGTGAACCACGTTAGCGTGGAGGAGGTTGAAGCTCAGCCCGATGCAGTAATAGGTAAGTTTTTGGTTAAGTCATTTACTGCACTCGTTCTTTTTGATACTGGAGCATCGCATTCATACATCTCAAGGGGATTTGTGGATAAGTATAACCTACCAACCCAAGCCCTTAGGTCACCCATGTTAGTAACCTCGCCAGGAGCAGAGTATGTGGCAAGTCTATGGTGTGATCGGTTACCATTAAGGATTGGTAACTATGTTTTCCCTCAGACCTAATAGTATTGGAATCTCAAGGATTGGATGTGATATTAGGCATGGATTGGCTATCAAAGTATAAAGGGAATATTGAGTGTGCCAGTAAGTCAATTTTTCTTACCACACTAGAAGGGAGAAGGATCAAGTATGTATCCCGGCATGTACCAAAAAGGACACAAGTAAATTGCCTAACAGGAGTTGTGCATGAGGAAGTACCAGTGGTAAGGGATTTTCCTGATGTATTTCCCGAAGAGTTGCCAGGCATGCCACCGGATAGAGACATTGAGTTTTTGATTGAGCTATTGCCAGGCACCGGGCCAATATCGAAGAGACCATATAGGATGCCAGCAAAAGATTTGGTGGAAATTAAGAAGCAGATTAAGGAGTTACTGGATAAGGGATATATTCGCCCAAGTTCTTCGCCTTGGGGATCGCCAGTACTTTTAGTGGAGAAGAAGGATGGATCGTTAAGGATGGTTGTTGATTATCGAGGATTGAATGAAGTAACGATCAAGAACAAGTACCCACTACCAATGATCAACAATCTGTTTGATCGATTGCAAGGAGCTAAAGTGTTTTCCAAGATCGATTTGCGATCAGGTTACCACCAGTTGAAGATTCGAGAACAGGATATTCCTAAGACAGCATTCACCACAAGATATGGACTATATGAGTATACCGTTATGTCATTTGGGCTGACTAACGCGCCTGCCTATTTTATGAACATGATGAACAAGGTGTTTATGGAGTTTTTGGATAAGTTCGTCGTAGTGTTCATTGATGATATCCTGGTTTATTCGAAGGATGAAGAGGAGCATAAGGAGCATTTGCGTTTGGTACTTGGAAAGCTCAGAGAACATCAGTTATATGCCAAATTCAGCAAATGTGAGTTTTGGTTGAAGGAAGTAGGATTCCTCGGACACGTTATATCCGGAGAAGGTATAGCAGTAGATCCCGCTAAAGTTGAAACCGTGACCAAGTGGGAAACACCAACAACAGTTGGAGAGATCCGGAGTTTTCTTGGACTCGCAGGATACTACCGGAGATTTATTGAGAATTTCTCAAAGATTGCAAAACCTATGACGGAGTTGCTGAAGAAGGATACTAAGTTCAAATGGACTGAGGAGTGTGAGGCAAGCTTCCAAGAGTTGAAGAAACGTTTGGTGACCTCACCAGTATTGGTTTTGCCAGATCAAACCAAGGATTATGAGGTGTATTGCGACGCTTCACGTCGAGGACTTGGAGCAGTGCTTATGCAGGAAGGAAGAGTTGTTTCGTATGCTTCACGACAACTGAAGCCGCATGAATTGAATTATGCTACGCATGATTTGGAGTTAGCAGCCGTAGTGCATGCATTGAAGACATGGAGACATTTCCTCATTGGAAATCATTGTGAGGTGTACACGGATCATAAGAGTTTGAAGTACATTTTCACGCAGAAGGAGTTGAAACTCAGACAAAGGAGATGGTTGGAGCTTATCAAGGATTATGATATGAAATTGCATTATCATCCCGGAAAGGCTAGTGTAGTAGCTGATGCATTAAGCCGTAAGAGTCATGTAAATACGTTAATGACGGGAGAAATACCCAAGGAGTTAGCAGAAAATCTTCGTGAACTATGTGTGGAAATAGTTCCGAGAGGCTATGTAGCGGTATTGGAAATTCAGTCAACTTTGATGGATAGAATCAGAGAAGCTCAGAAAACTGACAAAGAGATTGCCGCTATAAAGGAGAAACTGAGCAAAGGAAAAGCTAAAGGATTTCATGAGGATGAGCACGACACCCTATGGTTTGAAGACCGTGTTTACGTGCCCAATAACCCAGAAATCAGAAAGTTGATTCTGCAAGAGGCCCATGATTCACCGTATTCGATTCACCTAGGAAATACCAAGATGTATTTGGATTTGAAGGATATTTTCTGGTGGACCGGAATGAAGAAGGATATTGCGGAGTATGTAGGAGTATGTGATGTATGTCAGAGAGTAAAGGCAGAACATCAGAAGCCAGCAGGATTGTTGCAGCCATTGCCGATACCCGAATGGAAGTGGGATAAGCTAGGCATGGATTTTATCACGGGATCACCAAGGACTCGTTCAGGCTATGACTCAATTTGGGTTGTAGTCGATCGATTGACGAAGGTAGCACATTTCATCCCAGTAAAGACCACTTACACGAGTGCTAAGTTGGCAAAGATATACATGACCAGGATCGTATGTTTGCATGGAGTTCCAAGGAGCATCGTATCAGATAGAGGAACCCAGTTTACCTCAAAGTTCTGGAAGCAGTTGCATGAGACTTTGGGTACTAGGCTAGAATTTAGTACAGCTTTTCACCCGCAGACAGATGGACAGACTGAGAGAGTCAATCAGATTTTGGAGGATATGCTGAGAGCTTGTGCGCTAGATTATGGATCTAGTTGGGACGAAAATTTGCCATATGCAGAGTTTTCATACAATAATAGCTATCAGACCAGTTTGAAGATGGCCCCTTTCGAGGCTTTGTACGGAAGGAGGTGCAGGACACTGTTGTCATGGGACGAAGTTGGAGACCGCCAGTTGTTTGGACCAGATTTGATTAAGGAGTCTGAACAGAAGGTGAAGTTGATTCGCGATAGGCTCAAGGTAGCCCAGTCCAGGCAGAAGAGCTACACAGATTCTAAACGCAAGGAGACAATTTACGAAGTTGGAGATAGAGCTTATCTTCGAGTATCCCCACTTCGAGGGATTAAGCGTTTTGGAGTTAAGGGGAAGTTAGCGCCACGATTTGTAGGACCATATCGAGTTTTGGAGCGTATGGGAGAAGTGGCCTACAAGTTGGAATTGCCAGAAGGATTGGACGGAGTGCATGATGTGTTTCACGTTTCTCAGTTGAAGAAGTGCCACGCGGAGATGGCTGACGTACCGTTGAGAGATACCGTGTCATTAGAAGCAATTCAGTTGGATAACAATTTGACCTATGAGAAGAAACCAGTCAAGATCCTCGAGTTTGCCAGCCGAGTTACTCACAACAAGGTTATCAAGTTTTGCAAAGTTCAGTGGAGCCACCACACGGAGGATGAAGCCACCTGGGAGCGAGAGGAAGATTTGCTCAAAGACCATCCTCACCTATTTTCTAGCCAACCCGAATCTCGAGGGCGAGATTCATCTTAAGGAGGGTAGGTTTGTAACATCCGAAATTTTCAATTTGGAATGTTATACATTAGGTCATCATGCATATCATATTTTATTTTGCTTTTGGTTTTGATCCTAGAAAATCCTAAGCAACTCAAGGACCCACGGAGAGAGTTGGGGATTTCGTTATTTACGTATTTGAGTTTTCTCAAATTATGTAAACAGGATCATTTGATTTTATTTATTTTATCATCAATTATTTCTATTACAAAAATATGAGAGCGGAAATAAAATGACTTTCCCAAAATATAGAAATATTGAAGATTTAATAAAAAAATCAAATAAGTTTTATTTTGGAATTTTTCGGTATTTTTATTTGAATTTAGGAAAAATGCGCGTTTTTCAAAGTTGTAGTTTGGGCCCAGATAAATGTTCACTTTATCGGGCTTGATTTTAGAAACCCGGCAAAATTTATTTCGTGTTTTTTGGAGTCTGTTTAGTATTTCTTTTTATTTTTCTTCCGAGCGGATTTTAAAAAAAAATCTGTTCGTCGTTTTTCTTTTTCGTCGGATTTTCCGCGGTTATTTTCTGATCGCGATTTCTGATCCGATTTTCGTTTTAGTATAACTTTTCGCTCATTTATCGGAATTAGGCGATTCAAGCGCCTAGAGTTTCATCTCGAAACCCTCTTTCCGAATAATCAACTTAAACAAGTTTTTGATACTGTAAAATTTGCCCTAGATCCAGATTACTAGAACGAAGTTGTTTTCTTTCGCCGTTTGATCTCTTTTGCTTCGTTCGATTTGATTCTTTTTGCCAATGAGGGTTCTTAAGTTGAACTTTCTGGTTAGATCTTCTAATTGAGTTTTACCTGTGCATTAGATGAGTACTTATTGTATGCTTGTTGTTTGTCTGCGATAGAATACCCGGAGTGCGCCGCCTGTTACGTTGAATCTCTAGGTTTCGCGGATCATCAGTAAGGCAAGTAACACTTTGATCATACCTTTTCTACAACCTAGTTTTATTGCATTAGATCAACTCTCACACATTGCATGATTAGGATCTAATTAAACTGTGGGATGGGAAGTAGATTAGGTAGTACCTATTACCTGTTTATTATCAAACCTTTGGGAGTTACTTCTACGTTTGCTTATTATGCCATGCTATGCTAGTAGACGTGGATTGGGTGAGTGATATCCATGACAGATGTGAGTTTGTTAATTAATGGTTTATCTAAGGTGGCAACTTAAACACACATTTGGGTGGATTGAGGCACCTGGATATTCCAGGACTTGCCTCTTTTTATTGGACCGCCACCCAGGCTCAAAGGGATCATGAGATTATTCATACTAGAAACTTCCATGTGAAGCCACAAGCTATTATGGGCTCTAGCATAGTTGACTAAGTCGTGCGAACTCTTACAGTGGTAGACTAGCAGATGTAGGGGATGTAGGTGGTACGGTCTACCCGATCGTAAGGTGCTAGCGCTTCTGAAAGACTATGTCTCGGTCATCCGTCTTCTCAAACACCCTGTAGTGCGAGAGACCAAACGGAGGCGATCGAGTCTTGTGGGGAAAAGTGCGCAAACCTCTACAGAGTGTAATAAACTAATCATGGTTAGCCGTGTCCCCGGTTATGGACATCTTGAATATCTAGTACCTGGATTTTCATGTGAATCTCAACATGTTACTCTAAAATTAATATTGATGGGTTTTACTGATGTTATTTAATTGGGATTGAGAATGCTGTCAACCATTCTCAATGTTTCACAACCACCATGATAGTAATTAATTCTATTCCTTTGAAGTAGGGAAAAATTGGCTTTACGCAAAAAGAGTAACCATAGAGCTTTCCACCAGCCAAATATGCATATAGTATAGTTGTTGCACTCCATTACTCTCTATGTGTTACCTTGCCAGCATATTCCATGTGCTGACCCGTTTCGGTCTACAACATTAATGTTGCAGACTTTTCAGACGATGATTAAGGAGTTTTTAGGTCGTGGTCCTATACTCAGTGATGCTGTTGGAGTTGATGGACTCACTTATCTTCCAAGCCTTCCGCTGTTATCGTCACTAGATGGCCTTAAGCCATATTTATTGTAATAAGTTCTCTTTTGAGACACTCGATGTAATAAGTGTGTGATTGCTACTCTGCTATAAATCCTCCGAGTACTGTGTGGTGTCAGCATTACTGATCCAGGGATGACACCGGAGCACAGAGATCAGACTTTTTGAGGTCTGGTCGCTACACATAAGGAAGACAATCAATAAATAAATCATGCTCCGACTTCATCACATAATGGTTCACCATACATGCATGCTATGGGAATCACAAGCTTCAACACAAGTATTTCTCAAATTCACAACTACTCAACTAGCATGACTTTAATATCACCATCTCCATGTCTCAAAACAATTATCTAGTATCAAACTTATCATAGTATTCAACACACTCGTAAGAAAATTTTTATTATTAATATTGCATACCAAGCATATTAGGATTTTAAGCAAATTACCATGCTATTTAAGACTCTCAAAATAATCTAAGTGAAGCATGAGAGATCAATAGTTTCTATAAAACAAATCCACCACCGTGCTCTAAAAGATATAAGTGAAGCACTAGAGCAAAATTATATAACTCAAAAGATATAAGCGAAGCACATAGAGTATTCTAAAAAATTCCAAATCATGTATGGCTCTCTCAAAAGGTGTGTACAGCAAGGATGATTGTGTTAAACTAACAAATAAAGACTCAAATAATACAAGACGCTCCAAGCAAAACATATATCATGTGGTAAATAAAAATATAGCTCCAAGTAAAGTTACCGATAGAAGTAGACGGAAGAGGGGATGCCTTCCGGGGCATCCCCAAGCTTTGGCTTTTAGGTGTCCTTAGATTATCTTGGGGGTGACATGGGGATACCCAAGCTTAGGCTCTTGCCACTCCTTGTTCCATAATCCATCAAATCTTTACCCAAAACTTGAAAACTTCACAACACAAAACTTAAAGTAGAAAATCTCGCGAGCTCCGTTAGCGAAAGAAAACAAAAGACCACTACAAGGTACTCTAATGAAATCATTCTTTATTTATATGGGTGTTATACCTACTGTATTCCAACTTATATATGGTTTGTAAACTAATTTACTAGCCATAGATTCATCAAAATAAGCAAACAACACACGGAAAACAGAATCTGTCAAAAACAGAACAGTCTGTAGTAATCTGTAGCTAGCGCAAGGTATGTAACCCCAAAAATTCTAAAATAAATTTCTGGACGTGAG
Organism: Triticum aestivum; assembly: GCF_018294505.1. Taxonomy (NCBI): domain Eukaryota; kingdom Viridiplantae; phylum Streptophyta; class Magnoliopsida; order Poales; family Poaceae; genus Triticum; species Triticum aestivum. Next base: position 502,479,104 of record NC_057809.1, read on the forward strand.
GAATTTATCTATTAATGATTTAAAAAAGAATTAACTAAATATCACTTTCCAAATAAAAATGACAGCAGTTCTCGTGAGTGCTAAAGTTTCTGTTTTTTTACAGCAAGTTCAACAAGACTTTCCCCAAGTCTTCCCAACGGTTCTACTTGGCACAAACACTAATTAAACACAAAAACACAACCAAAACAGAGGCTAGATAATTTATTTATTACTAAGGAGTAGCAAAAAGCAAGGAATAAAAATAAAATTGGGTTGCCTCCCAACAAGCGCTATCGTTTAATGCCCCTAGCTAGGCATAACAAGCAAGAATAGATCTAGGTATTGCCATCTTTGGTAGGCAATCCATAAGTGGCTCTCATAATAGATTCATAAGGTAATTTAATTTTATTTCTAGGAAAGTGTTCCATGCCTTTACTTAATGGAAATTGGAATCTAATATTTCCTTCCTTCATATCAATAATTGCACCAATCGTTCTAAGGAAAGGTCTACCAAGAATAATAGGACATGAAGGATTGCAATCTATGTCAAGAACAATAAAATCTACGGGCACATAATTCCTATTTTCAACAATAAGAACATCATTAATTCTTCCCATAGGTTTCTTAATAGTGGAATCCGCAAGGTGCAAGTTTAGAGAGCAATCATCAAAATCACGGAAACCTAACAAATCACACAAAGTCTTTGGAATCGTGGAAACACTAGCACCCAAATCACATAAAGCATAGCATTCATGGTCTTTAATATTAATTTTAATAGTTGGTTTCCACTCATCATAAAGTTTTCTATGGATAGAAACTTCCAATTCAAGTTTTTCTTCATAAGATTGCATCAAGGCATCAACGATATGTTTAGTAAACGCTTTATTTTGACTATAAGCATGAGGAAAATTTAGCACTGATTGCAACAAGGAAATACAATCAATCAAAGAGCAATTTTCATAGTTAAATGACTTGAAATCCATAATGGTGGGTTTAGCAACATCCATAGTAGAAAATCTTCAATCCCACTTTTATCAAATTTAGCATCAAGATCAAAAGATTCAGAATTCTTGGAACGCCTTCTAGGTAAAGGTGGATAATATTCAGTCCCATCATTATCAAGGTTCATATTGCAAAACAAAGATTTAATAGGGAACACATCAATAACTTTTATATCTTCATCATTATTTTCATAGGAACTAGAAGAACACGCCTTATAAAGGCATCTTTCTTAGCACGCATCCTAGCGGTTCTTTCTTTGCACTCGTCAATGGAAATTCTCATGGCTTTGAGAGACTCATTGATATCATGCTTAGGTGGAATAGATCTAAGTTTCAAAGAATCAACATCAAGAGCAATTCTATCAACGTTCCTAGCCAAATCATCAATCTTAAGCAATTTTTCTTCAATCATACCATTAAAATTCTTTTGCAAAGTAATAAATTCTTTAACATTAGAATCAAAATCAGAGGGCATATTATTATAATTTCCATAAGAATTGTTTTAGGAATTACCATAATTATTAGGGGGATTACTAGGATAAGGCCTAGGATTGAAATTTTCTCTATATGCGTTGTTACCAAAATTGTTCCTACCAACAAAATTCACATCCATAGATTTGTTATTATTCTCAATCAAAGTAGACAAGGGCATATCATTAGGATCATAAGAAACACTCTTATTAGCAAATAATTTCATAAGTTCATCCATCTTTCCACTCAAAACATTAATTTCTTCTATCGCATGCACCTTTTTATTAGTAGATCTTTCAGTATGCCATTGAGAATAATTAACCATAATATTATCTAGGAGTTTAGTAGCTTCTCCTAAAGTGATTTCCATAAAAGTGCCTCCCGCGGCCGAATCCAAAAGATTTCTAGAAGCAAAATTCAATCCGGCATAAATTTTTTGTATAATCATCCACAAATTTAAACCATGAGTAGGGCAATTATGTATCATTAATTTCATTCTCTCCCAAGCTTGTGCAACATGTTCATGATCAAGTTGCTTAAAGTTCATAATATTGTTTCTAAGAGAGATGATCTTAGCAGGAGGAAAATACTTACAGATAAAAGCATCTTTGCACTTATTCCATGAATCAATAATATTTTTAGGCAAAGACGAAAACCAAGCTTTAGCACGTTCTCTAAGCAAAAAAGGAAATAGCTTCAATTTAACAATATCATTATCCACATCTTTCTTCTTTTGCATGTCACACAAATCAACGAAGCTATTTAGATGGGTAGCAGCATCTTCACTAGGAAGGCCGGAGAACGGATCTTTCATGACAAGATTCAGCAAAGCAGTATTAATTTCACAAGATTCAGCATCGGTAAGAGGAGCAATCAGAGTGCTAATAAAATCATTGTTGTTGGTATTGGTGAAGTCACACAATTTAGTATTATCTTGAGCCATCGCGACAAACAAGCAAACTAACACACAAGCAAACAAAAAGCAAGCGGACAAAAAAGGGCAAATAGAGAAAGAGAGGGAGGATAGAGAGAGAGGGCGAATAAAACGGCAAGGGTGAATTGGGGGGGAGAGGAAAACGAGAGGCAAATGGCAAATAATGTAATGCGGGAGATAAGGGTATGTGATGGGTACTTGGTATGTTGACTTTTGCGTAGACCTCCCCGGCAACGGCGTCAGAAATCCTTCTTGCTACCTCTTTTAGCATTGCGTTGGTTTTCCCCGAAGAGGAAGGGATGATGCAGCAAAGTGGCGTAAGTATTTCCCTCAGTTTTTTAGAACCAAGGTATCAATCCAGTAGGAGGCTACACGCAAGTCCCTCGTACCTGCACAAACAAATAAATCCTCGCAACCAACGCAAATAGGGGTTGTCAATCCCTATAGGGCCACTTACGAGAGTGAGATCTGGTAGATATGATAAAGATAATATTTTTGGTATTTTTATGATAAAGATGCGAAGTAAAATAAAGGCAAAGTAAATAGCAAAGTAAATAACTAAGTAGTAGGAGATTGATATGATAAAGATAGACCCGGGGGCCATAGGTTTCACTAGTGGCTTCTCTCGAGAGCATAAGTATTCTACAGTGGGTGAACAAATTACTATTGAGCAATTGACAGAATTGAGCATAGTTATGAGAATATCTAGGTATGATCATGTATATAGGCATCACGTCCGAGACAAGTAGACCGACTCCTGCCTGCATCTACTACTATTACTCCAGTAATCGACCGCTATACAGCATGCATCTAGAGTATTAAGTAAAAACAGAGTAACGCCTTAAGCAAGATGACATTATGTAGAGGGATAGACTCATGCAATATGAAGAAAACCCCATCTTGTTATCCTTGATGGCAACAATACAATACGTGCCTTGCTGCCCTTACTGTCACCGGGAAAGGACACCGCAAGATTGAACCCAAAGCTAAGCACTTCTCTCATTGCAAGAAAGATCAATCTAGTAGGCCAAACCAAACCGATAATTCGAAGAGACTTGCAAAGATAACCAATCATACATAAAAGAATTCAGAGAAGATTCAAATATTATTCATAGATAGACTTGATCATAAACCCACAATTCATCAGTCTCAACAAACACACCACAAAAAGAAGATTACATCGAATAGATCTCCACAAGAGAGGGGGAGAACATTGTATTGAGATCAAAAAGAGAGAAGAAGCCATCTAGCTACTAACTATGGGCTCGTAGGTCTGAAGTAAAATACTCACACTTCATCGGAGAGGCTATGATGTTGATGTAGAAGCCCTCCGTGATCGATGCCCCCTCCGGCGGAGCTCTGGAACAGGCCCCAAGATGGGATCTCGTGGATACAGAAAGTTACGACAGTGGAATTAGGGTTTTGGCTCCGTATCTGATTGTTTGGGGTACGTGGGTATATATAGGAGGAAGAAGTACGTCGGTGGAGCAACAGGGGGCCCACGAGGGTGGAGGGCGCGCCGGGGGGGGGGGGGCAGGCGCCCCCTACCTCGTGGCCTCCTGTTAGTTCGCTTGACATAGGGTCAACGTCTCCTGAGTTGTATTCAGTGAGAAAATCACGTTCCCGAAGGTTTCATTCCGTTTGGACTCCGTTTGATATTCCTTTTCTTCGAAACCCTAAAACAGGCAAAAAACAACAATTTTGGGCTGGGCCTCCGGTTAATAGGTTAGTCCCAAAAATAATATAAAAGTGGATAATAAAGCCCAATAATGTCCAAAACAATAGATAATATAGCATGGAGTAATAAAAAATTATAGATATGTTGGAGACGTATCAGCCGGCGACCCATCTGTGGAAGGACTGTACGATCATGAGGGCATTTAAAAATCCCAACATGTTTGATGGTAGCCATGGACCTGGCGGCGGTTCAGGCGGAGGCGGCTTTCAGGGCCCGGACACCGGGTCAAGCGGAGGCGATTTTCACGGTCAAGGCCATCCGGGTAAACAGGGCGGCTATAATCAGCAACCCGGCCAAAATAATCGGCAACAACAATCCGGATATGAGAGTAACCCAAAACAGTTGAATAGTGGGCAGTACCACGTGTTTACCCCTAGTTTATGCAAGAGGGATCAGAAGCTTCATAAGAGGGCTGTCAATGCCGTTGAGCCGGTGATCCCACGTTATTTGAGGTGGTCAGAACAGCCTATTGTGTGGAGCAGAGAAGATCACCCTCCCCGGGTTGATAATCTGGGTCACTTGGCCTTGGTGGTGGCACCTCAGGTTGGTGGATATAAGTTCACTAAAGTGCTCATGGACGAAGGCAGCAGCATCAACATCCTCTATTATGAAACGTTTCATCGGATGGGGTTGACTGATAAGAGTCTTAAACAATCCAACACTGTTTTTCATGGTGTCGTCCCTGGTAAGTCGGCATACCCAGTTGGGAAGATTGAACTGGAAGTAGCCTTTGGGGATGAATATGATTCCAGGGTCGAGAAGTTAACTTTTGAAGTGGTTAAGATCAAAAGCCCGTATCATGCTTTGTTTGGACGGCCGGCTTACGCCAAATTCATGGCTCGGCCGTGTTATAAAGGCACCATCACCTTACATGGAAGCCGGAAAATAGCCCTGGAGTGTGAAGAAGGAGATGCCGCTTATGCTGAGTCTGTTTGTGCAACAGAGGAGTTAAAGTTTTATGAAGATAATGTTGACCCGGCAAACATGACGTCTTTGAAGAAGCCAACTATGGAGCATGAATCGGTGTTGAAATTCAAGTCAACTGATGACACCAAGATGGTTGATTTTGTGCCTGGCGACTCATCCAAACAGTTCATCATCAGTGCCAACTTGGATCCAAAATAGGAAAGCGCTCTCATCGAGTTCATCCTTAAGAACCGGGACATCTTTGCATGGAAACCTTCTGACATGCCGGGTGTCCCGAGAGAACTCGCTGAGCACACTCTTAATATTGATCCGAAGTTTAAGCCAGTCAGGCAATTTCTTCGACAGTTTAACGAGGAAAGGCGCAAGGCCATTGGAGAAGAGGTGGCCCGGCTCTTGGCAGCCGGGTTCATTGTTAAAGTTCTTCACCTAGAGTGGTTGGCTAACCTAGTGCTTGTGCTCAAGAAGAATGGCACCTGGCGTATGTGTGTGGATTACACCAATTTGAACAAGGCTTGTCCGGCTGACCCTTTTGCTCTCCCTCGTATTGATCAGATCATTGATGGTATGGCGGGTTGCGAGCATTTGAGTTTTTTGGATGCATACTCAGGTTATCATCAGATGAAGATGGCAGTTAAGGACCAGGAGAAAACAGCTTTCATCACTCCGTTTGGAGCCTTCTGCTATGTGTCTATGCCTTTTGGGCTTAAAAGTGCCCAGGCGACTTATCAACGGTGTGTGCAGAATTGCCTTCACAATCAGATTGGGCGTAATGTTCATTCTTACGTGGATGATATAGTAGTGAAATCCAGAGAAGAGGAAAGCTTGGTAACAGATCTGAAGGAGACCTTTGATAACCTCCGGGTCTACAAGATGATGCTTAACCCGGCCAAGTGTGTTTTTGGAGTCCCAGCTGGCAAACTCTTAGGTTTTTTGGTGTCGAACATAGGTATTGAAGCTAACCCAGAGAAAATTAAGGCAATCACATCCCTGGCCAAAACGGTGGGCATCAACGACGTTCAACGGCTGGCGGGTTGCGTTGCTAGTTTGAGCCGGTTCATAAGCCGGTTAGGGGAGAAGGCGATGCCTTTGTCTCAGATGATGAAAAAGACGGATGATTTTGTTTGGAGTGATGCTGCAAACTCTGCTTTTGAGGATCTGAAGAAACAGCTTGCTGAGCCGCTGGTTCTCGCTGCTCTGGTTGAGAAAGAGCCGTTATTGTTATATGTAGCTGCTAACTCACGTGCTGTTAGTGTGGCCATTATGGTGGAGCGCAAGGAGGCTGGCAAGGAACATCCGGTCCAACGGCCGGTTTACTACGTCAGTGAGGTGCTGATTGAATCTAAACAAAGATATCCACATTGACAGAAGCTCGTTTATGGGGTGTTCATGGCAAGCCGGAAGCTCAAACATTACTTTCAGGGTCACCCAATCACTGTGGTTGGCTCTGCTCCTTTAGGAGACATCATTCAAAATAGAGAAGCCACAGGACGAGTCGACAAGTGGGCTATTGAATTTGGATCTCATGGTTTAAAGTATATGCCACATACTGCGATCAAATCTCAAGCGCTGGTTGACTTCATTAACGACTGGACAGAGTTGCAGATGCCAGAGGAGAAACCAGACAACACATATTGGACGATTCATTTTGATGGGTCAAGACAGCTGGAAGGCTCGGGGGATGGAGTTGTTTTAACTTCTCCTTGAGGGTACAAGTTTTGTTATGTGTTGCGATTAATGTTTCCTTGTACTAACAATGCAGCAGAGTATGAAGCCTTGCTCCATGGTCTTCGAATGGCTAAAGAGATGAGCCTGAGCCGGGTCCAGTGTCTTGGCGATTCATATTTGGTGGCCCAACAGGTGTCAGGCAAGTGGGATTCCAAGGATCCTCTCATGGCGGCTTATCGCCGTGAAGTCGACGCTGTTGCAGGACATTTTAAGGGTTATCAGGTGGAACACATTGACCGTAGGAAGAACGAAGAGGCCGATGCTTTAAGCCGGTTGGGATCTCAGCATAAGCCGGAGCCACCTAACACCTTTTTAGATGTTTTGCATAACCCGTCTGTTAAGTTACCTATAGAGGAAGATTTGACCGTTCCTCACCTGGAGGCACAGTTGGTGGCTGATACATCTCCGTCGTATCTACTTTTCCAAACACTTTTGCCCTTGTTTTGGACTCTAACTTGCATGATTTGTATGGAACTAACCCGGACTGACGCCGTTTTCAGCAGAATTACCATGGTGTTATTTATGAGCAGAAACAAATGTTCTCGGAATGACCTGAAACTTCACGGAGCCACTTTTCAGAAAACAAGAAAAATACCTGCAAAAGATGAAGGCCAGGGGGCCCACCACCTCTCCACGAGGGTGGAGGGTGTGCCTGCCCCCCTAGGGCGTGCCCCCCTACCTCGTGCCCCCCCTGTTGCCTCTCCGACTCCAACTCCATATATTGAGTTTTTGGGAGAAAAAATCAAAGAGAAGAAATCATCACGTTTTACGATACAGAGCCGCCGCCAAGCCCTAAAACCTCTCGGGAAGGCTGATCTGGAGTCTGTTCAGGGCTCCGGAGAGGGGAATCTGTCGCCATCGTCATCATCAACCATCCTCCATCACCAATTTCATGATGATCACCGCCGTGCGTGAGTAATTCCATCGTAGGCTTGCTGGACGGTGATGGGTTGGATGGGATCTATCATGTAATCGAGTTAGTTTTGTTAGGGTTTGATCCCTAGTGTCCACTATGTTCTGAGATTGATGTTGCTATGACTTTGCTATGCTTAATGCTTGTCACTAGGGCCCGAGTGCCGTGATTTCAGATCTGAATCTATTATGTTTTCATCAATATATGAGTGTTCTTGATCTTATCTTTCAAGTCTATAGTCACCTATTATGTGTTATGATCCGTTAACCCCGAAGTGACAATAATTGGGATACTTGCCGGTGATGACCGTAGTTTGAGGAGTTCATGTATTCACTATGTGTTAATGCTTTGTTCCGACTCTCTACTAAAAGGAGGCCTTAATATCCCTTAGTTTCCGTAAGGACCCCGCTGCCACGGGAGGGTAGGACAAAAGATGTCATGCAAGTTCTTTTCCATAAGCACGTATGACTATATTCGGAATACATGCCTACATTATATCAATGAACTGGAGCTAGTTCTGTGTCACCCTAGGTTATGACTGTTACATGATGAACCGCATCCGGCATAATTCTCCATCACTGATCCATTGCCTACGAGCTTTTCATATATTGTTCTTCGCTTATTTACTTTTCCGTTGCTATTGCTATCATCACTACAAAATACCAAAAACATTACTTTTACTACTGTTACCTTTTGCTACCGTTATCACCACTATCATATTACTTTGCTACTAAACACTTTGCTGCAGATATTAAGTTTCCAGGTGTGGTTGAATTGACAACTCAGCTGGTAATACTTGAGAATATTCTTTGGCTCCCCTTGTGTCGAATCAATAAATTTGGGTTGAATACTCTACCCCCGAAAACTGTTGCGATCCCCTATACTTGTGGGTTATCAAGACTATTTTCTGGCGCCGTTGCCGGGGATCATAGCTCTATTCTTTGAGTCACTTGGGATATATATCTGCTTATCATTATGAAGAACTTGAGAGATCCAAAAACCAAGATCTATCCCTCAACTACGAGGGGAGGTAAGGAACTGCCATCTAACTCTGCACTTGATTCACCTTCTGTTATGAGTAAGCTTGTGACGCCTACACCTGCTTCTGCTATTCGTTCTGATATGTCGCATGTTATTGATGATGCCACTTCTGCTATGCATGATACTTATGATGAAACTACCTCTATGCCTGATACTACTGTGCCACTTAGTGATGTTCTTGATGAACAACTTGCTAGGGCTAGAGATATTGAAAATATTGAATCTGATGATACTGATGAAAGTGATGATGAAGAATCACTTGTTATTCCTAAGGGTTATGTTTTTGATCAAGAAGCTTCTTTAGCTATTTTAGCTTGCAAAAATAGAAATAAACTCAAAAGGTTATTAGCTAAATGGAGTAAGCAATCTCTAAATGCTAGAATGAAACCTGACCCTGCTTTTGCTACTTCACCTATCTTTGTTACTGATAAGGATTTTGAATTCTCTGTTGATCCTGATATAATTACTTTGGTTGAATCTGATCCTTTTCATGGTTATGAATCTGAAACTGTTGCGGCACATCTTACTAAATTGAATGATATAGCCACCCTGTTCACTAAAGATGAGAGAACTCGTTACTTTTATATCCTTAAAATATTTCCATTCTCATTAAAAGGGGATGCTAAGATATGGTTTAATTCTCTTGATCCTTGTTGTGTGCGTAGTCCCCAGGATATGATTTATTACTTCTCTGGTAAATATTTCCCTACTCATACGAAACAAGCTGCTTTAAGGGATATATATAATTTTGTGCAAATTGAAGAAGAGAGTCTCCCACAAGCTTGGGGGAGGCTTCTCCAATTACTTAATGCTTTGCCTGATCATCCTCTTAAGAAAAATGAAATACTTGATATCTTTTATAATGGACTAACTGATGCCTCCAGAGATTACCTGGATAGTTGTGCGGGTTCTGTTTTTAGGGAAAGAGCACCGTATGAAGCTGAAATTCTATTGAATAATATGTTGACAAATGAAAATAATTGGACACCTCCAGAGCCAATTCCCGAGCCTATTCCTAAACCAACTCCGAAGATGAGGGGTATTCTATTTCTCGGTCCTGAAGATATGCAAGAGGCAAAGAAATCTATGAAACAAAAAGGTATTAAAGCTGAAGATGTTAAGAATTTACCTCCTATTGAAGAAATACATGGTCTTAATTTACCGCCTGTTGAAGAAACATATAATCTTAATCCTTTGCCTATTGAAGAAACTCATGCTCTTGATAACTCGACACAGGTAGTAAAGGTAAATTCTCTCTATAGATATAATAAAGCTGGAATCCCATTTACTAAATTTGCTAGCCCATGCTTAGATAAGTTTGATAAATTTATGGCTAAGCAAGAAAACTTTAATGCTTATTTTGGTAGACAATTGAAATACAATTCAAATATGCTTGAACACTTGGGTGATTATATGGCTAATGTTAAAGGTGAACTTAAACTTATTAGTAAACATGCTTCTATGGTTACCACTCAAGTAGAACAAGTACTTAAAGCTCAAAATGATTTGCTCAATGAATTGAATAGTAAAGATAATGATAATGCTGTTAGAGTGGCTACTAGAACTGGTAGAATGACTCAGGAACCTTTGTATCCTGAAGGCCACCCAAAGAGAATTGGGCAAGATTCTCAGATAAATAACATAGATGTACCTAGTTCTTCTAAAAAGAAGAAAAATAAAAATGACAGGACTTTGCATGATTCTAGTGATCCTATTGTTGGAACACCTGAGAATCCAAATGATATTTCTATTTCTGATGCTGAAACTCAATCTGGTAATGAACCTGAAACTAGTGATAATGCTAATAATAATGTTCATGATGATGCTCAACCTAGTAATGATAATGATATAGAAATTGAACCTGCTGTTGATCTTGATAACCCACAATCAAAGAATCAACGTTATGATAAGAAAGACTTTGTTGCTAGAAAACATGGTAAAGAAAGAGAGCCTTGAGTTCAGAAACCCATGCCTTTTCCTCCCAAACCATCCAAGAAAAAGGATGATGAGGATTTTGAGCGCTTTGCTGAAATGATTAGACCTATCTTTTTGCGTATGCGATTAACTGATATGCTCAAAAACAATCCTTATGCTAAGTACATGAAAGATATTATTACAACTAAAAGAAAGATACCGGAAGCTGAAATTTCCACCATGCTTGCTAATTATACTTTTAAGGGTGGAATACCAAAGAAACTTGGACATCCAGGAGTACCCACTATACCATGCTCCATTAAAAGAAACTATGTTAAAACTGCTTTATGTGATCTTGGAGCCAGTGTTAGTGTTATGCCTCTCTCTTTATATCGTAGACTTGATTTGAATAAGTTGACACCTATTGAAATATCTTTGCAAATGGCTGATAAATCAACTGCTATACCTGTCGGTATTTGTGAGGATGTGCCTATTGTAGTTGCAAACGTTACTATTTTAACAGACTTTGTTATTCTTGATATTCCCGAGGACGATAATATGTCTATTATTCTTGGAAGAACCTTTTTCAATACTGCAGGGGCTGTTATTGATTGCACTAAAGGCAATGTCACTTTTCATGTTAATGGTAATGAGCATACGATACACTTTCCGAGGAAACAACCTCAAGTTCATAGTATCAACTCTATTGGAAAAATGCCATCGATTATATTTGCAGGTTTTGAATTTCCTCTTCCTACTGTCAAGAAGAAATATGATATTCTTATTATTGGGGATGTGCATATCCCCGTTGAGGTAACATAGTGTTATTTGAAATTTCCCCGGTTCCATGTTATTTGGAATGAGTTCATTAACAAGACTTGATCAACCTTGTTAGTGGATTCCTTTTGATGATCATGAGATGGATGAAACTAGAAGGCACAACCTTCTGTACCCCACTTTTACTTTCTGTTACTTATATTAAATAAAATAAAAACAAATATTTTTTGTGTGTTATTTGATTATCTGTGCAATATAAAAATACCTCGAAAATAAAAGTTCTCCAAATGCCCTAAATTTAAATATGATTTTTCCAGAATATTTGAGAATATTTGGCACTGAGAACACAGCAGGGGGGTCAACCACCTGCCCACGAGGGTGGAGGGCACGCCCCCTGCCTCGTGGGCCCACGGTGGCCCTCCTCCACTTATTCCTGCACCCACAGACTTCATCTTCCTCCCACAAACACGAATATCCAGCTCAAGCACGAGTTCTAGCTCACTTTGCTGCCATTTTCGATCTCCTTGCTCAAAGCACCTCTCACAAAACTGCTTGGGGAGATTGTTCCTTGGTATGTGACTCCTCCATAGGTCCAATTAGTTTTTGTTCTATTGCTTTATTCATTGCAAATTTTTTCTGCTTAGGTGACCCTGTTCTTGAGCTTGCATGTCAAATTTATATGGTCAAGAGTAGTTTTGATGCATGATATAGGCCCTAGGCACTTGTAGGAGTAGCTGTTGTCAATATTATTGAGTTTGGTTTACTTTTATTTTGAAGTTACTAAAAATTTCAGAATTTTTCAGAAAATGATGAGGAGACTTTTGAGGGGCTCATCGAGCCAAAGCTCGAAGGAAAAGGCACCGAAGCCTAAGTATAATCTGCCTCGCACCGCAGAGGTTCGTGCGTGTGAATGGCCTTCTGAGGATTTCTTGAGAGCAGCCGGGATTTATGAAGATTTTCATGAATTGGCTAAGAATGCAGTTACCGCTTTCCTCCATGACCAATGCGATCAGTATCTCTTACTCACAAATATCTTTGTGCAAAACTTTCATTTCCATTCTAGGAGCTCACTACCTACGGTGGAGTTTTATTTATATGATGAGCATAAGGAGATTTTTGTCGGGTTTGTTTAGTCCCTTTTGAGGGCAAGACAGAAGAACCACATCGCGATGATGTGGAGGGGTTTATTGATACTATCACTCTAGGGGAAACAAGGAAGGTTTCCGATGCACGAATCGCTAGCATACATTTTCCTGTTTTACGTTATTTTGCATTATTTGCTAGTCGTTGCTTAATTGGTCACAGAAATTGTGGAAACCTTAGTATCCCTGATATTATTATTTTGCTCCACGGTTTATATGGTGATAACTCTGTTAGTATGGGCGGCATTATTGCCAAACGGTTAAGTCTGAACCGTACAAAGGGCCCCATCTTTGGAGGCATCTATGCTTCACGCCTAGCTGCACATTTTAACATACCTGTTAGGCATTATGAGAAGGAAGAAAAAGTGCTGCCTCGTGTTTATCTAGATTATAAAAGTATGGTGGCACATGATTTTATTGTTAAGAATAGGGAAGGAGAGCTTAAATATCAATTGTTTTTTAATAAACACCATCCTGAGACTATTACCCTGCCTGCTCCTTCTTTGTTTGATTTATCTGTAGGCACGTACCTTGTTCCGTTGAAGGCTATTCATGCCTACTGGAACCCTGCACCAGCTGAGGAGCCAGAGCCGGAACCACAAATTGATCCTTCACGACAGTCTAATTACCAGTGGGATCCGGAGATGATTGTCAGCCAGTGGCAATCGGAGTCTTCCTCTTCCTCTTCTCAGTACGACCCCAACTATTATTATGGATATCCGCCAGGCCAGCCGTGGCCATAGACCAACTTAGGCCAAAAGCCTAAGCTTGGGGGAGTACGTATTTCCCACCGACATTACATTTATGTTCACACACTCATTGCTAAATGTGTGTGCTCATACTTTTTCATTGTATCATCCATACTAGTTTATTTTCCTTTTTATGCTTTCTTCTTGTGTGTTTAATAAACCTTAAGAAAAACCAAAAAAATTAGTTGTAGCTTTTAATTAGTTTACTTTCCATGCTTGTAGTAGTAATTAAAAATAAAACCCCAAAAGATTTCCTGTTCTTCTTTTACTTGTTGGGAGCTCTCCCGTGTAAATAGTTTTATTTCTTTTCTTTTCTTTGGGGGTTGATAGGAGAAGACCATAATTAAATTGTTGAAGTGGCTCTTATATGCATTATTGTTGGTCTGACGAAAGAGCCCATATTGCCTTGTCTTCTCCTGTTTATTGAATGCTTGCAGATTCCAGCTTAGTCCAATGCACGTGCACTATTATTATTATTATTCACATCATTCGATCGTGCAAGTGAAAGGCAATTACGATGATATATGATGGACTGGTTGAGATGAGAAAAGCTGGTATGAACTCGACCTCTTTTGTTTTTGTAAACATGATTAGTTCATCGTTCCTGATTCAGCCTATTATGAATAAACATGTTTGTAATGACAACTAGAGATCATAGTTTCTTATGCCATGCTTGATTATCTATGAGTTATAATGGTTTACCTTGCGTGCCAACATGCTATTGAGATAGTTATGATGTGGTATGATAGGGTGGTATCCTCCTCTATATGATTTAAGTGACTTGAATTGGCGCATGTTCACGCATGTAGTTGAAACAAAATCAACATAGCCTTCACGATATTTATGTTCATGGTGGATTATATCCTACTCATGCTTGCATTCAATGTTGATTAATTTTAATGCATGTTCATGACTGTTGTCGCTCTCTAGCTGGTCGCTTCCCAGTCTTTTCCTAGCCTTCACCTGTACTAAGCGGGAATACTGCGTGTGCATCCAATCCCTTAAACCCCAAAGTTATTCCACATGAGTCCACTATACCTACCTATATGGGGTATCTACCTGCCGTTCCAAGTAAATTTGTATGTGCCAAACTCTAAACCTTCAAATAAATATCCTGTGTTGTATGCTCGAATAGCTCATGTATAAACTAGGGCTTTCCGTATCTTCCATGTTAGGCGGGTTATTCTCAAGAGGAGTGGACTCCGCTCCTCACTCACGAGATAAATGGCTGGTCACCGGGATGCCCAGTCCCATGCTTTATGCAAACTAAATCAAAATAATTGCAAACAAACCCCCCCCCCCCGGGACTCTTGTTAGTTGGAGGCACTCGTTGTTTCGAGCAAGCCATGGATTGGTGCTTGTTGGTGGAAGGGGGAGTATAAACTTTACCATTCTGTCTGGGAACCGCCTATAATGTGTGTAGCATGGAAGATATTGCCATCTCTTGGTTGTTATGTTGACAATGAAAGTATACCGCTCAAAATATTATTCACCTCTGTTTCAAAACCGAGCTTGCTTCCCTCTGTGAAGGGCCTATCTATTTACTTTTATGCTGAGTCATCATGCTCTTATTAAAAAACACCAGTTGGAGGGCACCGCTATCATTTGCATTCATTACTGTTAGTTAACATTGAGTATGACTTGACTGGATCTCTTTTACCATGAATTACAATGTCTAGTCAGTCCTTGGTCTTTAAAGGAGCTCTGCATTTATGTTTTGCGGTCTCAGAAAGGGCTAGCGAGATACCATCTTGTTATATCATATTATGATTGTTTTGAGAAAGTGTTGTCATCCGAGATTTATTATTATGGCTCGCTAGTTGATTATGCTGTTGATATGAGTAAACTTGAGACCTATGCGTTATTGCAAATGTGGTTAGTTATAATCTTTGCTGAAAACTTGAATGCTGGCTTTACATATTTACAACAACAAGAGCAAAAAGAGTTTGTAAAAGTTTTTCTTTATCACTTTCAGTTTATCAACTGAATTGCTTGAGTACAAGCAAAGGTTTAAGCTTGGGGGAGTTCATACGTCTCCGTCGTATCTACTTTTCCAAACACTTTTGCCCTTGTTTTGGACTCTAACTTGCATGATTTGAATGGAACTAACACGGACTGCCGCTGTTTTCATCAGAATTACCATGGTGTTATTTATGTGCAGAAACAAACGTTCTCGGAATGACCTGAAACTTCACGGAGCCACTTTTCAGAAAATAAGAAAAATACCTGCAAAATATGAAGGCCAGGGGGCCCACCACCTCTCCGCGAGGGTGGGGGGCACGCCTGCCCCCTAGGGCACGCCCCCTACCTCGTGGGCCCCCTGTTGCCTCTCCGACTCCAACTCCAACTCCATATATTGAGTTTTGGGGAGAAAAAATCAAAGAGAAGAAATCATCGCGTTTTATGATACAGAGCCGCCGCCAAGCCCTAAAACCTCTCGGGAAGGCTGATCTGGAGTCCGTTCAGGGCTCCGGAGAGGGGAATCCGTCGCCATCGTCATCATCAACCATCCTCCATCACCAATTTCATGATGCTCACCGCCGTGCGTGAGTAATTCCATCGTAGGCTTGCTGGACGGTGATGGGTTGGATGGGATCTATCATGTAATCGAGTTAGTTTTGTTAGGGTTTGATCCCTAGTGCCCACTGTGTTCTGAGATTGATGTTGCTATGACTTTGCTATGCTTAATGCTTGTCACTAGGGCCCGAGTGCCGTGATTTCAGATCTGAATCTATTATGTTTTCATCAATATATGAGTGTTCTTGATCTTATCTTTCAAGTCTATAGTCACCTATTATGTGTTATGATCCGTTAACCCCAAAGTGACAATAATTGGGATACTTGCCGGTGATGACCGTAGTTTGAGGAGTTCATGTATTCACTATGTGTTAATGCTTTGTTCCGACTCTCTACTAAAAGGAGGCCTTAATATCCCTTAGTTTCCGTAAGGACCCCACTGCCACGGGAGGGTAGGACAAAAGATGTCATGCAAGTTCTTTTCCATAAGCACGTATGACTATATTCGGAATACATGCCTACATTATATCAATGAACTGGAGCTAGTTCTGTGTCACCCTAGGTTATGACTGTTACATGATGAACCGCATCCGGCATAATTCTCCATCACTGATCCATTGCCTACGAGCTTTTCATATATTGTTCTTCGCTTATTTACTTTTCCGTTGCTATTGCTATCATCACTACAAAATACCAAAAACATTACTTTTACTACTGTTACCTTTTGCTACCGTTATCACCACTATCATATTACTTTGCTACTAAACACTTTGCTGCAGATATTAAGTTTCCAGGTGTGGTTGAATTGAAAACTCAGCTGCTAATACTTGAGAATATTCTTTTGCTCCCCTTGTGTCGAATCAATAAATTTGGGTTGAATACTCTACCCTCGAAAACTGTTGCGATCCCCTATACTTGTGGGTTATCAGTGGCAGCTCTTCACGTCATTCCAGATTGGACAGTACCGTTCTTGGCTTACATGACCCGGGGCGAGTTGCCAGAGGATGAGACCCTGGCCCGACAGATAACCCGGCGGTCCAAGTCAATGACGATTTCTGACGGAGAGTTATACCATCGCAGCATCACTTGAGCGTTTGAGCGTTGTGTTTCTCCTGAAGAAGGCCAAGAAATACTTTGTGAGATCCATGAAGGAGATTGTGGTCATCACGCCGGGTCAAAGTCTCTTGTGGCCAAAGCTTTTCATCATGGTTTTTATTGGTTAACGGCTCATGCTGATGCAGAGGATCTGGTAAGTAGATGTGATGGATGTCAAAAATTTGCACGACGAGCGCATGTGCCGGCTCAAGAATCGCGGATGATTCCAATCACTTGGCCGTTTGCAGTCTGGGGGCTTGACATGGTTGGACCTTTCAAAAGGTCCAAGGATAAAAAGACACATCTTTTAGTGGCAGTTGACAAATTCACAAAGTGGTTGAGGCAGAGCTAGTGAGTAAGTGTGATGCAGCCATGACGGTTCAGTTCATGAAAAAGGTGATTTTTCGCTTTGGTTTTCCACACAGCATTATCACTGACAATGGCACTAATTTGTCCCAAGGTGCTATGGAGGAGTTTTGTCAAAGAGAGCACATCTGGCTGGATGTTTCTTGTGTAGCTCACCCTCAATCTAATGGGCAGGCCGAGAGAGCAAATCAGGAAATCTTAAAAGGTCTCAAGCCCCGGCTCATGGTTCCCTTACAACGGACACCGGGTAGTGGGTAGAGGAGTTACCCTTGGTGCTGTAGAGTATCAACACCACTCCTAATAGGTCTACAAGTTATACACCTTTCTTCATGGTTTATGGAGCGGAAGCAGTGCTACCTAGTGACATCCGTCATGACTCGCCTCGTGTAGCAGCTTACTTTGAAGCTAATAATGAACAAGCCCAACATGATGCGCTTGACTTGTTAGATGAGGAGAGAGACTTGGCGGCGGCTCGATCAGCAATTTGTCAATAGGACATGCGCCGTTATCACAGCCGCTGGGTTAAATCCAGGACCTTTCAAGAAGGTGACCTGGCGCTCCGGCTCATCCAGGATCTGTCAGATGCACACAAGCTATCCCCGCCTTGGGAAGGACCCTTTGTGGTTAGCAAGAATTTAAACAATGGGTCGTATTACCTCATCGATGTTCAAGAGCACAAAGACTTATGTAAGTCGGAGGAGGAGACCCGCCGGCCGTGGAACATTGCTCAACTTTGGCCATACTACACCTGAGCCACCGGCTCTCGTCATGTACATACTTTGACATTGTATATACTATGATAAGTAATAAAGCAGGACCTCTGTCCTTTTCCTTTTCAAAGATTATATACCTTTACTCTTTTTCACTATTTAAATGACTATTAAGGATCTTTTATGAATCTTATATGTTTCAAGCAGGACCTCTGTCCAAAACAATCTTTTATGAATCTTATATGTTTCAAGTCCAAAACAATCTTTTATGAATCTTATATGTTTCAAGTCCCAAGTGTTTTACAAAGTAATAACACTTGACACTTGGGGGCTAATGTCTGCCAAAGCAATTTCTTATGACTCTTCGATATTTCAAGTCCCAAGTTCCTTACAAAGTAACAACACTTAGCACTTGGGGGCTAATGCATGATATTCAGAAAGTTTCTCAAGATTAAACCGGGTTACAATATTTATTGGGACTGGCAAAAGACAGCTATGAAGTTAAGTAGCGGTTCCTTTATGATAAATTGAGCCGGCCCTTGGGGACTACAGGTGAAGTTTACACTGTTTTGTTGGACTTTTGAAAAACTTAGAGAGAGTATTCAGATCATTCAGGTTCATCATCTGAAGACTTGGGGGCTGGCAGAGTATAAGTTAACTGGAGAACATACCTCATATTTCAGCTGAGTTGCTTGGCCATCTCAATCTCTGACTCACGGCTGGAGTGAACACGGCTAAGATAGCCGGACAATATGTCACTAGAATTCAGATGAGTGTAGTGAGAGATATCAAAACACACTTTCTGTCTCTCCAAGGCTTCTTGTTTAGCAGTGTGCCGAGCTAACACAGTAAGAGTCCTGGTTCAACAAAACGGCTATGAGTGACTAGAACGTCATGATCAGAAGATGATGGCGGGTTAGCAGAACTGGATGGTCTGGCAATAGAGGGGTTAACAACGATATCATGAGCTGACGGCTCAGGAGGATCCAATTGAGCATTGGCAGCCGGGTCTTCTGGTGCTTTAGTTCAAGGGGGAGAAGTTGGCATGGCCGGTTCAGGTGCAAGGACTGATGGGTCTTCCGTCGGTTTAGTCACCTTGGCCTTCTTGGACTTGGCTTGACCACTAAGAAAGATGTTAGGAGACAATTAGTACAAAGATGCAGTTTGAAAGACATGGAGGAAAGATGATTTTTTCCTTACCCGGGGGCAGTCTTGAAGGCCAGAAATTGAGTCTGAGATGAGTCGCCAGAAGAGCGAGACACCTCCTGCAAAGATAAAATAATGTTAGTAATGCAAGGGAGAAGATCCATTAATGGAAAGTAAAAGATGAATATAAAAGAGACCTCATTCTGGCGTTTTTGAGGAGTTTGTTGAAGAATGGAAGGAGGTTCTTCGTTGTTCCGGGCCTGATGGCGGCTCTCATGTTGCTGCTTTTTCAAATAAAAATGAGGGTCCAAATAAGCCAAAGGGTGTGAAAACCTTACTTTCTGGGTTACCAGTCGAAGTTTCTGTCTTGGCAAATGGGCTGAGTCGTAGGAAATAGTTACCTCTTCTTCTACGGCCTGACTGGCCCCCGTGTCGTCCTGGCAATAGTTAGTGTCAATAAGGTTATTAAAAAACTAGCCAAGGGAGTCAAGGGCTACCTCCGACTCAGAAGTATCATCAAGCTTTAACAGGTCCTCAGCGGTGCTCTTTTTCTTCTTGGACCTCCGGGGCGTCTTCTTGGCGGCTATGGCGGTGGCTCTAGCCTTCTTGGCGGCTTCATGGTCATACTTGGCTTTCCAGAAGTTAGATTTAGCCTGTAAACAAGTAAACAAGATAAAAGGTCATACATGTATTTAAAACTGCTGAGAAAAATACAAAGAGAAAGAGGTCAGGGTTTTTTTACCTCAGGCGCCGGGTTAAGTTTGCAGAAGGGGTTTAACCCGACTTTACTGGAGTGTTCATATTTGCTGTTCACCAGGAGAGTTGACATTTAAACAATATCTTCTTCAGTTAGTTGAACGGAGCTGTGACGAAGAGAGTCATTTGGGCCTCCACCATATTCATACATCAATTTGGATCGGTGGCTTAGAGGGATGACCCGCCACGAGACCAGCAACGAGTCAAGTCAACTCCGGTTAAGCCGTTCCCCAATAAGACGTTAATCCTTTTAATTGATGGAATAAGCTTCTTGCGTTCGACGGAAGTGAGCTTGTCAGGGAGCGCAAACTTGGAATCTAGACGCTCCGCGCGGTAACCCGACAGTGGTTTCTCATTGGCTGGTGAAGTGTCTTGACAATAGAACCAGGTCTGATTCCAGTCTTTGGGATGACTCGGCGGGACTATTAGGGGAAAGACGGCGCCCTGTCAGCGCTGAATTGAGATGCCTCCAAGTTCCAAGCTAGGGCCATTGGTACACTCGTTCTGGCGATTCAGATAGAAATACTCTCTAAAGAGTTCCACAGACGGTTCTTCTTGAAGATACACCTCATAGAGAACTTGGAAATTGTAGATATTGGATATGGAATTGGGCCCAAGATCTTGAGGGTGAAGTTTGAAAAAGTGAAGGACGTCTCTGAAGAATTTTGAGCCGGGGGGTGAAAAACCCCGATTCATGTGGTCACAGAAGATAATGACTTCACCGTCTTTGGGATTGGGTCGTTCCTCGTCCGGGTCAGGTGCACGGTAAGACATAACATTCTTCCCTGGACAACATCCTATGGCGAAGAATTCCTTCAAATTATCCTCAGTTACTGTGGAGGGGACCCAATTGCAGATAGTTGATGCTTTGGACGTCATGATGAAAAACAGACTGAAAGGAAAGTGATGTGCTGGATCAATCCAATGATGAAAATAAAAGTTAAGATAATGATGATACAGATAAGTAATGGCGGCTTACGTAAGGGCTAATGTCATATAAAGGAAAAAGTGAGCCGGCGCCATAAGCCGCCATGACTATAGATATTTGAGATACCAGCAACAGAATTGGCTAAGTGCTCAGACAAACAAGTTTCATAATTTCTTGATATTATTCTGGATCAAATCTACTGACCAGATCCTCTGCGGGATCTGTTGTGCCGTCGTATGATTCAATATTTACAGGTTTGAAACCTTCTGGGATTTGATGATCCATTACTTCGTCTGTGAGGCATAAGGGGTGTGCGGCGCCTCTGTATTGGGCTATATCGCGACACAGCTCGAATGGGTCTTGCCCGCTGTGTTCGGCCCGGCCGGATTTACGTTTACTGTATCCGGCGTGACGTTTATCGTCTTGCATAGTGGCGCGCCCTCGTGATCCATAGATCGATCATGCATGCTTTGCTTTGTCCTCCAATATGTCTTTTTATTTGAATGGCATCAGGGTGCACGCTGAGTTTTTGGCTAGAATGCCTCTCTATCGCGGCCACGAGGTGGCCGATCAGCCGCGTCATACGCTTCTTCCTCCAGTAGGGGTAGCAACCTGCATTTTGGGTAACTCTTGGAGGGGCGCTCGAGTTTATATTCCTCGGCTGCGAGGACTTCAATCCATCTGTCAGCTAGCAGATCTTGATCAGCTTGAAGCTACTGCTGCTTTTTCTTAAGGCTATTTGCCGTGGCTACAAGCCGGCATTTGAAGCGCTCTTGTTCGATGGGATCCTCTGGTACGGCGAATTCGTCGTCGCCGAGGCTTGCGTCGTATTCAGAGGGGGGCATGTAATTATCATCCTCCGTCTCTCCATCTGCCGCTCTCTCAGGAGGGCCGGCTCCTCCATCCTCCTGCTCTAAATCTTGCTGGAGGGGATTGTTGTTGTCTTCGGCACTATCCGGAGTGTTATTATCTCCTGTGACGGTATCACCACTTTTGCTTTGCCGGGACTTAGAGCGGCGCCGCTGACGTCGGTGCTTGGGTTGCTTCTTGGAGGGGTCATCCTCCGCTATCTCATCGCCATTGCCTTCTTTGGGTGTATCCACCATGTATATATCGTATGACGAGGTGGCTGTCCAGTGCCCTGTGGGCAGTGGTTCCTCTTCGTCTCCTGCATCATCGTCCATTCCATCGATGTCTTCAGAGTCGAAGTCGAGCATGTCGGTTAAGTCATTGACAGTGGCTACTAAGTGGGTGGTGGGTGGGCCGCGAATTTCTTCGTCGTCCGCATCCCAGTCCTACCGGACATAGTTCGGCTAGGATCCTCCTGTCAAGGAGAGAGACCTTAATGAGTTCAATATGTCGCCAAAGGGCGAGTGCTGAAAAATATCCGCGGAGGTAAACTCCATGATCGGCGCCCAATCGGATTCGATAGGAACGGGCGCAGGCGGCTCAGAGTCCGTGGCCGGAGAAGGATCCGACAGTTTAACAACACGGCTCTCGTGTAAGGTAAGGTCGATGTTTGGCTCGATCGCCACTGAGGGTAAGGCCTCCGTGGCGGGGTCCATCCACCCGTCCATGGATGGCGCAACTGGCTCCGAATTGAGGGTCGGAGCGGCTACCTGTGCGATCTCCTGAACACTGTCCGATGGTAGAGCTAAATCGTACTCATCATGACCGCGTGACGCACGAGGCAGAGGCTCGAATCCGTCGAAGATCAAGTCTCCACGGATATCGGCCGTGTAGTTTAAGCTTCCAAACCTGACCTGGTGGCCAGGGGCATAACTTTCAATCTGCTCCAGATGGCCAAGCGAATTGGCCCGCAGTGCAAAGCCGCCGAACACGAAGATCTGTCCGAGGAGAAAAGTCTCACCCTGGACTGCATCGCTATCGATGATAGTAGGAGCCATCAAGCCTAACGACGACGACATAGAGGAACTCTCAATGAAAGCACCAATGTCGGTGTCAAAACCGGCGGATCTTGGGTAGGGGGTCCCGAACTGTGCGTCTAAGGCGGATAGTAACAGGAGGCAGGGAACACGATGTTTTACCCAGGTTCGGGCCCTCTTGATGGAGGTAAAACCCTACGTCCTGCTTGATTAATATTGATGATATAGGTAGTACAAGAGTAGATCTACCACGAGATCAGAGAGGCTAAACCCTAGAAGCTAGCCTATGGTATGATTGTATGCCGTAGTTGTTGTGTCCTACAGACTAAAACCCTCCGGTTTATATAGACATCGGAGGGGTTAGGGTTACACAAGGTCGGTTACAAAGGAGGAGATACACATATCTATATTGCCTAGCTTGCATTCCACGCCAAGTGGAGTCCCATCCGGACATGAGACGAAGTCTTCAATCTCGTATCTTCATAGTCTAGCAGTCCGGTCAATGGAGATAGTCCGGCTGTTCGGAGACCCCCTAATCTAGGTCTCCCTCAGTAGCCCCTGAACCAGGCTTTTAATGACGATGAGTCCGGCATGCAGTATTGTCTTCGGCATTGCAAGGCGGGTTCTTCCTCCGAATACATCA
This sequence comes from Triticum aestivum, assembly GCF_018294505.1. Lineage (NCBI taxonomy): Eukaryota > Viridiplantae > Streptophyta > Magnoliopsida > Poales > Poaceae > Triticum > Triticum aestivum. The sequence goes on from NC_057809.1 coordinate 502,502,462, forward strand.
CGGAAGAATTTGAATACAAGGATAGTGTCCGACCCTGCAAAATAAGTTCCACATACCACCGTAGAGAGAATTATATTTTCACAAATCTAATTTGCTAACTTGTTTTGGCAGCACGACATTATGTCATGGCCCGGTGATTATTTGAACCATTTCCTTTAACCAGCCCCGCACATAACGCGAGGCGGTTTTTTGACACATCTTGTCAAAGCAGAGATCGTGTCCCCTTATTACGGGATTCTCATCAATACGGGCGTGGGTAACCCAACCGCGCCATTTATTACGGTGCTTGGGGGATAAGCGAGTTTTACCAGGCTAATGGGGGCGCATAGTTTCGTTCGCCCATATAAAGGAATAAGGATTCACCTTTTCATCCACGCCTTCTTCCTCCTTTACTCATCCGTTTTTGCACACTCGAGCTCTAGCGCCCAAGTCCGCACTTCCCACCTCAATCTTCTCCAGCCTTGTCCGGAGGGGGAGGCGGGTGGATGGTCTCCTCCATCACGGAGGGAAACATCAAGAAGCTAAGGAGAGCCGGATACCTTCCTGAGGACATCGCACACTGGCTCCCAAATGAGGGGCAGCTCATCCCCACCCCCGGGCCCCATGAGAGGGTAGTGTTCCTTACGCATTTCCTCTGCGGACCAGGATTCCTCTCCACCCATTCGTCCGGGGGCTCATGTTCTACTATGGCCTGGATTTCCATGATCTGGCCCCGAACTTCATCCTCAATAACTCGGCGTTTATCGTCGTGTGCAAGGCCTTCCTCCGCATCAAGCTCCACTTCGGCTTATGGCTGAAGACCTTCAATGTCAAGCCGAAGGTAGTGGGCGGCTGCCAGGCGGAGTGCGGAGGCGCCATGGTGGGCAAGATGCCCAACATTACCTTGCTCGAGGGCTCCTTTATGGAAACCATAAAGGGGTGGCAATCGGGGTGACCCTGCATGGGCAGCGGCCCCCGAGTTCCGATCTGCCATCCCCACGCGGCTCACCTCCTGGAAAGAGAAGGGCCTGTCCTGGGGTAGTTCGGGAGAGCTGACTGGACTCCAAACATCTATTCAAAACATGGTGAACAAGAAGCTCAAACTCGTCAATGTAGTCCAGGTCATGCTCATCCGCCGGATCCTCCCGTGTCAACAACGGGCCTTCAACTTGTGGGAGTTCGACCCGGCGCAACACCAAACTCTAAACAGGCTCTTCGATACAACACACGAGGATGCCTGGAAGGTGCTATTCAAGGGCGCCGAGGTCCCCCCACCCATTACTTATGATCGCAGATTCAACGCAAAGTGCCAAGGCAGTGCGGTAAGATGATGTACCTCTTACAGGATACTTATTTATCATAGATTGGCTCCATGCGGGATCTAAACTCTCGTACCTTTGACAGGACTGGCAGGAGACAGCCAGACAGATCGACTGTCCGGCTCCTTTGCCCGAAGGCCCAGCAGACGCTCTTCTGACGAAGATGCTGACTCCGGCTCCTTATACGATGCTGGAGAAAACCAAGAAGGCCGAGGGAACCCGAAAGAGTTCCCGCCGCCAGGTGTTATCGGACTCATCGTCCGATGACTCTGCGGCACACTCCTCCCCTGAAGACGAGGAGGAAGAAGAAGACGCTCCCCCTCCAGGCGGGGGAGACAAGAAAAGGAAGGCCGCCCCAACCGGGGGGGGGGGGTCCGAAGGGTCCAAGAAGGGAAGGACTCTCCTTCCGGACAGCTCCACCACCGCCACCGAAGGCGAAGACGAGTGGTTTCCCATGGCCAAGCCCCTGGGGAGGTCGTAAGTATTCGGACACCAGAGTAACTTATAATATCCTTTCGTGCACTGCTTCCCCTAACGCCGAATATTTTTATACAGGCCGCCACGAGCCCGTATCGATGTGTCATCGGACCTCTCCCTGGGCTCATCGGATATGGATAGCGATCCACTTCCAACCGCCACCTCCCCTTGCCCTGTGGACGACGCCGAGGTATTGTCTCAAGAGGCACCGGGCCGAGGGGAGACAGTCCTGGAGGTGCCTCAAGGCGACTGTCCGGACTCCGGGGGCAGAGGGGACGAGGCCCCTGAGGGCCCCGAGTTCGGCCCTCAGCCAAACACCGCGCCGGAACCTCCAGTGGTTTCGAACTCGGGCAGGCGGCCTCCTTCCAGGAGGGGCAAGACGCATGTGCTGGTAACCTCTGTCCATCCAGAGGCGCCGGACAATCTGCTGGAAGTGCTTCACAACGCTTCCATCGACAAGGAGCACCGTACTATTATGAGTGCGGTGGTTCAGAAGGTTCAGTCTGCCAAGAGCGGATTGACTGAAGCCTGTGCCAGCCTTCTAACAAGCTTTGAGGTAAGTGTTAAAATATAGGGAAAATATTACCGCATAGATAGTAGCCCCTGATGCTCTGTTCGGTGTTCACAAAGAAAAGCCGAACAGAGGATCAAACAATATCGCAGGAGTCTAATTTAAGTATGTCAATATGCGTATGCAGGCTTCGCTGCTGGCCGCAGCCGCACAGACTGCGGAGGCCGCCTCACTGAAGCAGGACCTCGAGGGGTCCAAGAAAGAGCTCGGCCTTGCCAAGAGGCAGCTTGAGGAGAACAAGGGTAAGTAATACCCTCTCTATAGATATGTATATATAAAAGAAGACGTGATTGCAAAGTGATAGGATCATCATATATTTGCCAGGGGCCACGACCGAGGTGGAAACCCTGAAGCAAGCGCTAACCAAGGCCGAAGATAACGCGGCCAAGGAGCGCACCGAGCGGGAAAAGCAAGAGGCTCGTGTGGGCGAGGTGCAGCAAGAGCTCCAGGCTCTCTTGAGGAAGCACGAGGCGTTGGAGCTTGACTCGAAGACGCGAGAGTCTGAGCTTGCTGCTGCCTTTGAGAGCGCAAAAAGTGCCAAGGCCGAAGCCCAGAAGGCCCTCTAGGAGATTGATGCGATGAAGAAAATAGCGGCGGGTAAGGCATTCTATATGCAAAGAAAGCATGTAAAAGTAAATTGCCGATTACTTACCCGAATTCGGAGCTCTCCAGGAGCATTCGCGGATTTGCCCCGCAGCGTGTTGGATGCCGCACAGTTTTACCAGGCCGAGGAGGGAAGCTCAACGGAGAAGCTGTTCTGGTCTCAGTATACTGGGACCGAACACCCGATGCCTCTGAGCGACCAGCTAAAGCAGCTGGTCAAGCTGCACAAGGCGGCCGAACAGGCCATGAAGGGCTTTATAATCCGGCTGTGGCCTGGCGACGCCCTTCCGAACAGCTACTTCGGCCTGGTGAGGCGGCTTGTGGATGCCTTCCCACGGCTGGAGGTCGTCAAGCGGTCCGTTTGCGTCGAAGGTGCATGCGGGGCTTTCGCCCATGTGAAGGTGCAGTGGGCCAAGCTAGACGCCGTGAAGCTGATCAAGGAAGGGCCACCGCAGGGCAAGGAGCATCGCACCCCCGAAATTTATTATGAGGGTGTCCTGAAGGGTGCTCGTCTTGTAGCAGACGAATGTTCAAAGGATGTAATATTTGAGTAAACTTGCTCGTGTGATCCTGTATGATGAAAACTTGTTTCATATGCGCTATGCAATGCTTGTGTGAATTTAAAATATTACCTTCTGTTTGGCCGTTTATCCAATCTGAGAGATGGCTAGTCCTCGGCTTCTACCCCCATGCCACAAGTGCTGGGGTGTTCGGGATAAACCTGAGCACTCTTGTTCCCATGTTTGGGTCCTTCGAGGGAGGTGCTCAGCACAACGAACAAGGCAACCAGACTAATAATGCTTTATCACTCTCACTTAGCCATAGAATTCTATAATTTTAAATTTTGGCGAAGCCCCTGGTATTCGGAAGGCCGAATTCGGGGCGCGATACACGCCTTTAAGACGGACAGGGCCGGCCCCTCGCTCTAAGCGGCATAAGTCTTTAGGGACTCGAAAACCTCACTGAACAACGACCAATCTCTCGCCTTATCATGACAGTCGGTTTTAGCTTTCTCTACTGGGGTGCTCAGCCCAGCAGAACCGGGGCATAATCGCAGTAGTTCTCCTAGCGCTACCTTAGCCGATAGAGCGGAACGTAAGGTACCAAAACATAGGAGCCGGACAAACCCAATATTTGACCAAAGACATGATTCGGAGCTGATGCATATAATGCTATAAGTTCGGGGTGCCACACTTGTGAAAGTGTTCGGACTTTTCACACCATATTGTGGGGTACGTAAGCCCCTCGTGTATTGGCCGTACCAAAGTGTACGGTTGTAAGGCGTCATTGATGAACACACACACACACACACACACACACACACACACATATATATATATATATATAACAAGAATTGCAATAATAGTCGTAATGTTATGCATTGATTATTCAAAAGGGTGTGTTTAAAGCAGAATGATACAGATGGTGCGATAAGCAAAGAGTAGGACTGTGTCCCTTCCAAGGGCAAGCTGAGGAATATTATTAAATCAAATATTTCGCTCGTTATTGTAATCCACCTGGGAAGTCCATGGTGTGGCATAGCTTTCTGCCTCCTTGGTTGCTGCATCATGTGTTCGACAATAGTGCTGCCGGACAGGGTTTCCAGAGATTAAGGTTCTGAAAAAGAGAAAAATAACCAAACGGGAAGCCCCTAGTGCGGTTTAAGCCGCGTCTTGGGGCGTGCCGCAGTTGTGCCCCCCTCCCCACCTGTGCCCATGGTATTTTTAATGCGTAATTATGTACGCGTGGCACGAGTTTCGCCATTTGGCTGAGACTAGGGTGGGGACCGCATTGCTATGCGAGCTCAGATCGCGCCAGGCGGTCTAGTTGCCGATTTCTCCGAGTGCGCTTGAAGGTGTCCGGGTCTTGAAACACCGAACTGGTTGATTGCCTTGAGAGGCTGCTTTGCGCTTCTGCTGCGAGGGCCACGGTGTGCCCCTCTGTTCGGAGAGAGCGCTCTGTGTTTCCATTGACTGTAATAACCTCGCGAGGTCCTGGCATCTTGAGCTTGAGGTATGCATAATGCGGTACTGCATTGAATCTCGCAAATGCGGTTCGCCCGAGCAGTGCATGATAACCACTGCGGAACGGGACTATATCGAAGATTAACTCTTCGCATCGGAAGTTATCCGGGGATCCGAAGACCACTTGTAGTGTAATTGATCCTGTGCAATGGGCCTCTATGCCTGGAATGACGCCCTTAAAGGTCGTTTTTGTGGGTTTGATCCTTGAGGGATCTATGCCCATTTTGCACACTGTGTCCTGATAAAGCAGGTTCAGGCTGCTGCCGCCATCCATAAGGACTCGAGTGAGGTGAAATCCATCAATGATTAGGTCTAGAACCAGTGCGGCGAATCCGCCATGACGGATACTAGTGGGATGGTCACTGCGATCGAAAGTGATCAGATAGGAGGACCATGGGTTGAACTTTGGGGCGACTGGCTCCAACGCATATACGTCCCTGAGCGCATGCTTCCGCTCCCTTTTGGTAATGTGGGTTGCGTATATCATGTTCATCGCCGCACTTGTGGGGGAAACCTCTTCTGTCCTCCGGTGTGTGGCTGCTGGGGCTCCTCCTCGTCATCACTATGTGGCTCCTTGTCCTTGTTTTCAGCAATTAACTTGCCGGCCTGCTTGAACACCCAACAATCCCTGTTGGTGTGATTGGCTGGCTTATCTGGGGTGCCGTGTATTTGACACGAGCGATCGAGTATACGGTCCAAGCTGGACGGACCCGGCGTACTTTGTTTGAATGGCTTTTTCTGCTGTCTGGGTTTAGAGCCTTTGAATCCGGCATTGACTGCCGTATCCTCGATATTATTGCTATTAATGCGGCGCTTATGTTTGTCATGACGTGACCTACTATTGCCGTCCTTGGTATCCGAAGTACCATGGTTCTTTGATATGTTATTACTGCGAGCCAGCTAGCTGTCCTCTCCCACACAAAAGCGGGTCATGAGTGTCGTGAGGGCTGCCATAGATTTCGGCTTTTCCTGACCAAGCTGCCGGGCTAGCCATTCGTCACGGATGTTGTGTTTGAAAGCCGCTAGGGCCTCTGCATCCGGGCAGTCGACAATTTGATTTTTCTTTGTTAGGAACCGAGTCCAGAATTGCCTGGCCGATTCTTCTGGCTGCTGAATTATGTGGCTCAAGTCATCGGCATCTGGTGGCCGCACATAAGTGCCCTAAAAGTTGTCGAGGAATGCGGCTTCCAGATCTTCCCAACAGCTAATGGACTCTGCTGGCAAGCTGTTAAGCCAATGCCGCGTTGGTCCCTTGAGCTTTAGTGGGAGGTATTTGATGGCGTGTAAGTCATCACCGCGGGCCATGTGGATGTGGAGGAGGAAATCCTCGATCCATACTGCAGGATCTGTTGTGCCGTCGTATGATTCAATATTTACAGGTTTGAAACCTTCTAGGATTTGATGATCCATTACTTCGTCTGTGAAGCATAAGGGGTGTGCGGCGCCTCTGTATTGGGCTATATCACGACGCAGCTTGAATGGGTCTTGCCGCTGTGTTTGGCCCGGCCGGATTTAATTTTACTGTATCCGGCGGGACATTTATCGTCTCGCATAGTGGCGCGCCCTCGTGATCTGTAGATCGATCTTGCATGGTTTGCTTTGTCCTCCAATATGTCTCGCAGGTCTGGCGCATCTCCCCATGCCTTTTTATTTGAATGGCGTCAGGGTGCAGGCTAAGTTTTTGGTTGGAATGCCTCTCTATCGCGGCCACGAGGTGGCCGATCAGCCGCGTCATACGCTTCTTCCCCCAGTCGGGGTAGCAACCTGCATTTTGGGTAACTCTTGGAGGGGCGCTCCAGTTTATATTCCTCGGCCGCGAGGACTTCAGTCCATCTGTCAGCTAGCAGATCTTGATCAGCTTGAAGCTGTTGCTGCTTTTCCTTAAGGCTATTTGCCGTGGCTATGAGCTGGCGTTTGAAGCGCTCTTGTTCGACGGGATCCTCTGGTACGGCAAATTCGTCATCGCCAAGGCTTTCCTCGTCTTTGGAGGGGGCATATAATTATCATCCTCCGTCTCTCCATCTGCCGCTCTCTCAGGAGAGCTGGCTCCTCCATCCTCCTGCTCTAAATCTTGCTGGAGGGGATTGTTGTTGTCTTCGGCACTATCCGGAGAGTTATTATCTCCTGTGCCGGTATCACCACTTTTGCTTTGGCGGGACTTAGAGCGGCGCCACTGACGTTGGCGCTTGGGTTGGTTCTTGGAGGGGTCATCCTCCGCTATCTCGTCGCCATTGCCTTCTTTGGGTGTATCCACCATGTATATATCGTATGACGAGGTGGCTGTCCAGTGCCCTGTGGGCAGTGGTTCCTCTTCATCTCCCGCATCGTCGTCCATACCATCGATGTCTTCGGAGTCGAAGTCGAGCATGTCAGTTAAGTCATCGACAATGGCTACTAAGTGGGTGGTGGGTGGGCCGCGAATTTCTTCATCGTCCGCATCCCAGTCCTGCCGGACATAGTTCAGCCAGGATCCTCCTGACAAGGAGAGAGACCTTAATGAGTTCAATATGTCGCCAAAGGGCGAGTGCTGAAAAATATCCGCGGAGGTAAACTCCATGATCGGCACCCAATCGGATTCTATAGGAACAGGCGCAGGCGGCTCGGAGTCCGTGGCCGGAGAAGGATCCGGCAGTTTAACAACACGACTCTCGTGTAAGGTAAGGTCGATGTTTGGCTCGATCGCCGCTGAGGGTAAGGCCTCCATGGCGGGGTCCATCCACCCGTCCATGGACGGCGCAACTGGCTCCGAGTTGAGGGTCGGAGCTGCTGCCTGTGCGATCTCCTGAACACTATCCGATGGTAGAGCTAAATCGTACTCATCGTGACCGCATGACGCACGAGGCAGAGGCTCGAATCCGTCGAAGATCAAGTCTCCATGGATATCGGCTGTGTAGTTTAAGCTTCCAAACCTGACCTGGTGGCCAGGGGCGTAACTTTCAATCTTCTCCAGATGGCCAAGCGAATTGGCCCGCAGTGCAAAGCTGCCGAACACGAAGATCTATCCGGGGAGAAAAGTCTCAACCTGGACTGCATCGCTATCGATGATAGTAGGAGCCATCAAGCCTAACAGCGACGACATAGAGGAACTCTCAATGAAAGCACCAATGTCGGTGTCAAAACTGGCGGATCTCGGGTAGGGCGTGCCGAACTGTGCATCTAAGGCGGATGGTAACAGGAGGCAGGGAACACGATGTTTTACCCAGGTTCGAGCCCTCTTGATGGAGGTAAAACCCTACGTCCTGCTTGATTAATATTGATGATATAGGTAGTACAAGAGTAGATCTACGACGAGATCAGAGAGGCTAAACCCTAGAAGCTAGCCTATGGTATGATTGTATGTTGTAGTTGTTGTGTCCTACGGGCTAAAACCCTCCGGTTTATATAGACACCGGAGGGGTTAGGGTTACACAATGTCGGTTACAAAGGAGGAGATACACATATCCGTATTGCCTAGCTTGCCTTCCACGCCAAGTAGAGTCCCATCCGGAGACGAGACGAAGTCTTCAATCTCGTATCTTCATAGTCTAACAGTCCGGCCAATGGAGATAGTTCGGCTGTCCGGAGACCCCCTAATCCAGGACTCCCTCAGCCATTTAAAATGGAAAATATTCTAGACCTAAAAATCTAGCACAGATGAGTTCGTGAGGTCTAATGAGGCTTTTTGTACCAAGAGAAGGAATCTACTGGTATCAAGGATGGGCACAAAACAGCTACCGCACAAGTATATGTTCTTTTTGGATCAAGAAGAAGCGGCAGTGGAAGAACTACGAAGAAATTGAGATGAACTGAGAAGAACACATAGAAAACCTAGGAACCCTATTGTGGATCTGAGGAACGGGAAGGCAAACACTTACAACCACGAATCTTCCGCGGAGAGTCGCTGCCGTTCTTTCGACCGATTCCGGTTGATGCAACGGCCAAGGTCGACGGAGACGAGGGGCTCTGCGACGGCGGCGGAGTTCGAGCAGCGGTGGGGTTGCAAGAGGAAGAAGAACGAAGAGAGAGAAGAATGAGAAAGACCGGGGTGTGCCTATTTATAAGGGGATAAGCGAACAGGCGGGCGCAAAAATCGAGGAAGATCCGAATATTGATTATCCAACTAAACGGATGCCTCGATTCTTGGAAGACATTAAAAGATAAAGATCCGTTGAGGATGACGTCATAGTAGTTTTTCGTGTTTTCAAGAGATGACGTCATGGTGGGTTACAAAAATTTCTACAAAGAGAGGAAGATGGATTCTGTCTAAGTATTGAAGTTTGACAAAGAACAAAGTTCAAGTCAACCTGGGGCCTAATGTTGGGGATATAGCTACTAGGTATGACCCGCCCATGAGGGGCCGGGTCAACCCCAATGGCGGGTTACAAGAAGAAGCCCAGTAAATATTCAAGGTGATGATTTATTAAGATTTGAAGATGGCCTAAGCCCAGAGGTGGCTTAAGGCCCAAATATTGCGAACCGCCATATGTAGGAAAAGACTTGTAAAGAAAGGCATGTCAAGAAATTCACCGAGCCGGACATGTTTTATGAGCCGGCCGGGACTCTGTAGGCCGCCAGGCATCAACCTGTGTATGTAAGGGGACGACCCGGCGACGGCTTAGGAGAGGAGACAACAACTCGAAGCGAAGGAATCAAGATTTCACAAGAGAACCAAACACATCAAGAGACGCGTCAACTCCATCCGTGATCAAGTCAAGGAGGGAGACATAGAGATTTGCAAAATACACATGGATCAGAATGTTGCAGACCCGTTGACTAAGCCTCTTCCACGAGCAAAACATGATCATCACCAAGACTCCATGTGTGTTAGAATCATTACAATGTAATCTAGATTATTAACTATAGTGCAAGTGGGAGACTGAAGGAAATATGCCCTAGAGGCAATAATAAAGTTGTTATTTATATTTCCTTATATCATGATAAATGTTTATTATTCATGCTAGAATCGTATTAACCGGAAACTTGATACAAGTGTGAATACATAGACAAAACAATGTGTCCCTAGTATGCCTCTACTTGACTAGCTCGTTAATCAAAGATGGTTAAGTTTCCTGACCATATACATGTGTTGTCATTTGATGAGCGGTATCACATCATTAGGAGAATGATGTGATGGACAAGACCGGTCCGTTAGCTTGGCATAATGATCGTTAAGTTTTATTGCCATTGCTTTGTTCTTGACTTATAGATATTCCTCTGACTATGAGATTATGCAACTCCCGAATACCGAAGGAACACCTTTTGTGCTATCAAACATCACAACGTAACTGGGTGACTATAAATATGCTCTACAGGTGTCTCCGAAGGTGTTTGTTGGGTTGGCATAGATCGATATTAGGATTTGTCACTCCGAGTTTCGGAGAGGTATCTCTGGGCCCTCTCGGTAATGCACATCACAATAAGCCTTGCAAGCAATGTAACTAATGAGTTAGTTGCGGCATGATGCATGATGGAATGAGTAAAGAGACTTGCCGGTAATGAGACTGAACTAGGTATGAGGATACCAGCGATCGAATCTCGGGCAAGTAACATACCGATGACAACGGGAATTATGTATGTTGTCATTGCGGTTTGACCGATAAAGATCTTCATAGAATATGTAGGAACCAATATGAGCATCCAGGTTCTGCTATTGGTTTTGGATCGGAGATGTGTCTCGGTCATGTCTACATAGTTCCGAACCCATAGGGTCTGCATGCTTAACGTTCGATGACGATTTGTATTATGAGTTATGTGTTTTTGGTGACCGAAGATTTTTCGGAGTCCCGGATGAGATCACGGACATGATGAGGAGTCTCGAAATGGTCGAGAGGTAAAGAATGATATATTGGACGATAATATTTGGACACCAGAATGGTTTCGGGACGTTTCGGATATTTATCGGAGTACCGAGGGGTTACCGGAACCCCTGGGGAAAGTATGGGCCTACATGGGCCATAGGGGAGAGGGGAGGCAGCCCACAAGGGGTGGATGCGCCCCCTCCCATAGGGAGTCCGAATTGGACTAGGGGAGGGAGCGCGCCCCCTTTCCTTTTCCTCTTCCCTCTCCCTTCCCTCTTTCCCCCTCCATGAGAAGGAAAAAAAGGAGGGGCGAATCCTACTAGGAGTGGAGTCCTAGTAGGACTCCCCCCCTTGGCGCGCCCCTTGGTGGCCGGCCTCCGCCTCCCCTCCTTTATATACAGGGGTAGGGGGCACCCCAAAGCACAACCGTTGTTCTCTTAGCCGTGTGCGGTGCCCCCCTCCACAGTTTACTCCTTCGGTCATAGCATCATATTGCTTAGGCAAAGCCCTTCGTAGATCACATCACCATCACCACGTCGTTGTGCTGACGAAACTCTCCCTCGAACCTCTACTGGATCAAGAGTTTGATACATCTCCAACATATCTATAATTTTTGATTGTTCCATGCTATTATATATTCTGTTTTGGATGTTGTAACATCCCAAATTTTCAATTTGGAATGTTATACACTAGATCATCATTGCATATCATATTTTATTGCATTTTGGCCAATCCTAGAAATTCTACGCAACTCAAGGACCCTCGGAGAGAGTTGGGGATTTCGTTATTATCATATTTGAGTTTTCTCAAATTTGGAAAATAGGATTATTTGATTTTATTTATTTTATCTTCAATTATTTCTATTACAAAAATATGAGAGAGGGAATAAAATGACTTTCCCAAAATAAAGACATATTGAGGATTTAATAAGAAAATCAAATAAGATTTTATTTTGGTTTTATTTGCTATTTTATTTGAATTTAGGAAAAATGCGCGTTTTTCAAAATTGCATTTAGGCCCCAAATAAATGTTCATCTTGTGCGGCTTGATTTTAGAAGCCGCGGAAAATTTATTTCGGGATTTTTGGAGTCCGTTTAGTATTCCTTTTGTTTTTTAGCGTAACTTAAAAAAAACAACGCAACCGACCTAACGGGCCGTGTCCGACCCGGACACTTGGCCCGGACGGCTTTATAAGCCGGGGAGGCCCAGCCGGACCCCCCAAACCCTAGCCGCCTTAGCTGCCTCTGCCGCAAAGCGTCGCCGCCACCGCCGCCGCAGCATAGCACCCCGCCGCCCCGCGCTGACCCCGCCGCCCCGCGCCGACCCCGCCGGACCGCCGCCCCACCGCTCGCCCGAGGTAGACCTCGCCGCCGCCGGTTTTTCTCGAAAAACCGATCGGTTTTCCGTCGGTTTTGTTCAGTTTTTTTAGTTTCGTTTTTTTATTAGATCGGTTTTCTGGTTTATTTATTTAGCGAGCGTTCACTCGTCCGTTCGTTTTAACGAATGCATTCATCATTTAGATCCAGTTAACGAACGTCCGTTCATTAATCTGTTCGTCGTTTTCTTTTTCTCGGATTAAATCCGCGATTTTTCTGATCGCGATTCCTGATTCATTTTTCGTTCTAGTATAACTTTTCGCTCGTTTATCGGAATCAGGCGATTCAAGCGCCTGGAGTTTTGTCTCGAAACCCTCTTTCCGTTTACACAACTCAAACAAGTTTTTGCATCTGTAAAAATTGCCCTAGATCCAGAATAGTAAATGAAGCCTGTTTCTTTTGTCGTTTGTCTTTCCCTGCTTCGTTCGATTTGATTCTTATTGCCAACCGGAGTTCTTAAGTTGAACTTTCTGGTTAGATCTCTTATTTGAGTTTTACCTGTGCATTAATTGAGTACTTATTGTATGCTTGTTTGTTTGCAATAGAGTACCCGGAGTGCGCCGCTTGCTACTTCGAATCGCTAGGTTTTGCGGATCATCAGCAAGGCAAGTAACACTTTGATCATACCTCCTACTACCCAGTTTTATTGCATTAGATCAATCCTCACACATTGCATGATTAGGATCTAATTAAATTGTGGGTTTGTGAAGTACTTGAGGTAGTACCTATTACCTGTTTATTATCAAACCTTTGGGAGTTACTTCCTTGTTGCTTATTATGCTATGCTATGCTAGTAGAAATGGATTGGGTGAGTGTATCCATGATAGATGTGATATTGTTAAATTAATGGTTTATCTAAGGTGGCAACTTAAATCCACATCTGGGTGGATTGAGGCACCTAGGTATTCCAGCGATTGCCTGTTTTCTTTTGGACCACCACCCAGGCTCAAAGGGATCATGAGATTATTCATGCTAGAAACTTCCGTGTGCAGCCACAAGCTACTATGGGCTCTAGCATAGTTGATTAAGTCATGTGAACTCTTACAGTGATAGACTAGCAGATATAGGGGAAAGTAGGTGTAATGGTCTACCCGATCGTAAGGTGCTAGCGCTTCTGAAAGACTATGTCTCGGTCATCTGTTTCTCAAACACCATGTAGTGCGAGAAATGAAATGGAGGCGATCGAGTCTTGTGGGGAAAAGTGTGCAAACCTCTGCAGAGTGTATAAACTAATCATGGTTAGCCGTGTCCCCGGTTATGGACAACTTGAGTATCTAGTACCTGGATTATCATGTGAATCTCATCATGTTACTCTAAAATTAATTTTGTTGAGTTTTGTTTAATGATGATGCTTAAATGGGATTGAGAATGCTGTCAACCATTCTCAATGTTTAACAACTACCATGATAGTCAAATAAAATTTATTCCTTTGCAGTAGGGAAAAATTGGCTTTATGCAAAATTGTAATCATAGAGCTTTCCACCAGCCAAATATGCATGTAGTATAGCCCTATCTTTTCATTGATCTCTATGTGTTACATTGTGAGCATATTCCATGTGCTGACCCGTTTCGGGCTGCAACGTTCATCTTGCAGACTTTTCAGACGACGATTAAGGTGCCTTTAGGTCGTGGTTCTATACTCAGTGATGCCGTTGGAGTTGATGGACTCACTTATATTCCAAGCCTTCCGCTTTTATCATTATTAGATGGCCTTAAGCCATATTTATTGTAATAAGCTCTCTTTTGAGACACTCGGTGTAATAAGTGTGTGATTGGTACTCTGTTATAAATCCTTCAAGGACTTTGTGGTGTCAGCATTACTGATCCAGGGATGACACCTGAGCATAGAGATTGGACCGTTTGAGGTCTGGTCGCTACAAGATGGTATCAGAGCACACGCTGACTGTAGTACACGACCACTAAGCTAAAGCCCTAGATCACTACTCACTCTCTTCTCATTCTGACTTCTCATCTTAGGATGGCAGATGCAAGGCACAAGTTCACGCAACCGGATGAAGATACACCCTTTGGACGTCACTTGAAGGAAGTCACTAGGTACCTGAGCATAGGAGTAGCAAGCTTCACCAGAACCTACAACACCACTTTACCTGAAGAAGAGCGCTGGATGATTCAAGTTCAAGTTCCAGGAAGAACGTTCATGCCAGTCACTGAGCCCATAGAGTTTTCTTTTGATGCACCAACTTGGAATCTAGGAAAGAGCATGGCAGCTCACATCGCCATGGGACGCATTGGAGAAGTTTACCGCAATGATCTCAAGGATACTATCTACCAGATTTGTGGGCGCCGAGATGAGCACTGGGAGATGATCAGCACCAAGAAAGATAGATCAATTGCAGCTTTTATCCAGGAGTTAAACCAGCACATTCGACGTCAGGAGAACCATATGTGCGCTGATATGATAGATCTGAAGAAGGCAAAGACTAGAATCAAGGAACCGGAGGAAGAACTCAAGGCTACACATGAAAATTATGAAGAGGAAATCGAAGTATTAGTGGAGAAGAATGACGATCTGATCAAGAAGATCGGAATATTTATGGGAGGCCCTACACCAGTAGAAGAAGACGAAGAACCCAAGGAGATTCGCCCGGAAAACTACATCATCATCGACGACACCGACTCGGATCCGGATGATAGCGATGATGACTATGTTGATGAAGCTGGAGCAGATATCATGGAGCTGCAACCGAAGAATATTTCTAGTAGACCACCTCATCAGTAGTAGTAGTCCACCATGTAAATATAGTAGTCCGAGCAAATTTGTGATAGATAGATCGATTGTATGCCCTTGTTTGATTGAATGAAGTGAATTGTTTGCTTTTGCCTCATGTGCATATGGGTAGTGTTTTCTCTCTAGACCCCTCTCTATTCTTAAATCTCATCCTTTCTAAAACCCTCAGATGCCTCCAAGATGTGACCCCGGATTTACCTTCCCTCCGGAGCTCACCCAGTTGATCCAGCAGCAGAACACGTTGATGCAGTTGCTAGTCCAGAATCAGAATCAGGGGAACAACAACAACAACCCACCACCACCTGTTGATCACTTAGCCCGTTTTCTTAGGCTAAATCCGCCGGTGTTTTCCTAGTAGCACCGAGCCGATAGTAGCAGATGATCGGCTCCGCAAGACAGCAAGGGAGTTGACCACCGCAGGATGCACAAATGCGGAAAAGGTGAAGTTTGTCGCACATCAGCTTGAAGGACCCGCAACATCATGGTGGGAGAATTTCATAGCCACTTTCCCTGTCGACACTGTCATGTGGGACCAGTTTCAGCAGGCTTTCCGTACTGCCCATGTTTCAGCAGGAGCTATGGCCATGAAGAAGCGAGAGTTTTGCAACTTGCACCAAGGAGGAAGGACAGTTGGCCAGTATGTGGAGGACTTTAGTAAGTTAGCACGTTATGCCCCAGATGACGTAGCTACGGATGCAGCTAAGCAGGAGAAGTTTCTGGAAGGACTGAATGATGAGTTGAGCATGCAGTTGATGGTAGCAACCTTCAACAACTACCAGGAGTTGGTAGATCGTGCTCTTATGATTGAAGGAAAGAAGCAGCAGATTGAGAATCGCAAGAGGAAGTATGGACAAGGGAAGTACAATTCAGGAGCTCAGCAGAAGCCACGTTTTACCCCTAGACCGGGAGGACATTTTCAACATACCCATGGATGAGGTAGCTCGCACAATCACAATGGCACCAAGAATGGTAATGGGAATGGAGGAAGCAACGGCCAGAACCGCACCAACCCATCAACCCCAGCCAAGAGAGACCTGAGCCAAGTCACTTGCTTTAAGTGCCAGAAGACCGGACATTATGCCAATGAATGTCCTGAATCCCAGAATGGAAATGGCAATGGAAGCTCTGGGAAGAAGCCGAACCCTTTCAACAGGGGACAGTTGAACCACGTTAACGTGGAGGAGGTTGAAGAGTAGCCGGATGCAGTAATCGGTAAGTTTTTGGTTAAGTCATTTACTGCACTCGTTCTTTTCGATACTGGTGCATCGCATTCATACATATCAAGGGGATTTGTGGATAAGTATAACTTGCCCACCAAAGTTCTTAGAACACCTATGTTAGTAAGCTCACCAGGAGTGGAGTATATGGCTAGCCAGGGATGTTTTCAAGTGCCATTGAGTATAGGTAGGCATGTGTTTCCCTCGGATTTGATCATTTTGGAATCACAAGGTTTGGATGTAATTCTGGGTATGGATTGGCTATCGATGTATGGAGGAAACATCAATTGCACTAGTAAGTCGATTTTGCTTACCACCCCAGAAGGGAGAAGGATCAAGTATGTATCCCGACATGTGCCGAAGTGGACTCAAGTAAATTGTCTAACAGGAGTTGTGCAGGAGGAAGTACCAGTAGTGAAGGATTTCCCTGATGTATTTCCAGAAGAGTTGCCAGGCATGCCACTAGATAGAGATATTGAGTTTTTGATTGAGCTTTTGCCAGGCATAGGACCAATATCTAAAAGACCATATAGGATGCCCGCAAAGGATTTGGTGGAGATTAAGAAGCAGATTAAGGAGTTACTGGATAAAGGATATATCCGCCAGGTTCTTCGCCTTGGGGATCGCCAGTACTTCTAGTGGAGAAGAAGGATGGATCGTTAAGGATGGTTGTTGATTATCGAGGATTGAATGAAGTAACCATCAAGAACAAGTACCCACTACCGATGATCAATGATCTGTTTGATTGATTGCAAGGAGCTAAGGTATTTTCCAAGATCGATCTGCGATCAGGATACCACCAGTTGAAGATTCGAGAACAGGATATACCTAAGACGACTTCTACCACCAGGTATGGGCTATACGAGTATGCCGTTATGTCATTTGGTCTGACTAACGCACCTGCATATTTTATGAACATGATGAACAAAGTGTTTATGGAGTTTTTGGATAAGTTTGTCGTAGTGTTCATCGATGATATCCTGGTTTACTCGAAGAATGAAGAGGAGCATAAGGAGCATCTGCGTTTGGTACTTGGTAAGCTCAGAGAACATCAGCTATATGCTAAGTTTAGCAAATGTGAGTTTTGGTTGAAGGAAGTTGGATTTCTCGGACATGTTATATCCAGAGAAGGTATAACAGTAGATCCCACTAAGGTTGTGATACGTCCATTTTGCATCATGCTTTTATATCGATATTTATTGCATTATGGTCTGTTATTTCACTTTATGTCACAATACTTATGGCTATCCTCTCTTATTTTACAAGGTTTACATAAGGAGGGAGAATGCCGGCAGCTGGAATTCTCGGCTGGAAAAGGAGCAAATATTAGAGACCTATTCTATGCAACTCCCAAAGTCCTGAAACTCCACGGAACGTCTTAAAATAAATAAAGAAAAATCCTCGCCAAAGATGAAGGCCAGGGGGGCCCACACCCTGCTCACGAGGGTGGGGGGCGCCCTCCTACGGCGCGCCCCCTACCTCATGGGCCCCCTGGTGGCTCTTTCGACGTCCATCTTCTCCTATATGAGGTCTTTCGATGAGAAAAAAATAGAAAGGAACTTTTCGGGACGAGACTCCGCCGCCACAAGGCGGAACCTTGGCGGATCCAATCTAGAGCTCTGGCAGAGCTGTTCTACCGGGGAAACTTCCCTCTGGGAGGGGGAAATCATCACCATCGTCATCACCAACGCTCCTCTCATCGGGAGAGGGCAATCTCCATCAACATCTTCACCGGCACCATCTCATCCCTAAACTCTAGTTCATCTCTTGTATCCAATTCTTGTCTCAAAGTTCGGGATTGGTGCTAGTAGGTTGCTAGTAGTGTTGATTACTCCTTGTAGTTGATGCTAGTTGGTTTATTTGGTGGAAGATCATATGTTCAGATCCTATATGCATATTATTACCCCTCTGATTATGAACATGAATATGCTTTGTGAGTAATTACATTCGTTCCTGAGGACAAGTGAGAAGTCTTGCTATTAGTAGTCATGTGAATTTGGTATTCGTTTGATATTTTGATAAGATGTATGTTGTCTAGCCTCTAGTGGTGTTATGTGAACGTCGACTACATAACACTTCACCATTGTTTGGGCCTAGAGGAAGGCATTGGGAAGTAACAAGTAGATGATGTGTTGCTAGAGTGACAGAAGCTTAATCCCTAGTTTATGTGTTGCTTTGTAAGGGGCTGCTTTGGATCCATATGTTTCATGCTATGGTTAGGTTTACCTTAATAATTTTTTTGTAGTTGCGGATGCTTGCAATAGAGGTTAATCATAAGTGGGATGCTTGTTCAAGTAAGAACAGCACCCAAGCACCGGTCCACCCACATATCAAATTATCAAAGTATCGAGCATGAATCATATGAACGTGATGAAAACTAGCTTGATGATATTCCCATGTGTCCTCGGGAGCACTTTTCCTATTATAAGAGTTTGTTTCGGGTTGTCCTTTGCTACAAAAGGATTGGGCCATCTTGCTGCACTTTACTTACTTTTGTTACTTGTTACAATCTATCTTATCACAAAACTATCTGTTACCATTTATTTCAGTACTTGCAGAGAATACCTTGCTGAAAACCGCTTATCATTTCCTTCTGCTCCTCGTTGGGTTCGACACTCTTACTTATCTAAAGGACTATGATAGATCCCCTATACTTGTGGGTCATCAAGAATCTTTTCTGGCGCCGTTGCTGGGGAGTGTAGCGCCTTTGGTAGGTGGAATTTGGTAAGGAAAAATTTATATAGTGTGCTGAAATTTACTGTCACTTGTTACTATGGAAAGTAATTCTCTGAGGGGCTTGTTCGGGTTATCTTCACCCCGTCCAGTAGAGCAAAGAGTTGCTCCTCAACCTACTGAACCTATTGAAAATGAAACTCCTTTTGAATTTCCTTCGGGTATGATGGAAAGACTGCTAGCTAACCCTTTTACAGGAGATGGAACAAAGCATCCTGATGAGCACTTAATATATGTGGATGAAGTGTGTGGATTATTTAAGCTTGCAGGTATACCCGATGATGTTGCTAAGAAGAAGGTCTTCCCTTTATCTTTGAGGGAGACGCATTGATATGGTATAGGCTATGTGATGATATGAGATCATGGGACTATAAAAGATTGAAGTTGGAATTTCATCAAAAGTATTACCCTATGCATCTTGTTCATCGTGATCGCAATTATATATATAATTTCTGGCCTCGCGAAGGAGAAAGCATCACTCAAGCTTGGGGGAGGCTTAAATAATTGTTATATTCATGCCCCAATCATGAGCTCCCGAGAGAAATAATTATGCAAAGTTTTTATGCTCGGCTTTCTGATAACAATCGTACCATGCTCGATACTTCTTGTGCTGGCTCTTTTATGATGAAGACTATTGAATTCAGATGGAATTTATTGGATAGAATTAAACGCAACTCTGAAGATTGGGACCTCGACGAAGGTAAGGAGTCAGGTATGACACCTAAGTTTGATTGTGTTAAATCTTTTATGGATATCGATATTTTCCGTAAGTTTAGCACTAAATATGGGCTTGACTCTAAGATAGTAGCTTCTTTCTGTGAATCTTTTGCTACTTATGTTGATCTCCCTAAGGAGAAGTGGTTTAAATATCATCCTCCCATAGAAGTAAAAGTAGCTGCACCTATTAAAGTTGAAGAAAAGACTGTCACTTATAATGATCCTATTGTTCCTACTTCTTATATTGATAAACCACCTTTCCCTGTTAGAATAAAGGATCATGCTAAAGCTTCAACTGTTGTTCGTAAAAGCAATATTAGAACTTATACACCTCGTGAGCAAGTTAAAGTGGAACCTAATATTGCTATTGTTAAAGATCTCTTGTCTGATAATATTGATGGGCATGTTATTCAGTTCGAAGGTGAAGCTGCCAGAATTGCTAAACCCTGTGATAAGGATAAACATAGACCTGTGGTAGGAGTGCCTGTTATTTCTGTTAAAATAGGAGATCATTGTTATCATGGCTTATGTGATATGGGTGCAAGTGCTAGTGTAATACCTATTGACTTATATGAAGAAATTAAGAATGAAATTGCACCTGCTGAGTTAGAAGATATTGATGTCACAATTAAACCTGCCAATAGATATACTATTTCACCAATTGGAATTGTTAGAGGTGTTGAAGTCTTGTGTGGGAAAACTAAATATCATGCTGATTTTCTTGTTCTTGGTTCCCCACAAGATAGCTTTTGTCCCATTATATTTGGTAGACCCTTCTTAAATATTGTCAATGCTACCATAGACTGCACAAAGAATGTTGTTACTATTGGCTTGGATGATATGGTTCATGAGTTTAATTTCTCTAAATTTAGTAAACAACATCGTGAGGAAGAATTACCTAGTAAGGATGAAATTATTGGTCTTGCTTCTATTGCCGTACCTCCTAGTGATCCTTTAGAACATTATCTGCAAGACCATGAAAATGATATGTTCATGAATGAAAGAAGGGAAATAGATGAAGTATTCTTTAAACAGGAACCTATTCTGCAACATAATTTGCCTGTTGAAATTTTAGGGGATCCTCCTCCACGCAAGGGTGATCCCGTGTTTGAGCTTAAACCTTTGCCTGATAATCTTAAATATGCTTATCTTGATGAAAGAAGATATATCCTGTTATTATTAGTGCTATCCTTTCAGAGCATGAAGAAGAAAGATTATTGAAAACTCTGAAGAAGCATCATGTTGCTATTGGATATACTCTAGATGATCTTAAGGGCATTAGTCCCACTCCATGTCAACATAAAATAAATTTGGAAGCAGATGCCAAACCAGTTCGTGATCCTCAACGATGTCTGAATCCTAAAATGAAAGAAGTGGTAAGAAAAGAAATACTAAAGCTTCTGGAGGCAGGTATAATCTATCATGTTGCTGATAGTGAGTGGGTAGGTCCTATCCATTGTGTCCCTAAGAAGGGAGGTATTACTGTTGTTCCTAATGATAAAGATGAATTGATTCCACAAAGAATTATCACAGGTTATAGGATGGTAATTGATTTCTGCAAATTAAATAAAGCTACTAAGAAAGATCGTTACCCCTTACCTTTTATTGATCTAATGCTAGAAAGATTATGCAAACATACACACTATTGCTTTCTAGATGGTTATTCTGGTTTCTCTCAAATACCTGTGTCGGCTAGAGATCAATCAAAGACTACTTTTACATGCCCTTTTGGTACTTTTGCTTATAGATGTATGCCTTTTGGTTTATGTAATGCACCTGCTACCTTTCAAAGATGCATGATGGCTATATTCTCTGACTTTTGTGAAAAGATTTGTGATGTTTTCACGGATGACTTTTCTGTTTATGGATCTTCTTTTGATGATTGCTTGAGCAACCTTGATCGAGTTTTGCGGAGATGTGAAGAAACTAATCTTCTCTTGAATTGGGAAAAGTGCCACTTTATGGTTAATGAAGGTATTGTCTTGGGGCATAAAGTTTCTGAAAGAGGTATTGAAGTTGATAAAGCCAAGGTTGATGCTATTGAAAAGATGCCATGTCCCAAGGACATCAAAGGTATAAGAATCACGCCGGATTTTACAGGAGGTTCATTAAGGACTTCTCAAAAATTTCTCGGCCTCTGACTAATTTATTGCAAAAATATATACCATTTGTCTTTGATGATGATTGTGTAGAGGCATTTGAAATACTTAAGAAAGCATTAGTCACTACACCTGTTGTTCAGCCACCTGATTGGAACCTACCCTTTGAAATTATGTGTGATGGTAGTGATTATGCTGTAGGTGCTGTTCTGGGGCAAAGAGTTGATAAGAAATTAAATGTTATTCATTATGCTAGTAAGACTCTAGACAATGCTCAAAGAAATTATGCTACTACTGAAAAAGAGCTTTTAGCAGTTGTATTTGCTTGTGATAAGTTCAGATCTCATATTGTTGATTCTAAAGTAACTATTCAAACTGATCATGCTACTATTAAATATCTTATGGAAAAGAAAGATGCTAAACCTAGACTTATTAGATGGGTTCTCTTGCTACAAGAATTTGATTTGCATATTGTTGATAGAAAGGGAGCTGAGAACCCCATTGCAGACAACTTGTCTAGGTTAGAAAATATTCTTGATGACCCACTACCTATTAATGATAGCTTTCCAAATGAACAATTAAATGTTATAAGTACTTCTCGTAGTACTCCATGGTATGCTGATTATGCTAATTATATTGTTGCTAAATTTATACCACCTAGCTTCACATACCAACAAAAGAAAAAGTTTTTCTATGATTTAAGACATTACTTTTGGGATGACCCACATCTTTATAAAGAAGGAGTAGATGGTGTTATTAGACGTTGTGTACCTGAGCATGGACAGGAACATATCCTACGCAAGTGTCACTCCGAGTCTTATGGAGGACACCACGCCGGATATAGAACTGCATATAAGGTATTGCAATCTGGTTTTTATTGGCCTACTCTCTTCAAGGATGCCCGTAAGTTTGTCTTGTCTTGTGATGAATGTCAAAGAATTGGTAATATTAGTAGACGTCAAGAAATGCCTATGAATTACTCTCTTGTTATTGAACCATTTGATGTTTGGGGCTTTGATTATATGGGACCTTTTCCTGCCTCTAATGGATACACACATATTCTAGTTGCTGTTCATTATGTTACTAAGTGGGTAGAAGCTATTCCAACTAGTAGTGCTGATCATAACACTTCTATTAAAATGCTTAAGGAAGTTATTTTCCCGAGGTTTGGAGTCCCTAGATATTTAATGACTGATGGTGGTTCACACTTTATTCATGGTGCTTTCCGTAAAATGCTTGCTAAATATGATGTTAATCATAGAATTGCATCTCCTTATCACCCTCAGTCTAGTGGTCAAGTAGAGTTGAGCAATAGAGAGATCAAATTAATTTTGCAAAAGACTGTTAATAGGTCTAGAAAGAATTGGTCTAAGAAACTTGATGATGCATTATGGGCTTATAGAACTGCATATAAAAATCCTATGGGTATGTCTCCGTATAAAATGGTTTATGGAAAAGCATGCCACTTACCTCTCGAACTAGAACATAAGGCGTATTGGGCTATTAAAGAGCTCAACTATGATTTTAAACTTGCCGGTGAGAAGAGGTTGTTTGATATTAGCTCACTTGATGAATGGAGAACCCAAGCTTATGAAAATGCCAAGTTGTTTAAAGAAAAAGTTAAAAGATGGCATGAAAAAAGGATACAAAAGAGTGAGTTTAATGTAGGTGATTATGTATTGCTATACAACTCTCGTTTAAGATTTTTTTTGTAGGAAAACTTCTCTCTAAATGGGAAGGCCTCTATGTTATCGAGGAGGTCTATCGTTCCAGTGCCATAAAAATCAACAACTTCGAGGGCACAAATCCGAAGGTGGTAAACGGTCAAAGAATTAAACATTATATCTCAGGTAATCCAATAAATGTTGAAACCAATATTATTGAAACCATAACCCCAGAGGAATACATAAGGGACACTTTCTGGAATGTTTCAGACTCTGAAAAGGAATAGGTATGTGGTACGGTAAGTAAACCGACTCCAAAACAATTTTGAAGGCAATATTTCTCCATTTTGGAATATTTAGAAAAATAGAAAAATAAGTAGCAGTCCGGGAAGGACACGAGGGCCCCACGAGGGTGGTGGGCGCGCCCTACCCCTCTAGGCGCGCCCCCTACCTCGTGAGCACCTCGTGTGCCTTTCGGACTCTGTTTTCTTGCACGTTACGTATTTTGGTCGGTAAAAATTCATTATATATTCTTCTGAAGGTTTTGACTCCCGTATCACGCAAATATCCTCTATTTTCGTTTCGAGCTGTCCCGTTGCAGATTAAATCAACATGTCTTCCCAGGATTCAGAAGGAGAAAGCTATGTGGATGATTACTTAGCAAATCCAAAGGTCTATGGAGATGTGGAACACAATGGATGGACCACGGAGGAAGAAGAGGACTATGAACCCAAGGGGAAGGAGGAGACAAGCTCAGATGAAGATGAAGCACCATTACCTCAACTTGGGGACATGCACGTGGAGTTCAAAAGGTCAAGTCTCCCTGATAGGGTAAAGAACCAAAGTTCGAGTTTATCCCTTTTCATCTCTTGCAGGAAAATAAGCAGGACCTATGCAAAAATATATTAACCCTGGTGTCAGTGTCAAAACCGGCGGATCTCGGGTAGGGGGTCCCGAACTGTGCGTCTAGGTCGGATGGTAACAGGAGGCAGGGGACACGATGTTTTACCCAGGTTCGGGCCCTCTTGATGGAGGTAAAACCCTACGTCCTGCTTGATTAATATTGATGATATGGGTAGTACAAGAGTAGATCTACCACGAGATCAGAGAGGCTAAACCCTAAAAGCTAGACTATGGTATGATTGTTGTTCGTCCTATGGACTAAAACTCTCCGGTTTATATAGACACCAGTGAGGGCTAGGGTTACACAGAGTCGGTTACAATGGTAGGAGATCTACATATCCGTATCACCAAGCTTGCCTTCCACGCCAAGGAAAGTCCCTTCCGGACATGGGACGAAGTCTTCAATCTTGTATTTTCATAGTCCAGGAGTCCGGTCGAAGGTACAGTCCAGCCATCCGAACACCCCCTAATCCAGGACTCCCTCAGTAGCCCCTGAACCAGGCTTCAATGATGATGAGTCCGGCGCGCAGATTGTCTTCGGCCTTGCAAGGCGGGTTCCTCCTCCAAGTACTTCATAGAAGATTTTGAACACAAAGGTAGTGTCCGGCTCTGCAAAATAAGTTTCCACGTATTGCCATAGAGAGAATAATATTTACACAAATCTAATCTGCTGACATATTCCATAGCGTGACATCACACCATGGCCAAGTCTTTATTCGAATCGTTTTACTGTCCCACCTCAGCGCGTTTAGCGAGGTAGTTTCCTTGGCATGTCTTGTTAAAGCAGAGATCGTGTCCCCTTATTCTGGGATTCTCATCAACACGGGCATGGGTAACCCAACCGTACCCGTTGGTATATTTCCTCGATCTAAGGCGAGTCCCAAACGGTCACGGGGAAGGCCCTTGGTATTCAACCTCTTATAAAGAGACCAAGGCCTTACTCCTTTCTTTCAATCTCAAATGAGTTCGCCCTTCGCCTCGAGTTCCAACACCCAAGGCTCCAGATTTCAGGCGCTTCGGACCTTCGACAATGTCCGGTTCCGACCTTCGAGGCCGATGGATGCCTTCCTCCGTCATGGAGGAGGACGTGCTGAAGTTGACAGAGGCCAGGTTCTTGACCGGCGAAATCTCGCATAGGCTGCCTGCTCAAGGGCAGGTCATTCCCACTCCTAAGCTTGGTGAGAGTGTGGTGTTCGTGTCTCACTTCCTCCAAGGGACAGGCTTCTCGACGGATCCCTTCGTGAGGGGGCTCATGTATTATTATGGGCTGGAATTTCACGACTTAGCCCCGGAGTCCATCCTCCATATTTCCTCATTCATCATGGTGTGTGAAGCCTTCCTCCGTATCACTCCTCACTTCGGACTATGGCTCAAGACCTTCAAAGTAGAGCCGAAGATGATCTAGGGACGGCATGCGGAGTGCGGAGGTGCTTTTATAAGCAAGAATGCTGGTACTCCATGGCCCGAGGGCTCTTTTCAAGAGGAGTCCAGCTTATGGCAGCGAGAGTGGTTTTATATTATTGCTCCCAGGCCCCCTAAGTGGGTGGCGCCACCTGCCTTTCGCTCGGGTCCCCCGCCACGACTGGCGTCATGGGTTAATACGGGGCTGGACTGGGGGGCGGCAAAGGACGTGCCCCGGTTGCAGGGCCACATCCGAGATCTCCTAGAAAGAGACATCAGTCTGGTCATGGTGACACAGGTTATGTTAATTCGCCGAGTTCTGCCCTGCAAACGTCACCCCCTCCGCCTATGGGAGTTCAACCCGAAGGGACCGCGAGTTCTCCAACATTTTCTTGGCATGACACCCGTGGAGATGTACAAATTGTTCTTCGGTCCACAAGTAGTGTGTCCGGATTCTACGGAGGACGCAGGTCTGAGATGCAATCGTCTGGATACTCAAGTAAGTAGCCTTGTGCCCGGACTCGCTATCCATATATTTATCATAAAATTGCCCCTAAAAGAGCTATCCTTTAAACAGGAGTGGATAGCGAAAGCAAAGCTAATCAGGTGTCCGGCCCCCCTCCCCGAGACCACATCGGGTCCCGTGCTAGTCAGGATGTTGGAGGTTGTGCCTTCAAAGGGAAGCGAGGGAGGGGACAAGGGAGCTACAGCCTCCTCAAAGGAGGTTGTGCGAAAGGGAGGAATCGAAAATTCCTCTCCTCAGGGGAAGAAGAGGACCGCCTCTGAAGACCCGGAGACCATGGCCTTAAAGCGGGGGAAGAAATCTTCGCCAGAGGGTCCTGTGCTAGGAGATACTTCAGCCGTATTATGCCCTCAAGGGGATCAACCCTCCACCGAGCCGTAAGTAGAGAGGAGTTTTCTTTTTAAGAAACGAGAGAAATCCTCGCTTTATATCTGAGAAAAGTAATTGAAAATTTACCTTGTAGCTCGGACCTTAGCCCTTCTCAGCAGAGCTCGTCTTCGGGGGACCTTCTTTCGGAGATGATGGAGAGCGGAACGCCTCCCCCTGCCGTACCGCCTTGCGAGGCGGGCGACCCTGAGGTATCGTCGCGGAGGGTTTCTCTGAATCCGGTGGGGCCGGAAGGTAGTCGTATGGCCCCCAAAGCCCTCCGCGTCCGGCCTTCGAAAAGGTCCATCAGACGAGTCCGATGCCGTCTGGTGCACGGTCAGTGGAGCTAAACGATCTGCTAGGGCGAGCATCTATATCAGAGGAGCACCGTGCATTGATGGATACGATGATTGAGAGGATTTCATCCGCGGAGAGCGGATTGCACGAGGCCGTCAGGAGTTTACCGACAGGTTTTGAGGTACGCGAAATAATGTACCCTTTTTGGACAATTGCGCATAAATAAGATGCACCCTGTGTAGATAGTAGCCCCTGAGACTCTGTGTGTTGTCAAAAGTGACGGCACATAGAGGATCATAATCACAGGTCTAATATGCCGCCTTTATACGTAGGTGGCGAAGTGTCTGGTGGCCAGCCGGACTGATGGATTTGCCGAGCTAAAGCGGCAACTTGACATGGCAGATGCCGACACCGCGCTTGTCAACAAGCGACTTGACGAGGCACAAGGTATGTAATTCCTTCGGCGGCGCCTGGTAAGAGGAGCTTTGTGCTAGTATCTTACAATGTGTGCGCTTGATGCAGATGGTGTTGCTGCCACGGAGAATCTTCGGGCGGAACTTGCCCGAGCCAAGGAGCAAGCCAGGAAAAGTGATGCAGCTGCCGGAAAGGCAATTGAAGAGCTGAAAGCCGAACAGGCTGCTCACTGCCGAAGCAAGAAGGAAATGGCTGAGATGGCCATGAAGCTGAAGAACGCTGCCGGCCGTTGCAAGCTTATGGAAAAAGAAGATCAGGCGGAACAGACGGACCTGAAGAAGGCCGTTGACGATGCCAAGGATGCTCGCTCTGTGATGAGAGCTGTGAAGGAGGAGCTGCGTCAGGCCGGAGAAATCGCGGCTGGAAAGCCCTTTATGCTGCGGAGGAAGTTCTATGATCCTAAACATGCTTCGTTAGACCAGATGTGGAGTACGGCGGACACCTATCTGGATTTAGCAGCGAGTGTCGCAGATGCGGCCGAGCACTTCCGAGATCAAGAAGATCGCGAAGTGGAAAAGCTCTTCTGGTCGTAGTTCCACAATCCAGAGCGTCCACTGTTGTTAGCCGATCGTTTGGCCGAATGGGCCAAGCTAAATAGGTTGTCCGGACTCGCCATGAAGTATGTCGTGAGTCATCTGTGGCCAGAGAGACCAGAGCCGAAAAGTTAATTTCAACTTGGTGCAGCAGTTCCTTGGTGCGGCACCGCATATCAATGCGATGAAGAGGCCAGCATGCATAGAGGGTGCGCGGATGGCTCTTGCCCGTGTCAAGACATACTGGGCGGAAATGGAGGCCACCGCTGTTGCATCCCCAGACTCGGATGGAAGCCGAGTACCTGTCGAGCGCTATTTTCAAGAAGTTATGCAAGGCGCTCGTTTAATAGAGACGCAGTGCTCGAAGGATACTATATTCGAATAGCATGTATTATTGTAAGACAATATTTTAATAAATTGTAGAAGCTTTTTATCCTTGTGCTTGCAAGTATTATGATACCTCCTGTGCGGCCGTTTAACATATATGTATATATAATCTGAAAGATGGCAGTCGTCGGCTTCAGCCCCCACGCACATAATGCGGGGGTGTTCGCAGAAGGCCCATTTTCACACTTGATCCAACGTCTTGGTCCTACAAAGGAGGTGATAGTGCAGCGAACTAGGCAATCGGACTATCGTGCTTTATCACTTTCACTTAGCCATTGGAATTTGACATTGAGGCTACTTATATAGCCCCTGGTGGCGCCTGCGCTCACCCGAACTCGGGGCGCGTATGTGCCAGGCCGGGAAACGGCCCTTCGTTAATGCGGAGAAATCCTAAAGATTCCGGTATGTCATCAAGTGGTTGACCAGTCTCACGCTATATCATGACAGTCAGTTTTCGGCTTTCTCTACTGAGGTGCTCGCGTGGCCGAACCGGGGCACAATCACAGTAGTTCTCCTGGTGCCGCCTTAGTCGATAGAGCGGAACGTAAGGCAGCAAAACACAGGAGCTGGGCAAACCCAACATTTGACCAAAGACATGATTCGGAGCTGATGCATATAAGGCCAAACTCGCGACGCTGAACACTCCCTAAGGTATTCGGTCTTTATGAGGGTGGGCGGTATAACGCCCTTAGTAATAAGCCCCTAGTGTCTAGGTACACGCAAAACTCTGACGTGGCCACATGCCAAAATGCCAGCCTCCTCCTTGGTTATACCAAGAAACCAGGGGATGTGTATTAACAAGAGACAGTAAAAAAGGTTTACGCAGGATCTTAATCTGAAAAGAATCCTTGGAACGGGTCCCTGCTGCACGTCTGCGCCTTTGTCTCCGTTGTGCCGTATCCTGGACGGGCGTAGCACGGTGTTCATCTGTAAAAGAGAGGAACTTAGTTAAAGAAAGATCATGCTGAACATGAGTTATACTAAATAAACAAAGTATAAATCGAAATGGGTAAAATTGAGCTTTATTGTCTCTTGTTTTATATGCGTGGAGCCCCTAGTACAGGGGTATACAGCTATTAAGCCTTTATCAATTGTATGTTTATGCCGGACTCGTCTAGCCGTGTCCGTGGTCTTGACGACCTGTTTAGATGCTTTGGCTGGTGAAGCCGCTTTATTGTGGGGCTGTCAAGGCAGCCGCACTGTTTTCCGCGCGGGAGGAACACTCAATGTTTTCCCTTTAATGAGTTGATGCCTCGTGGATCGGGCATCTTAAGCGTAAGAGATGCATAATGTGGTATTGCGTTAAAGCAGGCGAATGCTTCGCGTCCCAGCAGTGCTTGATAGCTACTTGAGAATGGGGCGATGTGGAAAGTTCGCTGTTCGGCACGGAAGTTATCGGGGGAGCCGAACATAACTTCTAGCCGGAGAGAACCCATGCAACGGGCATCCGGGCCTGGCGTTACCCCTTGAAAGGAGGTTTTGCTATGGCGAATTTTTGTTGGGTCTATCCCCATGTTGCGGATTGTGTCCTGGTATAACAGTATTAGACCACTGCCGCCGTCCATCAGGACATTTGTAAAATGGAGTCCACCGATTATTGGATCTAAAACCAAGGCAGTCCAGCCTGCGTTCCGGATACTTCTAGAGTAATCCTGATGGTCGAAGGTGATTGGTTTTAACAACCATTGGCGAGACTCCTTTGGGATAGGCCGTATGGCGCGTATCTCTTGTGGCGCCGTTCTGTTCGTCACGTGAAGTAAGTTTACTATTTTGACTTCTTGTGGGAAATCCTTTTGTTTCCTGGTGCTCTGTGTCGGTGTCAAAACCGGCAGATCTCGGGTAGGGGGTCCCGAACTGTGCGTCTAAGGTGGATGGTAACAGGAGGCAGGGGACACGATGTTTTACCCAGGTTCGGGTCCTCTTGATGGAGGTAAAACCCTACGTCCTGCTTGATTAATATTGATGATATGGGTAGTACAAGAGTAGATCTACCACGAGTGTCACATCCCTAGCTTTACCCTGGCCTTGGACTAGCTTGGTTGCTGCATCATGTTTAAATTCAAATGAAATTTGAATTGAGGAATTTTCAAAGCCTCAGAATCCTTTAAAAAAATGATCAAGATAAAAATTGCTTCAAATAAGTCCAAGAAAATGTTCTTGTTATCCTCTGGAAATATTGGCAAGAGGTAAAATCCAAACCAATATTTTCGGTATCTCAGAAACATTTATTTTGGGTATTTGAATTAAATCAATAGCTATTTGAATTGGACTTATATCTACTGTTAAATAAATATAGGTCCAATAATTCTGAAATATTTTTGTGGAGCATTGTTTTAATTCTTTTAGCTCCTAAAAATATTGTCAGAAGCAAAATAAATTGAATTGGTTTCAAAACCAAATTCAAAACAAACCTGCAAAATAGAAAACAGAATTAAAACAGAAAGAGAGAGAGAGAGAGTTTTACCTGGCCACTTACCTGGCAACCCACTGGCCGGCCCAGCACTGTGCTGGCCCGTGCCAGCCAGCTGCTTCCCCTTGCCAGAGCAGGCAGGGAGGTGAGCATGGCGCGCCCGAGCTCGCCACGCACCACCCAGCCTCTCTGCATCGCCCTGGTCGCCGTTGCGCCGCGTGGATCGTCTCCTGGTCGTCGCCCCGACCTCGCCGACACCCCATTCGCCCCCCCCTACGCCTCTCCTCGCCCGTTCCCCGCCATGGCCGAAGCCTCCATGGACGCGCTGCCGTAACCCCGCACCCACAGCCACTGCCCCACCTCTCCGACGTGATCCCGAGCTCCGCCACGACGTCGTCGTCCTCTCCATCGAGTCACGCGGCGCCAGAAGCTCTGCTGCATCTCCAACGCCGCCGTTTCCGACCTCGGGTGCCGGTGATCCCCGCCGTCGATTCGCCGGACCCCGTGCCTCCCCTGCCTCGCCAGCAGCACCAGAAGAACCGCGGTGAGCCGCTGCATCGTTTCCCCCATGCCTCGTTGCCTAATTCGCCCCCTAGCCGCATCAACCACCGGAGCCGAGCGCTCCCCGCCGCCGGCCATGTCGCCGCCGCGGTTGCAACCCCCGCACGTCGCACCAGAGCACGTAGGCGTGCTCAGCGTTTCCTCAGGAAGCCGCAGATCCCACCAGTTCTTCGTGAAACGCGCCGTAGCGCCTAACCGCTCGAACCCGAAGCTCCGGCCGCCGCCGCAAGCCCCGCTCCGGCGAGCGCTGACCACCCCGCGTCCTTCCGTCGCCTTCTCCGGATGCGCACGAGCGCTAGGAACCCACAGAGCCTCTCCGCGCGGCGTTTGGACGCCGGAGCAAGAAACCCGAAGGTCTCCGCCGTCTCGGCCTCGCCGGCGTCAAGCCGCCGGCGGGTTAGGCCCTGCTGACCAGGGGTTTGACCCCCCCTGGGTCGATGACAGGTGGGGCCAGCCCCCCCTGTTAATTAGTTTAGTTTATTTAATTTAATTACCCCCTGCTGACACTGACATGTGGGCCCTAGTGCCCTAATCTTTAATTAAGCTAAACTAAACCCCCCTGTTTAACCCGTGTCACTGACGTGTGGACCCCACACGTCAGGTTTGACCTGGACCGCCCTGTTGACCTGATGACGTCAGGGTGAGGTCATGCTGACGCAATATTCATTTTCTGGAATTTATTATTTATAAATAATCAGAAAATTCCAGAAAATAGCTAAAACTTCAATAAATCATAGAAAATTAACCGTAACTCCAAATTAAATAATTTATATATGAAAAATTATCAGAAAAATTCAAGGAATCCATCTGTACCATTTTCATGCATGTTAGAACAACTTATAGCTGCTGTTTAGCACAAATCAATTAAAGGGCATTTAAATAATCACATATGGAGTTTGAATTTGAATCTTGTATTCAAACCAACTTCATTTAATCTGTTGCTAGTTGCATTAGCTCAAAACACATTCATTTTGCCATGTCATGATCATGCATCATATTGTGCATTGCATTGATTGTGTTCCCTTCTGTGTTGCCGGTATTTGTCCCCTCTCGATAGACGTGATACCGATGATGTGATCGTTGACACTGATGAAGACTCAATGTTATCTTCAGAAGTGCCAGGCAAGCAAAACCCCCTTGTTCATTCCGATACAATCCTACTCTCTCGCTCCTGCTCTCTTTTACTGCATTAGGACAACACCGATTCATCTGTTACTTGCCGCGGTAGCTGAACCCCTTTATCCTTTGCATGACCTGTCATTGCCACAGTAAATAGATGAAACCCACTAGCATGAGTAGGAGTTGTTTGAGCCCTGATGTGCCTACTCATTCATGCTTGTTTGTCATGCCTGCTACTGCTTAGAGTTGAGTCAGGTCTGATTCATCGGGGATGAATCAGAGGCGTGTGAACATGTCCTACTGTGTGTGAGCTAAGTGTGTGAACACGTTTTGGTAAAGGTAGCGGTGAGAGGCCATGTAGGAGTACATGGTGGGTTGTCTCATTGAAGCCGTCCTCAGGAACTGAGTTCTGTGTTTGTGATCCATGATTCAGCTACTACCATACATTGGGCCCTGAAATATGACCCCGCTCGACTTCTTATTCACCCTTGTCCTCTGTCCAGGAGTTGCAAGTAGTTTCTGGTGTTTGTAGTATGCTGGAGGCCGTGGACAGCGCTGACCGTAGGGGTGGGCTGTGATGCGGTAGGCACGTGGCCGGGTGTACCGGATGCCCGTTTGGTGTCTCGGGAACCCTGTTCACATCGTTTGGGGCTGTGAGCGAAACTCCGGCCGGATCTCCTCATGGATGGAACCCGAATAGGCGATAAACCTGGACTAGAGACTTGAGTGTTTAGGTAGGTCGTGGTCTACACCCACGTCGGCTTTCGCTTGAAGTCTGCCGAGCACATGTCGTGTGCAGACGCTAAGTGGTGGAAACATGTATGAAGAAGTACACCCCTGCAGGGTTAACATCATCTATTCGAATAGCCGTGTCCGCGGTAAAGGACTTCTGGGTTGCTTATATCAGTTCATAGACAAGTGAAAGTGGATACTCTAAAATACGCAAGATAAGCGTGAGTGCTATGGATGGCGTTCTCGTAGGGAGACGGGAGCGGATCCATAGTGGTGTATTGATATGGTGAATATGTGGACTCGTGTGCGCCACCTCAAAAGAGTCGCTTGCAGTCGTAGTTTAGGATAGCCACCGAGTCAAAGCTGGCTTGCTGCAGTTAAACCCCACCATCCCCTTTGTTGATAATGATGCATATGTAGTTAGTTCTGATGTAAGTCTTGCTGGGTACATTTGTACTCACGTTTGCCTATTTTATGTTTTTGCAGAGAGACTTCAGTCTCACTAGTAGTTCCGCGTGGACTTCGACGTTTAGCTTGTTACCTCAGCTACGATCTTGTGCCCTCGGCAGGATCTGATAGATAGTCAGGCTTCTCAGCCTTTTTCATTTATAGATGTCTGTACTCAGACATGATAGCTTCCGCTTGTGCTTTGACTTGTATGCTCTGATTGTTGGGTCATGAGACCCATGTTTGTAATATCTCGCTCCTCGGAGCCTATTGAATAAATACTTGAGTCGTAGAGTCATGTTGTGATGCCATGTTGTATTTGCACATATCGAGCATATTGTGTGTATGTTATTGAAATGCTTGGTATGTGTGGGATCTGACCATCTAGTTGTTTATCTTTAGTAGCCTCTCTTACCGGGAAATGTCTCCTAGTGTTTCCACCGAGCCATGGTAGCTTGCTACTGCTCCGGAACACTTAGGCTGGCCGGCATGTGTCCTTCTTCGTTCCTGTGTCTGTCCCTTCGGGGAAATGTCACGCGATGAATACCGGAGTCCTGTTAGCCCGCTACAGCCCGGTTCACCGGAGTCCTGCTAGCCCAGTGCTACAGCCTGGATTCACTCGCTGATGACCGACACGTTCGATGCTGGGTCATGGATGCCTGTCCCTGTAAGTCTGTGCCACTTTGGGTTTACGACTAGCCATGTCAGCCCGGGCTCCTTATCATATGGATGCTAGCGACACCGTCATATACGTGTGCCAAAAGGCGCAAACGGTCCCGGGCTAAGGTAAGGCGACACCCGTGGGAATACCGTGCGTGAGGCCGCAAAGTGATATGAGGTGTTACATGCTAGATCGATGTGGCATTGAGTCGGGGTCCTGACAGCGTTGGTATCAGAGCTTGACTGCCTGTAGGATTACCAAGCCAAACTGGTCGAAGTTGAGTCTAGAAATTCTTTAGTTATATAAGGGAATTGATTGTGGGATGGAACGTAAGGCTCCTTTTACTCCTTATACCTCATGGCTTTCTGATCTTAGTCATCATCTTCTCTTCTACGGGGATTAAGAACTAGGCTATCTTTTCTTTCTATCAGGATCACGTGTTACTAATCCGTAGACTTATAGATTGTTGGATTTAAGTCTCAGTTCAGTTCCTACTACTTCCATATGCTAATTGTTGATCTCGAAACCTTGATATTGTGCTTCTGAGTGGTTATGCCACCATTATTGTGAATGTCTCAAATCTTTTCTGAGCATTTACAGCCGTTATGCTGTCCGAGTCATCCCAGGTTTCTAAGTAGTCTGATGCAATTGCAAATCCTTTCTTCCCGTTTTAATGTTCCCATGGGCCAGATTAACCACACTAACCGGTGAGTTGAGGTACTTTTTTACCTCGGCGTATATGTTGGAGATATTATTATGACCCTAGGTGTCTTAGGGGATCATCTAGTGGTCTAGCCATGATTTGTGTCCTAGTGTGAAGATTCTGGCCTTTATTATCGAAAGCATCCTGTGATGCCATTTAGTTAGTAGGTATTCTATTCCTGGGTCTTGGACCCGAGATTCACTCTACCTACTTCATGTTGATAGTAATTGCTAGTGCCTTTAGGATATTAGTAACCTTTACGATAGTCCTTTAAGTCCGTGGTATCTTCTTCTTCCAAATACCATGAACTACTTATGGCAGAAGTTCCTCGTTGAACTGAACGATCACAACCAGAGTGCTCTTGATGAGTTCTCCATTATATGTTATGGCTCTGCCAGTTCTACTTTTCTGCATGGGTTATCCGGAAGAATTATGTTGAACTTGGTTCGACATACTAAGCTATGCATCCACAACTCAGAAAGTTATATGTTCCTTTGAGTTGTCCCTCTTTAGTTGTCTACTGACCCTCGTCTATCAATTGATAGTCAAGAGTATGTGTGCGTTCGTTTATCGATGCCTATTACTCTTGTGGTCCGTCAAGCCATTCTATCGCGGAATGACTAGGAGAAACAAACTCCAGTACCTCTTCCATATCCAGGATTGGGTCAAAGAAGTTGTGCTCCGCAGAACAAATTGCTAATCCAGCTTTTGGTTCTGTTCTACCTTGGAGTATTACCTTATTCTATATCGAGATTGTTATAGGAATTGCACACCATCCTATGAACTCTTGGTACAGTGATACTTCTCACCATCATTAGTCATTCCTCGGCCCTCGTGTTGATGCAACCGGAATACCGACAAATGAATTGTGATGTGTGAAATCAATACGCCTAGCAACCTCGTTGCTGGGTAGTTAAAGGACAATAATTTCATTCTTAGTGTGTTGGTTATTGAATCATCATTCTAAGATTGATCGTGCTACCTAGTCCATTCTCCTGGTTCACTCCTCGATCGATGAGTTAGGATTATTTCAAATCCTTGCTCTATTGATCATATCGTCTTGCCCTGAAAAGCAAGATTGTTCTCGAGCTTAGTAACATACGGTGGTTCGTGATTTTCTGAATATCTTCTCAGAAGTATTACCAGATTGTCACCTGACCGCTATGTTGAGTTCGTGATCAAGTTGGTTTATTCCTGTAAACCACCCTTTCTCCAAGAATCCGTGTTGGATACCCCTGAGCTAGTTGGTTAGGCTATGCATCAACTTGGAGAGTTGGAAGATAGAAGCTTGTCCGATATAGTTCATTATAAGGGATGTCTTGTATGTGTGTTGAAGAAAGTTGATATTTTCATCGACTGAACCTCGTGATCAGTTAATGGACCTATCATTTTATCCAACCTTTGATTGGAGTATGGGCTATCATCCAATCAGACCAGAACCAACGATATTCGTAATGTTGTTTTACTCGTGGTTGATCCCTCGAGTATACACCATTATATCTTTTGGGTCTGACCCATGCTATCACTTGTTCACTTAACTATGGAATTCCTTTTAAAAGGAAACCCAGATGAATTGTTGTTGAGCCCATTGACAACATCCTTATCTCCTCCATGATTTTGTTGAACATTAAGCTAGTGTTGGAAACTTTTGAAGACATTTTCTTCATGCTAGCTCATGAAGTATTTGTTTGATGAAAGGAGTGACTTCCTTTTATACACGTGCATTTGGTGAAAGTTGCCTCCGTGAATTTGAGAAAGTTAGTTTTGCTTCCTCTGGAATCATCCCAAGTCAGTCATGCATACGTGCGAAGTATTTTGTGGTCTGGAGATTTGCAACCTCCATTCTATATGTATATCCTAGCACACCAAGCCACTGATTGAGTTGTTCAAAGATAAAGGAGTCTGTCCAAGGTGAACTCTTTGGACTTCCATGCGTGGAGACTTTGATGTCATTAATGATGGTTTCCCCTCCTGAACTCGGTAGTGTTTTATTATAAGACTACTTTGTGGTCATGCTTGTCTTGGACATCGTGTTCACATGTTGTAGTAGAACCAGCTCATGTTTTGGAGCTTACTATCGTAGTTCATTCCCCGAGAATCTCGCAACGTCATCTCGTCGATTTGTGTTGCAAACTTTCATTTTTCTTCCTAGACTCGATGAGTCTGGAATATCCTGACACCAACCAGATCTGAATCTCAGGCAGATATGATGGTTTGGAACATTTCCCAAGAACTATAATATTGGTCCCTCGATAACCGGTAAAGTGGATGTCGTGGCCAACACACCCAGCCGGAAGACCTATTATTGTAGTATCTTGTTTGAGGAAGTTGGCCACCTCCCCATAAGGACTTCGTAGGATTTACCCCCTAGCTATGCCTTATGATTTTAGTGTTTCCGAAGTACGACCTTTACCTGATGTTCTAGATACCAGACCATTTCAAGGAATGGGATACGCTAGTACATCAAGGAGAACATTAGAAGTGGAGTGCTAAATGTCTCTCGGTCGATCATCCAGATTTTGTTTCCTTGGCCTCGCTAAGGTGAAATCTGAGAAGGTGTTATCTTCCTTTGCATCTGCATCATCCATCATTAGCCGTCATGGTAGTATGTTGTGTTGCCAGGATCCTTGACACGGATGTTGGTAAAACCTTGATGATTGTGGAAATGCTCAAGTTCTTGAGAGCACGCACAAGCGCTAGGTGTTATCATCGACACTAATTGGGATGCTCTCAGTTCCCTCGTCAATGCTATGACCTTTTCAAACAGTGAATTCACTCTCTATTGTTGGGTTCTTCCCCAGTTACCAGAATCATTCCCAGCATTTGCATTCTGTTCCCAGCTTGCACCGCCATTGTGCCATTCTACCATGGGTCTCTTCCATTTCCGGTGGTAAGCAAATTCATCCATTACGTTGCCTTCAACAAGGTAATCCACATCATCCAAGTCCGAGTATGCCATTCTACCGACCCCCTCCAAACGATCGCTCGAGAATTGCCTTAGGCTGGTATAAAGAGTTTCAATGATCTTTGAATCATAGGTAATTCTTTTTGCCACTTAAGGGGATAATCTACGAATCACCCTTCTCCAGGATGTTTCGTCGTGGTATCATGGCAATTCAACTCCTCGCTATGTTGACAACCGATCACCACATTCTTAAGTCTGGAATTGCTGTCTACCTAGTGAACCTCGTCACCTGCTCCACTCCGTCCCTCTAGAGGTATGCTTCGTCTCTCAGCTTGAGAGATGTTGCTATGTCACATTCCGGGAGTTAATCCTGAGTTGTTCGACCTTCGAGAAGACCGATCCTTCCAGAGTTTTCCTTTCCTCTTCTTGCCATGATTAGTTGGAATTCTCAAAGCAAGACGACATGACAAAGATGGTGTTCAAATCAACGTTCATTGAGGTGCACCTGGATCGTGAAGATTATACTAGTTTGCGTTTCCCCTTCATCCTACCCTACGCTTGAATCTCGAGACGAGATTCTTGTTTAGTGGGGGTGAGTTGTCACATCCCTAGCTTTACCCTGGCCTTGGACTAGCTTGGTTGCTGCATCATGTTTAAATTCAAATGAAATTTGAATTGAGGAATTTTCAAAGCCTCAGAATCCTTTAAAAAAATGATCAAGATAAAAATTGCTTCAAATAAGTCCAAGAAAATGTTCTTGTTATCCTCTGGAAATATTGGCAAGAGGTAAAATCCAAACCAATATTTTCGGTATCTCAGAAACATTTATTTTGGGTATTTGAATTAAATCAATAGCTATTTGAATTGGACTTATATCTACTGTTAAATAAATATAGGTCCAATAATTCTGAAATATTTTTGTGGAGCATTGTTTTAATTCTTTTAGCTCCTAAAAATATTGTCAGAAGCAAAATAAATTGAATTGGTTTCAAAACCAAATTCAAAACAAACCTGCAAAATAGAAAACAGAATTAAAACAGAAAGAGAGAGAGAGAGAGTTTTACCTGGCCACTTACCTGGCAACCCACTGGCCGGCCCAGCACTGTGCCGGCCCGTGCCAGCCAGCTGCTTCCCCTTGCCAGAGCAGGCAGGGAGGTGAGCATGGCGCGCCCGAGCTCGCCACGCACCACCCAGCCTCTCTGCATCGCCCTGGTCGCCGTTGCGCCGCGTGGATCGTCTCCTGGTCGTCGCCCCGACCTCGCCGACACCCCATTCGCCCCCCCTATGCCTCTCCTCGCCCGTTCCCCGCCATGGCCGAAGCCTCCATGGACGCGCTGTCGTAACCCCGCACCCACAGCCACTGCCCCACCTCTCCGACGTGATCCCGAGCTCCGCCACGACGTCGTCGTCCTCTCCATCGAGTCACGCGGCGCCAGAAGCTCTGCTGCATCTCCAACGCTGCCGTTTCCGACCTCGGGTGCCGGTGATCCCCGCCGTCGATTCGCTGGACCCCATGCCTCCCCTCCCTCGCCAGCAGCACCAGAAGAACCGCGGTGAGCCGCTGCATCGTTTCCCCCATGCCTCGTTGCCTAATTCGCCCCCTAGCCGCATCAACCACTGGAGCCGAGCGCTCCCCGCCGCCGGCCATGTCGCCGCCGCGGTTGCAACCCCCGCACGTCGCACCAGAGCACGTAGGCGTGCTCAGCGTTTCCTCAGGAAGCCGCAGATCCCACCAGTTCTTCGTGAAACGCGCCGTAGCGCCTAACCGCTCGAACCCGAAGCTTCGGCCGCCGCCGCAAGCCCCGCTCCGGCGAGCACTGACCACCCCGCATCCTTCCGTCGCCTTCTCCGGATGCGCACGAGCGCTAGGAACCCACAGAGCCTCTCCGCGCGGCGTTTGGACGCCGGAGCAAGAAACCCGAAGGTCTCCGCCGTCTCGGCCTCGCCGGCGTCAAGCCGCCGGCGGGTTAGGCCCTGCTGACCAGGGGTTTGACCCCCCCTGGGTCGATGACAGGTGGGGCCAGCCCCCCCTGTTAATTAGTTTAGTTTAATTTAATTTAATTACCCCCTGCTAACACTGACATGTGGGCCCTAGTGCCCTAATCTTTAATTAAGCTAAACTAAACCCCCCTGTTTAACCCGTGTCACTGACGTGTGGACCCCACACGTCAGGTTTGACCTGGACCGCCCTGTTGACCTGATGACGTTTGGGTGAGGTCATGCTGACGCAATATTCATTTTCTGGAATTTAGTTTATTTTATAAATAATCAGAAAATTCCAGAAAATAGCTAAAACTTCAATAAATCATAGAAAATTAACCGTAACTCCAAATGAAATAATTTATATATGAAAAATTATCAGAAAAATTCAAGGAATCCATCTGTACCATTTTCATGCATGTTAGAACAACTTATAGCTGCTGTTTAGCACAAATCAATTAAAGGGCATTTAAATAATCACATATGGAGTTTGAATTTGAATCTTGTATTCAAACCAACTTCATTTAATCTATTGCTAGTTGCATTAGCTCATAACACATTCATTTTGCCATGTCATGATCATGCATCATAGTGTGCATTGCATTGATTGTGTTCCCTTCTATGTTGCCGATATTTGTTCCCTCTCGATATACGTGATACCGATGATGTGATCGTTGACACTGATGAAGACTCAATGTTATCTTCAGAAGTGCCAGGCAAGCAAAACCCCCTTGTTCATTCCGATACAATCCTACTCTCTCGCTCCTGCTCTCTTTTACTGCATTAGGACAACACCGATTCATCTGTTACTTGCTGCGGTAGCTGAACCCCCTTTATCCTTTGCATGACCTGTCATTGCCACAGTAAATAGATGAAACCCACTAGCATGAGTAGGAGTTGTTTGAGCCCTGATGTGCCTACTCATTTATGTTTGTTGTCATGCCTGCTACTGCTTAGAGTTGAGTCAGGTCTGATTCATCGAGGATGAATCAGAGGCGTGTGAACATGTCCTACTGTGTGTGAGCTAAGTGTGTGAACACGTTTTGGTAAAGGTAGCGGTGAGAGGCCATGTAGGAGTACATGGTGGGTTGTCTCATTGAAGCCGTCCTCAGGAACTGAGTTCTGTGTTTGTGATCCATGATTCAGCTACTACCATACATTGGGCCCTGAAATATGACGCTGCTCGACTTCTTATTCACCCTCGTCCTCTGTCCAGGAGTTGCAAGTAGTTTCTGGTGTTTGTAGTATGCTGGAGGCCGTGGACAGCGCTGACCGTAGGGGTGGGCTGTGATGCGGTAGGCACGTGGCCGGGTGTACCGGATGCCCGTTTGGTATCTCGGGAACCCTGTTCACATCGTTTGGGGCTGTGAGCGAAACTCCGGCCGGATCTCCTCATGGATGGAACCCGAATAGGCGATAAACCTGGACTAGAGACTTGAGTGTTTAGGTAGGTCGTGGTCTACACCCACGTCGGCTTTCGCTTGAAGTCTGCCGAGCACATGTCGTGTGCAGATGCTAAGTGGTGGAAACATGTATGAAGAAGTACACCCCTGCAGGGTTAACATCATCTATTCGAATAGCCGTGTCCGCGGTAAAGGACTTCTGGGTTGCTTATATCAGTTCATAGACAAGTGAAAGTGGATACTCTAAAATACGCAAGATAAGCGTGAGTGCTATGGATGGCGTTCTCGTAGGGAGACGGGAGCAGATCCATAGTGGTGTATTGGTTGGTGAATATGTGGACTCGTGTGCGCCACCTCAAAAGAGTCGCTTGCAGTCGTAGTTTAGGATAGCCACCGAGTCAAAGCTGGCTTGCTGCAGTTAAACTCCATCATCCCTTTGTTGATAATGATGCGTATGTAGATAGTTCTGATGTAAGTCTTGCTGGGTACATTTGTACTCACGTTTGCCTATTTTATGTTTTGCAGAGAGACTTCAGTCTCACTAGTATTTCCGCGTGGTCTTCGACGTTTTGCTTGTTACCTCAGCTACGATCTTGTGCCTCGGCAGGATCTGATAGATAGTCAGGCTTCTCAGCCTTTTCCAGTTATAGATGTCTGTACCCAGACATGATAGCTTCCGCTTGTGCTTTGACTTGTATGCTCTGATTGTTGGGTCATGAGACCCATGTTTGTAATATCTCGCTCCTCGGAGCCTATTGAATAAATACTTGAGTCGTAGAGTCATGTTGTGATGCCATGTTGTATTTGCACATATCGAGCATATTGTGTGTATGTTATTGAAATGCTTGGTATGTGTGGGATCTGACCATCTAGTTGTTTATCTTTAGTAGCCTCTCTTACCGGGAAATGTCTCCTAGTGTTTCCACCGAGCCATGGTAGCTTGCTACTGCTCCGGAACACTTAGGCTGGCCGGCATGTGTCCTTCTTCGTTCCTGTGTCTGTCCCTTCGGGGAAATGTCACGCGATGAATGCTGGAGTCCTGTTAGCCCGCTACAGCCCGGTTCGCCGGAGTCCTGCTAGCCTAGTGCTACAGCCTGGATTCACTCGCTGATGACCGACACGTTCGATGTTGGGTCATGAATGCCTGTCCCTGTAAGTCTGTGCCACTTTGGGTTTACGACTAGCCATGTCAGCCCGGGCTCCTTATCATATGGATGCTAGCGACACCGTCATATACGTGTGCCAAAAGGCGCAAACGGTCCCGGGCTAAGGTAAGGCGACACCCGTGGGAATACCGTGCGTGAGGCCGCAAAGTGATATGAGGTGTTACATGCTAGATCGATGTGGCATTGAGTCGGGGTCCTGACAACAAGATCGGAGAGGCTAAACCCTAGAAGCTAGCCTATGGTATGATTGTTGTATATATTGTCTATCTATCGACTAGCCTGGCCTCGGTTTATATAATGCGCCGGAGGCCTAGGATAACAAGAGTCCTAGCCGAATATGCCGGTGGGGAGAAGTCCTTGTCTTGATCGCCAAGTCTTGTGGAATCTTCCTTGTATGCGGCAGCCGTCCGAACTGGCCCGTGAGTATACGGCCACGGGGGTCCTCGGCCCAATCCAACTGATCGGGAGACGATGTGATGAGTACCCCCTAGTCCAGGACACCGTCAGTAGCCCCCAGAACCGGTCTTCTAGTTAGGGACGCTCCTCGATTCTTCCGAACTGTTCTTCATCTTCGGTCAACGGTCTTGAAAACTGGTTCAACAAATCTGCTTTATCTTCGATCTTGAGGATCGCCGAAATGCATTCGACGAGTTTGTATGTCGGGTATCCGAGGAGCCCCTTTAAGTTTCCGGCCTTTATCAATGCCTTGTTATTTTTATGCCACACCTCGGGTTTGAAGTTGTTCCCGGGCGGCAGCGTCCTCTTGCGTCCGAGCTCCAACGCCGGACTGTATTCAAGGTATCTTTTGCAATCGAGCACCAACGCCGGACCGCTTCCCAGCTCTAACGCCGGAATGTATCCGAGCTCCAACGCCGGACTATGTATCCGAGCTCCAACGCCGGACTGTATATCCAAGCTCCAACGTCGGACTATATCCGAGGTGTCGTAAATCACCTTGGTTCAAAGAAGTTTGAAGGAGTTTAGCCGAGCTTAATGCCAGAAATGCCCTCTATGGAGCCAGCCACTAGCGCCCGAGCTTTATGCCGGGCTGCTTCCGAGGTGGTGCACCACCCCGACTGTGGGCCGATTTTTGTGAATATTTTTTATTGGTGCAATTTATTCTCCGCCGAGATATATAGCCAGTAGCCCTCAAGGTGTGTATCGGTCTAAAACCCGAGATGCACCTGAAGGATGACGTAAGACCGTTGATCCTAGTAGCCGTTGAGACTCAGGTTGATTTGCAAAATCGGCCTGAGGATCAAGTCCAAGCTCGGCAGAATACTTCGGGACACTAAAAGCGGCATGCTCAGTCCTCGAGACTCAGGTTGGGTGTGGCCGACCAACCTGAGGATCAAAATCTCCTCGGAAACTATATTGCACATAAAATTTTCTGCATTGGACAAGCAATGCAGTAGCCCCCGAGACACTGGTCGGGTGGTAACACCAGATCAGGGGATCGATGTGCCCCTTTAATATTTGTAAATAATAAGGCCGAAGCCCAGTAGCCCCCGAGCCTTAATGCGGGCACGGGTGGCCGAATTAAGGATCGATATCCATAGTAAAATCACAAATTATGTGTAATGACTCCATGTATCCAAGTACTTTACGTCATTAATGCTTGGATCCGCATTGTACAAAACTTTGTTGACCGACCATCGGCTTCCACCTCCTCGGCTAGTAGCCGAGGAGTGTTTGTCCTACTTTATAAAGCCTTTATGAGGGCAAAGATTTACGACAAACAAGGCAATCTGGCCATAC
The DNA here is from genome assembly GCF_018294505.1 of Triticum aestivum. Classification (NCBI taxonomy): domain Eukaryota; kingdom Viridiplantae; phylum Streptophyta; class Magnoliopsida; order Poales; family Poaceae; genus Triticum; species Triticum aestivum. The sequence continues at coordinate 502,546,496 of NC_057809.1, forward strand.
GGTTTTATGAACAAAGGTACGCAGAGAGATATGTTATATTACTGTTTAACATAAGAAAATGTCTTCCAAAGAAAATAGTCCCGCTATCGGTTCCTTTCTTTGGGTTGTCATGCTAAGCATGATCATGCAGCCTCAGCTCTAATGTAAGAGCATAATATCGAGGATTTAGTTTGGGAGGCCAGTTAATAGCCCCCGGTAGTGTTCGGCGACAGTCGGGGTCAAGCCGTAAACACTTTGGCCAATGTTATGAACGGCCCATCATTTAACATAGTCATCAGATCGCTGACCAGTTTACGCTTATTTGTGAAAGTCAGTTTTCGGCTTTCTCCACTGAGGTGCTTAACCATGTGAGTTGGAAGCACAATCGCAGTGGTTCTCCCTTTGCATGCCTAGCCGAACAAAACGGAACGTAGGAAGCAGGTGCAAGAGCCGGGCAACCCAACTATTGACCGAAGACACAATTCAAAACTGATGCATATATAGCAATATCTGAGAATGTTTTTGCCGAATCCCTAAAGGTGTCCGGCGTTGCACTGCGAGACTAATGCTGGAAAATCACAAATAGTTTAAAAGTGCCAAAAAGCTTGGAAAACCAAGAAACGTCAGTAAAAACATGACGTCCGAACAATATCAAGTGTTCGGTGCCAATCCGAAAGTTGGTCTTAGAAAAAAGAAGTGCTTCTGTCGTGCTTTAACATGATATATCCTATCTCAAGACTTCGAGCGGGTCAGCCTACGGCTTCAACCTCCTATCCCGGGGGCGGAGTACTTCTCATCAGGCCAGTGTAGCAAACTAAACTCTAGCGGCTTTGAGAGAGAAATTAGGCTCCCCGGCTAGTGACCGCACACTCGTGTCAAAAAAGGAGTGATAAATAATAATAATAAAACTTTGCAACGACTAAGAAGAAGAACACTTATTATAAAGCGGCTCAAATAAAATTAAGAGCCCCCAAGTGACTTGGGTAGAAGAATGATTGCATGTACCGAAGTACTTATATCATATCTATGTTCAACCGAACTTTAAACGCGTCTTAACCAACCGTCACCTTCTCCCTCTTCGGTCAAGGACCAAAAAGTGTTATGTACTCCATCGGTCGAGAATATCGACGGTGTTTCCAATAACCAGGCAATCAGGCCACAAGGCTGTAACAGACAAAGCGCGCTCAGGGAACTTATGCTATATTACTGTGAAGTGTAAGAAGCATCTTCGAAGAAAATAGTACCCCTACCGATACCTTTCTTCGGTGCTCATTGTTATTATGAGACTTGTGCAATATATTTTTTGTACTCATGAGTTCCGTTGTGTGCCAACCATCATTGAAAACTATAAGAGCGCTAGCTTTCGGCTTCACCCAGTCTGAGGTCCGGCTCGGGTGACCCGATCGTGACAATCACAGAGGTGCTCCCTTTACTCCCTAGCCGAACAATCAGGAACGTAGGGGTAAACACAGGAGCGAGGCCACCCAGCTTGCAAATCGCTTAGGTCAATATGGTGCATATTGTGGTGTAATACACGAACAAGGAACGAAGCCGTACAAGTATAATCATATGCAAGACGAAAAGCTTCATGAAGGAAGCCCCCAAATGAATTGGGTATTTGAATTTATGCGTCACAAACAAAGTTTGGACAAGGAAATTTTTCACAAGCAACTTTTTTCCAAAAAAGTATAATGCTTGGTCGAACCGAACGCAAGTTAGAAATTAAAGCTTTGAGCATGAAAGCGACTTAGCTGGTTAATGTGTTCGGTATTGATGACGCGGTCCGAGCTTGATGCGGGGCAAGGTTCCATCCCCCAAGCTGGTCCCGAGGTGGCGGAGCAGAGAGCTCGACACGCCGAAGTGGTGACATAGCACGGTCAATGCAGACCGGCAGAGTGACACCAAAGTCCCCTGATCATTTTCCTGTGCACAAAAAATAGTGCAAACCGGAGATAATAGTAATAATGATAATTAAAAAAATGTTGCATAATAAATAATTTATGCAAAGTGAGGAATAGAAGAACTATGGCCTGGCGACGAAGTCAATGTCGATGCAGGGCGTCGGCGTGATGTAGTAAAGGCGTGGCAAAGCCTGAATTCACAGGTCGGTCCGAGCTCCGGATGCGGCGTTCGCCGGACTATGTACGGAAACTGATTGAACCACCAAGCGACCGTCATTAATGCGGTCACCATTTGATAGACCTGTGTACATATCATGGACAAACCAGAGTAATAATTCCTTGGGAAAGATGAACCCAAACAAGCAAAAAATACTGGGATTAATGGCACCTGGTTTATTTGTTGTAGCAATCCGAAGGAAGGTGATTCCCAAAATTGGGACTCCCTCCGCACACCCATTGCCTAATGGGCGATAAAACGACAGCATGGCAATGCTGGTAAAGGTTGACTCGCCGAAGCAAAGCCCTCGGCCCGGCTAACGTGACGGAGCTGGTCGGCTAGTGACGCCGAAGTGTCCGGAGTAGGTTGATGAAGAGATGGCGAAGCCCCCGGTCCAGCCGAGATGTCGAAGCCTCGACGTCAGCCGATGAGTCGAAGTAGGTCGGCGTGATGGACACCAGCTTGAAGAAGCAATAGTGCGGCCCTGTCGATGCAGGTCGTGACGTGGTCGATGCCGGCTTGATGAAGCGACCGTGCGGCGATGCAGGTATGCCCGCTCCGTGTAATCCGTGGAGCGGCGATGTTGATGATGATTTATCCTTCGCGATGCCGGACTCTTGTTCGGCTTACCGAGATGATGATCTGAAGAAGTTGAGCTCGGCTAAAGTGACGACGTGTCTAGCGCAGGTCGGCAGCCATGGAGTAATCTTGCCGGACTAGTTTGACACCAGCATGATGTTGAAGATCATGTTCGAAAGATCTTGAAGTTAGTGGGATGTGTTCGGGAACAAAACACAATACCCCATACAAAACTTCCTTCAAAAGGGATGTCCGAAATCCTGTTCATAAAAAAGATGAACTCGGGTCGGATTCGTTTTCGCGCAGAAAACACAATACCCCATACAAAACTTCCTTCAAAAGGGATGTCCGATACCCCATACCAGCATGATGCACTAATCGGAAGGTTCCCGGAGTTTGGACGGTCGGATCGAGCTGAAATTTTGAGAGGTGGTAGATATAGGAATTCCGCAGCCGATCAATGGTTGGATCTTCCAAAGGACGTCCGAGCTAGAAGCTGGACACCACGCCCTAAACTCATCCAAATTCCCATCCAAATTTGACAGGGCTCCGGTATATCATGGATTGCCAGAGATTCCTCCATCGGAGCTCGACGAAATTTTCCAGGGTTGTTATAGACTCAATTACGCACAATTTCACCAAAGCGATCGTCAAAGCGATACTCGAGGAGGTGGTGGCGGCAGATACGAGTTTGCTGTCCAAAAAAAAACAGCACGGTCGCTTGAGGGCAATGTTGACGTTGAGCCCCCGAGCTCCATAGATGATTCCTCCGTGATCTTGATAGAGATCGGAGTTGATGTTTGATGAAGGCCCTCGTCCGAACATGGTGATCCGAACACGGGGCGCAATTCTTGGTCGAACCAAGGTGACCAGTCAAACTGGTGACGGAGACGCCGAAGTCGCAGTTGATCTGCCGGCGAGCCATCGATCCTTTTGTCGATCACACAGCGGAACTCTCAATGAAAGCACCAATGTCGGTGTCAAAACCGGCGGATCTCGGGTAGGGGGTCCCGAACTGTGCGTCTAAGGTGGATGGTAACAGGAGGCAGGGGACACGATGTTTTACCCAGGTTCGGGCCCTCTTGATGGAGGTAAAACCCTACGTCCTGCTTGATTAATATTGATGATATGGGTAGTACAATAGTAGATCTACCACGAGATCGGAGAGGCTAAACCCTAGAAGCTAGCCTATGGTATGATTGTTGTATATATTGTCTATCTATCGACTAGCCTGGCCTCGGTTTATATAATGCACCGGAGGCCTAGGATAACAAGAGTCCTAGCCGAATACGCCGGTGGGGAGAAGTCCTTGTCTTGATCGCCAAGTCTTGTGGAATCTTCCTTGTATGCGGCAGCCGTCTGAACTGGCCCATGAGTATACGACCATGGGGGTCCCCGGCCCAATCCAACTGATCGGGAGACGATGTGATGAGTACCCCCTAGTCCAGGACACCGTCACTCTGCTTGTGGGGTTCGTCGTCGTCCTCACTTGGTGTGTCGAGCCCCTTGTGTTCGGCGTTGAGCTTGCCGGCTTGCTTCAAAACCCAACAATCTCTGTGGGTATGGTTCACAGGCTTCCCGGGAGTACTGTGTATTTGACATACCTTGTCCAAGAATTTGTTTAAGTTGGATAACTCGTCCCTGTTATCCTCGAGGGGCGGCTTTCTCTGATTTTGCCGCGAGCTTTTGAATCCGGCGTTGATCGCCGTGCTCTTCGGGCTGTTTCCCTTATTCCGGCGCTGGTCCTTGCTGCGTCGGGGTTTTCCGTTTCCATCCCTAACTTCGGATGTACTTGGGTCGCTGGTGCTGCATCTTGCCAACTAGCTGTCCTCTCCTGCGCAAAAGTGGGTCATGAGGCTTGTCAATGCGGCCATTGTTCTTGGCTTTTCTTGGCCGAGGTGTCTGGCGAGCTATTCGTCTCGAACATTGGGCTTAAAAGCTGCTAGGGCTTCGGCGTCCAGACAGTCGACTATCTGATTATTTTTAGTAAGAAATATGTTCCAGAATTTCTGGGCTGACTCTCCGGGCTGTTGAGTTATGTGACTGAGATCGTCTGCATCCGGAGGGTGGACATAGGTCCCTTAAAAATTTGCCCAGAAAGCATCCTCAAGCTCTTCCCAACTTCCAATGGTGTTTTCGGGAAGGCTTTTGAGCCAATGCCTGGCTGGCCCTTTAAGCTTGAGGGGTAAGTATTTTATGGCGTGGAGGTCATCTCCTCTGGCCATGTGTATCTGGAGGATATAATCCTCGATCCAGACCCCAGGGTCTGTTGTTCCGTCGTATGCCTCTATGTTTACGGGCTTGAATCCCGCTGGAAATTCATGGTCCAGCACCTCGTCGGTGAAACATAGGGGGTGTGCGGCACCCCTGTATTTGGGTGTGCCGTGATGTTCGGATATTTGTTGTGTTGCATTGCTTACTAGAGCTTGCTTTCTTGGCCCGTATATAGATCTGGCTGGGCCATCTTTTTGATGCGGATCCTTTGGTGGATCGCGTGCCAGCTTGTGTGCGGCACCGCCTGCCGCTCCATGCTGGCCATGCGGTCGTCCGTTCGACCGGATGGCTTTCCTATTTTTTGACTGCGGGGGCTCTAAGGCCTCCTCGTCAAATTCAGACAGTAGCTTTCGCTTTGGATAGCTTTTTGTGCGGCGACTGTCAACATATTTGTCTGCGGTGTTGCGTACTTTGCTCCATCTGATTCTGAGTGCATCTTCCGCAGTTTTGAGCTTCTACTTCTGCTTTTTCAGGCTATGTGCAGTTGCGACGAGCCTTTTGTGGAGGTTCTTCTGCTCCATGAGTATATCCGGCGTAAGGTTGTCCGGACTGTTGTTTTCGCTGGGGACGGGGTGTTCGGTTTGTTTATCCAAGTTTCCCTGTACGGACGCTTGCTCGAAGGCATGTTCGTCATCCGCCGGCTCGTCCTGCTCTATGGCTGGGTCTGTATGACTGCTATCTCTATCGAGGCGGGGCTTGGAGCGGCGCTTACGTCACCGCTTTGATTGCTTTTCGAGTGAACGATCCCTTGTTGCATCCCTGTGTTCCTCGTCGTCGCTTCCTTTGGGTGTGTCCACCATGTATACATCATGAGATGAGGTGGCTGTCCAGTGCCTTATAGGCATTGGTTCGTGTTCATCTCCTACATTGTCGTCCATACCATCGATGTCTTCGGAGTCGAAGTCGAGCACGTCGTTTAAATTATCGATAGTGGCTACAAAGTGGGTGGTGGGTGGGCTTTGAATTTCTTCATCATCCGCATCCCAACCTTGTTGACCATAGCTCGGCCAGGGCTCTCCTGATAAAGAGAGAGACTTTAGTGAATTCAGAATATCGCCGAAGGGCGAGTGCTGAAAGATGTCCGCGGCGGTGAACTCCATGATCGGCTCCCAATTGGGTTCGATCGGTCGGGGTGCAGAAGGCTCGGAGTCCAGAGAGGAGTCCGGCTCCTTGGAGTCATGGGCTTCACAGAGAATAGGGCTGGTGTTCGGCTCGATCGCTGTAGAGATTGCAGCCCCCGAGGCGGTGTCTAACCACCTATCCTCGATTGGTGTGATCGGCTCCGAGCTAGGGGTCGGAGCAGACACAGGTGCGGCCTCCAGGGCACTGTTCGGCGGCAGAGCTAAATCATGCCCATCGTGACAGTGCGGCGCGCTCGGCTGTGGCTCGAATCCGTCGAAGATCGAGTCTCCACGGATGTCGGCCATGTAGTTCAAACTTCCAAATCTGACCTGATGGCTAGGGGCGTAGCTTTCGATCTGCTCCAGATGGCCAAGCGAATTGGCCCGCAGTGCAAAGCCGTCGAATACGAAGATCTGCCCGGGGAGAAAAGTCTCACCCTGGATCGCATCGCTGTTGATGATTGGAGAAGCCATCGGGCCTAAAAGTGACGACACAGAGGAACTCTCAATGAAAGCACCAATGTCGGTGTCAAAACCGGCGGATCTCGGGTAGGGGGTCCCGAACTGTGCATCTAGGTCGGATGCTAACAGGAGGCAGGGGACACGTTGTTTTACCCAGGTTCGAGCCCTCTTGATGGAGGTAAAACCCTACGTCCTGCTTGGTTAATATTGATGATATGGGTAGTACAAGAGTAGATCTACCACGAGATCAGAGAGGCTAAACCCTAGAAGCTAGCCTATGGTATGATTGTTGTTCGCCCTACAGACTAAAACTCTCCGGTTTATATAGACACCGGTTTGGGCTAGGGTTACACAGAGTCGGTTACAATGGTAGGAGATCTACATATCCGTATCGCCAAGCTTGCCTTCCACTCCAAGGAAAGTCCCTTCCGGACACGGGACGAAGTCTTCAATCTTGTATCTTCATAGTCCAGGAGTCCGGTCGAAGGTACAGTCCGGCCATCCGGACACCCCCTAATCCAGGACTCCCTCACCTGGAGTGGGAGATTGATGATCTGAGGGATCGAAATGCCGTCCTCAAGCGCAAATTAAGGGAGAAGCCTAAGCCATCAACTAAGCCAACATCGCCACCACCTCCTTCACCAACCAAGGAGATATAATCACATGGGTATGGGCACTCCCCTTGGCAACTGCCAACCTTGGGGGAGGTGCCCTGTATCGTATCACAATCACAACTCCTATCTTTACCGTTTTTCTTAGTTCGATCCTATTAGTAGTATCTTGATCTAGTTTTGAGTTTGCTTTATGATCTCTCTTTGTAATCGAGTCTGTGAGCTATATATAATAAAGATTAGTGTGAGTCAAGGGCTTGATTATTTTGCCATGATCTTGGGTGAATAAATGAAAAGTGAAAAAGAATAAAAAGAAACAAAAAGTTCATATTGATCTTATTGAGAGTAATGACTTCACATAGAAAGAGTATGATGATTAAAAGTTGTTGGGAGTTGGCAGACATAGCTTTGGTCATTGTTGCAATTAATAGGCAGTAATAAGGAAAGAGAGGTTTTCACATATAGATATATTATCATTGACATCTTTTATGATTGGGACCACTCATTAAAATATGACATACTAAAGAGTTGATGTTGGACAAGGAAGACAACGTAATGAGTTATGTATTTCTTATATCTGAGATAAAGTATGTTGTCATGGATCCTCTAACCTGTTGAGCTTGCCTTTCCCCCTCATGCTAGACAAATTCTCAGCACTAAGTAGAAATACTACTTGTGCTTCCAAAATCCCTAAACCAGTTTTGCCATGAGAGTCCACCATATCTACCTATGGATTGAGTAAGATCCTTCAAGTAAGTTGTCATCGGTGCAAAGCAATAAAATTTGCTCTAAATATGTATGATTGATTGGTGTGGGAGAAATAAGCTTTATACGATCTTGTGAAGTGGAAGTAATAAAAGCGAGGGACTGCATAATAAAGGTTCATATCACAAGGGGCAATACAAAGTGACGTTCTTTCGCATTGAGATTTTATGCATCCAACCATAAAAGTGCATGGCAACCTCTACTTCCCTCTGCGAAGGGCCTATCCTTTATTATTAACTTCTACCTTATGCAAGAGTCATGGTGATCTTCACCTTTTCTTTTTCATTTTATCCTTTGGCAAGCTCAGCATGTTGGAAAGAACATGATATATATATATATATATATATATATATATATCTAATTGGATGTAGGGGGAGCATGAACCATTATTGTTGACATTACCCTTGAGGTAAAAGGTTGTGGGGCAAAACTATAAGCCCGTATCTTTCTCTGGGTCCGATTAAAACTCTGTAACCACAAGTATTGCGTGAGTGTTAGCAATTATGGAGGACTAAATGATAGTTGAGTATGTGGACTTGCTTTTTAGCTATGACATAGACTCTTTCCGATGTTATGATAAGTTGCAATTGCTTCAATGACTGAGATTATAGTTTGTTGGAGCCCAATAAGGTTTATGATTTGTACTTTTGCATTGTGAATAGATCATCACTTGAACAGAAGTAATCATATGACAAAATCTATATATGTTGTTGTATGAGAATAATCATGATGCCTTCATGTCCGTATTTTATTTTTATCGACGCCTCTACCTCTAAACATGAGGACATATTTATTGTTATCGGCTTTCCGCTTGAGGACAAGCGAGGTCTAAGCTTGGGGGAGTTGATATGTCCATTTTGCATCATGCTTTTATATCGATATTTATTGCATTATGGGCTGTTATTTCACTTTATGTCACAATACTTATGGCTATTCTCTCTTATTTTACAAGGTTTACATAAGGAGGGAGAATGCCGACAGCTGGAATTCTGGGCTGGAAAAGGAGCAAACATTAGAGACCTATTCTGCGCAACCCCAAAAGTCCTGAAACTCCACGGAACGTCTTAAAATTAATAAAGAAAAATCCTCACGACGTCCAGGGGGGCCACACCCTGCTCACGAGGGTGGGGGCGCCCCCCCTAGGGCGCGCCCCCTACCTCGTGGGCCCCCTGGTGGCTCTCCGACGTCCATCTTCTCCTATATGAGGTCTTTCGATGAGAAAAAAATAGAAAGGAACTTTTTGGGACGAGACTCCGCCGCCACGAGGCGGAACCTTGCGGATCCAATCTAGAGCTCCGGCAGAGCTGTTCTGCCGGGGAAACTTCCCTCTGGGAGGGGGAAATCATCACCATCGTCATCACCAACGCTCCTCTCATCAGGAGAGGGCAATCTCCATCAACATCTTCACCAGCACCATCTCATCCCTAAACCCTATTTGATCTCTTGTATCCAATTCTTGTCTCAAAGTCCCGGATTGGTGCTAGTAGGTTGCTAGTAGTGTTGATTACTCCTTGTAGTTGATGCTAGTTAGTTTATTTGGTGGAAGATCATATGTTCAGATCCTATATGCATATTATTACCCCTCTGATTATGAACATGAATATGCTTTGTGAGTAATTACGTTCGTTCCTGAGGACAAAGGAGAAGTCTTGCTATTAGTAGTCATGTGAATTTGGTATTCGTTTGATATTTTGATAAGATGTATGTTGTCTAGCCTCTAGTGGTGTTATGTGAACATCGACTACATAACACTTCACCATTATTTGGGCCTAGAAGAAGGCATTGGGAAGTAATAAGTAGATGATGGGTTGCTAGAGTGACAGAAGCTTAAACCCTAGTTTATGCGTTGCTTCGTAAGGGGCTGATTTGGATCCATATGTTTGATGCTATGGTTAGGTTTACCTTAATACTTTTGTTGTATTTGCGGATGCTTGCAATAGAGGTTAATCATAAGTGGGATGCTTGTTCAAGTAAGAAAAGCACCCAAGCACCGGTCCACCCACATATCAAATTATCAAAGTATCAAACGCGAATCATATGAACGTGTTGAAAACTAGCTTGACGATATTCCCATGTGTCCTCGGGAGCGCTTTTCCTATTATAAGAGTTTGTTTCGGCTTGTCCTTTGCTACAAAAGGATTGGGCCATCTTGCTGCACTTTACTTACTTTGTTACTTGTTGCTCGTTACAATCTATCTTATCACGAAACTATCTGTTACCACTTATTTCAGTACTTGCAGAGAATACCTTGCTGAAAACCGCTTATCTTTTCCTTCTGCTCCTCGTTGGGTTCGACACTCTTACTTATCGAAAGGACTACGATAGATCCCCTATACTTGTGGGTCATCAGGTTGACACTGTGACAAATTGGGAAGCCCCAACAACAGTTGGAGAAATCCGGAGTTTTCTTGGACTCGCAGGATACCACCGGAGGTTCATTGAAAATTTCTCGAAGATTGCAAAGCCTATGACGGAGTTGTTGAAGAAGGATACCAAGTTCATATGGATCGAGGAATGTGAGGCCAGTTTCCAAGAGTTGAAGATACGTTTAGTTACATCACCTGTGTTGATTTTGCCAGATCAGACCAAGGATTATGAGGTGTATTGCGACGCTTCACGTCGAGGACTTGGAGCAGTGCTTATGCAGGAAGGAAGAGTTGTTTCATATGCCTCACGACAACGGAAGCCTCATGAGTTAAATTATGCCACCTATGATTTGGAATTAGCAGCCGTAGTGCATACGTTGAAGACTTGGAGACATTTTCTCATTGGAAACCATTGTGAGGTGTACACGGATCACAAGAGTTTGAAGTATATTTTCACGCAGAAGGAGTTAAAATCTCAGGCAAAGGAGATGGTTGGAACTCATCAAGGATTATGATATGCCATTACATTATCACCCCGGAAAGGCTAACATAGTAGCCAATGTGTTGAGCCGTAAAAGTCATGTGTCAACACCCTAATGACGCGAGATTTACCAATGGAGTTAGCCGAAAATCTTCGTGAGCTATGTTTGGAGATAGTCCCGAGAGGCTATGTAGCAGCATTGGAGATTCAGTCGACTTTGATGGATAAGATCAGAGAAGCTCAAAGGACTGACAAGGAGATTGCTTCTATTAAGGAGAAAATGAGCAAAGGAAAAGCTAAAGGATTTCGTGAGGATGAGCATGATACCTTATAGTTTGAAGACCATGTTTATGTGCCTAATGATTCAGAGATCAGGAAGTTAATTCTGCAGGAGGCCCATGATTCACCATACTCGATTCACCCAGGAAATACCAAGATGTATTTGGATTTGAAGGATACTTTCTGGTGGACCGGAATGAAGAAGGATATTGCGAAGTATGTAGCAGTTTGTGATGTATGTTAGAGAGTAAAGGCAGAACATTAGAAGCCAGCTGGATTGTTACAGCCTTTGCCAATACCCGAGTGGAAGTGGGATAAGCTAGGCATGGATTTTATTACGGGTTTACCTAGAACTCGTTCAGGCTATGACTCGATTTGGGTTGTAGTCGATCATTTGACAAAGGTAGCTCATTTCATCCCAGTGAAGACTACCTATACCAGTGCAAAGTTGGCCAAGATATACATGACCAGAATCGTATGTCTGCATGGAGTTCCAAGGAGCATTGTATCGGATAGAGGAACCCAGTTTACCTCAAAGTTCTGGAATCAGTTGCATGAAACTTTGGGTACCAGGCTAGAGTTCAGTACAGCTTTCCATCCGCAGACGGATGGACAGACCGAGAGAGTCAATCAGATTTTGGAGGATATGCTGAGAGCTTGTGCGCTAGATTACGGATCTAGTTGGGACAAGAATTTGCCATATGCAGAGTTCTCTTATAACAACAGTTATCAATCCAGTTTGAAGATGGCCCCTTTCGAAGCCTTGTACGGAAGGAGGTGCATGACCCCATTGTCGTGGGATGAAGTTGGAGACCGCCAGTTGTTTGGACCAGATCTGATTAAGGAGTCTGAACAGAAAGTGAAATTGATTCGCGATAGGATCAAGGTAGCCCAATCCAGGCAGAAGAGCTATGCAGATTCTAAACGCAAGGAGACCGTTTACGAAGTCAAAGACCGAGTTTATCTTCGAGTATCTCCACTTCGAGGAGTTAAGCGCTTTGGAGTTAAGGCAAAGTTAGCACCACGTTTTGTAGGACCATACAAAGTTTAGGAGCGTATGGGGGGAAGTAGCCTACAAGTTGGAGTTGCCCGAAGGATTGTCAGGAGTTCACGACGTGTTCCACGTTTCCCATATGAAGAAGTGCCACGCAGAGATGGCTGATATACCACTGAGAGACACAGTGCCGCTGGAAGCGATTCAGTTGCACAGTAATTTGACCTATGAGGAGAAACCAGTCAAGATACTTGAGTATGCCAGCCGAGTCACCCACAGCAAGGTTATAAAGTTTTGCAAAGTTCAGTGGAGCCACCACACGGAGGATGAAGCCACCTGGGAGTGAGAGGAAGAATTGCTAAAGGACCACCCTCACCTATTTTCTAGCAAACCCGAATCTCGAGGGCGAGATTCATCTTAAGGGGGGTAGGTTTGTAACATTCCAAATTTTCAATTTGGAATGTTATACACTAGATCATCATTGCATATCATATTTTATTGCATTTTGGCTAATCCTAGAAATTCTACGCAACTCAAGGACCCTCGGAGAGAGTTGGGGCTTTCGTTATTTTCATATTTGAGTTTTCTCAAATTTTGAAAATAGGGTCATTTGATTTTATTTATTTTATCTTCAATTATTTCTATTACAAAAATATGAGAGAGGGAATAAAATGACTTTCCCAAAATAAAGAAATATTGAGGATTTAATAAGAAAATCAAATAAGATTTTATTTTGGTTTTATTTGCTATTTTATTTGAATTTAGGAAAAATTCGCGTTTTTTCAAAATTGCATTTAGGCCCCAAATAAATGTTCATCTTGTGCGGCTTGATTTTAGAAGCCGAGGAAAATTTATTTCGGGATTTTTGGAGTCCGTTTAGTATTCCTTTTGTTTTTTTCTAAGCGTAACTTAAAAATACAACGCAACCGACCTAACGGGCCGTGTCCGACCCGGACACTTGGCCGGCCGGCTTTATAAGCCGGGGAGTCCCAGCCGGACCCCCCAAACCCTAGCCTACTTAGCCGTCGCCGCCGTCGCAAAGCGCCACCGCCGCCGCCGCCCCTCGCTGCGCCGCGGCCGTGCCTCGCCGCCGCCCCACACCTACCCCGCCGGACCGCCGCCCCGCCGCTCGCCGAAGGTAGACCTCGCCGCCGCCGGTTTTTCTCGAAAAACCGATCGGTTTTCCGTCGGTTTTGTTTGGTTTTTTTAGTTTCGTTTTTTTATTAGATCGGTTTTCCGGATTATTTATTTAGCGAGCGTTCGCTCGTCCTTTCGTTTTAACAAACACGTTCATCGTTTAGATCCAGTTAACGAATGTCCATTCGTTAATCTGTTCGTCATTTTCTTTTTCTCGGATTAAATCCGCGATTTTTCTGATCGCGATTCCTGATTCGTTTTTCGTTCGAGTATAACTTTTCACTCGTTTATCGGAATCAGGCGATTCAAGCGCCTGGAGTTTCGTCTCAAAACCCTCTTTTCGTTTAACCAAGTCAAACAAGTTTTTGCATCTGTAAAAATTGCCCTATATCCACAATAGTAAATGAAGCCTGTTTCTTTTGCCGTTTGTCTTTCGTTGCTTCGTTCGATTTGATACTTTTTGCCAACCGGAGTTCTTAAGTTGAACTTTTTGGTTAGATTCTTATTTGAGTTTTACCTGTGCATTAGTTGAGTACTTATTGTATGCTTGTTTGTTTGCGATAAAGTACCCGGAGTGCGCCGCTTGCTACTTCGAATCGCTAGGCTTTGCGGATCATCAGCAAGGCAAGTAACACTTTGATCATAGCTCCTACTACCCAGTTTTATTGCATTAGATAAATCCTCACACATTGCATGATTAGGATCTAATTAAATTGTGGGTTTGGGAAGTAGTTCAGGTAGTACCTATTACCTGTTTATTATCAAACCTTTGGGAGTTACTTCTACGTTGCTTATTATGCTATGCTATGCTAGTAGACGTGGATTGGGTGAGTGTATCCATGACAGATGTGAGATTATTAAATTAATGGTTTATCTAAGGTGGCAACTTAAATAAACATCTGGGTGGATTGAGGCACTTGGGTATTCCAGCGATTGCCTGTTTTCTTTTGGACCGCCACCCAGGCTCAAAGGGATCATGAGATTATTCATGCTAGAAACTTCCGTGTGCAGCCACAAGCTACCATGGGCTCTAGCATAGTTGATTAAGTCGTGCGAACTCTTACAGTGGTAGACTAGCAGATGTAGGGCAAAGTAGGTGTAACGGTCTACCCGATCGTAAGGTGCTAGCGCTTCTGAAAGACTATGTCTCGGTCATCTGTTTCTCAAACACCATGTAGTGCGAGAAATCAAACGAAGGCGATCGAGTCTTGTGGGGAAAAGTGTGCAAACCTCTACAGAGTGTATAAACTAATCATGGTTAGCCGTGTCCCCAGTTATGGACAACTTGAGTATCTAGTACCTGGATTATCATGTGAATCTCATCATGTTACTCTAAAATTAATTTTGTTGGGTTTTGTTTAATGATGATGCTTAAATGGGATTGAGAATGCTGTCAACCATTCTCAATGTTTAACAACTACCATGATAGTTAGATAGAATTTATTCCTTTGCAGTAGGGAAAAATTGGCTTTACGCAAAACTGTAACCATAGAGCTTTCCACCAGCCAAATATGCATGTAGTATAGCCTTATCTTTTCATTGCTCTCTATGTGTTACATTGCCAGCATATTCCATGTGCTGACCCGTTTCGGGCTGCAATGTTCATGTTGCAGACTTTTCAAACGACGATTAAGGTGCCTTTAGGTTGTGGTTCTATACTCAGTGATGCCGTTGGAGTTGATGGACTCACTTGTCTTCCAAGCCTTCCACTGTTATCATTATTAGATGGCCTTAAGCCATATTTATTGTAATAAGGTCTCTTTTGAGACACTCGGTGTAATAAGTGTGTGATTGCTACTCTGTTATAAATCCTTCAAGTACTGTGTGGTGTCAGCATTACTGATCCAGGGATGACACCTAAGCACAGAGATTGGACCGTTTGAGGTCTGGTCGCTACAGATGTTTAATGGGCTTATTTATACACTTTTATATTATTTTTGGGACTAACCTATTAACCGAAGGCCCAGCCCAAATTGCTGTTTTTCGCCTATTTCAGTGTTTCACAAAAAAAGAATATCAAACGGAGTCCAAATGGAATGAAACCTTCGGGAGCGTGATTTTTGGAATAAACGTGATCCCGAGGACTTGGAGTGGACGTCAAGCAATCAACAAGGAGGCCACAAGGCAGGGGGCGCGCCTACCCCCCGGGCGCGCCCTCCATCCTCGTGGGCCCCTCGTGGCTCCACCGACCTACTTCTTCCTCCTATATATACCTATGTACCCTGAAAACATCGGGGAGCACCACGAAACCCTATTTCCACCGCCGCAACCTTCTGTACCCAAGGGATCCCATCTTTGGGCCTTTTCCAGAGCTCTGCCAGAGGGGGCATTGATCACGGAGGGCCTCTACATCAACTCCATGGCCCCTCCGATGATGTGTGAGTAGTTTACCTCAGACCTTCGGGTCCATAGTTATTAGCTAGATGGCTTCTTCTCTCTCTTTGGATCTCAATACAAAGTTCTCCTCGATCTTCTTGGAGATCTATTCGATGTAATCTTCTTTTGCGGTGTGTTTGTCGAGATCCGATGAATTGTGGGTTTATGATCAAGATTATCTATGAACAATATTTGAATCTTCTCTGAATTCTTTTATGTATGATTGGTTATCTTTGCAAGTCTCTTCGGATTTTCAGTTTGGTTTGGCTTACTAGTTTGATCTTTTTTGCAATGGGAGAAGTGCTTAGCTTTGGGCTCAATCTTGCGATGCTCAATCCCAGTGACAGAAAGGGAAACGACATGTATTGTATTGTTGCCATCGAGGATAAAAAGATGGGGTTTATATCATATTGCATGAGTTTATCCCTCTACATCATGTCATCTTGCTTAAAGCGTTACGTCGTTCTTATGAACTTAATGCTCTAGATGCATGCTGGATAGCGGTCGATGTGTGGAGTAATAGTAGTAGATGCAGGCAGGAGTCGGTCTACTTGTCACGGACGTGATGCCTATATACATGATCATGCCTAGATATTCTCATAATTATTTGCTTTTCTATCAATTGCTCGACAGTAATTGTTTTACCCATCGTAATACTTATGCTATGTTGAGAAAAGACACTAGTGAAACCTATGGCCCCCGGGTCTATCTTCCATCATATTAATCTCCCGTTAACTAGCTATTTTTGGCACCGTTTATTTTGCTATCTTTACTTTCAATCTATATCATAAAAATACCAAAAAATATTTATCTTATTATTATTATCTCTATCAGATCTCACTCTTGCAAGTGGCCATGAAGGGATTGACAACCCCTTTATCACGTTGGTTGTGAGGTTCTTATTTGTTTGTGTAGGTACGAGGTGACTCGCGCGTGGTCTCCTACTGGATTGATACTTCTTTCTCAAAAACTGAGGGAAATACTTAGGCTGCTTTGATGCATCACCCTTTCCTCTTCAAGGGAAAACCAACGCATGCTCAAGAGGTAGCAAGAAGGATTCCTGGCGTCGTTGCCAGGGAGACCTATGCACAAGTCAAGACATACCAAGTACGTATCACAAACTCTCATCCCTCGCATTACATTATTTGCCATTTGCCTCTCGTTTTCCTCTCCCCCACTTCACCCTTGCCGTTTTATTCACCCTCTTTTCCGTTCGCCCTTTTCCCGTATGTCTTTTTGTTTGTGTTTCCATGTGCCTTCTATTTGCTTGCATCTTTGCTTGATAAAATCTATTAATATGGATCCACTTAAAGTGTTCTACTTGGATCATGTTCGATCCTTATGCACTCGTGCCGAATCCCCAACTACCCTAGTTGATGGCAAATCTTTAGATGAGCATGCTCATTTTGTGCGTCACCGTTTGTCTGAAAAGGGGAGACTCTTATGGGATCAAATAAACAGATTATTGTGTTATGCATGGAATCTTTATGAATTTTGTGATTTTACTTGTTGCTCTAAGAACCCTAAAAACACCTCCCCTACCTATGTGAGTTTAATGATAATGAAATATTATCTTCTTATGCAAAGGGTGCTTATAGTTACTACGATATCGAACAAATTGAAGAATTTGTTGCTCTTAAGGGTGCTTATGAAGTTGCTTCTTTGATTGAAAAGTATGATATTACTCTCTATGAATCTGAAAATTTTGACATACTTACATATTGCTATGAAAACTATGCTCATAATGTCTATGTGAAAGAATTTATTGAAAGAATGACCGCTGCTTTGGAAGAAAATAATGATATGCATGAATCTATAGATAATTATGATTCCAATGATTTGATTGAAATATCCCTTGATGAACATGATGCTTGCTATTCTTATGGCCATGATGCCAATATTTGTGAAGATGAATTTGCTATAGTTCCTTATGTTAAACATGAGATCGTTGCTACTGCACTCATACTTGATGGTTCCTTCGATGAAAAGCATGATTGCAATGATGTTATTATAAATTCTATTAACCTCAGTTGTGCTAATAATATGCAAAACCCTAAGCTTGGGGATGCTAGTTTTGCTATAACTACTATTTGTTGCAATGATCATGATTGGGGTGGTTCTTCTTTTGATATTGAAAAATTATTTAAGCCCCATGATGAATATGAGATTGATAATAGTGTTTGCAATATTATTGAAAGTGGGTATGGAGAATGTTCAATCTTATGGAATTTTTGATAAAAGTGGGTTTGGAGAGGTCATGACTTTAGTTCATGTTAATCCCACTGTTTTGGAAGAGTGTCAACTTTGCATGCATGTGGATCGTGTTGAAAATATTTTATGTGATAGCTATTTTGTTGAATTTGCTTATGATCCCACATGTAATTATTATGAGATAGGAAAATATGATTGTATAAATTTTCATGTTACTAAATTACCTCTCGTTATGTTGAGATTGCTATGCATATGCTAGTTTTTGCTTGCTATGATAATTGTTTGCCTATAAGATGCCTATTCATAGGAAGTATGTTAGACTTATATGCGTTAGTCACGTTTTTCATGATGCTCTCTTTGTGCTTCAATTCTTGTCTTTCATGTGAGCATCATTGAAATTATCAATGCCTAGCTAGGGGCGTTAAACGATAACGCTTGTTGGGAGGCAACCCAATTTCATTTTTATTCCTTGCTTTCTGTTCCTGTTTAGTAATAAATAATTTATCTATCCTCTGTTTTGGTTGTGTTTTTTTGTGTTTAATTAGTGTTTGTGCCGAGTAGAACCGTTGGGAAGACTTGGGGAAAGTCTTTTTGATCTTGCTGTAAAAAACAGAAACTTTAGCGCTCACGAGAATTGCTGCCATTTTTATGGGAGAGTGATATTTAGTTAATTATTTTTGAAGATTATTAATGGATAAATTTCGCACGTCCAGCAATTTATTTTAGAATTTTTGGGGTTCCAGAAGTTTGTGTTAGTTACAGATTACTACAGACTGTTCTGTTTTTGACAGATTCTGTTTTTCGTGTGTTGTTTGCTTATTTTGATGAATCTATGGCTAGTATTGGAGTTATAAACCATAAGGAAGTTGGAATAAAGTAGTTTTAACACCAATATAAATAAAGAATGATTTCATTACAGTACCTTGAAGTGGTGTTTTGTTTTTTTCGCTAACGGAGGTCACGAGATTTTCTGTTAAGTTTTGTGTTGTGAAGTTTTCAAGTTTTGGGTAAAGATTTGATGGATTATGGAACAACGAGTGGCAAGAGCCTAAGCTTGGGGATTCCCAAGGCACCCAAAGGTAAAATCCAAGGACACCAAAAATCCTAAGCTTGGGGATGCCCCGGAAGGCATCCCCTCTTTTGTCTTCGTCTATCGGTAACTTCACTTGGAGCTATATTTTTATTCACCACATGATATGTGTTTTGCTTGGAGCGTCTTGTATGATTTGAGTCTTTGCTTTTTAGTTTACCACAATCATCCTTGCTGTACACACCTTTTGAGAGAGACACACATCAATCGGAATTTATTAGAATACTATATGTGCTTCACTTATATCTTTTGAGTTATATAGTTTTTGCTCTAGTGCTTCACTTATATCTTTTAGAGCACGGTGGTGGTTTCATTTTATAGAAATAATTTATCTCTCATGCTTCACTTATATTATTTTGAGAGTCCTTTAGAACAACATGGCAATCTGCTTTTAGGCATAATGAAAACTTTCATATAAGTGCATTGAATACTAAGAGAAGTTTGATACTTGATGATTGTTTTGAGATATGGAGATAGTGATATTAAAGTTGTGCTAGTTGAGTAGTTGTGAATTTGAGAAATACTTGTGTTGAAGTTTGCAAGTCCCGTAGCATGCACGTATGGTAAACGTTGTGTAACAAATTTGAAACATGAGGTGTTATTTGATTGTCTTCCTTATGTGTGGCGGTCGGGGACGAGCGATGGTCTTTTCCTACCAATCTATCCCCCTAGGAGCATGCGCGTAATACTTGGTTTTTGATGACTTGTAGATTTTTGCAATAAGTATGTGAGTTATTTATGACTAATGTTGAGTCCATGGATTATACGCACTCTCACCCTTCCATCATTGCTAGCCTCTTCGGTATCGTGCATTGCCCTTTCTCACCTTGAGACTCAGTGCGAACTTCGTCGGTGCATCCAAACCCCGTGATATGATACACTCTATCACACATAAACATCCTTATATATTCCTCAAAACACCCACCATACCTACCTATTATGGCATTTCCATAGCCATTCCGAGATATATTGCCATGCAACTTTCCACCGTTCCGTTTATTATGACACGCATCATCATTGTCATATTGCCTTGCTTGATCATGTAGTTGACATCGTATGGCAAAGCTACCGTTCATAATTCTTTCATACATGTCACTCATGAGTCAATGCACATCCCGGTACACCGTCGGAGGCATTCATATAGAGTCATATCTTGTTCTAGTATCGACTTGTAATCATTGAGTTGTAAATATATAGAAGTGTGATGATCATCATTAATAGAGCATTGTCCCCCAAAAAAGGGGAGAAAGGCCAAAAAAATAAGGCCCAAATAAATAAATAAAAATAAAAGGGGCAATGCTACTATCCTTTTTCCACACTTATGCTTCAAAGTATCACCATGATCTTTATGATAGAGAGCCTCTTGTTTTGTCATTTTCATATACTAGTGGGAATTTTTCATTATAGAACTTGGCTTGTATATTCCAACAATGGGCCTCCTCAAGTGCCCTAGGTCTTCGTGAGCAAGCAAGTTGGATGCACACCCATTAGTTTCTTTTGTTGAGCTTTCATACATTTATAGCTCTAGTGCATCCGTTGCATGGCAATCCCTACTACTTGCATTGGCATCAATTGATGGGAATCTCCCTAGCCCATTGATTAGTCGTGTCAATGTGAGACTTTCTCCTTTTTTGTCTTCTCCACATAACCCCTTCATTATATTATATTCCACCCATAGTGCTATATCCATGGCCCACGCTCATGTATTGTGTGAAAGTTGAAAAAAGTTTGAGATTACTAAAGTATGAAACAATTGCTTGGCTTGTCATCGGGGTTGTGCATGATGAGAGCATTCTTGTGTGACGAAAATGGAGCATGACCAAACTATATGATTTTGTAGGGATGAACTTTATTTGGCCATGCTATTTTGAGAAGACATGATTGCTTAGTTAGTATGCTTCAAGTATTATTATTTTTATGTCAATATTAAACTTTTATCTTGAATCTTTCGGATCTGAACATTCATGCCACAATAAAGAAAATTACACTAAGAAATATGTTAGGAAGCATTCCACATCAAAAATTCTGTTTTTATCATTTACCTACTCGAGGACGAGCAGGAATTAAGCTTGGGGATGCTTGATACGTCTCCAACGTATCTATAATTTTTGATTGTTCCATGATATTATATATTCTGTTTTGGATGTTTAATGGACTTATTTACACACTTTTATATTATTTTTGGGACTAACCTATTATCCGGAGGCCCAGCCCAAATTGTTGTTTTTTTGCCTACTTCAGTGTTTCGCAGAAAAAGAATATCAAACGGAGTCCAGACGGAATGGAACCTTCGGGAGCGTGATTTTTGGAACAAACGTGATCCAAAGGACTTGGAGTGGACGTCAAGCAATCAACAAGGAGGCCACGAGGCAGGGGGCGCGCCTACCCTCACGGGCGTGCCCTCCACCCTCGTGGGCCCATCGTGGCTCCACCGACCTACTTCTTCCTCCTATATATACCTACGTACCCTGAAAACATCGGGGAGCACCACGAAACCCTATTTCCACCGCCGCAACCTTATGTACCCAAGAGATCCCATCTTGGGGCCTTTTCCGGAGCTCCGCCGGAGGGGGCATTGATCATGGAGGGCCTCTACATCAACTCCATGGCCCCTTCGATGATGTGTGAGTAGTTTACCTCAAACCTTCGGGTCCATAGTTATTAGCTAGATGGCTTCTTCTCTCTCTTTGGATCTCAATACAAGGTTCTACTCGATCTTCTTGGAGATCTCTTCGACGTAATCTTCTTTTGCGGTGTGTTTGTCGAGATCCGATGAATTGTGGGTTTATGATCAAGATTATCTATGAACAATATTTGAATCTTCTCTGAATTCTTTTATGTATGATTGGTTATCTTTGCAAGTCTCTTCGAATTCTCAGTTTGGTTTGGCCTACTAGATTGATCTCTCTTGCAATGGGAGAAGTGCTTAGCTTTGGGTTCAATCTTGCGGTGCTCGATCCCAGTGACAGAAAGGGAAACGACACGTATTGTATTGTTGCCATCAAGGATAAAAAGATGGGGTTTATATCATATTGCATGAGTTTATCCCTCTACATCATGTCATCTTGCTTAAAGCGTTACTCCGTTCTTATGAACTTAATACTCTAGATGCATGCTGGATAGCGATCGATGTGTGGAGTAAAAGTAGTAGATGCAGGCAGGAGTCGGTCTACTTGTCACGGACGTGATGCCTATATACATGATCATGCCTAGATATTCTCATAATTATTCACTTTTCTATCAATTGCTCGACAGTAATTTGTTTACCCACCGTAATACTTATGCTATCTTGAGAGAAGCCACTAGTGAAACCTATGGCCCCCGGGTCTATCTTCCATCATATTAATCTCCCGTTAACTAGCTATTTCCGGCACCGTTTATTTTGCTATCTTTACTTTCAATCTAAATCATAAAAATACCAAAAATATTTATCTTATTATTATTATCTCTATCAGATCTCACTCTTGCAAGTGGCCGTGAAGGGATTGACAACCCCTTTATCGCGTTGATTACGAGGTTCTTATTTGTTTGTGTAGGTGCTAGGTGACTCGCGCGTGGTCTCCTACTGGATTGATACCTTGGTTCTCAAAAACTACGGGAAATACTTAAGCTGCTTTGCTGCATCACCCTTTCCTCTTCAAGGGAAAACCAACGCATGCTCAAAGAGGTAGCAGAGTTCGAGGGACGTCATCGAGATGAACGTGTGCTGAACTCGGAGGTGTCATACATTCGGTACTTGATCGGTTGGATCATGAAGACGTTCGACTACATCAACTGCGTTAACCTAATGCTTACGCTTTTGGTCTACGAGGGTACGTGGACACACTCTCCCCCTCTCATTCTTATGCATCTCCTAGATAGATCTTGCATGATCGTAGGAGTTTTTTTTGAAATTGCATGTTACGTACCCCAACATTTAGTATGCTAAAAGTTATTTTTGTTAAGAGGTTCTACCTCTACATTTCAACCATGGAATTCAGAGAAGCATGTTTACTGCTTTGCAGCACAGTAGTTTCATATCAATTTGCTTTGTTTTGCTTGGTTTATTCACTAATTTTAAATGTGTAGGTTGGTTGAAATGTGTCTATTATCATTTTGCGAATGTTACACTTCATTACCATATGGTA
This sequence comes from Triticum aestivum, assembly GCF_018294505.1. Taxonomy (NCBI): domain Eukaryota; kingdom Viridiplantae; phylum Streptophyta; class Magnoliopsida; order Poales; family Poaceae; genus Triticum; species Triticum aestivum. The sequence goes on from NC_057809.1 coordinate 502,569,466, forward strand.
AAATCTACCGCATAGTAGTGGTTTCCAGTTCTAAGATGCTATTGTTTTTTAATTGACAATCTGATTTTTTTCACTGGGAAAATATTCAACTCTCATATGTCTTATTTGCGACGGAAGACCGGAATTGTTTGTTCACTGCGTGAGAATTAAATATAATAATATTTGGTCAAGCTCGAGGTATTGATGAACACTTCACAAAATATTGCCTGCTCGGGCAAGATTCTTATGGAGAAGTACAACTTCGTCGATCTCTCCACTGATGTTTCTTCAGTCTGATCACAACTAAGGAAGTGATTCATGAAATCTTCATTGATATTCTTTGGTCTGTTCACAATTGGGGCAAGTGATGCCTACAATTTACCATGACTTTGTTATAGTTATGCCCATGACCATGAGTTCATTATATAACTTGAAGGGTCTCTCGCCTTTTCTGATGCCAGATGTATGTAGGGAAGCTAAGCAATGGTGCCCCCAATAAAAAGTATAAGCCTAAAGATTAAGATGAAGTCAAGCTCCCAAAGCTTCAACCGCCACATCAAAATAATATCTAGGCTCAGGCACTGGCACTTGGTCAGCGTTCTAGGGTACTGCTTGAATATGATCTCAGGATTCCACCGTAACCCAAATCTACCTCATCTTCAAGTACATGCAAAATGAGAACTTGAGGAGCAGAATTTCGTGTAAGTTGTCGGTTCTTACCCCGTCCATTCTTTCGCTTGCTCTGGCATTCCAATGGCTGAATGTTATGTTTCTTGTTTGAACTATTCTTTACCATAAGGAACCAAAGGACAAAAGTTTCCTTGGGGGAAGAGACTATCGGTCGTCGTCGGTGTCGCCAAGGGCATCCAGTTCTTGCATGGAGGGATCATACATGATATTCAGGAATAATATGAGGATCAGCAACATTATTTTAGAGGAGAACCATGTCGCCAGAATTGTAGGTACAATATTCCAATCCTATGAGAGGCTACCAAACCTAAGATAGACCAGTGAAAAACTAATTTATGATTTGAAGTGTCCCGTTAGTTTGTGGAGTTTTTATGCCTTTTTGTTGACCAACAATGTATGTTGTTTAACAATTCGACCAGGGAGGGGCTGGAAGGAGGCACCAAAATTATAGGTACCTACAAGGTTCAAGATTCTAATACTTATAATATATAGTAGGTACCTACAACTACTATTTCTTCATCTTTCTTTCCTTGTTAAGGGTCTCACGGAAAGTGGAGAGAGAAGCATGATGCTAATTAATTTCAAAATTGATTTTGAGTTTGAACTAACAAGTTTTACCAAAGAAGACATCAAAGAAAATATATTTAAGGAGATACTGTAGTATGGCCCTCAAGTTCTCAAGGATTGTACAAACGAATCTGAAAAAACTAACTATACATGTCCTAGGTTTCTACCTTGACTTATCTTGTAACTTTTCTATATCCTATTTCGCATATGTAGCAATATTCATCACTTATGCCCTTGAATCTTATTTTTTTATGTTATGTACCACTACTGACAATTTGTTGAGGCGAGTCAAGAGAAAGCATGTTCTTCTCCCAAGCTAATTTACACTATCATAGTTCTTTTGATTGTGATTCGTTATATATACACATCAGGTCATCAATGATTTGTACAGTCATACTTACCTTGTGAAAAATGATTAGAAGTCTCAAAATACATATTTGACAAGCTAAGTATGGTTAGGATTTCGGGCCAACTTGCCAATGCATTTGTACGATCATACTTAACATGTTAAAATGATTAGAAGTAACAATGCATTGGTTAATAGGTAATGATTTTCACACAACTAAGGAATCAAGTAATGAACTATTATAATATGATTAGTATTCGAGGCCAACTTGCCAAAAATAAGACTATCACAATGATAATCATCAATTTTCAAAAGTTGTGAATCATCGCAATGCCATATTCTACACGAGTGAATAGCCTTTTGAAGTATCATAAGCCTATTTTGTAGTTTGATGTCTACTACGCAACTTTATTCTTCTAGACACGTGTTGGGCCTCCAAGCGTAGAGTTTTGTAGGACAGTAGCAATTTTCCTTCGAATGGATGACCTAAGGTTTATCAATCCGTGAGAGGTGTAGGATGAAGATGGTCTCTCTCAAACGACCCTGCAACCAAATACAAGAAATCTCTTGTGTCCCCAACACACCCAATACAATGGCAAATTATATATGTGCACTAGTTCGACGAAGAGATGGTGATAAAAGTGTAATATGGATGGTAGAAATATATTTTTATAATCTGAATAAATAAAAACAGCAAGGTAGCAAATAGTAAACAGGCACAAAAATGGTGTTTCAATGCTTAAAAACAAGGCCTAGGGTCCGTACTTTCGCTAGTGCAATCTCTCAACAGTGCTAACATCGTTGGATCATATGATTATCCCTCAAAGTACAGAAAAGAATCACTTCCGAGTTCCTATTAGCGGAGAACAAAAGGTAGGAATTGTTTGTAGGGTGTGAAGCCACCTCAAAGCTATTCTTTCCGATCGATCTATTCAAAAGTTCGTACTAAAATAACACAAAGCTATTGTTTCCGTTTGATCTATCCTAGAGTTCATACTAGAATAACACCAAAGCATATTCATATTCATAATACTCAATCTACACAAAGAACTATAAAGAGACCCTGAAGTTTCCGTCGGAGAAAAACGTGCATCAACCCCTATGCATAGATTACCCCAATATTACCGCGGGAATCCGCGTTCAATGCCATAACATATATCAAGTGAATCAATAAGATACCCCAATGTCACCTCAAATATTCATACCGCAAGACATATATCATGTGTTCTCAAATCTGAATATTCAATCCGACATGACAAAACTTGTAACATCCCAAATTTTCAATTTGGAATGTTATACATTAGATCATCATCGCATATCATATTTTATTGCATTTTGGCTTGATCCTAGAAAATTCTACGCAACTCAAGGACCCACGAAGAGAGTTGGGGATTTCATAATTTTCATATTTGAGTTTTCTCAAATTTTGAAAAAGGATTGTTTGATTTTAATTATTTTCTCTTCGAATATTTCTTTTATGAAAATAAAAGAGAGGGGATAAAATGACTTCCTCAAAATAAAGAAATATTGGAGAATTAATATTAAAATCAAATAAGGATTTTATCCGGAGTTTTATCGCTATTTTGTTGAATTAGGAAAAATATGTGTTTTCCAAAATTGCATTATAGGCCTAAATAAATGTTCAACTTGTCTGCTATTTTTTTAGAGGACAGGGAAAATTTATTTCAGGATTTTTGGAGTCCGCTTAGTATTTCTTTTTCTTGTTTTTCTGTGCGGATCTTTTTAAAAAGTCAACCAACTTAGTCGGACCGTACCCGACTAGGACTTTCGCGGCCCAGGCTTTATAAGCCGCCCCGCTGATCCCGCAGCCCACCCCAGCCCACCCGCTGCCGCCATCGAACCCTAACCCTAACCCGCGCCACGCTGCGACCCCGCGCCGCCGGTGCCGCCAGACGCTGGCGCCGCCACACGCCGCTGCCGCCCTCGCCGCCGTCGGAGTTGACCGCCGCCGCCGCCGCAATACGAACCGAGGTAGCCGCTGATTTTCGTCAGAAAACCGTTCGGTTTTTTAGAAACCCCGGTTATATTTTTAGATCAGTTTTGTTTTCTTTTCCGATTTAGTTATTTAGCGAGCGCCCGTTCGTACATTCGTTTTAACGAACGGTTTTCACTCGTTAACCGCAGACAGTGAAGGTTCGTTCGTTAGCCTGTTCGTCAATTTTTCTTTTTCTAGGGTTTTTCCGCGATTATTTCGATCATGATTTCTGACCCGATTTTCGTTTTAGTTTATCTTTTCGCTTGTTTATCGGAATCAGGCGATTCAAGCGCCTAGATCTTCGTCTTGAAGCCCTCTTTCTGTATAACCAACTTGAACAAGATTTTTCTACTGTAAAATTTTACTTAAGTACAGATTAGTACATGGATCTTGTTTCTTTCGTAGTTTGAGTTTCGTTGCTTCGTTTGATTTGATTCTTTTGCAAACTAGAGCTCTTAAGTTGAACTTTCTGGTTAGATTTCTTATTTGAGTTTTACCCGTGCTTCTAGTTGAGTGCTTATTGTTTGTTTGTTTGATTGCGATAGAGTACCCGGAGTGCGAAGCATGCTACTACGAGTCTCTAGGTTTCACGGATCATTAGAAAGGCAAGTAACACTTTGATCATACCTTTTTACTACCCAGTTTTATTGCATTAGATCAATCCTCAAACAATTGCATGGTTAGGATTTGATTAACTTGTGGGTTTTGGGAAGTAGATGAGGTAGTACCTATTCACCTGCTTATTATCAAACCTATGGGAGTTACTTCTACGTTGCTTATATTGCTATGCTATGCTACTAGACGTGGATTGGGTTTGAGTGTATCCATGACAGATGTGAGATTATTATTTAATGGTTAACTTAAGGTGGCTACTTTAATACACATCTGGGTGGAATGGTAGGGGCACCCTGGAGCACCCAGTGGTTTTCCTGGGCACTTGGAGAACCCAGTGCTTGCCCAAGGGGATCCCGGAGGACCCGTGTGATCACCCTATGGAATGCCACCCAGGCTCAAAGGGATCATAAGATTATTCATGCTAGAAACTTCCATGTGCAGCCACAAGCCATTATGGGCTCTGGCATAGTTGAGTAAGTTGCATGAAACTCTAGAAGAGGTAGACTAGCAGATGTAGTGGGTTGTAGGTGTTACGGTCCATCCAGAGTAGAGAGCTAATGCTTCAGAAAGACTGTGTCTCGAATCTTCGACCATGGATGTATTCGAGTCTTGTGGGGAGAAGTGCGCAAACCTCTACAGAGTGTATAAACTAATCAAGGTTAGTCGTGTCCCTGGTTATGGACGTTTTAAGTATCTAGTTCTTGGATTATTATGTTGATCTCATCACCCTTATTATAACTTGATTGGGTTTAATGACGGTGCTTAATTGGGATTGAGTTGGAGGAACCTACTCAATGTTTAACAACCACCATGATAGTTAAATAAAATTTATTCCTTTGTTCTAGGGAAAAATTGGCTTTATGCAAAACTGTAACCATAGAGCTTACCACCAGCCAAATATGCATGTAGTGATAGCAACTATTCTGTTCATTACTCTCTTGTGTTACATTGCCAGCATATTCCATGTGCTGACCCGTTTTCGGGCTGCAACGTTCATGTTGCATACTTTTAAGACGACGAGTAAGGAGCCATAGGTTGTTGTCTTTCACTCGGTGATACCGTTGGAGTTGATGGACTCACTTTATCTTCCAAGCCTTCCGTTGTTATTGTTTTAGATGGCCTTAATCCATATTTATTGTAATAAGTTCTCTTTTGAGACATTCGATGTAATAAGTGTGTGATAGCTACTCTGTTATAAATCCTCAAGTATTGTGTGTGTCAGCATTACCGATCCAGGGATGGCACTGATGCACAAAGATCAGACTGTTTAAGGTCTGGTCGCTACAAGATGGTATCAGAGCACACGCTGACTGTAGGACACGACCACTAAGCTAGAACCCTAGATCACTACTCTCTTCTCATTTCTGACTCCTCTCCCTTTTTCTATTCTTTAGGATGGCAGATGCAAGGAACAAGTTCACTCAACCGGATGAAGATACACCTTTTGGACGGCACTTGAAGGAAGTTACTAGATACCTGAACATCGGAATACCAAGCTTCACCCGGACCTACAACGCCACTTTACCAGAAGAGGAACATTGGATGATTCGAGTTCAAGTTCCAGGAAGGACATTCATGCCAGTCACGGAGCCCATAGAGTTTTCCTTTGATGCACCAACCTGGAGTCTAGGAAAGAGCATGGCAGCCCACATCACGATGGGACTGATACGTCTCCGTCGTATCTACTTTTACAAACACTTTTGCCCTTGTTCTGGACTCTAACTTGCATGATTTGAATGGAACTAACCCAGACTGACGCTGTTTTCAGCAGAATTGCCATGGTGTTATTTATGTGCAGAAACAAAAGTTCTCGGAATGACCTGAAACTTCACGGGACAACTTTTCGGAAAATATAAAAAATCCTTGCAAAAGATGAAGGCCAGGGGGCCCACCACCTGTCCACGAGGGTGGGGGGCGCGCCTGCCCCCCTAGGGCGCGCCCCCTACCTCGTGGGCCCCCTAGAGCTCCTCCGACTCCAACTCTATATATTGTGTTTCGGGGAGAAAAAAATCAGAGAGAAGAATCCATTGCGTTTTACAATACGGAGCCGCCGCCAAGCCCTAAAACCTCTCGGGAGGGCTGATCTGGAGTCCGTTCGGGGCTCCGGAGAGGGGAATCCGTCGCCATTGTCTTCATCAACCATCCTTCATCACCAATTTCATGATGCTCACCGCCGTGCGTGAGTAATTGCATCGTAGGCTTGCTGGACGATGATGGGTTGGATGGGATCTATCATGTAATCAAGTTAGTTTTGTTAGGGTTTGATCCCTAGTGTCCACTATGTTCTGAGATTGATGTTGCTATGACTTTGCTATGCTTAATGCTTGTCACTAGGGCCCGAGTGCCATGATTTCAGATCTGAACCTATTATGTTTACATCAATATATGAGAGTTCTAGATCCTATCTTGCAAGTCTATAGTCACCTATTATGTGTTATGCTCCGTTAACCCTGAAGTGAAAATAATCAGGATACTTACCGGTGATGACCGTAGTTTGAGGAGTTCATGTATTCACTATGTGTTAATGCTTTGTTCCGGTACTCTATTAAAAGGAGGCCTTGATATCTCTTAGTTTCCATAAGGACCCCGCTGCCACGGGAGGGTAGGACAAAAGATGTGATGCAAGTTCTTTTCCATAAGCATGTATGACTATATTCGGAATACATGCCTACATTACATTGATGAACTGGAGCTAGTTTTGTGTCACCCTAGGTTATGACTGTTACATGATGAACCGCATCCGGCATAATTCTCCATCACCGATCCATTGCCTACGAGCTTTCCATATATTGTTCTTCTCTTATTTACTTTTCTGTTGCTATTGCTATCATCACTACAAAATACCAAAAACATTACTTTTGCTACCGTTACCACTACTATCATATTACTTTGCTACTAAACACTTTGCTGCAGATACTAAGTTTCCAGGTGTGGTTGAATTGACAACTCAGCTGCTAATACTTGAGAATATTATTTGGCTCCCCTTGTGTCGAATCAATAAATTTGGGTTGAATACTCTACCCTCAAAAACTGTTACGATCCCCTATACTTGTGGGTTATCAAGACTATTTTCTGGCGCCGTTGCCGGGGAGCATAGGTCTATTCTTTGAGTCACTTGGGATTTATATCTGCTTATCATTATGAAGAACTTGAAAGATCCAAGAACCAAGATTTATCCCTCAACTACGAGGGGAGGTAAGGAACTACCATCTAGCTCTGCACTGGATTCACCTTCTGTTTTGAGTAAGCTCGCGACACCTAAACCTGCTTCTGCTATTCGTTCTGATATGTCGCATGTTATTGATGATGCCACTTCTTCTATACATGATACTTATGATGAAACTACTTCTATGCTTGATACTACTATGCCACTTAGTGAATTTCTTGACGAACAACTTGCTAGGGCTAGAGAGATTGAAAATATTGAATTTGATAATACTGATGAAAGTGACGATGAAGATTTGCCTATTATTCCTAAGGGTTATGTTTTTGATAAAGAAGCTTATTTAGCTATTTTAGCTTGCAAAGATAGATACGAACTCAAGAGGTTATTAGCTAAATGGAATCATCAATCTCTAAATGCTAGAATGAAACCTGACCCTGCTTTTGCTACTTCACCTATCCTGATATAATTACTTTGGTTGAATCTGATCCTTTTCATGGCTATGAATCTGAAACTGTTGTGGCATACCTTACTAAATTAAATGATATAGCTACCATGTTCACTAATGATGAGAGAACTCGCTACTTTTATATCCTTAAAATATTTTCGTTCTCATTAAAGGGTGATGCTAAGATATGGTTTAATTCTCTTGATCCTGGTTGTGTGCGTAGTCCCCAGTATATGATTTATTACTTCTCTGCTAAATATTTCCCTGCTCATAAGAAACAAGCTGCTTTAAGGGATATATATAATTTTGCGCAAATTGAAGAAGAGAGTCTCCCACAGGCTTGGGGTAGGCTTCTCCAATTACTTAATGCTTTGCCTGATCATCCTCTAAAGAAAAATGAAATACTTGATATCTTTTATAATGGACTAACCGATGCCTCCAGAGATTACCTGGATAGTTGTGCTAGTTCTATTTTCAGGGAAAGAACACCGAATGAAGCTGAAATTCTATTGAATAATATGTTGACAAATGAAAATAATTGCACACCTCCGGAGCCAATTCCTGAGCCTATTCCCAAACCAACTCCGAAGAAGAGGGGTATTCTATTTCTCATTCCTGAAGATATGCAAGAGGCAAAGAAATCTATGAAAGAAAAAGGTATTAAAGCTGAAGATGTTAAGAATTTACCTCCTATTGAAGAAATACATGGTCTTAATTTACCGCCTATTGAAGAAACATATGATCTTAATCCATTACCTATTGAAGAAACTCATGGTCTTGATAACCCGACACAGGTAGTAAAGGTAAATTCCCTCTATAGATATGATAAAGCTGAAATCCCATTTACTAAGTTTGCTAGCCCATGCTTAGATGAGTTTGATAAATTTATGGTTAAGCAAGAAGATTTTAATGCTTATTTTGGTAGACAATTGAAATACAATTCAAATATGCTTGAACACTTGGGTGATTATATGGCTAATGTCAAAGGTGAACTTAAACTTATTAGTAAACATGCTTCTATGGTTACCACTCAAGTAGAACAAGTACTTAAAGCTCAAAATGATTTGCTCAACGAATTGAATAGTAAGAATAATGATAATGCTGTTAAAGTTATGACTAGAGGTGGTAAAATGACTCAGGAACCTTTGTATCCTGAAGGCCATCCTAAGAGAAATGACCAAGATTCTCAGAGAAATAATATAGATGCACCTAGTCCTTCTAAAAGGAAGAAAAAGAAAAATGATAGGACCTTGCATGCTTCAAGTGAACCTATTGCTCAATGATACGTCCATTTTGCATCATGCTTTTATATCAATATTTATTGCATTATGGGTTGTTATTACACATTATGTCACAATACTTATGCCTATTCTCTCTTATTTTACAAGGTTTACATAAAGAGGGAGAATGCCGGCAGCTGGGATTCTGGCTGGAAAAGGAGCAAATATTAGAGACCTATTCTGCATAGCTCCAAATGTCCTGAAACTTCACGGATGATGTTTCCCAAATAAATAAAAAACACTGAGCGCAAGAACTTCACCAGGGGGGCCACACCCTGCCCACGAGGGTGTGGGGCGCGCCCCCTACCTTGTTGGCCCCCTGGTGGCCCTCCGGTGATCATCTTCTACTATATGGACTCTTTCGATGGGAAAATAGTCATAAGCCATCTTCTCAGACGAAACTCCACCGCCACGAGGCGGAACCAATCTAGGGTTCTGGCGGGGCTGTTTTGCCGGGGAAACTTCCCTCCCGGAGGGGGAATTCATCGCCATCGTCATCACCAACGCTCCTCTCATCGGGAGAGGGCAATCTCCATCAACATCTTCATCAACACCATCTCATCTCAAAACCCTAGTTTATCTCTTGTTTTCAATTCTTGTCTCCAAGTCCGGGATTGGTGCTACTAGGTTGCTAGTAGTGTTAATTACTCCTAGTAGTTGATGCTAGTTGGTTTAATTAGTGGAAGATCATATGTTCAGATCCTATATGCACATTAATACCCCTCTGATTATGAACATGTTTATTCTTTGTTAGTTACTTTTGTTCCTGAGGACATGGGAGAAGTCTTGCTATTAGTAGTCATGTGAATTTGGTATTCGTTCGATATTTTGATGAGATGTATGTTGTCTCTCCACTAGTGGTGTTATGTGAATGTCGACTACATGACACTTCACCATTATCTGGGCCTAGAGGAAGGCATTGGGAAGTAATAAGTAAATGATGGGTTGCTAGAGTGACAGAAGCTTAAACCCTAGTTTATGCGTTGCTTCATAAGGGGCTGATTTGGATCCATATGTTTCATGCTATGGTTACGTTTACCTTAATACTTTTGTTGTATTTGTGGATGCTTGCAATAGAGGTTAATCATAAGTGGGATGCTTGTCCAAGTAAGGGCAACACTGTAACGCCCTCGATGCGGCTATATCTCCCACGTGTCAAAGCACGACTTAGAGGCATAACCGCATTGAAAGCAATGTCGCAAGTGAGGTAATCTTCACACAACCCATGTAATACATAAGGGAAAAAGATACATAGTTGGCTTACAATCGCCACTTCACACAATACATGGATAAAGCATTACATCATCCAAATACAATCAAGGTCCGACTACGGAACCAAAATAAAAGAAGAACCCCAAATGTGACAAGGTCCCCGATCGACCCGACTGGGCTCCACTACTGATCAACTAGAACGAAACAACACAAAGGACAAGATCTTCATCGAGCTCCTCCTTGAGCTCGGTTGCGTCATCTGCACAGTATCCTCGGCACCTGCAAGCTGGTTTTGGAAGTATCTGTGAGCCACGGGGACTCAGCAATCTCGCACCCTCGCGATCAAGACTATTTAAGCTTAAGGGTAAGGTAAAGGTATGAGGTGGAGCTGCAGCAAGCGACTAGCATATATGGTGGCTAACATACGCAAATGAGAGCGAGAAGAGAAGGCAAAGCACGATCGAGAAACTATGATCAAGAAGTGATCCTAGAACAACCTACGTCAAGCATAACTCCAACACCGTGTTCACTTCCCGGACTCCGCCGAAAAGAGACCATCACGGTTACACACGCGGTTGATGTATTTTAATTAAGATCAACTTCAGGTTTTCTACAACCGGACATTAACAAATTCCCATCTGCCCATAACCGCGGGCACGACTTTCGAAAGTTCAAATCCCTGCAGGGGAGTCCCAACTTAGCCCATCACAAGCTCTCACGGTCAACAAAGGATATTCCTTCTAGCGGGAAGACCCGATCAGACTCGGAATCCCGGTTACAAGACATTTCGACAAGTTAAAACCAATCTAGCAACACCACCCGAATGTGCCGACAAATCCCGATAGGAGCTGCACATATCTCTTTCTCAGGGCACACTCAGATTGTCCTAGGTACGGATAGGCCACCCTAGAGTTGCCCCTGGTGGCCACCGGCAGCTGACAGGTTGGACCAACACTCAGAGGAGCACTGGCCCGTGGGGGGGGGGTTAAAATGATGATGACCCTTGAGTCTGCAGAACCCAAGGGAAAGAAAAGGGTAGGTGGCAAATCGTAAAACCAATGTTGGGCATTGCTGGAGGAGTTTTACTCAAGGCGAACTGTCAAGGGGTTCCCATAATAGCCCAACCGCGTAAGGAATGCAAAATCCGGGAACATAACACCGATATGATGGAAACTAGGGCGGCAAGAGTGGATCAAAACACCAGGCATAAGGCCGAGCCTTCCACCCTTTACCAAGTATATAGATGCATTAATTAAATAAGATATATTGTGATATCCCAACAAGTAAACATGTTCCAACAAGGAACAACATCTCCATGTTCCAACAAGGAACAAACTTCACCTGCAACTAACAACGCTATAAGAGGGGCTGAGCAAAGCGGTAACATAGCCAAACAACGGTTTGCTAGGACAAGGTGGGTTAGGGCTTGGTTCAATAATATGGGAGGCATGATAAGCAAGTGGTAGGTATCGCAGCATAGGCATAGCAACAGAGCGAGCAACTAACAAGCAAAGATAGAAGTGATTTTGAGGGTATGGTCATCTTGCCTGAAATCCCGCAAGGAAGAAGAACGAGTCCATGAAGAAGACAAACGGACGTAGATGAACGGGTCCTCACAAACGCGACGTTATCGGAACCAACCCGAAGAATCAACACCGGAAAGAAACACACAACATAGTAAACAACTATCACACGATCATGGCATGATGCACAAACAATTATGATGCATGTCCGGTTTAAATATGCATGGCATGGCAACATGCACAAACAATCCTACAAACTAAGTGGAGCTCAATATGCATCGGGGTACATATTGCCAAAATACCACATAACGTATTTAGTTCGATCTTGTTTATGTACCCAACAATATTAAATGTTGATTAACATGGCAAGAGGGTGAAGCAAAATAAAACTACCTATCTAGTCAAGTTTAAATGAGGCCGGAAGCAACGAACAACAATTCCGGTAAATCCCCATATGCATATATTAGGTTTGGTACTGTTCTACCCTAGACATAATTTTAGAGTTGTTAAGCATGCGAGGTGAAGCCACCATGTTAAACTAGGCAAAATTCTACCCCATATACATATAAAGTTTATTAAATTCGGAGTTACGGTTATTTAGTTATGAAATAAATCATTTTAGCAAGTTATTTAAGCAAATTTAAACAAACAACATTTTAAGCATTTTAAACATGGATGAAAATGACATATTATAAAACTAGACAAAATTCTAAGCAACTTTCATGTTAAGTTTGTTTAAATCCGATGCACGGTTGATGAATTATTAAATGCATGAAACTTAGGGGGTTATTCTGTAAAACTGCCAACTCTGGAAATTAGAAAAATTGTCCTCTCAGGAAAAAAAACACGGGCCAGATCTGAGGCAAACTGGGCCTGGGGAACTGCTCACGCTGGGCCAACAGAGAGAAAGAGGGAAAAAACAAGGGAGCGCTGGTGCCTCACCATGGGCCGAGGCCCAGTTGGTGGGGAGGCTGCACGAGGGGCGCGCTGGGCCTCGGGCATGCTTGTGGCCCACGCGGGCATGTGCGGCAGCGGCCTGGTTCACGCTCGCCCGAATCACAGAGGAAGGGGACGAAGCAGGTCGACGAAAACAGAGGATTGAGCGGGTCGTGCTTCGCCTTGGAGCAGGACGACGGCGGCGGCCTAGCGCGTCTCCGGTGAGGGCCAGTGCGCGGGATGGCTGGGGAGGCGGATCCGCAGCGGTGGAGGCTTGAGGCGCTGGTGCGGGCAAAGCTCGGCGACGCCATGGCGCGGGGTACTCCTGTCGACAGAGAAAGGAGAACAGAGAGATGAGAGAGGGAGAAACGGGAGGAGCACAGGAAGGAGAAGAAAGGGGCGACGCTCATCTGGATCGGGAGGAGTTCGGGCACGGGCACGAGGGCAGCGCAGTGGCTTGCGGGGGCTCCTCTCCTCTCGATGGAGCTCGGGAACGAGGGCACGGGGAGTAGCGGGGTGCATGCGCCTGGTAGTGCTCGACGGCGGAGGAGCTCCTCTCCTGTTGGATTCGAGCGAGGCAACGAGGAGGAAGCAGGCGCGAGGCCGTGGCCTTGATCCATCCTGGATCGAGTGCCGGCTGGCTGCGGGAGAGATCGAATGTGGGGGCTGGCTGCGATGGGAGATGCAGTTGGATGGATGGATCGATCTAAAACAGTGGGGATTGGCCGGCGTTGAAAACAAGCAGAGTGGCGGCGGATGAGATGGATGGAAGGGACAAACTGCCTAGGATCTAGGGTTGGTCTAGTTTTAGACTAGGGGGTGTATATATAAGGAGAGAGGGAGAGTTTAGGGGCTAATTCGTCCCTCCAATTAAAATCGAGCGGTCGAGATAAATAGACTAGGAAGTCCAAATACGAAAACGGTGACATTTTGTTGATGTTTGGGGATGATCCGGATCTAACGGTGACGACTGTCCGGGTCGGGCACGAGACAGCTTTCGGGCGTGCGCGCGAGGAGGGCCGCGGGCTGACGAGAGAGGTTAGGTTGGACCTGGCGGTAGGTCGTGGGCTATGTAGACGGTCTCGAGCTAAGAGAAGAGAAGAGAGGGAGAGTTGCAGCCCGACACGGTTTTCGGAGACTGAAAACGTCCGAAGTTAGACCGGCTATATTGCCGCTATAGTTATCCGTTGGGACGTCAAACGAACTCCGAATGCGATGAAATTTGACAGGCGGTCTATCTACACTATAATAAGACCACACGTCAACTCTCAACCCATTCCGAGAACATTTTCCGGCCACTTATAAAATACTATTTCGGACATGCCGCGGGCGCATGCAAGTGTGACTGGAGTCAGAACGGGCAACGGAAGGAACTGGGAAACCCGGACGGATGCGAGTTTCGAAAACATGATGATGCAATGCAGATGTTGACATGGTAAGATGTGACACGCAAGCAAATGACAAGGCAACAACAGCGAATAACTGGAAGACACCTGGCACATCGGTCTCGGGGCGTCACAACACTCCACCACTACGAGAGGATCTCGACCCGAGATCCTAGGGATGGCACCGTTGGGAAAAGGAAGAGGAAGAGAAAAGGTAAAACTAAGTTGCTTCTCTGACAAATGAGTGAAACCAAAGAACCTTGCGAGGTTGAACACATTGAAAGAAAGGATACAACGGAGATGAACAGAGTTGAAGCACTCCGTTTGAAAAGAAAGGAATTGAATAAGAACTTGATTAAGTGATAGAACTTGAAAAGAGGGCACGGCACTCCGGTTAAATGGATAAGCACGACAAGAGCATGGTCCTGACACATTCGAGATGATGGGTTGAAAAGATGAGCATCACAATGCCTCCGGAACAAAAGTAAGAATGGAATGAAGTGAACGAAGGGAAACAAGGTCTTGAGGGAGCATGCTTACAACAAAAGCTAGAACGGAGTTGTTGGAAAACCAACAACGAAAAGAATAATCTTGATATGGTCTTATGGAATACATCTCAAATTATGAGGTGACAACCTGCCACTCACGGGAAAAGAATTGGATTGATATCAACAAGGAGACGAGAAAGTATTTCACCGGGAGGATAAAGAAGAACTTGGGTCCTTTATAAGCGCCATAGATAGCAACAAACCTTAGGGAAGGCTTTAGGTGAAATATAACCCAAGATAATTCCAATGAAGAGATTGATGGTTTTAAAATATCTCATTCTTGACAAGATGTGAATCATGAAACACGAACTCAAATTGACAAGAATGACATAACACCACCTCAAAAGATTAGATAGGAAGAACTGCACTCCGGATTACAAGATGAAGAATGCTTGAACTCCTCTGAAAAGAATCTCAATGAACACTTCGAGAAGGAATTAAATCCTTTATGAACCGTCATGTAGAGCCTCCATGAAGAACTCCGGTAAACAAAAGAATGGTCAAACGAAAGGAAAGAGAAGTCGAAAACACAAGTTGAATCCTTGTAACGATTTAGATGAATCTCCATGGTGAAATAATTGAGAGAACTTGGAACTCCGAGAAAAGAAAGATGAATCAAGTGAAACCATGAATTTGATGAACCTCCGGAATAAGGAATTGAATTTACTCGATGAAACAAGAATAAGAATTACATTATGCTTATCCTTCATCAGTTAAATTGATGACAAACAGTGGATTTGGCATAGTACTCATTCTCGTAGAAAGGATTAAGATAGATATTGCGCAAACTTGAAGAGGCCTTCGATGATCCACCGGTAGGATTTGAAAGAATGGAAGTATGATAACGTAAGAAGAGGAATCTTGAACAAACCATCGTAAGGATTGAAAAAGAACGAATAAAAGATAACGAATCACCGGGAAGAATTATGAAATGAACGAAGATACTTGAGACAATCTAGATACATGAGAATGAAGAGATCACGAATTGATTAGAGGATATTTGAATGATACACCGGTAAGATTTGGAGAATGATAGCTGAAAGCTGAGAATGAATAAATCTTCTGAAATGATGGGCTTCGGAGAATCAAACAGAAAAGACTCTTGAATTGCTCCGGAAGGATGAAAAGAATTTCCATAATCAAAACCAATTATGAGAGGATGGCCTCAAACTAGAATCACGAATCTTGAAGAGGATGGAGCAAGGTTTAAGAGAAACTCTTCTTCGGTCTTCAAAATCTGAGAATGACGACGAGAAACACCACCAATAATTATTGAGGCACTCCGGAATGAAGAATGGAAAAGTTGAGCCAACGATGAAAAGAATTTGGAAGATCTTGGAGAAAAACATAAGACTGATGATAATTCATTCTTACGTCAAACTTCGAAAAGAATTTGAGAGTAACGCCGGAAAAATAAGAAGAGTCACGTAAGATCCTGGGAAAAGACCTGTGGGTTAGGGCCCACTCAAAAGAAAACACCGTTGAACAATTTACAAGAGAGAAAGCACCGGTTGAATTGAATGGCTTGAATAAGATAGCATTCCCGAAAGATCTTGACAGAATGAGATTAAAATCCAACATCTTCTGAGGTATCTTCAGCACTCCGGAACAATAGAATAGCAAGCGGTGAAAGATTATGAGGTGCACCGGCATGAGAAGGTATTGGGCAAAAAGAAAAGGAGTATGCTCAATACCAAAGCTTGAATTAAATCCACCGGAGAAGAAAATGAGTGACGAGAGACAAACTTGAAGCTTCGTTAGCATCTTCTTGAGAATCACCGGATAAGGATATCGACGGAAAAGGAATGGAGAAGCTTCCCATTAATAAAAGGATACTTGAATAAGAAATCTGAATCCTTGAAGAAAAAGGGTGGGTGGGTGGGAAAACAAAGACAACTTGGGATGCATGAAATGAACACCGTTGAGAAGAAATGATAATTGATCTTACTGATGTTGAAATGATCGGATCCACTAGAAGAGAAAACACGCCGGTTGCAAAGGGTTGACATGACAATCTCGATTACCAAGAAGGATTAGTATTCACATAGGAATATGAAAACACCACTTAGACACGGGATGGAATCAACATTTGACTTCGAAGCAACTCGACTACCACAACTAAAAACAAAACAAGGATTGGCTTGCAGAATAAGCCGGAACAAACATATGATAGAGATTTCGTCCGAAGTTTTCGTGGTGGGGCCTACACGGGCTCGATCGTACAACACCATCATGTACAAGGCAGTGCACATGACATACGAAGCATCCCCAAGTCGGCATAGCCAAGGACTCTTTAAGACACAACGAGACCACTGTAAAACCAACCGTGAATAGGCGGACCACTAGACGTCGAACCCCAATTTCGTATCATACATCTGTTGGAAAGATATCCTACGAGCTACTTGAATTCCCACTTATAAACTCCCGAAACTTTCTGGTTATGCAGTCAGGTGTTGGGGATACAGGGGAAGCATAATATCTCACCCAAAACTAGCAAATCCTACATCCAGCTGTATCCATCCTTCAACACATAACCAAGAAACCTTCGGAAATCGTCTACCTCAACCTTCGAAAAGCATCCGTTATACGAGTTATGGCAATACTCCCGAACTCCCGCCCCAGTACTGGGTGGCGTCGAGGTTATCTCACCAACAACTGCATAAAAGAGATTTTCGATGTCGGCGAAACTAAACTCAGGTATTCCAGAACTGCAAAGATAAAATTGTGACGACAACACCTCGGAGCGCAACTCCCCGGGACACTGCCACAACCCCTAAATGATAGGAAGCACCAATAACAATGTTCTCATCACAAAACCATCGGAACGATTCCAAGATACCCGCGTGATCCTAAATTTTTTTAGTGAAATTTGAGAAGAGAAGAGTCAAAACTCTACATCAGGATGCCTTACCAGAGCGATGAAGGGACTGGGGAGTAAAAAGAATTCCTAAACTCTCCGATATATAATTCCTAAATGACTCAAAACAATTTTCTAGACTCAACAACGGCTGCTAATTCGATCAAGCAATGGGGCTCCTAAGGTCGGGGAAGGCTCTGATTACCAACTTGTAACGCCCTCGATGCGGCTATATCTCCCACGTGTCGAAGCACGACTTAGAGGCATAACCGCATTGAAAGCAATGTCGCAAGTGAGGTAATCTTCACACAACCCATGTAATACATAAGGGAAAAAGATACATAGTTGGCTTACAATCGCCACTTCACACAATACATGAATAAAGCATTACATCATCCAAATACAATCAAGGTCCGACTACGGAACCAAAATAAAAGAAGAACCCCAAATGCGACAAGGTCCCCGATCGACCCGACTGGGCTCCACTACTGATCAACTAGAACGAAACAACACAAAGGATAAGATCTTCATCGAGCTCCTCCTTGAGCTCGGTTGCGTCATCTGCACGGTATCCTCGGCACCTGCAAGCTGGTTTTGGAAGTATCTGTGAGCCACGGGGACTCAGCAATCTCGCACCCTCGCGATCAAGACTATTTAAGCTTAAGGGTAAGGTGAAGGTATGAGGTGGAGCTGTAGCAAGCGACTAGCATATATGGTGGCTAACATACGCAAATGAGAGCGAGAAGAGAAGGCAAAGCACGATCGAGAAACTATGATCAAGAAGTGATCCTAGAACAACCTACGTCAAGCATAACTCCAACACCATGTTCACTTCCCGGACTCCGCCGGAAAGAGACCATCACGGTTACACACGCGGTTGATGTATTTTAATTAAGATCAACTTTAGGTTTTCTACAACTGGACATTAACAAATTCCCATCTGCCCATAACCGCGGGCACGGCTTTCGAAAGTTCAAATCCCTGCAGGGGAGTCCCAACTTAGCCCATCACAAGCTCTCACGGTCAACGAAGGATATTCCTTCTAGCGGGAAGACCCGATCAGACTCGGAATCCCGGTTACAAGACATTTCGACAAGTTAAAACCAATCCAGCAACACCGCCCGAATGTGCCGACAAATCCCGATAGGAGCTGCACATATCTCTTTCTCAGGGCACACTCAGATTGTCCTAGGTATGGGTAGGCCACCCCAGAGTTGCCCCTGGTGGCCACCAGCAGCTGACAGGTTGGACCAACCCTCAGAGGAGCACTGGCCCGGGGGGGGGGGGTTAAAATGATGATGACCCTTGAGTCTACGGAACCCAAGGGAAAGAAAAGGGTAGGTGGCAAATGGTAAAACCAATGTTGGGCATTGCTGGAGGAGTTTTACTCAAGGCAAACTGTCAAGGGGTTCCCATAATAGCCCAACCGCGTAAGGAACACAAAATCCGGGAACATAACACCGATATGACGGAAACTAGGGCGGCAAGAGTGGAACAAAACACCAAGCATAAGGCCAAGCCTTCCACCCTTTACCAAGTATATAGATGCATTAATTAAATAAGATATATTGTGATATCCCAACAAGTAAACATGTTCCACCAAGGAACAACATCTCCATGTTCCAACAAGGAACAAACTTCAATCTTCACCTGCAACTAACAATGCTATAAGAGGGGTTGAGCAAAGCGGTAACATAGCCAAACAACGGTTTGCTAGGACAAGGTGGGTTAGGGCTTGGTTCAATAATATGGGAGGCATGATAAGCAAGTGGTAGGTATCGCAGCATAGGCATAGCTACAGAGCGAGCAACTAGCAAGCAAAGATAGAAGTGATTTTGAGGGTATGGTCATCTTGCCTAAAATCCCGCAAGGAAGAAGAACGAGTCCATGAAGAAGACAAACGGATGTAGACGAACGGGTCCTCACAAACGCGACGTTATCGGAACCAACCCGAAGAATCAACACTGGAAAGAAACACACAACATAGTAAACAACTATCACACGATCATGGCATGATGCACAAACAATTATGATGCATGTCCGGTTTAAATATGCATGGCATGGCAACATGCACAAACAATCCTACAAACTAAGTGGAGCTTAATATGCATCAGGGTGCATATTGCCAAAATACCACATAACGTATTTAGTTCAATCTTGTTTATGTACCCAACAATATTAAATGTTGATTAACATGGCAAGAGGGTGAAGCAAAATAAAACTACCTATCTAGTCAAGTTTAAATGAGGCCGGAAGCAACGAACAACAATTCCGGTAAATCCCCATATGCATATATTAGGTTTGGTACTATTCTGCCCTAAACATAATTTTAGAGTTGTTAAGCATGCAAGGTGAAGCCACCATGTTAAACTAGGCAAACTTCTACCCCATATGCATATAAAGTTTATCAAATTCGGAGTTACGGTTATTTAGTTATGAAATAAATCATTTTAGCAAGTTATTTAAGCAAATTTAAACAAACAACATTTTAAGCATTTTAAACATGGATGAAAATGACATATTATAAAACTAGACAAAATTCTGAGCAACTTTCATGTTAAGTTTGTTTAAATCCGATGCACGGTTGATGAATTATTAAATGCATGAAACTTAGGGGGTTATTCTGTAAAACTGCCAACTCTGGAAATTAGAAAAATCGTCCTCTCAGGAAAAAAACAACACGGGCCAGATCTGAGGCAAACTGGGCCTGGGGAACTGCTCATGCTGGGCCAACAGAGAGAAAGAGGAAAAAAACAAGGGGGCGCTGGTGCCTCACCATGGGCCGAGGCCCAGTTGGTGGGGAGGCTGCACGAGGTGCGCGCTGGGCCTCGGGCATGCTTGTGGCCCATGCGAGCATGTGCTGCAGCGGCCTGGTTCACGCTCGCCCGAATATCAGAGGAAAGGGGACGAAGCAGGTCGACGAAAACAAAGGATCGAGCGGGCCGCGCTTCGCCTTGGAGCAGGACGACGGCGGCGTCCTAGCGCGTCTCCGGCGAGGTCCAGTGCGCGGGATGGCTGGGGAGGCAGATCCGCAGCGATGGAGGCTTGAGGTGCTGGTGCGGGCAAAGCTCGGCGACGCCATGGCACGGCGTACTCCTGTCGATAGAGAAAGGAGAACATAGAAAGATGAGAGAGGGAGAAACGGGAGGAGCACAGGAAGGAGAAGAAAGGGGCGACGCTCATCTGGATCGGGAGGAGTTCAGGCACGGGCACGAGGGCAGCGCAGTGGCTTGCGGGGGCTCCTCTCCTCTCGATGGAGCTCGGGAACGAGGGAACGGGGAGTAGCGGGGAGCAGGCGCCTGGTGGTGCTCGACGGCGGAGGAGCTCCTCTCCTGTTGGGTTCGAGCGAGGCAACAAGGAGGAAGCAGGTGCGAGGCCGTGGCCTCGATCCATCTTGGATCGAGTGCCGGCTGGCTGCGGGAGAGATCGAACGTGGGGGCTGGCTGCGATGGGAGATGCAGTTGGATGGATGGATCGATCTAAAACAGTGGGGATTGGTCGGCGTTGAAAACAAGGAGAGTGGCGGCGGATGAGATGGATGGAAGGGACAAACTGCCTAGGATCTAGGGTTGGTCTAGTTTTAGACTAGGGGTATATATATAAGGAGAAAGGGAGAGTTTAGGGGCTAATCCGTCCCTCCAATTAAAATCAAGCGGTCGAGATAAATAGACTAGGAAGTCCAAATACGAAAACGGTGACATTTTGTAGATGTTTGGGGATGATCCGGATCTAACGGAGATGACTGTCCGGGTCGGGTACGAGATAGCTTTCGGGCGCGCGCGCGAGGAGGGCCGCGGGCTGACGAGAGAGGTTAGGTTGGACCTGGCGGTAGGTCCTGGGCTATGTAGACGGTCTCGAGCTAAGAGAAGAGAAGAGAGGGAGAGTTGCAGCCCGACACGGTTTTCGGAGACCGAAAACGTCCGACGTTAGACCGGCTATACTGCCGCTATAGTTATCCGTTGGGGCGTAAAACGAACTCCGAATGCGATGAAATTTGGCAGGCGGTCTATCTACACTATAATAAGACCACACGTCAACTCTCAACCCATTCCGAGAACATTTTCCGGCCACTTATAAAATACTATTTCGGACATGCCGCGGGCGCGTGCAAGTGTGACTGGAGTCAGAACGGGCAATAGAAGGAACTGGGAAACCCGGACGGATGCGAGTTTTGAAAACATGATGATGCAATGCAGATGATGACATGGTAAGATGCGACACGCAAGCAAATGACAAGGCAACAACAGCAAATAACTGGAAGACACCTGGCACATCGGTCTCGGGGCGTCACAAACACCCAAGCACCGGTCCACCCACATACCAAATTATCAAAGTACCAAACACGAATCATATGAACGTGATGAAAACTAGTTTGACGATATTCCCATGTGTCCTCGGGAGCGCTTTACATCATATAAGAGTTTGTCCAGGCTTGTCCTTTGCTACAAAAAGGATTGGGCCACCTTGCTGCACCTTATTTACTTTTGTCACTTGTTGCTCATTATAAATTATCTTATCACAAAACTATCTGTTACCACTTTTTTCAGTACTTGCAGAGAATACCTTGCTAGAAACCGCTTATCATTTCCTTCAGCTCCTTGTTGGGTTCGACACTCTTACTTATCGAAAGGACTACGATAGATCCCCTATACTTGTGGGTCATCAAGACTCTTTTCTGGCGCCGTTGCCGGGGAGTGAAGCGCCTTTGGTAGGTGGAATTTGGTAAGGAAAAATTTATATAGTGTGCTTAAATTTACTGTCACTTTTTACTATGGACAGTAATCCTCTGAGGGGCTTGTTCGGGGTATCTTCACCCCGACCAGTAGAACAAAGAGTTTCTCCTCAACCGACTGAACCTTCTGAAAATGAAAATGCTTGCTTTGAAATTCCTTCGGGTATGGTAGAAAAACTGCTAGCTAATCCTTTTTTAGGAGATGGAACAAAATATCCTGATGAGCATCTAATATATGTGGATGTAGTTTGTGGATTATTTAAGCTTGCAGGTGTACCCGGAGATGTTGTTAATAAGAAGGTCTTCCCTTTATCTTTGAGGGGAGATGCATCGACATGGTATAGGCTATGTGATGATATGGAGTCTTGGAACTACAAAAGATTGAAAATTGGAATTTCATCAAAAGTTTTATCATATGCATCTTGTTCATCGTGATCACAATTATATATGTAATTTTTGGCCTCACGAAGGAGAAAGCATCGCTCAAGCTTGGGGGAGGCTTAAATCAATGTTATATTCATGCCCCACTCATGAGCTCTCAAGAGAAATGATTATTCAAAAATTTTATGCTCGGCTTTCTGGTAACAATCGCACCATGCTTGATACTTCTTGTGCTAGCTCTTTTATGATGAAGACTATTGAATTCAAATGGGATTTATTGGAAAGAATTAAACGCAACTCCGAAGATTGGGACCTCGACAATGGTAAGAAATCAGGTATGACACCTAGTTTTGATTGTGTCAAATCTTTTATGGATACCGATATTTTTCGTAAATTTAGCACTAAATATGGACTTGACTCTGAGATAGTAGCTTCTTTCTGTGAATCTTTTGCTACTTATGTTGATCTCCCCAAGGAGAAGTGGTTTAAATATCATCCTCCCATAGAAGTAAAAGTAGTTGCACCTATTAAAGTTGAAGAAAAGACTATTACTTATAATGATCCTATTGTTCCTACTTCTTATGTTGAGAAACCACCTTTCTCTGTTAGGATAAAGGATCATGCTAAAGCTTCAACTGTGGTTCGTAAAAGCAATATTAAAACATATACACCTCCTGAGCTAGTTAAAGTTGAACCTAATATTGCTATTGTTAAAGATCTCTTGTTTGATAATATAGATGGGCATGTTATTTATTTCTGTAATGAAACTGCTAGAATTGCTAAACCCTGTGATACAAATAAACCTAGACCTGTGGTAGTGATACGTCATTTTTGCATCATGCTTTTATATCAATATTTATTGCATTATGGGCCGTTATTACACATAATGTCACAATACTTATGCATATTCTCTCTTATTTTACAAGGTTTACATAAAGAGGGAGAATGCCGGCAGCTGGGATTCTGGCTGGAAAAGGAGCAAACATTAGAGACCTATTATGCACAACTCCAAAAGTCCTGAAACTTCATGGATGATGTTTCCCAAATATATAAAAAATATTGAGCGCAAGAACTTCACCAGGGGGGCCACACCCTGCCCACAAGGGTGGGGGGCGCGCCCTACCCCCTGGGCGCGCCCCCTTCCTCATGGGCCCCCTGGTGGCCCTCAAGTGACCATCTTCCGGTATGTGGACTCTTTCGATGGGGAAAAATCATAAGCCATCTTCTCGGACGAAACTCGAGTTAATTGCACAGAAGTACCACAATTGGGGCATTGGAAGCAGATTGGTACCAAGATTGGTAATTTTTACGTGTCAGTACCAAGATTGGGGCGAGCCATTGCAAAAAAGACTAAAAGTGCGTTTTATATGTATTGACGGTGTATCTGACCGGCAGGGCCTGCCCCTTAGGTGCCGACGTGGCATGTTTTTTGCAGAAAACCCCCTCATGTTGTATGTAATCACAAAAATGCCCAATTGTTTTGCGGGAAAAAGGCCCCATGAGAGGCATTCTTTTTTGTTCACAATTTTCCACCACCGAATCTGGACTGGTTTGAAATTTTCGGCCATTTGAACAAATAAATAAAAGAAACAAAAAATCAGGCGAGGCGGGAATCGAACCTTCGAACTGCAGTGGACAGGCGCCACACGCTAACCACCACGCCACAACACAGCTTGCATTTGAACACAGGCGTTCCCTTTCTTATACCATGTCTGAATCGTTGGGCCAGCCCACCGAGGCCTGCATTTTTTTCGATTGGCACCTAACTGCCGCTTGTGTTGGGCTCGTTCGTTGCCCCTATTCGTTTCATTTCTCTTATGCTTTTAGAATGCGTGGTGAACATTTTTTTAATATACGTTGAACACTTTTTCTGCTTATAGTGAACATTTTTCAATGCACGATGAACCTTTCTTTACAAATGGTGAACATTTTCTTAATATAATAAACTTTGGTAATATCGGTTGAACATATTTGAAATGCAAATTGAACATTTTTGTACTATAGGTTGTTCAATTTTCTTACGATAAGGAACATTTTACTTAATTCATGGTAACATTTTTTGTAATTTATGGTGACATTTTATTAATACACGGTGAGTTTCAAGATTGTTATGGCGAATATTTTCTTAATACATGGTGAAATTTTTGTATTTCACAAAATGTTCAGTATGTATTAAAACTTATTGTGTAAAGTCAATTTGCATTTCTAGAATCACTTGATTATTTTAATAAAAGTTGAAAAGTTTTAATACATTTCTCAAATTTATTATGATTACACAATTATTTTTAATACATGTTCTGTGCCATGTTTCTAAAATTAAATGCATTTAAAATTATATGTTCAACTTTTAATGCATTGATTGCAAGAATGGTTAAGGAACCGGGGCAAAAAGTTCTTGAAACTCATCGTGTATCAAGAAAATGTTCACCATAAATTACAAAAAGTTCACCGCGCATTATGTAAAATGTTCATCATATCTTAAGAAAAACTTCAAGATATATTACAAAAATCTTCGACTTGCATTTAAAATATATTCAACGTTTATTATAATGGAGAAATTGTTAATCATTTGTAAAGAAAAAGTTGACAACCTGTATTAAAAAATTGTGTAATCTTAATAAATTTTAGAAATGCATTAAAACTATTCAACTTTTATAAGAAATTCATTAAAACTTTTATAATAAATTTAGAAAATGTTCACCATAAATTACAAAAAGTTCACCGCGCATTCTAAAAGCATAAGAGAAATGAAATGAATAGTAACCGGGGTAATGAACGAGCCCAACACAAGCGGCAGTTAAGTGTGAATCAAAAAAAAATGCAGGCCTCGGTGGGCCGGTCCAGCGCTTCAGTCATGGTATAAGAAAGGGAACGCCTGTGTTCAAACACGAGATGTGCTGTGGCGTGGTGGTTAGCGCGTGGTGCCCATGCAATGCAGGTCCCAGGTTCGATTCCCGCCTCGCCTGATTTTCTGTTTCATTTATTTATTTGTTCAAGTGGTGGAAAATTTCAAACCAGTCCAGATTCGATGATGGAAAATTGTGAACAAAAAAAGAATGCCTCTCATGGAGCTTTTTTCCCGCAAAAAATGGGCATTTTTGTGGTTACATACAACGTAAGGGGGTTTTCTGCAAAAAACATGCCACGTCGGCACCTGGCGGGCGGGCCCTGCCGGTCAGATACACTGTCAATACGTATAAAACACACTTTTAGTCTTTTTTACAACGGCTCGCCCAAATCTTGGTACTGATACGTAAAAATTACCAATCTTGATACCAATCTGCTTCTAATGCCCCAATTGTGGTACTTCTGTGCAATTTACTCACGAAACTCCGCCGCCACGAGGCAGAACCTTGGCGTGCCAGGACCCCGATTCTAAGTCACGCCGATCTAGCATGTAACACCTCATATCACTTTGCGGCCTCACGCACGGTATCCCCACAGGTGTTGCCTTACCATGGCCCGAGACCGTTTGCGCCTTTTGGCTCACGTATATGATAGTGTCGCTAGCATCCATATGACAGAGAACCCGGACCGACATGGCTAGTCGTGAACCCAAAGCGGCACCAACCTATGGGGACAGGCATACATGAATCACATCGAGCATGTCGGTCAGCAGCGTGTGAATCCAGGCTGTAGCACTAGGCTAACACGACTCCGGAAACCCGGGCGGTAGCAGGCTAGGCATGACTCCAGATGTCACTGCGTGACATTTCCCCGAAGGGATAGACACAGGAACGAAGTGAAACACATGCCGGCCAGTCAGGTGTCCTGAGCAGTAGTGCTGGGCTAACAGGACTCCGGTGAACCGGGCTGTAGCGGACTACTATGGATCATGGAAACACAAGACTACATTTCCCCATAAGAGAGGCTACCAAGGATAAACAACTAGGTTGTCGGATCCCACACATACCAAGCATTTCAATCATACACACAATATGCTCAATATGTGCAATACAACATGGCATCACAACAAGACTCTATGACTCAGAGTATTTATCCATTAGGCCCCGAGGAGCGAGATATTACAAACATGGGTCTCATGACCCAACAATCATAGCATACAAACAAAGCACATGCGGAAGCTTAACATGTCTGAGTACAGACATCTATAAATGAAAAAGGCTGAGAAGCCTGACTATCTACCAGATCCTGCCGAGGGCACAAGATCGTAGCTGAGGTAACAAGCTAAAAGTCGAAGTCCAAGCGGAACTACTAGCGAGACTGAAGTCTCTCTGCAAAAACATAAATTAAGCAAACGTGAGTACAAATGTACCCAGCAAGACTTACATCAGAACTAGCTACATATGCATCGGTATCAACAAAGGGGTGGTGGAGTTTGACTGCAGCAAGCCATCTTTGACTCAGTGGCTAACCTGAACTACGACTGCAAGTAACTCTTTTGAGGTGGCGCACACGAGTCCCCAAATTCACCATACCAATACACCACTATGGATCCGCTCCCGTCTCCCTACGAGAACGCCATCCATAGCACTCACACTTATCTTGCGCATTTTAGAGTATCCACTTTCACTTGTCTATGAACTATGCAAGGGATCCAAGTTTCCATATCCGAGGAATCCGGCTATTCGAATAGATAATGATAACCCTGCAGGGGTGTACTTCTTCACCCACGCTCTCGCCACTTATCGCCCTGTACACGTCATGTACCTTGGCAACCTTCAAGCGGAAGCCGGGCGAGGGAGTCGGCCACGACCTGACTAACCAACAAGTCTCTCGTCCAGGTTTATCGCCTATTCGGGTTCCATCCGCAAGGAGATCCGGCCGGGGTGTCGCTCACGGCCCCAAACGATGTGTGCAGGGTTCCCAAGCCCACCATCCGGGTGCCACTTGGTACACCGTGCCACTGTGCCTAGTCTGTCCCAAGCCCACCTGTACCGGGTGCCACTTGGTATACTACTAACACTACCTACAAACACCAGAAACTAGTTGCAACTCGTGCACAGAGATCGAGTTGATTAATAAGCCGAGAGGGGTCGAGTTACCGGAACCCAATGTGTGGTAGTAACTGTTCATGGATCACAAACACAGAACTCAGTTCCTGAGGACGGCTGCAATGAGACAACCCACCATGTACTCCTACATGGCCTATCACCGCTACCTTTACCAAATCGTGTTCACACACTTAGCTCTCAACGATAGGACATGTTCACCACGTTCCAATTCATTCCCGATGAATCAAACCTCACTCAACTCTAAGAATTAGCAGGCATGACAATAAGCATGAATGAGTAGGCACATCAGGGCTCAAACAATTCCTACTCATGCTAGTGGGTTTCATCTATTTACTGTGGCAATGACAGGTCATGCAGAGGAAAGGGGTTCAGCTACCGCAGCATGTAACAGTTGAAAACGGTGTTGTCCTAATGTAGTAAAAGAGAGCAGGAGTGAGAGAGTGGGATTGTATCGGAATGAACAAGGGGGTTTTGCTTGCCTGGCACTTCTGAAGATATTATAGCTCTTCATCGGTGTCATTGAACTCATCGTCGGAACTACGTCCACTGAGAGGGGACTAATACCGGCAAACACAGAAAGAACACAATCAATGCAATGCATAATATGATGCATGATCATGACATGTCAATATGATGTGTTTTCAGCTAATGCAAGTAGCTACAAGTTAAATGGAGTTGGTTTGAACCCTAGGTTCAAATTCAAACTCCACATGTGATTTATTAAATGCCATTTAGTTGAATTGTCCTAAACAGTAGCCAAAAGTTGTTCTAACATGCATGAAAATGGTACGGATGGAAAGATTGGATTTTTCTGATCATTTTTCATATAAAATTTATTTCATTTGGAGTTACGGTTGATTTTCTATGAATTTTAGAAGTTAGCACTATTTTCTGGAATTTTCTGAATTATTTTAAATCCAGGAAATTATTAACTGCGTCAGCATGACGTCTGTGTGACATCATCAGGTCAATAGCGTCAGCCCAGGTCAAACCTGACGTGCGGGGTCCACACGTCAGTGGCTCAGAGCCGGTTTGGGTGGATGACAGGTGGGACCGGTCAACGGCCACGTCAGCAGGGTCAATGCTGACGCGTGGGGCCACTGTGCTTAACTAAAGCTAAACAGGAATTAATCCTGTGGTTAATTAGGCAGCGGGGCCCACTAGTCAGTGATAGAGGAGGGTAGTTAGCCCTATCATTAGTGCTAATGGCGGTGCCACGTCGGCTTCGCCGAAGTTAGGCCGTCGGCGAGGTGCCGCGGCGGTGGAGGGCTATGGGAGCGCTACTCAGGGTGCCATTCGCCACGCGGTTTGCTCCTACGCGCTCCTAGGAGTGAGCCGCATCGGCTGGTGGTGGTGTCTAAGCTCGAGATGGCCGGGAACGGCGCCGGCGATGACCACCACGGCGGCCTGATAACCCACAAGTATAGGGGATCGCAACAGTTTTCGAGGGTAGAGTATTCAACCCAAATTTGTTGATTCGACACAAGGGGAGCCAAAGAATATTCTCAAGTATTAGCAGCTGAGTTTTCAATTCAACCACACCTGGAAACTTAGTATCTGCAGCAAAGTGTTTAGTAGCAAAGTAATATTATAGTGGTGATAACGGTAACAAAGTAAAGACAGCAAAAGTAATGTTTTTGGTATTTTTGTAGTGATTGTAACAGTAGCAACGGAAAAGTAAATAAGCGTGAACCAGTATATGGAAAACTCATAGGAACCGGATCAATGATGGATAATTATGTCGGATGTGGTTCATCATGTAACAGTCATAACATAGGGTGACACAGAGCTAGCTCCAGTTCATCAATATAATGTAGGCATGTATTCCGTAAATAGTCATACGTGCTTATGGAAAAGAACGTGCGTGACATCTTTTGTCCTACCCTCCCGTGGCAGCGGGGTCCTATTGGAAACTAAGGGATATTAAGGCCTCCTTTTAATAGAGAACCGGAACAAAGCATTAACACATAGTGAATACATGAACTCCTCAAACTATGGTCATCACCGGGAGTGGTCCCGATTATTGTCACTTCGGGGTTGCCGGATCATAACACATAGTAGGTGACTATAGACTTGCAAGATAGGATCTAGAACTCGCATATATTCATGAAAACATAATAGGTTTTGATCTGAAATCATGGCACTCGGCCCCTAGTGACAAGCATTAAGCATAGCAAAGTCATAGCAACATCAATCTCAGAACATAGTGGATACTAGGGATCAAACCCTAACAAAACTAACTCGATTACATGATAAATCTCATCCAACCCATCACCGTCCAGCAAGCCTACGATGCAATTACTCACGCACGGCAGTGAGCATCATGAAATTGGTGATGGAGGATGGTTGATGATGACGACGGCGATGAATCCCCCTCTCCGGAGCCCCGAACGGACTCCAGATCAGTCCTCCCGAGAGAGATTAGGGCTTGGCGGCGGCTCCGTATCGTAAAACGCGATGAAACTTTTTCTCTGATTTTTTTCTCCTCGAAAGCCAATATATGGAGTTGGAGTCGGAGGGCCACCAGGGGGCCCACGAGGTAGGGGGCGCGCCCAGGGGGGAGGGGCGCGCCCCCCACCCTCGTGGACAGGGTGTGGGCCCCCTGGTCTTCATCTTTGGCGAGGATTTTTTATTATTTATTCTAAGATATTCCGTGGAGTTTCAGGTCATTCCGAGAACTTTTGTTTTCTGCACATAAAACAACACCATGGCAATTCTGCTGAAAACAGCGTCAGTCCGGGTTAGTTCCATTCAAATCATACAAGTTAGAGTCCAAAACAAGGGCAAAAGTGTTTGGAAAAGTAGATACGACGGAGACGTATCAACTCCCCTAAGCTTAAACCCTTGCTTGTCCTCAAGCAATTCAGTTGACAAACTGAAAGAGAAAAAGAAAAACTTTTACAAACTCTATTTGCTCTTGTTGTTGTAAACATGAAAAGCCAACATTCAAGTTTCAGCAATTATTATGAACTAACCATACTCACAATAACACGTAGGTCTCACACTTACTCATATCAATAGCATAATCAGCTAGCGAGCCATAATAATAAAACTCGGATGACAACACTTTATCAAAATAATCATAACATGATATAACAAAATGGTATCTCGCTAGCCCTTTCTGAGACCGCAAAACATAAATGCAGAGCACCTTTAAAGATCAAGGACTGACTAAACATTGTAATTCATGGTAAAAGAGATCCAGTCAAGTCATACCCAATATAAACCAATCATAATGAATGCAAACGACAGTGTGCTCTCCAGCGGGTGCTTTTTAATAAGAAGGGTGATGACTCAACATAAAAGTAAATAGATAGGCCCTTCGCAGAGGGAAGCAGGGATTTGTAGAGGTGCGAGAGCTTGATTTTTGAAATAGAGATAAATAATATTTTGAGCGGCATACTTTCACTATCAACGTAACAACTATGAGATGGCTGTATCTTCCATACTACATGCATTATAGGCAGTTCCCAAACAGAATGGTAAAGGTTTATACTCCCCCTCCTCCACAAGCATCAATCCATGGCTTGCTCGAAACAACAAGTGCCTCCAACATTCAACGGGTCCCAGATTTGCTTTGATCTTTTTGGGTCATGGGACTGGGCATCCCGGTTACCGGCCCTTTCTCGTGAACGAGGAGCGAAGTCCACTCCTCTTGAGAATAACCCACCTAGCATGGAAGATATAGGCAGCCATAGTTGCACATGAGCTGCTCGAGCATACAAAACAGAATTTCATTGGAAGGTTTGGAGATTGGCACATACAAATTTACTTGGAACGGCAGGTAGATACCGCATATAGGAAGGTATAGTGGACTCATATGGAACAACTTTGGGGTTTAAGGAGTTTGGATGCACAAGCAGTATTCCCGCTTAGTACAGGTGAAGGCTAGCAAAAGACTAGGAAGCGACCAACTAAGAGAGCGACAACAGTCGTAAACATGCATTAAAATTAATTCACACCGAATATAAGCATGAGTAGGATATAATCCACCATGAACATAAATATCATGAAGGCTATGTTGATTTGATTCAACTACATGCGTGAACATGTGCCAAGTCGAGTCACTCAATTCATTTAAAGGAGGATACCATCCTATTATACCACATCATAATCATCTCAATAGCATGTTGGCACGCAAGGTTAACCATTATAACTCATAGCTAATCAAGTATGGCACAAGCAACTATAATCTCTAAATGTCATTGCAAATATGTTTACTTCATAATAGCTGAATCAGGAACGATGAATCATCATATTTACAAAAACAAGAGAGGTCGAGTTCACACCAGCTTTTCTCATCCCAATGAGTCCATCACATATCATCATTATTGCCTTTCACTTGCACGACCGAACGGTGTGTATAATAATAAGAGTGCATGTGCATTGGACTAAGCTGGAATCTGCAAGCATTCAACTCAAGAGAGAAGACAAGTAATATGGGCTCTAAGTTAAATAAACAATCATGCATATAAGAGCCACTAAGCATTTTCAATATAGTCTTCTTGACCCCCAAAGAAAGGAAAACAAAAATAAAAACTATTTACACGGGAAAGCTTCCAACAAGCAAAAGAAGGACGGGAAATATTTTTGGGTTTTCTTTTTAATTCTACTACAAGCATGGAAAGTAGACTAACTAATTTTTTTATTTTTTTTCTTAAGGTTTATCAAACACACAAGAAGAAAGCTAGAAAAATAAATTTAAACTAACATGGATATTACAATGAAAGAGTATGAGCACCGACATCTAGCAATGAGTGTGTGTGAACATGAATGTAATGTCGGTGGGAAATACGTACTCCCCCAAGCTTAGGCTTTTGGCCTAAGTTGGTCTATTGCCAGGGATAACCTGCCTGATATCCGTAGGTGAAGCTGGGGTCATACTACGATGAAGAATAGTTGGGATCATAATATGATGAAGAGGACTCTGACTGCCACTAGCTGGCAACTGCCTCAGGATCCCAAGAATAAACAGACATTCGTGGAGGCTCCGGTTCCGAGGCTGGTGCAGGATTCCGATAGGCTTGAACAGCCGCCCACGGAACAATGTAAGTACCTGCAGACAAGTTAAACAAAGAGGGAGCAGGCAAAGTAATAGTCTCAGGGTGATGTTTATCAAAGTACAATTTATATTTAAGCGCCCCTTCGCGATTCTTAACAAGAAAATCATGCGCTACCATACTCTTATAATCTAAATAAGCACGGGGCATCGCTATTTCTTCTTTCTCCTCATGCCTAATAGGTATTTCAAAATGTTCAGCTAGGCGTGAAGCATAAATGCCTCCAAAGATGGGGCCCTTAGTACGGTTCATACTCGACCGTCTAGCAACAATTCCACCCATACTAACAGAGTTATTGCGGTATAAACCATGGACCAAAATAATAATATCAGGAATACTAAGGTTCCCACAGTTCCCACGACCAATCAAGCAACGACTAGCAAATAAGGCAAAGTAGCGTAAAACAGGGAAATGTATGCTAGTAATTCTTGCATCAGAAACCTTCCTAGTTTCTCCCACAGTGATAGTGTTAATATAAGCTTCCACTTCATTACGGTGTGATTCATCTAAAGAACCATCGAAAGGTATTTTGCAAACCTCGCAAAATGCAGCTAATGTCATCTCCCTAGCAACATCATATAAATGGAACTCTACTGTTGGAGGTGATTTCTTAGGGAAAAAGTAGAACTTCTGCACAAAAGTATTTGTGAGTAAGAGATACTGATGACGTTGGTCGCGGAGGAAGTTGGTGAGGCCGGTGTTCTCAATCAATAGCTAGAAATCTTCATAAATCCCAGCACTCCTCAAGAAGTCATCGGAAGGTCATTCGCACGGCCGGACCTCCGCGATACGAGGCAGATTAAATTTGGGCTTCTGTTCTTCTTCCTTTTGTTTCTCCTTAGAACTTCGGCTCGACGAGCCCCTCAAAAGTCTCTTCATTATTTCTGAAACAATCTGAAATTTTTAGTAACTTCAAACAAAAGTGAACCAACTTCAATAAGATTGATAGCACCTACTCATACAAGTGCCTAGAGCATATATCAAGCATTAGAACTACTTGGAACCATATATATTTGACATGCAAGCTCAAGAACATGGTCACCTATGCAGCACAAATTTGCAATGAATAAAGCACTAGAACAAAAACTAATTGGACCAATGGAGGAGTCACATACCAAGGAACAATCTCCCCAAGCAGTTTTGCGAGAGGTGCTTTTAGCAAGGAGATCGAAAATCGCAGCAAAAGTTGCTGGAACACGAGCTTGAGTTGGTTTTTCGGGTTTGTGCAAGACAGGGGAAGAAGATGGGTGCAGGAATAAGTGGAGGAGGGCCACCATGGGCCCACGAGGCAGGGGGCGCGCCCAGGGGGGTAGGGCGCGCCCAGGGGGTAGGGCGCGCCCTCCACCCTCGTGACCAGGTGGCAGCTCCCCCCGCGGTAATTTTTGCACTAAAAATCCTTAAATATTCCCGAAAAAATCATATTAAATTGTCATGGCATTCTAAGGTCCTTTATTTTTGGGATATTTTTATATTGCACGGATAAGTCAGGAAACAGACAGAAAAATACTATTTTACTTTATTTCTACTAAAGAACAGAAAATATAAAGAGGGTACAGAAGGTTGTGCTTCTAGTTTCATCCATCTCATGCTCATCAAAAAGAATCCACTAACAAGGTTGATCAAGTCTTGTTAACAAACTCATTCCGATAATCATGGAACCAGAGAAATTTCGAATAACACTATGTTACCTCAACGGGGATATGGACATCCCCAACAAATAAGTATATCATATTTCTTTTTGACAGTAGGAAGAGGAAATTCAAAACCTCCAAATATAATCGATGGAATTTTTCCAATAGAGTTGACACTATAAACTTGAGGTTGTTTCCTCGGAAAGTGCATCGTATCCTCATTACCATTAACATGAAAAGTGACATTGCCTTTGTTGCAATCAATAACAGCCCCTGCAGTATTAAGGAAAGGTCTTCCAAGAATAATAGACATACTATCATCCTCGGGAATATCAAGAATAACAAAGTCCATTAAAATAGTAACGTTTGCAACCACAACAGGTACATCCTCACAAATACCGATAGGTATATGTCGGGGAAACTGATCCACGAACACCTATGGGGATCGGCGGACCGAGCCCCTTTCGATTCGGTGAGGGCGGAGGTTGGACAAAGAGCGGATCGAGGTAGTACACGCGAGCAGTTTTACCCAGCTTCGGGCCGCACGGATGCGTAAAACCCTACTTCTGCTTGTTTGTGTGTATTGAATTCTTGCTCAGGAGCGATGGACGCTGCTAGACTGAGCGTGGGAGTGTTCTTGGTGTTTCGGATGAGCCAAATCGGCCGAACCCCTTCTACGTTGCGCTTGGGCCACCTTTTATACTTTCAAGGGGTCACCCACAGGTGGCAACGTAGGCTAGAAGGGTAAAAATGGAAAAGGATGCGGTAGGTGCAGCTACCGCTACTATGGACACAGTGCACCCTACCTAACTCTGACGGCAGGGGACAAGGTCATTGAACGCCTGTCTGAGTTGCCTAAACAGTGCAAAAAGTGACCGTTAGGAGTGCCACCGTTTGCCACGATGGCCTTCTCTTCATCTCCGCTTGCCACCGCGCACCCCTAGCTGCGCGGCCTCCTGCCACGTGTGCTTGGGAGAGTCCTAGAGCGACACGTTAGCAGGTGTGCTGGAGCGCGGGCATGAAGTGGGGGTTTCCCGCGGCAAGCTCCTTGCCGCGGTCGTCGTCTTGTCGTGTTTGGGAGCTTGTCGCTCACCGGGCCTTGCCGGGACGCAGGGCGCGTCGCGGCAAGCTTTCTTGGTATGCCTTGTGTGGCCTTCCCGGCAAGCTCCTCTTGCCGGGGTCTTGTCCCTTCCCGGCAAGATCCTCTTGCCGGGGCCTGGGTTGGCCTTCTCGGCAAGCTCCTCTTGCCGGGGCCTTGGTTGGCCTTCCCGGCAAGCTTCTCTTGCCGGGGCCTTGGTTTGAGTACTTTGTTCTTGAATGGTCTTCAAGGGAACCACGGAGGGTCTTGGCGGTCACCCGGCAAGCCTTGCCGCGGGGCGCTGCAACTGCCCGTGCACAAGTTCGGGGTACTAGGGTACCCCTTCTCTAGTACACCGACAGTATAGCAGTTGATTTATCAGCCATTTGCAAAGATATTTCAGTAGGTGTCAACTTATTCAAGTCAAGTCTACGATATAAAGAGAGAGGCATAACACTAACACTGGCTCCAAGATCACATAAAGCAGTTTTAACATAATTTCTTTTAATGGAGCATGGTATAGTAGGTACTCCTGGATCTCCAAGTTTCTTTGGTATTCCACCCTTAAAAGTGTAATTAGCAAGCATGGTGGAAATTTCAGCCTCCGGTATCTTTATTTTATTAGTAATGATATCCTTCATATAGTTAGCATAAGGATTTGTTATGAGCACATCAGTCAATCGCATACGCAAAAAGATAGGTCTAATCATTTCAGCAAAGCGCTCAAAATCCTCATCATCCTTTTTCTTGGATGGTTTCAGAGGAAAAGGCATGGGTTTCTGAACCCATGGTTCTCTTTCTTTACCATGTTTTCTAGCAACGAAGTCTCTTTTATCATAACGTTGATTCTTTGATTGTGGGTTATCAAGATCAACAGCAGGTTCAACTTCTACATCATTATCATTACTAGGTTGAGCATCATCATGAACATCATCATTAACATTTTCACTAGGTTCATGTTCATTACCAGATTGTGTTTCAGCATCAGACATAGAGATATCATTTGGATTATCAGGTGGTTCAGCAATAGGTTCACTAGAAGTTTGCATAGTTCTATCATTTTTCTTTTTCTTCCTTTTAGAAGAACCAGGTGCATCAATATTATTTCTTTGAGAATCTTGCTCGATTCCCTTAGGGTG
Organism: Triticum aestivum; assembly: GCF_018294505.1. Classification (NCBI taxonomy): domain Eukaryota; kingdom Viridiplantae; phylum Streptophyta; class Magnoliopsida; order Poales; family Poaceae; genus Triticum; species Triticum aestivum. The sequence goes on from NC_057809.1 coordinate 502,606,008, forward strand.
GCCTTCAGGATACAAAGGTTCCTGAGTCATTCTACCAGTTCTAGTAGCCACTCTAACAGCATAATCATTTTTCTTACTATTCATTTCATCAAGCATTTCTTTCTGAGCTTTAAGTACTTGTTCTACTTGAGTGGTAACCATAGAAGCATGTTTCCTAACAAGTTTAAGTTCACCTCTAATATTATCCATATAATCACTCAAGCGTTTAATCATAAAGGTATTCTGCTTTAATTGTCTACCAAAATAAGCATTAAAGTCATCTTGCTTAAACATAAAGTCATCAAACTCATCCAAGCACTGACTAGCAATTTTAGTAGGAGGGACTTCAACTTTATCATATCTATAGAGAGAATTTACCTTTACTACATGTGTCGGGATATCGGGAGGTTCTTTAGTAAATAAGTAATTGAGATCATATACTTCTTCAATAGGCGGTAAATTAAGACCATGTATTTCTTCAATAGGAGGTAAATTCTTAACATCTTCAGCTTTAATACCTTTTTCTTTCATAGATTTCTTTGCCTCTTGCATATCTTCGGGACTGAGAAATAGAACACCTCTCTTCTTCAGAGTTGGTTTAGGAATAGGCTCAGTAATTAGCTCAGGAGCTGGCTCAGGAGTTGGCTCGGGAGGTGGCTCAGGAGGTGCCCAATTATTTTCATTTGCCAACATATTATTCAATAAAATTTCAGCGTCATCCGGTGTTCTTTCCCTAAAAAGAGAACCAGCACAACTATCCAGGTAATCTCTGGAAGCATCAGTTAGTCCATTATAAAGGATATCAAATATTTCAGGTTTCTTAAGAGGATGATCAGGCAAAGCATTAAGTAACTTGAGAAGCCTCCCCCAAGCTTGTGGGAGACTCTCTTCTTCAATTTGCACAAAATTGTATATTTCCCTCAAAGCAGCTTGTTTCTTATGAGCATGGAAATATTTAGCAGAGAAGTAATAAATCATATCCTGGGGACTTTGCACACAGGCAAGATCAAGAGAATTAAACCATTTCTTAGCATCACCCTTTAATGAGAACGGAAATATTTTGAGTATATAAAAGTGGCGCGATCTCAGATTATTAGTAAATAGGGCAGCTATTTCATCTAACTTACGAAGATGTGCCACAACAGTTTCAGATTCATAGCCATAAAAAGGATCAGACTCAACCAAAGTAATTATATCTGGATCAACAGTAATATCATAATAATCCTGATCAGGAACACAGATAGGTGAAGTAGCAAAAGCAGGGTCGGGTCTCATCCTACCTCTAAAAGATTCCTTACTCCACTTAATTAGTAACCTCTTACATTCAGGTTTATCCGGACAAGCAAGAATAGCTTCATAAGATTCATTATTAAAAAGATAACCCTCGGGAATAACAGGCATAGGTTCATCATCACTAACATCATCGTGTTCAGGTTCACTAATTTCTCTTTCTCTAGACTTAGAAATTTGCTCATCTAGAAATTCACCAAGTGGCACAGTAGTATCAAGCATAGAAGTAGTTTCATCATAAGTATCATGCATAGCAGAGGTGGCATCATCAATAACATGCGACATATCAGAATTCATAGCAGTAGTAGGTTTAGGTGTCGCTACCTTACTCATAACAGAAGGTGAATCAAGTGCAGAGCTAGATGGCAGTTCCTTACCTCCCCTCGTAGTTGAGGGATAAATTTTTGTCTTAGCGTCTTTCAAGTTCTTCATAGTGTCCAGCAGATATAAATCCCAAGTGACTCAAAGAATAGAGCTATGCTCCCCGGCAATGGTGCCAGAAAAAGGTCTTGATAACCCACAAGTATAGGGGATCGCAACAGTTTTTGAGGGTAGAGTATTCAACCCAAATTTGTTGATTCGACACAAGGGGGGCCAAAGAACATTCTCAAGTATTAGCAGCTGAGTTGTCAATTCAACCACACCTGGAAACTTAGTATCTGCAGCAAAGTGTTTAGTAGCAAAGTAATATGATAGTGATGATAACGGTAACAAAGTAAAGACAGCAAAAGTAATGTTTTTGGTATTTTTGTAGTGATTGTAACAGTAGCCACGGAAAAGTAAATAAGCGTGAACCAGTATATGGAAAACTCGTAGGCACCGGATCAATGATGGATAATTATGCCGGATGTGGTTCATCATGTAACAGTCATAACATAGGGTGACACAGAGCTAGCTCCAGTTCATCAATATAATGTAGACATGTATTCCGTAAATAGTCATACGTGCTTATGGAAAAGAACTTCCATGACATCTTTTGTCCTACCCTCACGTGGCAGCGGGGTCCTATTGGAAACTAAGGGATATTAAGGCCTCCTTTTAATAGAGAACCGGAACAAAGCATTAACACATAGTGAATACATGAACTCCTCAAACTATGGTCATCACTGGGAGTGGTCCCGATTATTGTCACTTCGGGGTTGCCGGATCATAACACATAGTAGGTGACTATAGACTTGCAAGATAGGATCTAGAACTCACATATATTCATGAAAACATAATAGGTTTAGATCTGAAATCATAGCACTCAGGCCCTAGTGACAAGCATTAAGCATAGCAAAGTCATAGCAACATCAATCTCAGAACATAGTGGATACTAGGGATCAAACCCTAACAAAACTAACTCGATTACATGATAAATCTCATCCAACCCATCACCGTCCAGCAAGCCTATGATGCAATTACTCATGCACGGCGGTGAGCATCATGAAATTGGTGATGGAGGATGGTTGATGATGACGACGGCGACGAATCCCCCTCTCCGGAGCCCCGAACGGACTCCAGATCAGCCCTCCCGAGAGAGATTAGGGCTTGGCGGCGGCTCCGTATCGTAAAACGCGATGAAACTTTTTCTCTGATTTTTTTCTCCTCAAAAGCCAATATATGGAGTTGGAGTTGGCGTCGGAGGGCCACCAGGGGGCCCACAAGGAGGGGGCGCGCCCCCACCCTCGTGGACAGGGTGTGGGCCCCCTGGTCTTCATCTTTGGCGAGGATTTTTTATTATTTACTCTAAGATATTCCGTGGAGTTTCAGGTCATTCCGAGAACTTTAGTTTTCCGCACATAAAACAACACCATGGCAATTCTGCTGAAAATAGCGTCAGTCCGGGTTAGTTCCATTCAAATCATACAAGTTAGAGTCCAAAACAAGGGCAAAAGTGTTTGGAAAAGTAGATACGACAGAGACGTATCACGGCCAGAGTTCAAACATCGACGGATTCAATGCCACAGCATGCGGGAGGACCAGCGGTTTGCACCTACGAGCTCTACGCGTGCTCACGAACCCTACAGGAACACCCACGGGACCAAAGGATCACCGGAACTTCGTCGGCGACAAGGTCGTGCGGCGGCGCACTCTCAGCCTCGACGAAAACAGTGGCTACGGTGAGAACTAGGCCACGGAATTAGAGGGGAACGGTGCAGGGGCTCACAGGGATCACGATGAGGCGGTCGGCGTGCTCGGGGTAGGCCTGGGGCGACGGGACGGCGACGGCATTCTCCGGCGACCGAAGCTTGAAGACGGAGTTGAGGCGGTCGAGTTGGGGCGTCCGAGTGCTCGAGGCTTGCTCGAGGCGGCATAACGGACGGTGGCAGAGCTTGCAGACTACACGGGGAGGCGAGAGGAGCATGGTGGGCGTGGTGGCAGCGAACGGCGGCGGCGACGGTTCTCGGTCTCGCTTGGGGCCAAGAGACAGAGGAGGGGAGGAGGTCCAGGGAGAGAGGTGGAGTGAGAGGGGATCGAGGGGGATCGCGTGGCAACGTCCAGGACGTCGGGGACACAGACAGGCAGGCAGGAGGTGGCGCGCGCGTGGCCAGGAGGAGGAGAGCACGCGCTCGGCGTCCTCCTGGCAGGAGCTTGAGGACGGTGGCGCTGGTGGGCTGGGCCAATAGTGCCACACTAGGTAGCTGGACTGCCAAGTGGGCTCGGTTGGGCTGCTCAGAAGCTGGGCTGACTACAGTAGCAGGCCGCCAGGTACGTTTCTCCTTTCTCTATTTTATTTCCTGTTTTATATTTTTCTGCAAATTTGTGGCTTTTCTAAAATGCTTAGGCACTTTCAAAAATCACCAAACTGTTCGTGCCCACTGATTAGCATATAACCAACATGGAACATTTCAGTTTAGGATTATTTGGACATCTAAAATATTCTATAGCATTTAAATGCCCCAATGCAAATAGAGTATGATTTAATTCAGTGACCCTATGATGTCCTAGAAATATGTGCACCATTTTTGTCAGAGGTTTAAGACCAAGGCAAAGATGATGAACATTTTAGAAGGGCATTTCAGGTTAATTGAAAAAGATTTTAGTAAATCCTAGTTGGATTAATGGGGTGCTGGGGGTTCTGTCATCCCCATTTCAATTTTCTGAGTAAAGTAGACATGGTGCAACACCATATGTTAGCACTAGGCATTACCAGAACTAGGGATGTGACATGGCGGAGCCAATCTAGGGTTCTGGCGGGGCTGTTCTGCCGGGGAAACTTCCCTCCCGGAGAGGGAAATCATCGCCATTGTCATCACCAACGCTCCTCTCATCGGGAGAGCGCAATCTCCATCAACATCTTCATCAGCACCATCTCATCTCAAAACCCTTGTTCATCTCTTGTATCCAATTCTTGTCTCCAAGTCCGGGATTGATGCTAGTAGGTTGCTAGTAGTGTTAATTACTCATTGTAGTTGATGCTAGTTGGTTTAATTGGTGGAAGATCATATGTTCAGATCCTATATGCATATTAATACCCCCTCTGATTATGAACATGTTTATGCTTTGTGAGTAGTTACTTTTGTTCCTGAGGACATGGGAGAAGTCTTGCTATTAGTAGTCATGTGAATTTGGTATTCGTTCGATATTTTGATGAGATGTATGTTGTCTCTCCTCTAGTGGTGTTATGTGAACGTCGACTACATGACACTTCACCATTGTTTGGGCCTAGAGGAAGGCATTGGGAAGTAATAAGTAGATGATGGGTTGCTAGAGTGACAGAAGCTTAAACTCTAGTTTATGCGTTGCTTTGTAAGGGGCTGATTTGGATCCATATGTTTCATGCTATGGTTAGGTTTACCTTAACACTTTTGTTGTATTTGCGGATGCTTGCAATAAGGGTTAATCATAAGTGGGATGCTTGTTCAAGTAAGGGCAGCACCAAAGCACCGGTCCACCCACATACCAAATTATCAAAGTACCGAATGCGAATCATATGAACGTGATGAAAACTAGCTTGACGGTATTCCCATGTGTCCTCGGGAGCGCTTTACATCTTATAAGAATTTGTCCAGGCTTGTCCTTTGCTACAAAAAGGATTGGGCCACCCAGTTGCACCTTATTTACTTTTCTTACTTGTTGCTCGTTACAAATTATCTTATCACAAAACTATCTGTTACCACTTATTTCAGTACTTGCAGAGAATACCTTGCTGGAAACCGCTTATCATTTCCTTCTGCTCCTCATTGGGTTCGACACTCTTACTTATGGAAAGGACTACGATAGATCCCTCATACTTGTGGGTCATCAAGACTCTTTTCTGGCATCGTTGGCGGGGAGTGAAGCGCCTTTGGTAGGTGGAATTTGGTAAGGAAAAAATTGTATAGTGTGCTGAAATGTACTGTCACTTGTTACTATGGAAAGTAATCCTCTGAGGGGCTTGTTCGGGGTATCTTCACCCCGACCAGTAGAGCAAAGAGTTGCTCCTCAACCTACTGAACCTACTGAAAATGAAAATGCTTGCTTTGAAATTCCTTTGGGTATGGTAGAAAAACTGCTAGCTAATCCTTTTTTAGGAGATGGAACAAAACATCCCGATGAGCATCTAATATATGTGGATGAAGTTTGTGGATTATTTAAGCTTGCAGGTGTACCCGGAGATGTTGTTAAGAAGAAGGTCTTCCCTTTATCTTTGAGGGGAGATGCATCGACATGGTATAGGCTATGTGATGATATGGAGTCTTGGAACTACATACGATTGAAATTGGAATTTCATCAAAAGTTTTATCCTATGCATCTTGTTCATCGTGATCGCAATTATATATATAATTTTTGGCCTCGCGAAGGAGAAAGCATCGCTCTAGCTTGGGGGAGGCTTAAATTAATGTTATATTCATGCCCCAATCATGAGCTCTCAAGAGAAATGATTATTCAAAAAATTTATGCTCGGCTTTCTGGTAACAATCGCACCATGCTTGATACTTCTTGTGCTGGCTCTTTTATGATGAAGACTATTGAATTCAAATGGGATTTATTGGAAAGAATTAAACGCAACTCCGAAGATTGGGACCTTGACAATGGTAAGGAGTCAGGTATGACACCTAGTTTTGATTGTGTTAAATCTTTTATGGATACCGATATTTTTCGTAAATTTAGCACTAAATATGGACTTGACTCTGAGATAGTAGCTTCTTTCTATGAATCTTTTGCTACTTGTGTTGATCTCCCCAAGGAGAAGTGATTTAAATATCATCCTCCCATAGAAGTAAAAGTAGTTGCACCTATTAAAGTTGAAGAAAAGACTATTACTTATAATGATCCTATTGTTCCTACTTCTTATGTTGAGAAACCACCTTTCCCTGTTAGGATAAAGGATCATGCTAAAGCTTCAACTGTGGTTCGTAAAAGCAATATTAAAACATATACACCTCCTGAGCAAGTTAAAGTTGAACCTAATATTGCTATTGTTAAAGATCTCTTGTCTGATAATATAGATGGGCATGTTATTTATTTCTATAATGGAACTGCTAGAATTGCTAAACCTTGTGATAGAGATAAACCTAGACCTGTGGTAGGCATGCCTGTTATTTCTGTTAAAATAGGAGATCATTGTTATCATGGCTTATGTGATATGGGTGCTAGTGCTAGTGCAATACCTTATTCTTTATACCAAGAAGTTATGCATGATATTGCACCTGCTAAGATGGAAGATATTGATGTTACAATTAAACTTGCTAGTAGGGATACTATTTCACCAATGGGAATTGTTAGAGATGTTGAAGTCTTGTGTGGGAAAACTAAATATCATGCTGATTTTCTTGTTCTTGGTTCCCCACAAGATAGTTTTTGTCCCATTATATTTGGTAGACCCTTCTTAAATATTGTTAATGCTACCATAGATTGAAAAAGGGATGTTGTTACTGTCGGTTTAGATGATATGACTCATGAATTTAATTTTTCTAAATTTAGTAGACAACACCATGAAGAAAAATTACCTAGTAAGGATGAAATCATTGGTCTTGCATCTATTGCCGTACCTCCTAGTGATCCTTTAGAACAGTATTTGCTAGACCATGAAAATGATATGTTTATGAATGAAAGAAGGGAATTAGATGAAGTATTCTTTAAGCAGGAACCTATTCTAAAAAACAATTTACCTGTTGAAATCCTAGGGGATCCTCCTCCACCCAAGGGTGATCCCGTGTTTGAGCTTAAACCGTTACCTGATACTCTTAAATATGCTTATCATGATGAGAAAAAGATATATCCTGTTATTATTAGTGCTAACCTTTCAGAGCATGAGGAAGAGAGATTATTGAAAACTCTGAGGAAGCACCACGCTGCTATTGGGTATACTCTTGATGATCTTAAGGGCATTAGTCCCACTCTATGTCAACATAAAATTAATTTGGAAGAAGATGCTAAGCCAGTTCACGATCATCAACGCCGACTGTATCCTAAAATGAAAGAAGTGGTAAGAAAGGAGATACTAAAGCTCCTTGAGGCAGGTATAATTTATCCCGTTGCTGATAGTAAGTGGGTAAGTCCTGTCCATTGTGTCTCTAAGAAGGGAGGTATTATTGTTGTTCCTAATGATAAAGATGAATTGATTCCTCGAAGAATTATTACTGGTTATAGGATGGTAATTGATTTCCGCAAATTAAATAAGGCTACTAAAAAAGATCATTACCCCTTACCTTTTATCGATCAAATACTAGAAAGATTGTCTAAACGTACACATTTTTGCTTTCTAGATGGTTATTCTGGTTTCTCTCAAATACCTGTGTTAGCCAAAGATCAATCAAAGACTACTTTTACATGCCCTTTTGGTACTTTTGCTTATAGACGTATGCCTTTTGGTTTATGTAATGCACCTGCTACCTTTCAAAGATGCATGATGGCTATATTCTCTGACTTTTGTGAAAAGATTTGTGATGTTTTCACGGATGACTTTTCTGTTTATGGATCTTCTTTTGATGATTGCTTGAGCAACCTTGATCGAGTTTTGCGGAGATGTGAAGAAACTAATCTTGTCTTGAATTGGGAAAAGTGCCACTTTATGGTTAATGAAGGTATTGTCTTGGGGCATAAAGTTTCTGAAAGAGGTATTGAAGTTGATAAAGCCAAGGTTGATGCTATTGAAAAGATGCCATGTCCCAAGGACATCAAAGGTATAAGAAGTTTCCTTGGTCATGCCGGTTTTTATAGGAGGTTCATCAAGGACTTCTCAGAAATCTCTCAGCCTCTGACTAATTTATTACAAAAAGATATACCATTTGTCTTTGATGATGATTGTGTAGAAGCATTTGAAATACTCAAGAAAGCATTGATCTCTGCACCTATTGTTCAGCCACCTGATTGGAATTTACCCTTTGAAATTATGTGCGATGCTAGTGATTATGCTGTAGGTGTTGTTCTAGGACAAAGAGTTGATAAGAAACTAAATGTTATTCAATATGCCAGTAAAACTCTAGACAATGCTCAAAGAAATTATGCTACTATCGAAAAAGAATTCTTAGCAGTTGTATTTGCTTGTGATAAGCTTAGACCTTATATTGTTGATTCTAAAGTAACTATTCACACTGATCATGCTGCTATCAAATATCTTATGGAAAAGAAAGATGCTAAACCTAGACTGATTAGATGGGTTCTCTTGCTTCAAGAATTTGATTTACATATTGTTGATAGAAAAGGAGCTGAGAACCCCGTTGCAGACAACTTGTCTAGGCTAGAAAATGTGCTTGATGACCCACTACCTGTTGATGATAGCTTTCCTGATGAGCAATTAAATGTCATAAATACTTCTCATACTGCTCCATGGTATGCTGACTATGCTAATTACATTGTTGCTAAGTTTATACCACCTAGTGTCACATACCAGCAAAAGAAAAAGTTCTTCTATGATTTGAGGCATTACTTTTGGGATGACCCACATCTTTATAAAGAAAGAGTAGATGGTGTTATTAGACATTGTGTACCTGAGCATGAACAGGAACAGATCCTACGCAAGTGTCACTCCGAAGCTTATGGAGGACACCATGCTGGAGATAGAACTGCACATAAGGTACTGCAATCTGGTTTTTATTGGCCTACTCTCTTCAAGGATGCCTGTAAGTTTGTCTTATCTTGTGATGACTGTCAAAGAATTGTTAATATTGGTAGACATCAAGAAATGCCTATGAATTATTCACTTGTTATTGAACCATTTGATGTTTGGGGCTTTGACTATATGGGACTCTTTCCTTCCTCTATTGGTAATACACATATTTTAGTTGTTGTTGATTACGTTACTAAGTGGGTAGAAGCTATTCCAACTAGTAGTGCTGATCATAACACCTCTATTAAAATGCTTAAAGAAGTTATTTTTCCAAGGTTTGGAGTCCCTAGATATTTAATGGCTGATGGTGGCTCACATTTTATTCATGGTGCTTTCCATAAAATGCTTGCTAAATATGATGTTAATCATAGAATTGCATCTCCTTATCACCCTCAGTCTAGTGGTCAAGTAGAATTGGGCAATAGAGGACTCAAATTAATTTTGCAAAAGACTGTTAATAGGTCCAGAAAGAATTGGTCCAAGAAACTTGATGATGCATTATGGGCCTATAGAACTGCATATAAAAATCCTATGGGTATGTCTCCGTACAAAATGGTCTATGGAAAAGCATGTCACTTACCTCTCGAACTAGAACACAAGGCTTATTGGGATATTAAAGAACTTAATTATGATTTTAAACTTGCCGATGAGAAGAGGTTATTTGATATTAGCTCACTTGATGAATGGAGAACCCAAGCCTACGAAAATGCCAAGTTGTTTAAAGAAAAAGTTAAAAGATGGCATGACAAAAGGATACAGAAGCATGAGTTTAATGTAGGTGATTATGTATTGCTATACAACTCTCGTTTAAGATTTTTTGCAGGAAAACTTCTCTCTAAATGGGAGGGTCCTTACGTTATCGAGGAGGTCTACCATTCCGGTGCCGTAAAAATCAATAACTTCGAAGGCACAAATCCGAAAGTGGTGAACGGTCAAAGAATCAAACACTATATCTCATGTAATCCCATAAATGTTGAAACCAATATTATTGAAACCGTAACCCCGGAGGAATACATAAAGGACACTTTCCGGAACGTTTCAGACTCCAAAAAGGAATAGGTATGTGGTACGGTAACTAAACCAACTCCAAAATAGTTTTAAGGCAATATTTCACCGTTTTGGAATATTTAGAAAAATAGAAAATAAGTAGCAGTCCGGAAAGGACACGATGGCTCCACGAGGGTGGAGGGCGCGCCCTACCCCCTGGGCGCCCCCTACCTCGTGGGCACCTCGTGTGCTCTCCGGACTCCGTTTTCTTACAGGACATGTATTTTGGTCGGTAAAAATTCATTATATAATCTCCCGGGGGTTTTGACTCCCGTATCACGCAAAAATCCCTTGTCTTTGTTTTGAGCTGTCCTGCTGCAGACAGAGCAACATGTCGTCCCAGGATTCGGAAGGAGAAAGCTACGTGGCTGATTACCTTGCAGATCCTAAGATCTATGGGGATGTGGAGCATTGTGGTTGGACTACGGAAGAAGAAGAGGAGTATGAACCCAAGGGAAAGGAGGAGACGAGCTCAGATGAATACGAAGTCCCACTACCTCAACCTGGGGACACGCATGTGGAGTTCAAAAAGTCAAGTCTCCCGGATAGAGTAAAGAAACCTAAGATCGAGTTTATCCCTTTTCGCCTTTTGTAGGAGAACAAGCAGGAACTATGCAAAAAGATACTGAGCCTGGAACAGGAGATCGAGGACCCAAGGGACCAAAATTCCGTCCTCAAACATAAGTTAAGGAAGAAGCCTACGCCATCAACAAAATCTCCACCGTCTCCACCAACAAGGAAGAATTGAGTATCTGGTATGGGCACTCCACTTGGCAACTGCCAAGCTTGGGGGAGTGCCCCGGTATCGTATCACTATCACTTTTATCTTTACCGTTTTTCTTAGTTCGATCCTTTTGGTAATATCTTGATCTAGTAGAATAAAAGTTCTTAGTATGATATAGTTGTGAGTTTTGCTTTATTATCCTTCTATGTAATCGAGTCCGTGAGCTATATAATAAAGATTAGTGTTGAGTCAAGGGCTTGATTATTTTGCCATGATCCTAAAGGAATAAAAGAAAAGAGAAAGAAATAAAAAGAAACAAAGAAATCATGTGACTCTTATGGAGAGTAATGGGCTCACATAGAAAGAGTATGATGAACAAAAGTTGTTGAGAGTTGACAAACATAGTTTTGGTCATCGTTGCAATTAATAGGAAGTAATAAAGAAAGAGAGTTCTTCACATATAAATATACTATCTTGGACATCTTTTATGATTGTGAGCACTCATTAAAATATGACATGCTAAAGAGTTGACATTGGACAAGGAAGACAACGTAATGGATTATGTTTTCTTACATCTGAGATAAATTATATTGTCTTGGATCCTCCAACATGTTGAGCTTGCCTTTCCCCCTCATGCTAGCCAAATTCATTGCACCAAGTAGAAATACTACTTGTGCTTCCACATACCCTTAAACCAGTTTTGCCATGAGAGTCCACCATACCTACCTATGGATTGAGTAAGATCCATCAAGTAAATTGTCATCGGCGCAAGCAATAAAAATTGCTCTCTAAATATGTATGATCGATTGGTGTGGAAGAAATAAGCTTTATACGATCGTGTGATATGGAAGTAATAAAAGCGACAGAGTGCATAATAAAGGTCCATATCACAAGTGGCAATATAAAGTGACTGAGACGCCCCCAATTTGACCGTACACTAATCATACACGCAAACGTCTACGACCAAGATCAGGGACTCACGGGAAGATATCACAACACGACTCAACAAATAAAAATAAGTCATACAAGCATCATATTACAAACCAGGGGCCTCGAGGGCTCGAATACAAGAGCTCGATCATAGACGAGTCAGCGGAAGCAACAATATCTGAGTACAGACATAAGTTAAACAAATTTGCCTTAAGAAGGCTAGCACAAACTGGGATGCAGACCGAAAGAGGCGCAGGCCTCCTGCCTGGGATCCTCCTAAAATACTACTGGTCATCGTCAGCGGCCTGCACGTAGTAGTAGGCACCTCTAGAGTCAACGGCGGCGTCTGGCTCCTGGACTCCATCGTCTGGTCGCAGAAATCGGGTATAGGAAGGGGGGAAAGAGGGAAGAAAGCAACCATGAGTACTCATCCAAAGTACTCGCAAGCAAGGAGCTACACTACATATTTATGCATTGGTATCAAATGGAAAAGGGGTATCATATGTGGACTGAACTGCAGAATGCTAGAATAAGAGGGGGATAGCTAGTCCTGTCGAAGACTGCGCTTCTGGCCACCTCCATCTTGCAGCATGTACAAGAGAGTAGATGGTAAGTTCACCCAATATCATCGCATAGCATAATCCTACCCGGCAATCCTCTCCTCATCGCCCTGTTAGAGAGCGATCACCGGGTTGTATCTGGCACTTGGAAGGGTGTGTTTTATTTAGTATCTGGTTCTAGTTGTCATAAGGTCAAGGTACAACTCCAATTCGTCCTGTTACGAAGATCATGGCTATTCGAATAGTTTAACTTCCCTGCAGGGGTGCACCACATAACCCAACACGCTCGATCCCATTTGGCCGGACACACTTTCCTGGGTCATACCCGGCCTCGGAAGATCAACACGTCGCAGCCCTACCTAGGCACAACAGAGAGGTCAGCATGCCGGTCTAAATCCTATGGCGCAGGGGTCTGGGCCCATCGCCCTTTGCACACCTGCACGTTGCGAACGCGGCCGGTGAGAAGACCTAGCAACCTCCATTACAAAGGAAGTTGTGTTACACGGTCCAACCCAGCGCGCGTCGCTCAGTCGCTGACGTCACGAAGGCTTCGGCTGATACCACGACGTCGAGTGCCCATAACTGTCCCCGCGTAGATGGTTAGTGCGTATAGGCCAGTAGCCAGACTCAGATCAAATACCAAGATCTCGTTAAACGTGTTATCTTGAAGACACTGCGAACGCCGACCAGGCCCAGGCCCACCTCTCTCCTAGGTGGTCTCAACCTGCCCTGTCGCTCCGCCACAAAGATCCACCCAGAGGGCCATCGGGACAAAGGTCCTTTCAGCCCCCAATCCGTGAATCACTCGCGGGTACTCCTCGAGCCAACCCGACTTTAGTCATCACATGTATCATGTATAAAGTATAGGTATATACCCGTGATCAACTCCGATTGTTCACGGCCCGATAGTATAGCATGGCAGACGGACAAGAATGTATGGCCACTGATGATAAACTAGCATCCTATACTAAGCATTTAGGATTGCAGGTAAGGTATCAACAGTTGTAGCAACAATGACAGGCTATGCATCAGGATAGGATTAACGGAAAGCAGTATCATGCTACACTACTCTAATGCAAGCAGTATAGAGGATAGTAGGCGATATATGGTGATCAAGGGGGGGCTTGCCTGGTTGCTCTGGCAAGAGAGAGTGGTCGTCAACACCGTAGTCGTACTCGGTAGCAGCGGCGAGAGAAGAGGGGGAAGAAACAATAAATATAATGCAAACAAATGCATGATGATGCATGACATGACAAAGCGTGATGCTAGGTGTGCCCTAACGCGGTACGAGGTGGTACCGATGAAGGGGGAAAACATCCGGGAACGTATTCCCGGTGTTTCGCGTTTTCGGACAGATGAACCGGAGGGGGAAAGTTGCGTGTTCAGTATGCTAGGGATGCGTGGCGGACAAACGGGTTGCGTATCTGGATTCGTCTCATCATTCTGAGCAACTTTGATATATAAAGTTTTCCGATCCGAGCTACGGTTTATTTTCTATGAATTTCTAAAGTTTAAAATGTTTTCTAGAATTTCGAAATTTCTACCAAGGCTTAGAATCTGTTTATTGACTAGCCAATTTGTGAGGGCTATAATGGGTTATTCATAGCTCTACTGGGGATGATTCCAATAGATGTTTTACTCTACTCCAAGATTACTACCAATACATGCCATCTAATGGCATGAACAGTGCACTTAGCTAGTCCAAATACAGCCCCAAACTAGCCTAGTTAGTGATCTGTTTTTTTAGTTTTCTTTGTTAATTAAGATTCACTTTTGTCATTTTTGTAGCAATTAATCCATGCACCTAACAGACTTGTTCCAGTGAGATTAAATGGAGTTGGTCAAGTGTACAAACTATTCCCATCATTTTTATTTATTTTCGAAGTGATTTGCTATCTATTTTGTTGATGCAAAAAGGGCTAGTCAATAAGCAGCAGCAGTACAAAGCTAGCTACCCCTACAGTAACATTCAGTTACTATAGCGCAGTAGCAGCAGAAGTGGATGCGGCCACACTGCACGCACACACAATGCTAGAGCTAAGAGAATATTGCATTTTGTGATTTTTGTAGGATTTAATCCATGCATCAAATAAATTTGGTCCAGTGGGGTAAACTGAAGTTTGTCAAGTGTACTTCCTACACATATTATTTTTACTCATTTTAGCACTTGATTAGCTATTGTTTATGGGCTGTTCAGATAGCTAAACGGTGTAGCAGCACAAAAGCTTGCTACCGCTACAGTAACTGAATGTTACTGTAGCAGAGCAGCAGCAGAGTGTAGCGGCGCGATGCGGGCGCTAGGCAGCGGCGGCGAGCAGCAGAGGAGCTGTAGCAGCGAGCAGCAGCAAAGCAGGGGAGAGGTTGCGGGTGCGCGCGTGCGACAGCGGCAGTGGCCACGGCGCGAAGCAGCAACAGGCGAGTAGGCAGCGCGAGTGGGGAGGCAGAGGAGGAGCGGTCAGGCGCAGGTCAAGCACCATGGGCGCGACCAGTGTGGCGTGCATGCGCAGCGGCGAGGCGAGTAGGCGAGACGAGCGGGGCGGTAGGGCGACGACCATGACACGGCGACAGCGTGCGCGCGGGCGTGCTGCGACAGGCAGCAGGTGCAGCAGGCAAAGGCGTGCATGGGTGGGCACGCACAGACGTGGCCGGGCGCAGCCGATCGCGGACAGAGGCGTGCGGTGCGGGAAGGGCTTGGCCTAGGCGCACGCGTGCGAGGGCACCGCCCGGGGCGGCCAGAGGTCTGGACTACGGCGGCGACTAGCGGCGTCCGACGCGGTGCTCGATGAAAGCTTCACTGCAGAGCACATGCGAGCAAGCCGCGTGGTGAAATCGATTCAACGGAGTGCCTGGAGCACGCATGCATCGCGGACGGGTCCAGAGAGGCCCTGCGTGCTTGACCTCATCGGCCATGGCGGACGGTGGTGCGACAACTCATGGGGACGTCGCTACGGAAAGAAATCGAGCATGGGTTGAGAGGGAAAACGACAATGAGCTCACAGCGGAGCTTGGAGAAGGCATGACGAGGCTGAAGCTCGTTGGAGAGGCGCGAATCGAGCGGCGTCGACCGGCGGATGCAGTCGGGGAAGGAGGCGGATGGAGACGGCTTGACCCGGTGCTTGCAGTTGGTGTAGAAGAGGACACGGTGCTCCTGGACAGCTTGGAACGGCGCGGGGGAGCCAGTGGCCGCGACGACGGCGATGTGCCAGCGACGAGCCCACTCGGGCAAACGAAACAGAGAGGGAGGCTGCGAGAGGGAGAAGGTGGCGGCTAGGGTTCGACAGCGGGAGAGAGGAGGGGCTCGGGGGGGGGGGGGGCTTTATCCTCTCAGGGGGCATCGCCGGATGGTCGCCGTGTGGCCATCCGCGGCCATGGACGGGGCGCACACGTCCACGGCGCTCCTGGTGAGCACTAGGAAGGAGGAGGTGGCAAGGTGGGCTGGGCTCCCACTGTTGACATAGAGCCCAGTTCACTAGTAGTTTAGGGTTTTTTTATGTTTCTTTTATTCCTTCTCTGATTTGTAAATTGTTAGGCCATCCATTCACTTATGTAAAATATGAGACTTGGCTCGATAAATTACTTGCAATATTTAGCACTGCCAGAAAAAGGTTTCGTGATCAAATGATTTCATTTGAATTTTTAATAAATGATTTGGCACTTTAAAATTCTGCTTTGGTGCTATTTCATGTTGTTTAAGTCACATAATGAATTCAGGTGATGTTTTATTTCTAAAGATAATTAGTTATGAATTATTTCATATTTAATGAACATTTTATTTTCTAATTTGAACAACTTTTATTTTTCACTTTAAATTTGAATTGGAATTGGAAACAAGATATGATGCAAATGATGATCAAGCATAGTTAATCATGGTGACTTGGCATAATCAGAGGGTGATCACTGTGGTGTGAGGCTGGGGATGTTACAAATCTCCTCCACTACAAGAAATCTCGTCCCGAGATTTAAGTGGAGCAGTAAAGGGTAACTTCGGAAGAACTAACCCTTATAGGGTTAATTATCTGGTGGACAATTCAGGGAATGTGGCAGAAGTATCTCTTGAGTTGAAACTCAAGAATACACCGAGAGAAAAGTAAGAAAGTACCATGAGAAGTTTCAAGAAGGTGGGCAATCGTTCAGTGCCTGAAACAGGGCATGAAAGGGGGTTCATAGCAACGGGAATAAGTATTGTGTCTGATACCAGAGTTGATGATCTGATCGGAAGGTGGCTCATGAATTACGTTTGAGGCCACGCGCGAGGAATAACTTTGGGAACAGGGGGTGTACATGAGAGTCAGGTTTCGATCTTGTGGAACTGTGGGTTATGGGCCCACCATGTGGGTTAAAAGTAGAAAGGCTGTTGACATCTTGCATGGTCATGTAAGCAAGGCATGTCAGAGGTTAGTCTGTCGGTTATGTCGACAACAACATCAGTACCAAGGGCGAGGGACGAAGAGAACCATTTTCCTGCTCGTTGAACGAGGCGGACCAATAGGCAAAGTTCTCGTCCATCGGTGGTTACCGGAATGTCATCAACCAAAGTAACAGGGTCTTACTGACAGAGTGGTACAACAAGGTGTTAACATAAGCAGGGAAATATTACAGCTTACATAATATAGATCATAAGAAAGGTTAAACCAAACAATGGAGAGAAAAATATGATTATCAGATTAATCAGAACAATGGAAAGGAAAATGTGTTTAAACACATATTTCAAGGGTATATCCTTCCCAAGGAGAAGCAGAGCACGATATCCATGACATGATATAATGTAGAAAACTCTTTAGGTAAGGGAGAGAAATTTCAGGACATTACCCATACAGTGGTGTTTGGATAATTGAGCAGGAAACATTTAACATTAGGCTTTAAATGTTCTTGTTGAAAATTGGAGTACATATATATGCTTCGAGATAGCATTGACATGGTCTTGAGGCAAAGGTCAGACTGTGGAACACACAAAGGATCCATCAGGAATAACTTGTAGAATAAGTCTTACAATTTCCTCATGGAAGAATGGATAACCTTGCTGAAAAGGAATCTATAACCATAGGGCCTCCGGCCGGGTGTGCTAAGCACGACGTCCTGGATATAAAAGATGGTAATACTCCAAGGTAAAGAAGAACAAATGTTGGATATCAAGGAACTCAAGGTATAACACAGAACACAAACAAGTTTGTGTTGGAGGGAAGGCAATAAAGTTGTCGATGATAACACAATTCATCGAGGGGCAAGGATGGTATTTCTCATCTTGACTTCGATTGATATCCTAGAAGAGCTCATAAGATTGATGATGATCACGACACAATTGTTGAGAGATTTCATGAAGATGTAATCCATCGGCGATGACATCAAGTCAAGAGAATGATGAACCGAAAGGTTATTGGAACCACGGGTATGACACAAACTCGAAACCAAGTTTGTGGTTTAAGGAGAAATGATATGATGAGGAAACTCGACGTAAGCTTAGCTCATCATCGAAAATTGTGCTCCGGGAAGAAGGACCAGGTAGAACAGTTAAGAGCAGCACGATAAGGATATAGCCAATCAAGCAAGGAATGACTTGAAGGATTATTAAACTCATAAGCAACAAAAATTGTTTAGGGTTATTGAATCGGTGTGCGGACTCGATTCACTATTCGGTGTTCTCAGTTGACGACAACCCAGAACCTAGGAACAATTGGATCCGGTGAGTGATAATAGTTGATGAAGAACCCATAAGAAGTTATGATGTCCCATGATATTCTTGAGATACCAGGGTGTAATACTCGATGGTAGATCAAAGTAAAGGTTGGACTGGTGTATTGGTCCTCACAAGACAAGTGCTTAAACTTGCCCGAGAAATGGGTTCAAAGAAGAACATATGGTCGGAACCACGATTGCAAGGATCAATTCACAGATACCAAATGATATTATATCAAGGGGATAGTTATTATTACAAGAAGCTTCCATGATAGGATATACATCATGTCCAAGGGCATGAACACAAGTTCAAGGTCGACTCCCACTTACTCAATGCATAACCTTCCATTCACCTCTCGCTTTTCGAAAATGACATTAGTTATTGAAAGTGTTAACTGGTGCAATACCAGATAAGTATGACCCGTGAAATCTTTCTGGTTCACATCGATTAGGGAAGGCGTTGGTTCAACCCATCGGGGCATCTTAAGAACATATACCACAAACTTCGGAGTAAACAATACAAGCTCAAAAGTAGAGTAGGATTATCATAGCAGAGGATACAAATTACCAAAGGCATTATATACCCATGGAAAGGCTCACAAGGTTATTGAATATGAAGGACACTGTCGGATAATAATCCAACAAGGGGTCTTGTGGTCTACAACGGAGCTGATGCGAGTATCGATACTCAATGAGAGGAAGAAGGAATTTAAGGGCATCGGATAATAGAAACAACTGACTAATTCAAAGATCAAATGGAAAGGAACTATCATTTCCAATTCAAGGGATCAGAAGCAATGCTCCAGCTCATGTTTAAAATGGCGTCTGAGCCGGAAGGATGAATTTTAGGATCTGGTTGAGGATTGTGAGCATTCGAAATTTATTGAATCGATGGACTCAAGATGATAGTGACAAGGGATGCCAATAAGATTACTATACTTATGGGATTAACCATAATGCAAACAAGCGAGAATCTCAAGAGCAATAAGCTGTTGAGGATTTTCGGAAGATCAAATAGTATTTCGAAGACTTTGGTGAAACACATGAACAACTAGGGAGAAACAAATCCTCGGTGTGTGTGTGTGAGGATTAATTTGTAGGTGTATTCAGGTGACAAGGAACTGCAAGGCAGTAGGCACAAGGATTCTCGGAACAACAACAAGTATTTTGAGGTATCTTGTAATAACAAGAGCAACCGGGGACTAAGGTAAGAATGGCAAGTGCATGTAGTTATCTATACGGGATGACGGTGGAAGGGAATTGCAAACGCAATGAGCACAAGTTCTCAGGATAACATCAGAGAGTATCTTCTGAATCTTCTGGTGGAGTAGGCGATCATTTGTAATAAGGGGCTCTTCGGGAGGAAGTAATTACGAGAACCTAGAGTTAGAGTTAGCAAAACCTTTTAACCCGAATAGAAGAGAGATCAGAGTCCCAAAGTATAGACAAGGAATAAACGATCCTAATACCACCCAATGGCGACGTGGGCCCATGGGCCTCACATCCATGTTAGTAAAAGTTTTGCAATGTCTAGACTCAACTTCGGCCAAGGAGTTGGAAGGGAATTCCTACAGGCAGTCAGCTCTGATATTGAGACGCCCCCAATTTGACCGTACACTAATCATACACGCAAACGTGTACGACCAAGATCAGGGACTCACGGGAAGATATCACAACACGACTCTACAAATAAAAATAAGTCATACAAGCATCATATTACAAGCCAAGGGCCTCGAGGGCTCGAATACAAGAGCTCGATCATAGACGAGTCAGCGGAAGCAACAATATCTGAGTACAGACATAAGTTAAACAAATTTGCCTTAAGAAGGCTAGCACAAACTGGGATACAGACCGAAAGAGGCGCAGGCCTCCTGCCTGGGATCCTCCTAAACTACTCCTGGTCATCGTCAGCGGCTTGCACATAGTAGTAGGCACCTCCAGAGTCAACGGTGGCGTCTGGCTCCTGGACTCCATCGTCTGGTCGCAGCAATAGGGTATAGGAAGGGGGGAAAGAGGGAAGAAAGCAACCATGAGTACTCATCCAAAGTACTCGCAAGCAAGGAGCTGCACTACATATTTATGCATTGGTATCAAATGGAAAAGGGGTATCATATGTGGACTGAACTGCAGAATGCCGGAATAAGAGGGGGGTGGCTAGTCCTATCGAAGACTACGCTTATGGCCACCTCCATCTTGCAGCATGTAGAAGAGAGTAGATGGTAAGTTCACCCAATATCATCGCATAGCATAATACTACCCGGCGATCCTCTCCTCGTCGCCCTGTTAGAGAGCGATCACCGGGTTGTATCTGGCACTTGGAAGGGTGTGTTTTATTTAGTATCTGGTTCTAGTTGTCATAAGGTCAAGGTACAACTCCAAGTCGTCCTGTTACCGAAGATCACGGCTATTCGAATAGTTTAACTTCCCTGCAGGGGTGCACCACATAACCCAACACGCTCGATCCCATTTGGCCGGACACACTTTCCTGGGTCATACCAGGCCTCGGAAGATCAACACGTTGCAGCCCTACCTAGGCACAACAGAGAGGTCAGCACGCCAGTCTAAATCCTATGGCGCAGGGGTCTGGGTCCATCGCCCTTTGCACACCTGCACGTTGCGAACGCGACCGGTGAGCAGACCTAGCAACCTCCATTACAAAGGAAGTTGCGTTACGCGGTCCAACCCAGCGCGCGCCGCTCAGTCGCTGACGTCACGAAGGCTTCGGGTGATACCACGACGTCGAGTGCCCATAATTGTCCCCGCGTAGATGGTTAGTGCGTATAGGCTAGTAGCCAGACTCAGATCAAATACCAAGATCTCGTTAAACGTGTTATCTTGAAGACACCGCGAACGCCGACCAGGGCCAGGCCCACCTCTCTCCTAGGTGGTCTCAACCTGCCCTGTTGCTCCACCACAAAGATCCACCCAGAGGGACGTCGGGACAAAGGTCCTTTCAGCCCCCAATCCATGAATCACTCGCGGGTACTCCTCGAGCCAACCCGACTTTAGTCATCACATGTATCATGTATAAAGTATAGGTATATACCCGTGATCAACTCCCGAGTGATCATGGCCCGATAGTATAGCAGGGCAGACGGACAAGAATGTATGGCCACTGATGATAAACTAGCATCCTATACTAAGCATTTAGGATTGCAGGTAAGGTATCAACAGTTGTAGCAACAATGACAGGCTATGCATCAGGATAGGATTAACGGAAAGCAGTATCATGCTACACTACTCTAATGCAAGCAGTATAGAGGATAGTAGGCGATATATGGTGATCAAGGGGGGGGGCTTGCCTGGTTGCTCTGGCAAGAGAGAGTGGTCGTCAACCCCGTAGTCGTACTGGGTAGCAGCGGCGTCGGTCTCGGTGTCTTGCAAGAGAAGAGGGGGAAGAAACAATAAATATAATGCAAACAAATGCATGACGATGCATGACATGACAAAGCGTGATGCTAGGTGTGCCCTAATGCGGTACGAGGTGGTACCGGTGAAGGGGGAAAACATCTGGGAACGTATTTCCGGTATTTTGCGTTTTCGGACAGATGAACCGGAGGGGGAAAGTTGCGTGTTCGGTATGCTAGGGATGCGTGGCGGACGAACGGGTTGTGTATCCGGATTCGTCTCGTCGTTCTGAGCAACTTTCATATATAAAGTTTTCCGATCCGAGCTACGGTTTATTTTCTATGAATTTCTAAAGTTTAAAATGTTTTCTAGAATTTCGGAATTTCTACCAAGTCTTAGAATCTGTTTATTGACTAGCCAATTTGTGAGGGCTATAATGGGTTATTCATAGCTCTACTAGGGATGATTCCTATAGATGATTTACTCTACTCCAAGATTACTACCAATACATGCCATCTGATGGCATGAACAGTGCACTTAGCTAGTCCAAATACAGCCCCAAACTAGCCTAGTTAGTGATCTGTTTCTTCAGTTTTCTTTGTTAACAGAAGATTCACTTTTGTCATTTTTGTAGCAATTAATCCATGCACCTAACAGACTTGTTCCAGTGAGATGAAATGGAGTTGGTCAAGTGTACAAACTATTCCCATCATTTGTATTTATTTTCGAAGTGATTTGCTGTCTATTTTGTTGATGCAAAAAGGGCTAGTCAATAAGCAGCAGCAGTACAAAGCTAGCTACCCCTACAGTAACATTCAGTTACTGTAGCGCAGTAGCAGCAGAAGTGGACGCGGCCACACTGCATGCACACACAATGCTAGAGCTAAGAGAATATTGCATTTTGTGATTTTTGTAGGATTTAATCCATGCATCAAATAAATTTGGTCCAGTGGGGTAAACTGAAGTTTGTCAAGTGTACTTCCTACACATATTATTTTTACTCATTTTAGCACTTGATTAGCTATTGTTTATGGGCTGTTCAGATAGCTAAACGGCGTAGCAGCACAAAAGCTAGCTACCGCTACAGTAACTGAATGTTACTGTAGCGGAGCAGCAGCAGAGTGTAGCGGCGCGATGCGGGCGCTAGGCAGCGGCGGCGAGCAGCAGAGGAGCTGCAGCAGCGAGCAGCAGCAAAGCAGGGGAGAGGCTGCGGGCGGGCGCGTGCGACAGCGGCAGTGGCCACGGCGCGAAGCAGCAACAGGCGAGTAGGCAGCGCGAGTGGGGAGGCCGAGGAGGAGCGGTCAGGCACAGGTCAAGCGCCATGGGCGCGACCAGTTCGGCGTGCACGCGCAGCGGCGAGGCGAGTAGGCGAGCCGAGCGGGGCGGTAGGGCGACGACCATGACACGGCGACAGCGTGCGCGCGGGCGTGCTGCGACGGGCAGCAGGTGCAGCAGGCAAAGGCGTGCGTGGGTGGGCGTGCACAGACGTGGCCGGGCGCAGCCGATCGCGGCCACAGGCGTGTGGTGCGGGAAGGGCTTGGCCCGGCGTACGCGTGCGAGGGCACCACCCGGGGCGGCCAGAGGTGTGGACTACGGCGGCGACTAGCGGCGGCCGACGCGGTGCTCGATGAAAGCGTCACTGCAGAGCACACGCGAGCAAGCCGTGTGGTGCAATCGATTCAACGGAGTGCCTGGAGCATGCATGCATCGCAGATGGGTCCAGAGAGGCCCTGCGTGCTTGACCTCATCGGCCATGGCGGACGGTGTTGCGACAACTCATGGGGACGTCGCTACGGAAAGAAATCGAGCATGGGTTGAAAGGGAAAACGACAATGAGCTCATAGCAGAGCTTGGAGAAGGCACGACGAGGCTGGAGCTCGTTGGAGAGGCGCGAATCGAGCGGCGTCGACCGGCGGGTGCAGTCGGGGAAGGAGGCGGATGGAGACGGCCCGACCCGGTGCTTGCAGTTGGTGTAGAAGAGGACGCGGTGCTCCTGGACAGCTTGGAACGGTGCGGGGGAGCCAGTGGCCGCGACGACGGCGATGTGCCAGGGACGAGCCCACTCGGGTGAACGAGACAGAGAGGGAGGCTGCGAGAGGGAGAAGGTGGCGGCTAGGGTTCGACAGCGGGAGAGAGGAGGGGCTCGGGGGGGGGGGGGGCTTTATCCTCTCAGGGGGCATCGCCGGATGGTCGCCGTGTGGCCATCCGCGGCCATGGACGGGGCGCGCACGTCCATGGCGCTCCTGGTGAGCAGTAGGAAGGAGGAGGTGGCGAGGTGGGCTGGGCTCGCACTGTTGACATAGAGCCCAGTTCACTAGTAGTTTAGGGTTTTTTTATGTTTCTTTTATTCCTTCTCTGATTTGTAAATTGTTAGGCTATCCATTCACTTATGTAAAATATGAGACTTGGCTCGATAAATTACTTGCAATATTTAGCACTGCCAGAAAAAGGTTTCGTGATCAAATGATTTCATTTGAATTTTTAATAAATGATTTGGCACTTTAAAATTCTGCTTTGGTGCTATTTCATGTTGTTTAAGTCACATAATGAATTCAGGTGATGTTGTATTTCTAAAGATAATTAGTTATGAATTATTTCATATTTAATGAACATTTTATTTTCTAATTTGAACAACTTTTATTTTTCACTTTAAATTTGAATTGCAATTTGCATTGGAATTGGAAACGAGATATGATGCAAATGATGATCAAGCATAGTTAATCATGGTGACTTGGCATAATCAGAGGGTGATCACTATGGTGTGGGGCTGGGGATGTTACAGTGACGCTCTTTCGCATTAGGATTTTGTGCATCCAACCATAAAAGCGCATGACAACCTCTGCTTCCCTCTGCGAAGGGCCTATCTTTTACTTTTATCTCCTACATTGCATAAGAGTCATGGTGATCTTCACCCTTCCTTTTTACATTTTATCCTTTGGCAAGCACAATATGTTGGCAAGATCCTGGTATATATGGCTAATTGGATGTGAGTTCTCATGAACTATTACTGTTTACATTACCCTTGAGGTAAGACGTTGGGAGGCGAAACTATAAGCCCCTATCTTTCTCTGTGTCCGATTAAAACTCCATACCCATAAGTATTCCGTGAGTGTCAGCAATTGTGAAAGATTATATGATAGTTGAGTATGTGGACTTGCTGAAAAGCTCTTATACATTGATTCTTTCCTATGTTATGATAAATTGCAATTGCTTCAGTGACTGAGATTATAGTTTGTTAGTTTTCAATGAAGTTTAAGATTCATACTTGATATTGTGATCGAATTATTACTCTAGCATAAGAAATCATATGACAAGAATTATATAAGTTGATGTTCTAAGAATGATCATGATGCCCTCATGTCCGTATTTTTTTATCGACACCTCTGTCTCTAAACGTGTGGACATATTTTTGATTTTGGCTTTTCGCTTGAGGACAAGCGAGGTCTAAGCTTGGGGGAGTTGATACGTCGATTTTGCATCATGCTTTTATATCAATATTTATTGCATTATGGGCTGTTATTACACATTATGTCATAATACTTATGCCTATTCTCTCTTATTTTACAAGGTTTACATAAAGAGGGAGAATGCCAGCAGCTGGGATTCTGGCTGGAAAAGGAGCAAATATTAGAGACCTATTCTACACAGCTTCAAAAGTCCTGAAACTTGACGGATGATGTTTCCCAAATATATAAAAAACATTGAGCGCAA
The DNA here is from genome assembly GCF_018294505.1 of Triticum aestivum. Taxonomy (NCBI): domain Eukaryota; kingdom Viridiplantae; phylum Streptophyta; class Magnoliopsida; order Poales; family Poaceae; genus Triticum; species Triticum aestivum. The sequence goes on from NC_057809.1 coordinate 502,631,287, forward strand.
GAACTTCACCAAGGGGGCCACACCCTGCCCACGAGGGTGGGGGGCGTGCCCCCTTACCTCGTGGGCCCCCTGGTGGCCCTGCGTTGACCATCTTCTACTATATGGACTCTTTCGATGGGAAAATAATCATAACCCATCTTCTCGGACGAAACTCCGCCACCACGAGGCGGAACCAATCTAGGGTTCTGGCGGGGCTGTTCTGCCAGGGAAACTTCCCTCCTTGAGGGGGAATTCATCGCCATCGTCATCACCAATGCTCCTCTCATCGGGAGAGGGCAATCTCCGTCAACATCTTCATCAGCACCATCTAATCTCAAAACCCTAGTTTATCTGTTGTATCCAATTCTTGTCTCCAACTCCGGGATTGGTGCTAGTAGGTTGCTAATAGTGTTAATTACTCCTTGTAGAATTGGTGGAAGATCATATGTTCAGATCCTATATGCACATTAATAACCCTCTGATTATGACCATGTTTATGCTTTGTGAGTAGTTACTTTTGTTCCTGAGGACATGGGAGAAGTCTTGCTATTAGTAGTCATGTGAATTTGGTAGTCGTTCGATATTTTGATGAGATGTATGTTGTCTCTCCTCTAGTGGTGTTATGTGAACGTCAACTACATGACACTTCACCATTGTTTGGGCCTAGAGGAAGGCATTGGGAAGTAATAAGTAGATGATGGGTTGCTAGAGTGACAGAAGCTTAAATCCTAGTTTATGCGTTGCTTCGTAAGGGGCTGATTTGGATCCATATGTTTCATGCTATGGTTAGGTTTACCTTAATACTTTTGTTGTATTTGCGAATGCTTGCAATAGAGGTTAATCATAAGTGGGATGCTTGTCCAAGTAAGGGCAACACCCAAGCACCGGTCCACCCACATACCAAATTATCAAAGTACCGAACGCGAATCATATGAACATGATGAAAACTAGCTTGATGATATTCCCATGTGTCCTCGGGAGCGCTTTACATCATATAAGAGTTTGTCCAGGCTTGTCCTTTGCTACAAAAAGGATTGGGCCACCTTGCTGCACCTTATTTACTTTTGTCACTTGTTACTCATTATAAATTATCTTATCACAAAACTATATGTTACCACTTATTTCAGTACTTGCAGAGAATACCTTGCTGGAAACCGCTTATCATTTCCTTCTGCTCCTCGTTGGGTTCGACACTCTTACTTATCGAAAGGACTACGATAGATCCCCTATACTTGTGGGTCATCACTCAACTACTTGAGAATCCAAATGATATTTCTATTTCTGATGCTGAAACACAATCTGGTAATGAACCTGAAACTAGTGATAAGGTTAATGATAATGTTCATGATGATGCTCAACCTAGTAATGACAATTGAGGGAGTCCTGGATTAGGGGGTATCCGGACATCCGGATTATATCCTTTGGCCGGACTGTTGGACCATGAAGATACAAGATTGAAGACTTCGTCCCGTGTCCGGATGGGACTCTACTTGGCGTGGAAGGCAAGCTAGGCAATACGGATGTGTATATTTCCTCCTTTGTAAATGACCTTGTGTAACCCTAGCCCCCTCCGGTGTCTATATAAACCGGAGGGTTTTAGTCCGTAGGACAACATACAATGATAGCATAGGCTAGCTTCTAGGGTTTAGCCTCTCCGATCTCGTGGTAGATCAACTCTTGTACTACTCATATTATCAAGGATAAATCAAGCAGGACGTAGGGTTTTACCTCCATCAAGAGGGCCCAAACCTGGGTAAAACATCGTGTCCCCTGCCTCCTGTTACCATCCGCCTTAGATGTACAGTTCGGGACCCCCTACCCGAGATCTGCCGGTTTTGACACCAACATTGGTGCTTTCATTGAGAGTTCCTCTGTGTCATCGCTGTAAGGAAGGATGCCTCATCTCATTGTTAAAAACAACATTACCGCCGGGGGAGCCCTGGCTGTCGGCCAAACTCTCCGGCTAGGCAGTTTCATCATGACCGCATGTTCAGCTGCTGCACCGACGATGACTTCTCGGGTCATCGAAAACAGCCTCCATGTCGGCTCGGAATTCGCCGAGCTGATGGATCGAATGGAGCTCTCTTCCCTAAACGAGCTCTTGGATCGCATCACCGCCTTGGGAGTCGCTATGGACTATGATCGGATTGGGCTTAAACCCAATCAAAGGGAGATTAGCTCTCCACCGGTCACCCATCATGTCGCGGTGGTGGAGGAACAGTGCCGCGATTCTTCCTCTATCTTGAGGACTAACTATGTCCGGATTCCTGAGCTCTCTGAGCTGGATACCCGTTTACGGGAGGACATCACCCAAGCCCTGAGCCTAGAGTTAGGCAGCGGGCTAGACTCATCGGGCAACATCTCGGAATCCGAACTTCCAAGATTGGAAACTCCTCGGCCCCTGGGTCTCAGATCGGGTAGGGGTTCAGACTCAAACCCACCCACCCACCCAGACATAAACGATCTTTCCCACATCAGGCAAGATGGGGTTAGACCCAACACAAATTCGCCATAGCAATACTACCTTTAAAGGAGTAACGCCAGGCCCAGGGGCTCGTTGTATGGGCTCCCTCTTACTACAAGTTATATTCGGCTCCCCCGATAACTTCCGTCGTGAGCATTTAACTTTCCACATCGCTCTGTTTCAAAGTGGCTATCAAGCACTGCTCGGACGCGAAGCTTTTGCTCGCTTTAATGCAATACCGCACTACGCCTCCCTCACACTCAAGATGCCCGGTCCACGCGGCATCATTATAGTGCACGGAAATATCAAGCGATCTCTGCACGCCGAAGAGAGTGAAGCTGCCTTGGTCACCGCACACTAAAAGCGCCCGGACAAACAAAAGCATCCAATAGGTCGTCAAGACCTCAGATACAACTAATCAAGTCCGGCGCCACTATTTATACGGAAATAAGTGGCCACACCCCTATTTGTCAATACAAGGGGCTCAACGCACACAGACAAGTGGCAATTTCTTATCATCTTGAATCACACATGGTTTCTTTAAAAACTATCTTTTTGCATGACAACTTTTTCACTTAACTTCCTCTCTTTTACAGACGATCATCGTGCTAAACCCATCCAGGATACGGCACAACAGAGACACAGGCGCAGACGTGCAGCAGGGACCCGCTCCAAGGATTCTTTTTAGATTAAGACCCTGCGTAAACCTTTTTTACTGTCTCTTGTTGATACATATCCACCGTTGAGAAAGATGCTGACATCTTGGCATGTGGCCACGCCAGAACAATGCTCGTACCTGGACACAAGGGGCTTCTTACAAAGGCCATTATTTAGGCCCGTTTTATACCACAAAGACCGAATACCTTAGGGAGTGTTCGGCGTCGCGAGTTTGGCCCTATATGCATCAGCTCCAAATCATTGTCTTTGGTCAAATGTTGGGTTTGCCCGGCTCCTGTGTTTTGGTGCCTTACATTCCGCTTTACCGGCTAAGGTAGCACTAGGAGAACTACTGCGATTGTGCCCTGGTTCATCCGGACGAGCACCATAGTAGAGAAAGCCGAAAACTGACTGTCATGATATAGCGTGAGACTGGTCAACCACTCGATGACTTGTGGGAATGTTAGAATTCCTCCACCTTAACGAAGGGCCGTTTTCTGGCCAGGCATGTACGCACCCCGGAACCGGGAGAGTGCGGAGCCACCAGGGGCTATCTAGTAGCCCCACTATCAAACTCCTATGGCTAAGTGAAAGTGTTAAAGCATTATAGTCCGGTTGCCTCGCTCGCTACGCTATCACCTCCTTAATAGGACCAAGACGTTGGGTTAAGTGTGAACGCGTGTTTTTACGAGCACCTCCGCATTATATGCGTGGGGGCTGAAGCCAACGACTGCAATCTTTCAGGTTATACACATGTATACGTAAATGACCGCCCAGGAGGCATCATATTACTTTCAGGCAAAAGTATAAAAATAGCCTTATAAAAATTTATAAAAGCATTTCGCTTACAATGAGATTACATATCACTCAAACATAATATTTTTTGAGCACTGGGTCTCTATCAAACGGGCACCCTCAAGAACTTCTTCAAAATAGTGCTCAGCAGCCTTTCGACCTATAGCCGAATCCCGCGCTGCAACATTGGTAGCATCCATCTCCGCCCAGTATGCCTTAACACGGGCAAAGGCCATCCGTGCGCCCTCTATGCACGCCGACCTCTTCATCGCATTAATGTGCGGCACCACGTCAAGGAACTGTTGCACCAAGCTGAAATAGTTGTTTGGTTTTGACCTTTTCGGCCACAGCTGATCCACAACAGACCTCATAGAGAGTCCGGACAACCTGTTTAGTTCGGCCCATTCGGCTAATTAGTCAGTCAATGAAAGTGGACGCTCGGGAGAATGGAATTGTCTCCAAAACAGCTGGTCTACTCCACGGTCTATCTGACGCTGGAAGTACTTGGCCGCATCGGCAGCGCTCGCCGCCAAATCCATATACACATCCTTCGAACTCCACAGCCGATCCAGAGGGGCATACCGTGGATCTCTGAATTTCCTCTGCAACATAAAGGATTTCCCAGCTACAATATCCCCGGCTTCCCGCAGCTCCTCCTTCTTTGCCCTCATAGCAGAGCGGAGATCCTTTTTCATCGCAGCAGCCTTCTCAAGGTCTGATGCCTTCGCTTGGTTTTGCTTTTCGAGAACCCGGCAACGGTCGGCGGTGGCTTTTGATTCCACAGCCATCTTGGCCATCTTGTCTCGGGTCTCGCCATGCGCGGCCTTCTCGGCTTGCAACTCTTCGGCCGCCTTCACAACAGCCGCATTACCTAACCTCGCTTGTTCCTTGGCTCGGGCAAGTTCTGCCCGCAAGGCTTCAACAGTGGCAGCTCCATCTGCAGTCACAACATATTTAAGATACTGGTATCATACTGCTCTTCTTATGTGGCGTTTACCAGATATTGATACTTACCCTGTGCCTCGTCAAGCCTTTTTTTAACAAGCTCGATGTCGGCGTCTACCTCATCCAACTGCCGTTCTAAATGGGCAAACTCGCTAGTCCGGCTAGCCACCGGAGCTTCCATCACCTGCACATAGAGGCAGTATGGTTATTACCTGGGAATATGATCCTCTGTTCGTCGCCGTTTCCGACGACAACCAGAGTCTCAGGGGCTACTATCTACATAGGGCACACCTAGCATCTGCAGGACTATCATACATTCTTTTACGTACCTCAAAGCCTGTCAGTAGACTCATAAAAGCTTCATGCAATCCGCTTTCGGCGGACGATATTCTCTCCATCACCGTATTCATCAACACACGGTGTTCATCTGAGATGGCCGCTCGCCCCACCAACTCCCTCAGAACATCCGATCGCACACTAGATGGTGCCGGACTCTTTTGTCTGCTCTCTTCGGGAGCCGGACATTGGGAGCTTCGGGGGTCAAGGGGATTATCTTCTGGCCTCACCGGACTCGGAGAGGCCCTCCGCGACGACACTTCAGGGTCGCCCGCTTTCGGAGCGGAGGAGTCCGGAGGAGGCGTTTCGCTCTCCATCATCTCTGGAAGAAGATCCCCCGAAGATGAGCTCATTTGAGAGGGGCTAAGGCCCGAACTGCGAAAATATATGCGGTGGTTATCTTCTCAGAAGAAAAGGATGGCATATCTGTACTACCAAAGGTATTTCGGGTCACTTACGACTCGTGGGAGGATTGATCCCCCTGCGGATTGTGTGCGGCAACAACGCCCCCAAGGTGGGACCCTCTGTGGGAGACTTCTTCTCCCGTTTGGAAGCTTCGGCTTCCGAATCCCCGGGCGCAATCCTTTTCCTCTTCTGGTCGCCTTCCCTCATGGAGACGCTCGCTCCCTCGGCTAGAAAGGGCAGCGTTGGGGGCCCGCGTCCGCCTGCATTATCCTCCACGGTATCTTCCTTCAAGGGCTCCGGGCAAGGTGCGGTCTGGAGCATCTTCTCCAATACCGGATTTTCCAAACCCTCAGGGAGGGGGGCCGAACACCGAATCAACTTCACCTTTGTTAGCCAGTCCTGGTCAAAAAGCAAACTCTCAGAGATAACTTCGTAACAAAGTAGAGAAAGTATGTTCGGCCGGAAGATGCCTTACCTGTTCGGTGGTGCAGTTGCTACTCAGGCCCACGTCCTCGGTGATTTCCGGACACTCCGTCTGAGGTCCGAAGAATGATTTGTACATCTCCTCGTGCGTCAGGCCGAGAAAATTTTGAATGGCACTGGTCCCTCGGGATTGAACTCCCACAGACGAAGAGACCGTCGTTTGCAAGGCTGCACTTGACGAACCAGCATAACCTGTATCACCGCAACCAAACTAAAATCTCCATTGAAGAGATCTCGAATGCAACCTTGCAGTATAGGCACGTCCTTGGCTGGCCCCCAGCTCAGACCTCTGCTGATCCATGACATCAGCTATGGTGGGGGGCCCGAGCGGAAAATAGGGGGGCCGCCCACTTGGCACTTCTAGGAGCCGTGAAGTAGAACCACTCCTGTTGCCACAATTCAGACACCTCTGGGATGGAACCTTTGGGCCACGGAGCTCCCGTCATCTTGTGTATTGAGGCACCTCCACACGCTGCATGCTCCCCCTCGACCAACTTCGGCTTCACTTCAAAGGTCTTGAGCCATAGGCCAAAGTTAGGGGTAACCCGGAGGAAGGCCTCACACACGATAATAAATGTCGTGATATGAAGAAAGGAGTCCGGAGCTAGATCATGAAAATCTAGCCCGTAATAAAACATCAAACCCCTGACGAAAGGATCCAGGGCAAGGCCTAGGCCTCGGAGGAAGTGGGAAACGAACACGACGTTTTCGTTAGATTCGGGGGTGGGGACAACCTGCCCTTGGGGAGGCAGACGATGCAAAATCTCGGCGGTCAGATATCTGGCCTCCCTCAACTTCTTGATGTCTTCTTCCGTGACGGTGGAAGGCATCCATCGGCCTTGAAGGCTAGATCCGGACATGACTGAAGGTTCAGGGCGCCAGACCTGAACTTCGGGCGTTTGAGCTTGAGGTGGGGGAAGGATTCGATTGAGCACGGGAGGGAAAAATAAAAGCCTTGTCCCCTTTATAAAGAGGGTGAATATCAAGCGTCCTCTCCGTGTCCGTTTGGACTTGCCTACAATCTAGGAGTCCTAGAAGCGGTTGGGTTACCCACGCCCATATTGATGAGAATCTCGGAATAAGGGGGGCACGATCTCTGCTTTAACAAGACGTGCCAAGGAAACCGCCTCGCATAACGCGCTGAGATGGGACAGTAGAACGGTTCGAATAAAAGCTTGGCCGTGGTGTGATGTCACACTACGGAATACGTCAGCAGATTAGATTTGTGTAAGTATTATTCTCTCTATGGCAATATGTGGAAACTTATTTTTCAGAGCCGGACACTATCTTTGTGTTCAAAATCTTCTATGAAGTACTTGGAGGAGGAACCCGCCTTGCAATGCCGAAGACAATATGCGCGCCGGACTCGTCGTCATTGAAGCCTGGTTCAGGGGCTACTGAGGGAGTCCTGGATTAGGGGGTGTCCGGATGGTCGGACTATACCTTCAGCCGGACTCCTGGACTATGAAGATACAAGATTGAAGACTCCGTCCCGCGTCCGGAGGGGACTTTCCTTGGCGTGGAAGGCAAGCTTGGCGATACGGATATGCAGATCTCCTACCATTGTAACCGACTCTATGTAACCCTAACCCTACATGGTGTCTATATAAACCGGAGGGTTTTAGTCCGTAGGACAACATACACATCAACAATCATACCATAGGCTAGCTTCTAGGGTTTAGCCTCCTCGATCTCGTGGTAGATCTACTCTTGTACTACCCATATCATCAATATTAATCCAGCAGGACGTAGGGGTTTACCTCCATCGAGAGGGCCCAAACCTGGGTAAAACTTCGTGTCCCTTGTTTCCTGTTACCATTCGGCCTAGACGCACAGTTCGGGACCCCCGACCCGAGATCTGCCGGTTTTGACACCGACAAGCCCCATGAAACAGTACATCATTATTGGGCCAGATTCCTCCTTGTCATGAACAAGGTTAAGGACTGCCGCGAGGAAGACGCAGTCTCACTTTTCTACAATAACTGCACAGACAAGGGAATCCTTAACGCCATAAGTCGCCGTGACATATCACGCTTTGCTGACTTGGCGTCCATAGTACGAAAGTACTGTGCGATGGAAAGTGCCTGGAAAACCGAAACGAAATTTTGGGATAATCCGGCTCCGAATATACACCCAGTCTGAAGTAAAAGGGTGCACTATCATAAGACACCCGAGTTAATTACAAAGAAGCAAAAACCCTATACAGGGCGTGGAACCGTATTGGAGGGATGGCTCAACGGACCCTGCATAATTCATAGTACAGTGGATACCATACCAACACACAACCTTAGAGCATGTTGGATACTCCGGCAGGTGGCCAAAACTGGCGAGGATCTTCTCATCCCAGATGCCACAGAGCACCATCCCAGGGATAACAATACGGTATTAACAGTCTTTGAGACCTTCGCATCAAATAATAGGCGCAAGCGAACACTCCGCAGCATTGCTGAAATCTCCCACGTAGCAGCAATAAATCCATGGAGTGACACGGCTATACCTTCAATGCCAGTGACGAACCTAAATTCCGAACAGCCCAAGCACCAGCTGCACTGGTCCTCAGCCCAATTGTGGACGGCTTTCGACTCACTAAAGTACTCATGGACGGCGGCAGTGGATTAAACCTCATCTACGAGGAAACTCTTCAAAAAAATGGAAATAGACTGGAACCGCATTGAGCAAAGTAGCACAACCTTTATAGGAATCATCCCTAGTTGGGAAGCACGCTGTGCTGGGAAAATCACACTAGATGTGGTATTCGGCACGCCGAAGAACTATAGGTCCGAAGAAATTACATTCCAAGTGGCCCCATTCAATAGTGGATACCACGCCCTCTTCGGACGGGAGGCGTTCACGATCTTCCAAGCCATACCCCATTATGGGTACATGAAGCTCAAAATGCCCGGGCCCAACAGAATCATCACTCTCGTTAGTGATCTGGACACAGCACTCCATGCCGAAAACAAAACAGCCGCATTGGCCCTCGAGGCATTATCCGAAGCCCTTTCGGCTGAGGAATTAACTGCGTTACGCTCCACAGTGGACAGGGACGACGTGATACTTGACAAGAGATCCAAGTCCACCTCTTTTAAACAAGCGGATGAAATAGTCAAATTCCAAGTCCACCCAACGGACCCTACAAAAACAGCCTCCATCGGGGCACAGTAAACCCCGCCGTGGACGCCCCACTACGAGAGTTCCTGCACGAGAATTGGGACATATTCGCCTGGCACCCCTCAGACATGCCAAGAATCCCACGCAAGCTGGTCGAGCACAGCCTCAATATCCTAAAGGGATTCAAGCCGGTCAAGCAGGCTCTTCGGCGTTTCTCTGAACCTAAGAGACAGGCTATGGGAGAGGAACTAGCCAAGTTATTGGAGGCCGGATTCATTAGAGAAACAAAACACCCGGACTGGCTAGCAAACCTGGTGATGGTATCAAAGAAGGACAAATCATGGCGCCTATGTGTCGATTTCAAGGACCTCAACAAGGCTTGCCCAAAGGATCCCTTCCCCCTCCCCTGCATTGATCAAATTATCGATGCTACCACAGGACACGAGTCATTGTGTTTCCTCGACGCATACTCCGGCTACCACCAAATTAAGATGGCGGAGTCCGACCAAACCGCAACGACATTTATCACACCATATGGCCCATTCTATTTCAACACAATACCTTTTGGGCTCAAAAACGCCAGCGAAACGTATCAGCGCATGATTCAGACATGTCTGGAGAAACAGATCGGCAAAACAGTAGAGGCATACGTAGATGATGTGGTCGTCAAAACCAAACACGTCGACTCTCTAATATACGACTTGAGGCTCACATTCGACAAACTCCGAACATACGACATCAAGCTCAATCCGGAAAAATGCATTTTCGGCGTACCAGCCGGAAAGCTCCTGGGTTTCATCGTCTCCAGTAGAGGAATTGAAGCTAATCCGGCCAAAATTCGAGCTTTGTCACAGTTGGCTACCCCAACAGACCTCAAACAAATCCATAAATTAATTGGATGTGTGGCGGCTCTAAGCCGCTTTATCTCCCGCTTAGGAGAAAAGGCATTACCCCTTTATCGCCTCCGTCGGTGCACTGAACACTTCGAGTGGACAGACTCTACCACAACTGGATTGGTAGAAATAAAAGCCATACTGGCAACCAACCCAATCCTGGCCGCGCCAAACATTGGCGAACCAATGTTGTTATACATTGCGGCAACTCATCAGGTTGTAAGCGTAGTGCTCGTCGTCGAATGAGAAGCGGACGGACATAAATTCCCTCTTAAAAAGCCGGTATATTATGTATCCACTGTCCTCACTCCATGCAAATCACGGTACCCACATTATCAAAAAATAGCCTATGCGGTATTCATGGCATCCCGGAAGCTGCGACACTACTTTCAAGAGTGTCGATTACAGTAGCCTCGGAAGTGCCACTTAATGATATTATAAACAACCGCAACGGCACGGGCCGGATTGCCAAATGGGCCATTGAGCTCCTCCCGTTTGACATAACATACAAACCTCGGCGAGCCATTAAATCACAAGTATTGGCCGACTTTGTCGCCAAATGGACCAAAGCCGAACTCCCTAAAGAGTACGGCGCATACTCCAATTGGATCATGCACTTTGACGGCTCCAAAATGCTGGCCGGTCAGGGGGCTGGCGTCGTCCTGACGTCCCCAACCGGAGATACCGTTCAGTACGTACTGCAGATACTGTATACAGACTCCAACAACGCAGTCGAATACGAAGCTCTGTTGCATGGTCTTCGGATGGCAGTCTCCATGGGCATTCAACGCCTGGAGGTGAGTGGGGATTCGAACCTCGCAATATTCCAAATAAATGGAGACTTCGATGCCAAGGATCCGAAGATGGCGGCCTATCAAAACACCGTCCTAAAGATGTCAGCTCGGTTTGAGGGCCTCGAATTTCACCATGTGGCTCGGGAAAACAATCAGGCAGCGGATATCCTCGCCCGCATCAGCACAAAACGCGACGCGGTCCCCCCAACATCTTTTTGGAGAGGTTGTTTAAGCCATCGGTGGTATGGGAAGGGGACACCGGTAACAATAGTCCGGACCCGGCCAAAATGCCCGACACCGAACACTCTGACATAATCGGAGGCTCCGCCACTGAAATAACACCTTCAACCCATGTAATAATGGTCGTCATCGCCCCGTGGACAGAACCATTCCTGGCCTACCTAACTAGGCAGGAACTTCCCGAAGACCAAAATGAGGCACGCTGCATAGTGCGGCGGTCTAAAGCCTACAGGGTCCACGAGGGAGAGCTATATAAGAAAAGCACTACCGGAGTCCTTCAAAGGTGCATCTCCGAAGAGGAAGAGCGAAAGCTTTTGGCAGAAATTCACACCGGACTCGGCGGCCACCACACCGCAGCCCAGGCCCTTGTAAGCAAGGCCTTCCATACAGGTTTTTATTGGCTGACGGCCCGGGCAGACGCACAGGACTTGGTCCAATGCTACGCCGGTTGCCAGCTTTTTGCAAACCAAAGCCATATGCCACCCACCGCCCTCCAAACAATCCCCATTACCTGGCCTTTCGCGGTCTGGGGGCTTGACATGGTTGGACCCCTTAAAGGGGGAACCCATAAGAAAAAATACTTACTAGTCATGGTGGATAAATTCACCAAATGGATAGAAGCTAAACCTGTTAAAACAGCTGAATCCGGACCGATGATAGACTTCATATCCGGGGTTGTACACCGTTATGGCGTCCCCCACAACATCATCACTGACAACGCACGAACTTCACGGCCGACGAGGTAAAACTCTGGTGCAGCAACATGGGCATCAAGCTCGATTATGCTTCCGTCTATCACCCACAAACCAACAGCCAAGTTGAGCGAGCAAATGGTCTTATCATGAGCGGCATTAAACCCAGATTAGTGTGGTCCTTAAAGGAGTCTAACACGTACTGGGTGGAGGAGCTCGACTCCGTACTCTGGGGGCTGCGGACCACGCCAAACCGCACTATCGGATATACACCCTTCTTTATGGTGTACAGCGCAGAGGCAGTTCTGCCCTGCGACATAATTCATGACTCACCTCGAGTGCGCATGTACGAATAAAGAGAAGCCGAGCTCGATCGGCAGGACAGTCTGGATACCCTGGAGGAGGAGCGTGACATGGCAAAAGCCCGTTCCGCATTTTATCAGCAACAGGCTCGCATATACCAAAGCAGAGAAGTACAGGCCAAAACTTATAACGTTCGCGAGTTAGTTCTACGCCTGCCGGAGAAGAAAAAGTCCAAGCTCGAGCCCAAATGGGAAGGTCCCTTCATCATTGACCAGGTTCTGACCGGTGGTGCGTACCGTCTGCAGGATGCATCGAATAATCGACTTGAGCCGAACCCGTGGAACGCAGCCAGGCTCTGAAGATTCTACGCCTAGCGCCGGACTCTATGTTCGTCTCCTTCCTCTGTCCATTTTTTGCATATACATTATCTGTATTTTTTCTCTTTATTTCTTTTATTCTTTCTCTAGGCCTTCAAGGGCCAACTTGTGCCTCGCTTGCACGTTATAGATGCGCTAACCGCGCTCACTATACCTGGGGGCTTCTTACACAGAAGCTTAATTATCTATCTGGGCTTCACGCCCCGCACATGTGTTATTCTTCCGCATATACCTTTTCTTCTCCACTATATGCATCGATATGACTTAAGTTTTGGCCAAGCTGGGTTGCCTGGCTCTTTTATTTATGTCCTACGTTCCCGTTAATTCGGCTAGGGCATAAGGGGAGCACCTCTGCGATTGTTACTACCGGGTCATCCGGATGTGTACCTCAGACTGGGTGAAGCCGAAAGCTAGTGTTCTTAAGGGAATATTCGGTCAGCGAACAAAAGATGATTTTTATTTTATTTTTATTTTCCATATGTGCCCCTAGATGTTTTTGCCTACATTTTCTCTCGCAGTACGGACATGCACTTTAGGGCATGCATACCCAGGGAAAGGAACCCTTAACGGAACTATTCTCCCTGGAAGATGTTTCTTACTACCCATGTAATATAACATAACTAGTTGGGCACTTGTCTGTTCAAGCACTAATGACCCCTACGCCTGGTTTCCACGCATACCCTGGTTTTTATATAACTGGGTGGGTATTCGGAAACACTCCGGACTATCGGGTCCCGAGGTTGAAGTGAAAAGGTCTGCCATGACAAATGATCTACAATCCGCCTAGAAGGCATTATACATGTCACTTTAATTACATAGTCATGTAGACTGACTAAATTCCTCTTCTATACCATCCAACAGGTGGTCTAGCCTACAATCCTGTTGGGAATACTTTGCGGCTAATTCTACTTGCCCATACACTAAGCTCACGGGGATCTCTTTCCCATCGGGCCCCACAGGTCCGACCTCGGCCATGTGGTTCAGGTCAGTCTTGGTATACCACGTCTTCACCATGGCCCAGGCTTCCCTGGCACCTTGACGGCAGGCCGATATCTTCCACAATCGGAAGCGCCGCCGTGCTCCCTTGAGCTTCTCCGCAAGCTCTCCAATGCCTTCTGGCAGGGAGACGGCTGGCCAGAAGGCCTGGGCAACACCTTGCATCACCTGCCGAACTTGTTCATGCAGTTGTGAGAGCTCGGATAGAAGATCACCCGCATACCCGGGCATCTCCTCCGCGGGATGACCCGTCAGCATACCTGCAGACATAACTTTGTTAGCCGGCTTCTCCGCTGACCCCTTTTTTAAGGGTTCGTTCAAGCACTTACTGAAAATGCTGCGTCGAAGCCGCTTATTCTCCTTCTCGGAGTCCGCAAGCTGGGCTCGAACATCTTTCAGTTCCACGCTCAGCTTGGTATTGGCATCTTGGAGATTGTTTTTCTCCTGCTTGACCTCAGTCAGCACGCGTTTGCCAGCCTTTAGCTGTCGTACGGCATGCTGCTCCTCCGGATTCTCTCCGGATTCATCTGCAACATCTACTATTAGATCTGCAGCCATGCCGCATGCTATATGGTACCTATCATTCTTTGAAAGAAATGTTACCAGCTGGGGACTTTTTAGGTTCCTTCAATGCGGCAACAGCGGACCAAAGTTGGGTCTTGCATTCCTCCAGCTCCTGTGACAGTCGACTATTCTTCTCTATAAGAACCTGCACAATAAGATGATCCTTAAATCAGTTCTGCTAACTGTTTCAAGTCTCAGGGGCTACTGATACATATAATCGTTAGATTTGCTTACCCGTACATCCTTTACATACTGGTCCGTGGCTCTGGCTAGACCATTTTGAGCAGCACGGAGGTACGCCTCTCCAGAATTGAAGGCATCAAATGCCTCTGGGGAGAAGCAAGCGTCGCAGAGTACGGCCCAGCGATGCCTATGATTCATGGCGCTCTCCACTTCTGAATTTGTAGCGGATAGCCTATTCGCATCCTCTGTAGGGGGAGTATCCGGTGTCTGCCCCATGTCGGCTTCCGCCTCTATATCCGGTCCTGGAGCCCGACTGGTGGAAGCGTGATCGGCAGCCTCACCGGACATATTCCGGCGAGCGTTTTCTCTGTTAAAGAAACATGGACGTCATTACATTTCAAGAAATACGACAACCACGGAGCGGGGTTTCTACCTCTGCGCCGGCGTCTCCGTCCTGACCGCCTTCCTTTTTGGCCTGCCCGGCCTTGGTTCCTCTTGTTGGCGAGTTGCTGCGGGTTCGGCATGGCGTCCCGAATGCCTTCCCTGTAAAAACACCATATGTATATGGTAGGTGAAGTGTCTAAAAGGGGATCCTAGTTTTTGTAGTTGGAATTTTTGGTTTTTCTTACATGCGACGCAGGAAGCAGTCCAGGATAGTCGGCCGTAATGGCCACCATGGCGTTATCACAGCTTAATTGATAGAACTACCGGTTTATTAGCTCCACGAATATGTCTGGATCTTCTTCAAGTCCAGGGCCAGGGCCTGGTCGGGGTCCTCTGGTTGTGGAGATGGGCTGCTGACCTCCCTTATGGCTTTTCGCAATTTCTGCCGCAAAATGGCAAGGTGAGTATCCACGACAAAGAATGCGGGAAGAATGGGAGTAAGGATATATAACTCACCCAACTTGGAGGGTTGTACATGGAGAATCCATCCCGTGGTTTGATGCGGATGAACTCCTCTTCCTCTCCCTTGAACAATTCAGACAGAATTTTTGCTAAAACGGCAGCGTTGTCCGGACCCGTACGCTCGCAATGGGTGGCATCATCTTCCCCATTGAAACACCACAAGGGGTGCCCTCGATATTGAAGTGGTTGCACTCCCCGCATTATGCATATTGACATAACCTCAATTACTGTCAATCCCGATTGAGCCAGCGCTTTAATCCGGTTCATCAGATAAAGGACTTCTCCGTTGTCTTCCTCCTGGGGGCTCCATGGGCGCCAACTTCGGCATTTCTTCAGAGGAGCATTGCTGAACTCAGGAAGACCCTGCCGAACAGGGTCCGGAAGGGGGACGTCCTCCATATAAAACCATTCCGAAGGCCAGTCTTCGGACGTCTTCTTCGGAGTACCGGACAGGTATCCGGTTTCGGCGATGCGCCATATTTCAGCTCCGCCCACTTGATAAAGTGACCCCTTCTGTGTGCGAGGGACGAGGCAAAATAACCTTTTCCACAGCTCGAAATGAGCCTCGCAGCCCAGGAATAACTCGCAGAGGGCAACATAGCCAGCGATGTGTAAAATGGAAGCAGGGGTGAAATTATGTAGTTGGAGGCCATAGAACTCCAGGAGCCCGCGGAGGAACGGATGAATTGGGAATCTGAGTCCCCTCAATAAATAAGGAACAAGGCATACCCACTCCCCTGTAGAGGGGCGGGGGAAGCTCTCCACTTGCTCCCCGCCATTGTAGGTGGCGAGCCCGGCTCAGACGGGCACCAAATACGCTGGAGGGAGAAATCCCTTAGTCTGCAGTTCGACTAATCGACTGTGTGGGACTGAACACCTCTCCCAATCAGCAGGCTTAGGGCTACGGTGGCGGGAGGAGGAGCTGCGGAGGTCGGCCATGCTGGAGTGGATCTTTCCGAAGCGCGCTCCGATGGATTCTCGTTGGGAGAGGATGGTATGGATTGGATCTAAGAATCCCCGTCCCTTTAATAGACAATTTATTTATCTGGCTAGGGGGGCGAATGTAAAAATGCCCTGGCGCCTCGCATTCATTCGACGCGTGGAAGATAGCCCTTATTGGGCGCAGAAGCCAAGAGGTTCAACATTTATGGGACCGGACACTGCTTAACAAACATTCGAAATTTGGAGAAGAACCCGCCTTGCAATGTCGAAGACAACACTGCGCGCCGGACTCATCGTCATTGAAGCCTGGTTCGGGGGCTACTGAGGGAGTCCTGGATTAGGGGGTATCCGGACATCCGGATTATATCCTTTGGCCGGACTGTTGGACCATGAAGATACAAGATTGAAGACTTCGTCCCATGTCCGGATGGGACTCTACTTGGCGTGGAAGGCAAGCTAGGCAATACGTATATGTATATTTCCTCCTTTGTAACCGACCTTGTGTAACCATAGCCCCCTCCAGTGTCTATATAAACCGGAGGGTTTTAGTACGTAGGCCCTGGCGCCTCGCATTCATTCGACGCGTGGAAGATAGCCCTTATTGGGCGCAGAAGCCAAGAGGTTCAACATTTATGGGACCGGACACTGCTTAACAAACATTCGAAATTTGGAGAAGAACCCGCCTTGCAATGTCGAAGACAACACTGCGCGCCGGACTCATCGTCATTGAAGCCTGGTTCGGGGGCTACTGAGGGAGTCCTGGATTAGGGGGTATCCGGACATCCGGATTATATCCTTTGGCCGGACTGTTGGACCATGAAGATACAAGATTGAAGACTTCGTCCCATGTCCGGATGGGACTCTACTTGGCGTGGAAGGCAAGCTAGGCAATACGTATATGTATATTTCCTCCTTTGTAACCGACCTTGTGTAACCATAGCCCCCTCCAGTGTCTATATAAACCGGAGGGTTTTAGTCCGTAGGACAACATACAATGATACCATAGGCTAGCTTCTAGGGTTTAGCCTCTCCGATCTCGTGGTAGATCAACTCTTGTACTACTCATATTATCAAGGATAAATCAAGCAGGACGTAGGGTTTTACCTCCATCAAGAGGGCCCGAACCTGGGTAAAACATCATGTCCCCTGCCTCCTGTTACCATCCGCCTTAGACACACAGTTCGGGACCCCCTACCCGAGATCCGCCGGTTTTGACACCGACAATAATGATATAGAAATTGAACCTGATGTTGATCTTGATAACCCACAATCAAAGAATCAATGTTATGATAAGAAAGACTTTGTTGCTAGGAAACACGGTAAAGAAAGAGAACCATGGGTTCAGAAACCCATGCCTTTTCCTCCCAAACCATCCAAGAAAAAGGATGATGAGGATTTTGAGCGCTTTGCTGAAATGATTAGACCTATCTTTTTGCGTATGCGATTAACTGATATGCTCAAAATGAATCCTTATGCTAAGTATATGAAAGATATTGTTACAAATAAGAGAAAGATACCGGAAGCTGAAATTTCCACCATGCTTGCTAATTATACTTTTAAGGGTGGAATACCAAAGAAACTTGGAGATCCCGATGTACCAACTATACGATGCTCCATTAAAAGAAACTATGTTAAAATTGCTTTATGTGATCTTGGAGCTGGTGTTAGTGTTATGCCTCTCTCTTTATATCGTAGACTTGATTTGAATAAGTTGACACCTACTGAAATATCTTTGCAAATGGCTGATAAATCAACTGCTATACCTGTCGGTATTTGTGAGGATGTGCCCGTTGTAGTTGCAAACGTTACTATTTTAATGGACTTTGTTATTCTTGATATTCCCGAGGACGATAGTATGTTATTCTTGGAAGACCCTTTTTGAATACTGCATGGGCTGTTATTGATTGCACTAAAGGCAATGTCACTTTTCATGTTAATGGTATTGAACACACGGTACACTTTTCGAGGAAACAACCTCAAGTTCATAGTATCAACTCTATTGGAAAAATTCCATCGATTATATTTGGAGGTTTTGAATTTCCTCTTCCTACTGTCAAGAAGAAATATGATATTCTTATTATTGGGGATGTGCATATCCCCGTTGAGGTAACATAGTGTTATTCGAAATTTCTCCGTTTCCATGTTATTCGGAATGAGTTCATTAACAAGACTTGATCAACCTTGTTAGTGGATTCCTTTTGATGCTCATGAGATGGATGAAACTAGAAGGCACAACCTTTTGTACCTTCCTTTTAATTTCTGTTATTTATATTAAGTAAAATAAAAATAGTATTTTTCTGTCTATTATCTGATTATCCGTGCAATATAAAAATACCCCGAAAATAGAAGTTCTCCAAATGCCCTAAAATTTAAATATGATTTTTTCTAGAATATTTGAGAATATTTGGCACTGAGAACACAACAGGGGGGTCACCCACCTTCCCACGAGGGTGGAGGGCACGCCCTACCCCCCTGGGCGCGCCCCCTGCCTCGTGGGCCCATAGTGGCCCTCCTCCACTTATCCTTTCACCTACACACTCCTTCTTCCTCCCCCAAACACGAATAATCCTGCTCAAGCATGAGTTCTAGCTCATTTTGCTGCCATTTTCGATCTCCTTGCTCAAAGCACCTCTCACAAAACTGCTTGGGGAGATTGTTCCTTGGTATGTGACTCCTCCATTGGTCCAATTAGTTTTTCTTCTAGTGCTTTATTCGTTGCAAATTTGTGTTGCCTAGGTGACCATGTTCTTGAGCTTGCATGTCAAATTTATATGGTTCCAAGTAGTTTTGATGCATGATATAGGCTCTAGGCACTTGTATGAGTAGTTGCTATCAATATTATTGAGTTTGGTTCACTTTTATTTTGAAGTTACTAAAAAATTTCAGAATTTTTCAGAGGAAGAAATATGCTTAGGAAGATGTTCCAGGGTGGTTCTTCAAGGAAGCAAGGACCCAGGCTTGCAATGCGTGATGCTGATGATGAGCCACCAAGAGACGCTCCGGTGCGTCCTTGTGAGTGACCTTCTGAGAACTTTATGGATCGAGCGGGAATTAAGGAAGAATTTAACGCATATTTGTGTAACGCTGATCTTGTGAGCTTCGAGGAAGAGAAGTGCAGCCAGTATCACAATCTCACTAGTTTCTTTGTGAGGAGGTTTGAATTTTCATCTTCACGTAATTCTCCAACTGTCATGTTTGATCTTTATGAAAATTCTTACACTATGGACTTAGAGGATTTTACCACTGCTTGCAAACTTCCACAATGGGGCAGTATAAGGGATCCTCGCAAATCTGAATTTAGAGATTTTCGTGCTAGCATAACTGTGGGAGAATCTAGAGATATAACACAAGCTACCATAGGGAGCATTCACTTTCCTGCTATACATTATTTTGCTCTCTTCATAGGTAGATGCATTAATGGTAAAGATGAGGCATGTCACATGTGTGTCCCTGACCTCAGTATTCTTAGGAGTGTTGTGTTAGGAGATAAATCTTATAATTTGGGAGCCACGGTTGCACGTAGGTTGCATCTTAATAGATTTAATGGAGATTTATTTGGAGGGATTTATGCAACCCGCATAGCTAATTTTCTTGGTATAGCCATACGCGAAGATGATATTGAATTACCCCCTGCTTACCTAGACTTTAATGCTATGGTTCACCACCAGTTCATCGACAGGAATGAATAAACTCTCCAGTATCGACTAATCTTTGACAGAAGCCGTGATGTCCACATTACTCTCCCTGCTCCTGCCTTCTTTGGCAAAACGAAGATATGTTATTACCAGGGAGGAGGCAGATGAGTACGAGAGGAGAGCGGAGGCCGCTTGTCGCCACGCTACAGCACAGGAGGCGATAGCCGCTGCATCTCACTATGACCCCAACTACTATTATGGAGATCCGCCAGGCTAACCGTGGCCATAGACCAACTTAGGCCAAAAGCCTAAGCTTGGGGGAGTACGTATTTCCCACCGACATTACATTTATGTTCACACACTTATTGGTAGATGTCGGTGCTCATACTTTTTCATTGTATCATCCATGCTAGTTTACTTTCCTTTTTATGCTTTCTTTTTGTGTGTTTAATAAACCTTAAGAAAAAACAAAAAAATTAGTTGTAGCTTTTAATTAGTTTACTTTCAATGCTTGTAGTAGTAATTAAAAAGAAAACCCAAAAAGATTTCCTGTTCTTCTTTTATTTGTTGGGAGCTCTCCCGTGTAAATAGTTTTATTTCTTTTCTTTGGGGTCGATAGGAGAAGACCATGATTAAATTGTTGAAGTGGCTCTTATATGCATAATTATTGATCGGACAAAAGAGCCCATATTGCCTTGTCTTCTCCTGTTTATTGAATGCTTGTGGATTCCAGCTTAGTCCAATGCACATGCACAATTATTATTATTCACATCGTTCAGTCGTGCAAGTGAAAGGCAATAATGATGATTATATGACGAACTTATTGAGATGAGAAAAGCTGGTATGAACTCGATCTCTTTTGTTTTTGTAAATATGATTAGTTCATCGTTCTTGATTCGTCCTATTATGAATAAACATGTTTGCAATGGCAACTAGAGATCACAGTTTCTTGTGCCATGCTTGATTAGCTATGAGTTATAATGGTTTACCTTAAGTGCCAACATGCTATTGAAATGGTTATGATGTGGTATAATAGGGTGGTATCCTCCTCTGAATGATTTAAGTGACTTGACTTGGCGCATGTTCACGCATGTAGTTGAAACAAAATCAACATAGCCTTCACGATATTTATGTTCATGGTGGATTATATCCTACTCATGTTTGCATTCGGTGTTGATTAATTTTAATGCATGTTCATGACTGTTGTCGCTCTCTAGCTGGTCGCTTCCTAATCTTTTGCTAGCCTTCACCTGTACTAAGGGGGAATACTGCATGTGCATCCAACTCCATAAACCCCAAAGTTATTCCACATGAGTCCACCATACCTACCTATATACGGTATCTACCTGCCGTTCCAAGTAAATTTGTATGTGCCAAACTCTAAACCTTCAAATAAATATCATGTTTCGTATGCTCGAATAGGTCATGTATCAACTAGGGTTGTCCGTATCTTCCATGTTAGGCATGTCATTCTCAAGAGGATTGGACTCCGCTCCTCACTCACGAGAAAGTGGCTGGTCACTGGGATGCCCAGTCCCATGCTTTATGCAAACTAAATCAAAATAATTGCAAACAAAACTCCCCCTGGGACTCTTGTTAGTTGGAGGCACTCATTGTTTCGATCAAGCCATGGATTGATGCTTGTTGGTGGAAGGGGGGGGTATAAACTTTACCATTCTGTTTGGGAACCGCCTATAATGTGTGTAGCATGGAAGATATCGCCATCTCTTGGTTGTTATGTTGACAATGAAAGTATACTGCTCAAAATATTATTCATCTCTATTTCAAAACCGAGCTCTGGCACCTCTACAAATCCCTGCTTCCCTCTGCGAAGGGCCTATCTATTTACTTTCATGTTGAGTCATCATCCTCTTATTAAAAAGCACCAGTTGGAGAGCACCGCTGTCATTTGCATCCATTATTGTTAATTTACATTGGGTATGACTTGACTGGATCTCTTTTACCATGAATTACAATGTCTAGTCGGTCCTTGGTCTTTAAAGGTGCTCTGCATTTATGTTTTGCCGTCTCAGAAAGGGCTAGCGAGATACCATCTTGTTATATCATATTATGATTGTTTTGAGAAAGTGTTGTCATCCGAGATTTATAATTATTGCTCGCTAGTTGATTATGACATTAATATGAGTAAACTTGAGACCTAAGCGTTATTGCGAACGTGGTTAGGTATAATCTTTGCTGAAAACTTGAATGATGGCTTTACATATTTACAACAACAAGAGCAAACAGAGTTTGTAAAAGTTTTTCTTTATCACTTTCAGTTTGTCAACTGAATTGCTTGAGGACAAGCAAAGGTTTAAGCTTGGGGGAGTTGATACGTCTTCATCGTATCTACTTTTCCAAACACTTTTGCCCTTGTTTTGGACTCTAACTTGCATGATTTGAATGGAACTAGCCCGGACTGACGATGTTTTCAGCAGAATTACCATGGTGTTATTTATGTGCAAAAACAAAAGTTCTCGGAATGACCTGAAACTTCATGGGACAACTTTTCGGAAAATATTAAAAATCCTTGCAAAAGATGAAGGCCAGGGGGCCCACCACCTGTCCACGAGGGTGGTGGCACGCCTAACCCCTAGGGCGCGCCCCCCTACCTCGTGGGCCCCCTGGAGCTCCTCCGACTCCAACTCCAACTCTATATATTGTGTTTCAGGGAGAAAAAATCAGAGAGAAGAATTCATCACGTTTTATGATATGGAGCCACCGCCAAGCCCTAAAACCTCTTGGGAGGGCTGATCTGGAGTCCGTTTGGGGCTCTGGAGAGGGGAATCCATCGCCATCATCATCATCAACCATCCTCCATCACCAATTTCATGATGCTCACCGCCGTGCGTGAGTAATTCCATCGTAGGCTTGCTGGACGGTGATGGGTTGGATGGGATCTATCATGTAATCGAGTTAGTTTTGTTAGGCTTTGATCCCTAGTGTCCACTATGTTCTGGGATTAATGTTGCTATGACTTTGCTATGCTTAATGCTTGTCACTAGGGCCCGAGTGCCATGATTTCAGATCTGAACCTATTATGTTTTCATCAATATATGAGAGTTATAGATCCTACTTGCAAGCCTATAGTCACCTATTATGTGTTATGATCTGTTAACGCCGAAGTGACAATAATCGGGATACTTACCGGTGATGACCTTAGTTTGAGGAGTTCATGTATTCACTATGTGTTAATGCTTTGTTCCGATACTCTATTAAAAGGAGGCCTTAATATCTCTTAGTTTTTGTAAGGACCCCGCTGCCACGGGAGGGTAGGACAAAAGATGTCATGCAAGTTCTTTTCCATAAGCACGTATGACTATATTCAGAATACATGCCTACATTACATTGATGAACTGGAGCTAGTTCTGTGTCACCCTAGGTTATGACTGTTACATGATGAACCGCATCCGACATAATTCTCCATCACCGATCCATTGCCTATGAGCTTTCCATATATTGTTCTTCGCTTATTTACTTTTCCGTTGCTATTGCTATCATCACTACAAAATACCAAAAACATTACTTTTGCTATCATTACCTTTTGCTACCGTTACCACTACTATCATATTACTTTGCTACTAAACACTTTGCTGGAGATACTAAGTTTCCAAGTGTGGTTGAATTGACAACTCAACTGCTAATACTTGAGAATATTCTTTGGCTCCCCTTGTGTCGAATCAATAAATTTGGGTTGAATACTCTACCCTCGAAAACTGTTGCGATCCCCTATACTTGTGGGTTATCAGGGACGCATTGGAGAAGTTTACCACAAGGATCTCAAGGATACCATCTACCAGATTTGTGGGCGCCGAGATGACCAATGAGAGATGATTAACACCAGGAAGGATAGATCTATTGCAGCTTTCATCCAGGAGTTAAACCAGCACATTCGCCACCAAGAGAACCAGATGTGCGCATGCATGATAGATCTGAAGAAGGCAATGACTAGGATCACGGAGCTGGAGGAAGAACTCAAGTATATACGCGATGGATACGAGGAGGAAATGACGATACTAGTGGATAAGAATGGCGATCTGACAAGGAAGCTAGGAGTATTTGTGGGAGACCCCGCGCCAGGAGGAGAAGACAACGATTCCACTTGCCCGGAGAACTACATCATCATCGACGACACCAACTCGGACCCTGACGATAGCGATGATGACTTTGTTGATGAAGCTGGAGCAAATATTATGGAGTCTTCCACCGATCAATTTTTCTAGTCGACCACCATATCAGTATTAGTACTTCCCCCATGTATATAGCTTAGTCCGAGCACTTTTGTAATGATAGTTAGACCGATTGTATGCCTTGTTTGAATTGATTGAAGTGATATGTTTGTGTTTGTCTCATGTGCATATGGGTAGTGTTTTCCCCCTAGACCTCATTCTATTCTGTTTTCTCATCTTTTCTAAACCCATCAGATGCCTCTGAGACACGACAATGGATTTGCTTTCCCACTGGAGCTCACTCACTTGATCCGGCAGCAGAATGCATTGATGCAGATACTAGTCCAGAATCAGAATCAGGGGGGAAACAACAATAACAACAACCCACCACCACCACATGTTGATCACTTAGCCCGTTTTCTAAGACTGAATCCGCTGGTGTTCTCCAGTAGCACCAAGCCGATAGTTGCAGATGATTGGCTCCGCAAGATTGGAAGGGAGTTGACCACTGCAGGATGCACAGATGCGGAGAGAGTGCGTTTTGCCGCACATCAGCTTGATGGACCCGCAACATCATGGTGGGAGAATTTCACAGCCACTTACCCCATCGACACTGTTACATGGAACCAGTTCCAACATGCTTTTCGCACTGCCCATGTATTAGCAGGAGCTATGGCCATGAAGAAGCGCGAGTTTCGCAACTTACGCCAAGGAGGACGCACCATTGGCCAGTATGTGGATGACTTTAGTAAGCTAGCACGTTATGCCCCAGATGACGTTGCTACGGATGCAGCTAAACAGGAGAAGTTTCTGGAAGGACTGAATGATGAGCTCAGCAGAGGCCCTGTTTTACCCCGAACTCGGGAGGGCCCTTTCAACATAACCATGGAGGTCACAACCACAATGGAGGGATTTCGCACAACCATAGTGGCCCCAGGAATGGGAATGGTAATGGAGGAAGCAACGGTCAGAACCGTTCCAACCCAGCAATGCCTGCTAAGAAGGATCTAAGTCACATTACTTGTTTCAAGTGTGGTAAGAATGGACATTATGCCACGGAGTGTTCTGAAGCAAAGAATGGCAATGGAAGCTCTGGGAAGAAGCCCAACCCTTTCAACAGGGGACAAGTGAACCACGTGAACATGGAGGAGGTTGAAGCGCAACCGGATGCAGTAATAGGTAAGTTTATGGTTAAGTCATTTACTGCAATCATTCTTTTTTATACTGGTGCATCGCATTCATACATATCAAGGGGATTTGTGGATAAGTTTAAACTACCAACCCAAGCCCTTAGGACACCCATGTTTGTAACCTCGCCAGGAGCAGAGTATATGGCTAGCCTATGGTGTGATCGGTTACCATTAAGGATTGGTAGCTACGTGTTCCCATCAGACCTAATAGTATTGGAGTCACAAGGACTGGATGTGATATTAGGCATGGATTGGTTATCGAAGTATGGAGGGAACATTGACTGCGCCAGTAAGTCTATTCTGCTTACCACCCCAGAAGGAAGAAGGATCATGTATGTATCCCGGCATGTGCCGAATAGGACTCAAGTAAATTCCTTATCAGGAGTTGTACAGGAGGAAGTACTAGTGGTGAGGGACTTCCTGGATATATTTCTAGAAGAGTTGCCAGGCATGCCACCGGATAGAGACATTGAGTTTTTGATTGAGCTTTTGCCAGGCACAGGGCCAATATCTAAGAGACCGTACAAGATGCCCGCTAAGGATTTAGAGGAAATTAAGAAGCAGATAAAGGAGTTACTGGATAAAGGCTATATTCGCCCAAGCTCGTCACCTTGGGGATCACCAGTGCTTCCAATGGAGAAGAAGGATGGATCGTTGAGGATGGTTGTTGATTATCGTGGATTGAATGAGGTGACGATCAAGAACAAGTACCATTGCTGATGATCAATGATTTGTTTAACCAGCTGCAAGGAGCTAAGGTGTTTTCCAAGATCGATCTGCGATCAGGGCACCACCAGCTGAAGATTCGAGAGCAGGATATACCTAAGACAACTATTACCACACGGTACGGGCTATATGAGTATACCGTTATGTCATTTGGTCTGACTAACGCACCTGCCTATTTTATGAACATGATGAACAAGGTGTTTATGGAGTTTTTGGATAAGTTCGTCGTGGTGTTCACTGACGATATTCTGGTCTACTCGAAGAATGAAGAGGAGTATAAGGAGCATTTGTGTTTGGTACTTGGGAAACTCAGAGAACATCAGCTATATGCCAAGTTCAGCAAGTGTGAGTTTTGGTTGAAGGAAGTTGGATTCCTCGGACATGTTATATTCGGAGAAGGAATAGCCGTACACCCTACCAAGGTCATCAATGTGACAAATTGGGAAGCACCCACGTCAGTTGGAGAGATCCGGAGTTTTCTTGGACTCGCAGGATACTATAGGAGGTTCATTGAAAATTTCTCGAAGATTGCAAAGCCTATGACGGAGTTGTTGAAGAAGGACACCAAGTTCAAATGGACTGAGGAATGTGAGGCCAGTTTTCAAGAGTTGAAGAAACGCTTGGTTACTGCTCCAGTGTTGATTCTCCCAGATCAACGCAAGGATTACCAGGTGTATTACGACACTTCTCGTTGAGGACTTGGAGTAGTGCTTATGCAGGAGGGAAGAGTTGTCTCATATGCCTCACGACAGCTTAAACCCCATGAGTTGAATTATGCTACCCATGATTTGGAGTTAGCAGCCGTAGTGCATGCGTTGAAGACATGGAGACATTTTCTCATCGGAAACCATTGTGAGGTGTACATGGATCACAAGAGTTTGAAGTATATCTTCACGCAAAAGGAGTTGAATCTTAGGCAGAGGAGATGGTTGGAGCTCATTAAGGATTATGATATGAAGGTGCATTATCATCCCGGAAAGGCTAACGTCGTAGCCGATGCGCTGAGCTACAAGAGTCATGTCAACACACTCATGACCGGAGGATTACCCAGGGAGTTAGTAGAGGATCTTGGTGAGCTATGTTTGGAAATAGTTTCGAGAGGTTATGTAGCAGCATTAGAGATTCAGTCTACTTTGATGGATAAGATCCGAGAAGCTCAGAAGACAGACAAGGAGATTGCCGAGATAAAGGAAAGAATGAGCAAAGGAAAGGCTAAAGGATTTCGTGAGGATGAGCACGATACCTTATGGTTTGAGGACCACGTTTATGTGCCTAATGATCCAGATATCAGGAAGTTGATTCTGCAAGAGGCCCATGATTCGCCGTATTCGATTCACCCAGGAAATACCAAGATGTATCTGGATTTGAAGGATAGTTTCTGGTGGACCGGAATGAAGAAGGATATTGCGGAGTATGTAGCAGTTTGTGATGTATGTCAGAGAGTGAAGGCAGAACATCAGAAGCCAGCTGGATTGTTACAGCCATTGCCGATACCCGAATGGAAGTGGGATAAACTAGGCATGGACTTTATCACGGGATTACCCAGGACTCGTTCAGGCTATGACTCGATATGGGTTGTAGTCGATCGTTTGATGAAGGTAGCACATTTTATCCTAGTTAAGACCACTTACACCAGTGCTAAGTTGGCAAAGATATATATGACCAGGATCGTATGTCTACATGGAATTCCGAGGACCATTGTATCAGACAGAGGAACCCAGTTTACTTCAAGGTTTTGGAATCAGTTGCATGAGACTTTGGGAACCAGGCTAGAGTTCAGTACAACTTTCCACCTGCAGACAGATGGACAGACTGAGAGAGTCAATCAGATTCTGGAGGACATGTTGAGAGCTTGTGCGCTAGACTATGGATCTAGTTGGGACGACAATTTGCCATATGCAGAGTTCTCTTACAACAACAGCTATCAAGCCAGTTTGAAGATGGCCCCTTTTGAAGCATTGTATGGAAGGAGATGCAGGACACCATT
This sequence comes from Triticum aestivum, assembly GCF_018294505.1. NCBI lineage: Eukaryota > Viridiplantae > Streptophyta > Magnoliopsida > Poales > Poaceae > Triticum > Triticum aestivum. The sequence continues at coordinate 502,659,059 of NC_057809.1, forward strand.
GTTATGGGATGAAGTTGGAGATCGTCAGTTGTTTGGACCAGATTTGATTAAAGAGTCTGAAGAGAAGGTTAAACTGATTCGCGATAGACTCAAGGTAGCCCAGTCCAGGCAGAAGAGTTATGCAGATTCTAAACGTAAGGAGACAGTTTACGAAGTCGGAGACAGAGTGTATCTTCGTGTATCACCACTTCGAGGAGTGAAACGTTTTGGAGTTAAGGGAAAGTTAGCACCACGTTTTGTGGGACCATACAAGGTTTTCAAATGTATGGGAGAAGTTGCTTACAAGTTGGAATTGCCCGAAGGATTGTCAGGAGTTCACGATGTGTTCCACGTTTCTCAGTTGAAGAAGTGCCATGTAGAGATGGTTGATATTCCTCTAAGGGATACAGTGCCACTGGAAGCGATTCAGTTGGATAGCGATTTGACCTATGAGGAGAAACCAGTGAAGATTCTCGAGTTTGCCAGCCGAGTCACACGCAGCAAGGTTATCAAGTTCTGCAAAGTTCAGTGGAGCCACCATACCGAGGATGAAGCCACATGGGAACGAGGGGAAGACCTACGGGAACATCACCCTCACCTATTTTCTAGCCAACCCGAATCTCGAGGGCGAGATTCATCTTAAGAGGGGTAGGTTTGTAACATCCCAAATTTTCTCTTTGGAATGTTATACATTAGATCATCATTGCATATCATATTTTATTGCATTTTGGCTTGATCCTATAAAATTCTACGCAACCCAAGGAACCACGGAGAGGGTTGGGGATTTCATAATTTTCATATTTGAGTTTTCTCAAATTTTGGAAAAAGGATCATTTGATTTTAATTATTTTCTCTTCGAATATTTGTTTTATGAAAATAAAAGAGAGGGGATAAAATGACTTCCTCAAAATAAAGAAATATTGAAGATTTAATATTAAAATCAAATAAGATTTTTATCCGGAGTTTTATCGCTATTTTGTTGAATTAGGAAAAATATGCATTTTTCAAAATTGCATTATAGGCCCAAATAAATATTCACCTGGTCCGCTATATTTTTAGAGGACGAGGAAAATTTATTTCAGGATTTTTGGAGTCAGTTTAGTATTTCTTTTCCTTGCTTTTATATGCGGAATTATTTTTTAGAAAAAAAGTCAACCGACTTAGTCGGGCCGTGCCCGACTAGGACTTTCGCCGCCCAGGCTTTATAAGCCGCCCCGCCGATCCCGCAACCCACCCGCCGCCGCCACCGAACCCTAACCCTAACCCGCACCGCACCACGACCTTGCGCCGCCACCGGCCGCCGCCGCCGCCGTCGGAGTTGACCGCCGTCGCCGCCACGCGAACCGAGGTAGCCGCCGGTTGTCGTCAGAAAACCGTTCGGTTTTTTTAGAAACCCCGATTATTTTTTTATATCGGTTTTGTTTTCTTTTCCGGTTTAGTTATTTAGCAAACGCCCATTCGTACGTTCGTTTTAACGAATGGTTTTCACTCGTTAACCACAGACAGCGAACGTTCGTTCGTTAGCCTGTTCGTCAGTTTTTCTTTTTCCAGGGGTTTTCCGCGATTATTTCGATCGCAATTTCTGACCCGGTTTTCGTTTTAGTTTACTTTTCGCTCGTTTATCATAATCAGGCGATTCAAGCGCCTAGATCTTTGTCTTGAAGCCCTCTTTCTGTTTAACCAACTTGAACAAGATTTTGCTACTGTAAAATTTGACTTAAGTCCAGATTAGTAAACGGATCTTGTTTCTTTCGCAGTTTGAGTTTTATTGCTTCGTTTGATTTGATTCTTTTTGCAAACCGGAGCTCTTAAGTTGAACTTTCTAGTTAGATTTCTTATCTGAATTTTACCTTTGCTTCTAGTTGAGTGCATATTGTATGTTTGTTTGATTGTGATAGAGTTCCCGGAGTGCGAAGCATGCTACTACGAGTCTCTAGGTTTCACTGATCATCAGCAAGGCAAGTAACACTTTGATCATACCTTTTTACTACCCAGTTTTATTACATTAGATCAATCCTCAAACAATTGCATGGTTAGGATTTGATTAACTTGTGGGTTTTGGGAAGTAGATGAGGTAGTACCTATTCACCTACTTATTATCAAACCTATGGGAGTTACTTCTACGTTGCTTATATTGCTATGATATGCTATGCTAGTAGACGTGGATTGGGTTTGAGTGTATCCATGACAGATGTGAGATTATTATTTGATGGTTAACTTAAGGTGGCTACTTTAATACACATCTGGGTGGAATGGTAGGGGCACCCTGGAGCACCCAGTGGTTTGCCCGGGCACCTAGAGAACCCAGTGCTTGCCCAAGGGGATCCTGGAGGATCCGTGTGATCACCCTATGGAATGCCACCCAGGCTCAAAGGGATCATAAGATTATTCATGCTAGAAACTTCCATGTGCAGCCACAAGCCATTATGGGCTCTGGCATAGTTAAGTTGTGTGAAGCTCTCGAAGAGGTAGACTAGCAGATGTAGTGGGTTGTAGGTGGTATGGTCCATCCAGAGTAGAGAGTTAATGCTTCAGAAAGACTGTGTCTCGAATCTCCAACCATGGATGTGTTCGAGTCTTGTGGGCAGAAGTGCGCAATCCTCTGCAGAGTGTATAAACTAATCATGGTTAGCCGTGTCCCCGGTTATGGACGTTTTGAGTATCTAGTTCTTGGATTATTATGTTGATCTCATCACCCTTATTATAACTTGATTGGGTTTAATGATGGTGTTTAATTGGGATTGAGTTGGAGGAACCTACTCAATGTTTAACAACCACCATGATAGTTAAATAAAATTTATTCCTTTGTTCTAGGGAAAAATTGGCTTTATGCAAAACTGTAACCGTAGAGCTTACCACCAGCCAAATACGCATGTAGTGATAGCAAATATTCTATTCATTACTCTCTTGTGTTACATTGCCAGCATATTCCATGTGCTGACCCATTTCGGGATGCAACGTTCATGTTGCATACTTTTCAGACGACGAGTAAGGAGCCATAGGTCGTTGTCTTTCACTCAGTGATGTCGTTGGGTTGATGGACTCACTTTATCTTCCAAGCCTTCCGCTGTTATCGTTTTAGATGGCCTTAAGCCATATTTATTGTAATAAGTTCTCTTTTGAGACATTCGATGTAATAAGTGTGTGATTGCTACTCTGTTATAAATCCTCAAGTACTGTGCGTGTCAGCATTACCGATCCAGGGATGGCACTGATGCACAGAGATCAGATTGTTTGAGGTCTGGTCGCTACAAAACTTCAAAGGGTAAAGATTCAATTCATCACAACAAGAGTATAGAGGGGGAAACATCATATGATCCGACTATATTAACAAAGCCCATGATATAGACCACGAGAGATAGAGAGAGAGAGAGATAAAACACATAGCTACTGTACAAACCCTCAGCCTCGAGGGTGGACTACTCCCTCCTCATCGTGGTGGCCGCTGGGATGATGAAGATGGCCAGTGGAGATGATTTCCCCCTATGGCAGTGTGTCGGAACAGGTCTAGATTGGTTTTCAGTGGCTACGAAGCCCTGCGGCGGCGAAACTTCTCATCTAGGTTAACCCCAAAGGATTTCGGAATGTTTGGGAATTTATAGTGCAAAGAAGGGGTGCGGGAGGCCACCGAGGTGGGCACAACCCACCTGGGCGCGCCAGGGGCCCCTGGCGCGCCTTGGTGGGTTGTGCCCCCCTCGGGGCACCGCCCAGGTGCAGCTCTGGCCCATTGGGTTCCTTCTGGTCCAAAAAAATCTTCGTAAAGTTTCGCTGTGTTTGGACTCCGTTTGATATTGATTTTCTGCTATGTAAAAAACAAGCAAAAAAACAGCAACTGGCACTGGCACTGGGTCAATAGGTTAGTCCCAAAAAATGATATAAAGTTGCTATAAAATGATTGTAAAACACCCAAGAATGATAATATATTGGCATGAATACTTCATAAATTATAGATACATTGGAGACGTATCATAGTTCATTACTCGATTCCTTAGGTGTGCTAGTCCTGGGTGTGCGTTAAAGGATCGTTGGTGTGGTCTATTGGGAAACATAGTAGAAAACAAAAAAAATCTCCTTTCGATCAACCAGGAACACTATGAAGAGGTGGTTTGAATCGGATCTTTACCAACTCTAAGTTGCAACAGAAGAAGAGTCGGTGTAAATCATACTTGAAGTCCCTCGATCTATCGACAAACGATCCCTCGAATCGTAAATGAATGGTCCCTCAAAAGGAAGACCGAAAACACGACCTCTCCACTGTTTAGAAACATACAATCTTCACGATCCCGTAGTGCTTCGCCGTCCAGAGCTAATTACCGCCGAAGAATTAGAGGAAGGACATTAGAAACACATTGGGCTTCTAATTATGAGGACTATAGAGGATTACATCTTGCTCTCATTGGATCAACTAGAAGTCTAGACCTAGAACTAGAGAACTAGAGGAGGCTCTAAAACTTGTGGCTCTCAAATGCCAAAACCTCTAGTATATATAGGTTGGAGGGGAGAGGGAGGGCACCACAAAGGGGAGAAGGTTCCCCCTTGCACTGGCCAAGAGGAGGGGGAGTCCCCTTCCAATTCGGCCTCCCCCTTCCTTCTCCTTGAAGAAAAGGGGACGCCTCCCGCATTGGGACCTTGTGGCCTAATATCCTTTCCACCACTTGACCTTTTAAGGCCTGTTGATGTTTAATTAAATATAAAAGCCTCGCAAATATTATTAGATCCTTTTATTATTAATTTAAAACATTTTGCTTATATATTATTTATCTAATTATGTGGTAAGCCCCAAAACCCTTCCATTAACCCTGAAACACTTCTGGTTCCTCTTGAAACTATTTCAAATATTCATAAAAATGATAAATATTTTCTCATTACTCATATCATACTAACACTCATCAGGTCGTGATTATTTGAAACTTGTGACCCTATAGATCCGATAAAACAGTGACATGAACAAAACCCCTTTCGCTCAATGACCTATTACGGAACCATGGACATCCAGGTCGATCCCTATGAGTACACGAATGACATTCGAGTGAACCTTTGATTATCATGTTTTTATTCCCTTTGCTTCGTGATAATTTACAGAACCTGAGGTGAGATGAATCGTTATCCTCTTGATTCATTCTCATGCTCTATACCGATCTCCTCGTTACCGGTTTTGTTCTTCTTTCTTGTTGACATGCTCCGCATGCCCGTGACATAGTCACATGTGTCTGGCTAGAGGATGATGAATGTCTTCACATTGAGAGGGCCCTAATAATATCTCTCCATCGTCGGAGGAGCAAATCCCACTCTTGCGCTATCTAGCCCCTTGTCAAACTTTCCTATGAACATGTAATTTGTGTTATGAACTTTGCAATGACTTTGAGAAACTACAAAGCTTATCTATAGAAGAACCACATACTCTCATTGTTAAGAACTAAACATTGTTAACTTCGTGTTATAACAATTGACGGTAATGATCGCATCTCAGAAATATAACATACAGTTTGTCAATTCAATAGAGCTCAACGTCATGGAGTTGTTTAATATTGTTCAACTTAACTATCCATATCCAGAAAGATAATCACTATATCTATTGATTAGTCTTAAGCTGTAAACTGTTTAGAGTTACATTACACGTGCAATGTGAGTTTCACTGAATGCATATTTAGCATCATAACGTATAGCATAGAATAACATTTTAATATAGAACATGCGAATATAATTACAAAAATTGCCCTCAGGCATATTTCAGAGACTTCTGTTGGGGATCGTAGCAGAAATTTAAAATTTTCTACGCATCACCAAGATCAATCTATGGAGTAATCTAGCAACGAGGGGAAGGGGAGTGCATCTACATACCCTTGTAGATCGCTAAGCGGAAGCGTTACTAGAACGCGGATGAGGTAGTCGTACTCGTAGCGATTCAGATCGCGGTCGATTCCGATCTAAGCGCCGAACAACGGCGCCTCCGCGTTCAACACACGTGCAGCCCGGTGACGTCTCCCATGCCTTGATCCAGCAAGGAGAGAGGGAGAGGTTGGGGAAGACTCCGTCCAGCAGCAGCACGACGGCGTGGTGGTGGTGGAGGAGCGCGGTACTCCAGCAGGGCTTCGCCAAGCACTACGAGAGACGAGGAGGGAGAGAGGTAGGGCTGCGCCTTGGGAGAGAGAGACTCGTGTGTTGTGCAGCCCCAAAACCTCCACTATATATAGGGGCAAGGGCAAGGGGAGGCGCCCTAGGGTTTCCCCTAGGGGGCGGCGGCCAGGGCAGATGGGATCTCCCCCTTGGGTGACTTGGCCCCCAAGCCAGGAGGTGGGAACCCTAGATGGGGCGCCCCAAACCCCCTGGTCACGTGGGAATAGGTGAGGGGGGCGCACAGCCCCTTAGTGGGCTGGTTTTCCCCCTTCCCTTGGCCCATGAAGCCCCCAACACTTGCCGGGGCTCCCGAAACACCTTTCGGTCATGCTGGTCATCACCCGGTACCTCCGGAACACTTCCGGACTCCAAAACCCTTCGTCCAATATATCAATCTTCACCTCCGGACCATTCCGGAACTCCTCGTGACGTCCGGGATCTCATCCGGGACTCCGAACAACATTCGGTAACCGCGTACATACTTTCCCTATAACCCTAGCGTCATCGAACCTTAAGTGTGTAGACCCTACGGGCTCGGGAATAATGCAGACATGACCGAGACATCTCTCTGGTCAATAACCAACAGCGGGATCTGGATACCCATGTTGGCTCCCACATGTTCCACGATGATCTCATCGGATGAACCACGATGTCAAGGATTCAGTCAATCCCGTATACAATTCCCTTTGTCTACCGGTATAGTACTTGCCCGAGATTCGATCGTCGGTATCCCGATACCTTGTTCAATCTCGTTACCGGCAAGTCTCTTTACTCGTTCCGTAACACATCATCCCGTGATCAACTCCTTGGTCACATTGTGCACATTATGATGATGTCCTACCGAGTGGGCCCAGAGATACCTCTCCGTTTACACGGAGTGACAAATCCCAGTCTCGATTCGTGCCAACCCAACAGACACTTTCGGAGATACCCGTAGTGCACCTTTATAGCCACCCAGTTACGTTGTGGCGTTTGGTACACCCAAAGCATTCCTACGGTATCCGGGAGTTGCACAATCTCATGGTCTAAGGAAATGATACTTGACATTAGAAAAGCTTTAGCAGACGAACTATACGATCTTGTGCTAGGCTTAGGATTGGGTCTTGTCCATCACATCATTCTCCTAATGATGTGATCCCGTTATCAATGACATCCAATGTCCATGGTCAGGAAACCATGACCATCTATTGATCAACGAGCTAGTCAACTAGAGGCTTACTAGGGACATGTTGTGGTCTATGTATTCACACATGTATTACGGTTTCCGGTTAATACAATTATAGCATGAACAATAGACAATTATCATGAACAAGGAAATACAATAATAACCATTTTATTATTGCCTCTAGGGCATATTTCCAACAGTCTCCCACTTGCACTAGAGTCAATAATCTAGTTCACATCACTATGTGATTGCAATGAATCCAACACCCATGGGGTTTGTTCATATCTTGCTTGTGAGAGAGGTTTATTAGTCAATGAGTCTGAACCTTTCAGATCCATGTGTGCTTTACAAATCTCTATGTCATCTTGTAGATGCAGCTACCACGCGCTACTTGGAGCTATTCCAAATAACTGTTCTACTATACGAATCCGGTTTACTACTCAGAGTCATCCGGATTAGTGTCAAAGTTTGCATCGACGTAACCCTTTACGACGAACTCTTTTACCACCTCCATAATCGAGAAAATTCCTTAGTCCACTAGTTACTAAGGATAAGTTCGACCGCTGTCATGTGATCCATTCCTGGATCACTCTTGTACCCCTTGACTGACTCATGGCAAGGCACACTTCAGGTGCGGTACACAGCATAGCATACTGTAGAGCCTACGTCTAAAGCATAGGGGACGACCTTCGTCCTTTCTCTCTCTTCTGCCGTGGTCAGGTCTTGAGTCTTACTCAATATTCACACCTTGTAACACAGCCAAGAACTCCTTCTTTGCTGATCTATTTTGAACTCCTTCAAAATCTTGTCACGGTATGTATTCATTCGAAAGTACTATTAAGCGTTTTTGATCTATCCTTATAGATCTTGATGCTCAATGTTCAAGTAGCTTAATCCAGATTTTCCATTGAAAAACACTTTTCAAATAACCCTGCATGCTTTCCAGAAATTCTACATCATTTCTGATCAACAATATGTTAACAACATATACTCATCAAAAATTCTATAGTGCTCCCACTCACTTCTTTGGAAATACAAGTTTCTCATAAACTTTGTATAAACCCAAAATCTTTGATCATCTCATCAAAGCGTACATTCCAACTCCGAGATGCTTACTCCAGTCCTTAGAAGGATTGCTGGAGCTTTGCATACTTGTCAGCATCTTTCAGGATTGACAAAACCTTCTGGTTGTATCACATACAACCTTTCCTCAAGAAAAATGTCGAGGAAACAATGTTTTTACATCCTATCTGCAAGATTTCATAAATAATGCAGTAACTGCTAACATAATTCCAACAGACTCTTAGCATCGCTACGAGTGAGAAAGTCTCATCGTAGTCAACTCCTTGAACTTGTCGGGAAACATCTTAACGACAAGTCGAGCTTTCTTAATGGTGACACTTACCATCATTGTCTGTCTTCCTTTTAAAATCCATCTGCACCCAACAGCCTTACGACCATCAAGTGGTTCTTTCAAAGTCTATACTTTCTTTTATACATGGATCCTCTCTCGGATTTTATGGCCTCGAGCCATTCTTCGGAATCTGGGCCCACCATCACTTCTCCATAGCTCGTAGGTTCATTGTTGTCTAGCAACATGACTTCCAAGACAGGATTACGTACCACTCTGAAGTAGTATGCATCCTTGTCGACCTATGAGGTTTGGTAGTGACTTGATCCGAAGTTTCATGATCACTATCATAAGCTTCCACTTCAATTGGTGTAGGTGCCACAGGAACAACTTCCTGTGCCCTGCTACACACTAGTTGAAGTGACGGTTCAATAACCTCATCAAGTCTCCACCATCCTCCCACTCAATTCTTTCGAGAGAAACTTTTCCTCGAGAAAGGACCCGTTTCTAGAAACAATCACTTTTGCTTCCGGATCTGAAATAGGAGGTATACCCAACTATTTTTGGGTATTCTATGAAGATGCATTTATCCGCTTTGGGTTCGAGCTTATCAGCCTGAAACTTTTTCACATAAGCATCGCAGCCCCAAACTTTTAAGAAACGACAGCTTAGGTTTCTCTAAACCATAGTTCATACGGTGTCGTCTCAACGGAATTGTGTGGTGCCCTATTTAAAGTGAGTGCGGTTGTCTCTAATGCCTAACCCATAAACGATAGTGGTAATTCGATAAGAGACATCATGGTATGCACCATATCCAATAGGGTGCAGTTGTGATGTTCGGACACACCATCACACTATGGTGGTCCAGGCGGTATTAGTTGTGAAACAATTTCCACAATGTCTTAATTGTGTGCCAAACTCGTAACTCAGATATTCATCTCTATGATCATATCATAGACATTTTATCATCTTGTCACGACGATCTTCAACTTCACTCTGAAATTACTTAAACCTTTCAATAATTCAGACTTGTGTTTCATCAAGTAAATATACTCAGCATCTACTCAAATCATCTGTGAAGTAAGAACATAACGATATCCACTGCGTGCCTCAGCACTCATTGGACTGCACACATCAAAATGTATTACTTCCAACAAGTTGCTTTCTTGTTCCATCTTACTGAAAACGAGGCCTTTCAGTCATCTTGCCCATGTGGTATGATTTGCATGTCTCAAGTGATTCAAAATCAAGTGAGTCCAAACGATCCATCTGCATGGAGTTTCTTCATGCATATCTACCAATAGACATGGTTCGCATGTCTCAATCTTTTCAAAAACGAGTGAGTCCAAAGATCCATCAACATGGAGCTTCTTCATGCGTTTTATACCAACATGACTCAAATGGCAGTGCCACAAGTACGTGGTACTATCATTACTATCTTATATCTTTTGGCATGAACATGTGTATCACTACGATCGAGATTCAATAAACCATTCATTTTAGGTGCAAGACCATTGAAGGTATTATTCAAATAAACAGAGTAACCATTATTCTCCTTAAATGAATAACCGTGTGGCGATAAACATAATCCAATCATGTCTATGCTCAACGCAAACACCAAATAACAATTATTTCGGTTTAACACCAATCCCGATGGTAGAGGGAGCGTGCGATGTTTGATCACATCAACCTTGGAAACACTTCCAACACATATCGTCATCTCACCTTTAGCTAGTCTCCGCAGCCTTTTATTTCGAGTTACTAACGCTTAGCAACCGAACCGGTATTTATTACCCTGGTGCTACTAGGAGTACTAGTAAAGTACACAATAATATGACGTATATCCAAAATACTTCTGTCGACCTTGCCAGCCTTCTCATCTACCAAGTATCTAGGGTAGTTCTGCTTCAGTGACCGTTCCCCTCATTATAGAAGCACTTAGTCTCGGGTTTGGTTCAACCTTGGGTTTCTTCACTAGAGCAGCAACTGATTTGCCGTCTCATGAAGTATCCCTTCTTTCCCTTGCCCTTCTTGAAACTAGTGGTTTAACCATCAACAATTGATGCTCCTACTTGATTTCTACTTTCGCGGTGTCAAACATCGCGAGTTGCTCAAGGATCATCATGTCTATCCCTGATATGTTATAGTTCATCACGAAGCTCCAATAGCTTGGTGGCAGTGACTATGGAGAACCATCACTATCTCATCTGGAAGATTAACTCCCACTCGATTCAAGCGATTGCAGTACTCAGACAATCTGAGCACATGCTCAACGATTGAGTTTTTCTCCCTTAGTTTGCAGGCTTAAGAAACTTGTCAGAGGTCTCATACCTCTTGACGTGGGCACTAGTCTGAAATTCCAATTTCAGTCTTTGGAACATCTCATATGTTCTGCGACGTTTCAAAAACGTCTTTGGTGCCACAATTCTAAACCGTTAGTATTACGTACTGAACTATCACGTAGTCATCAAAACGTGTATGTCAGATGTTTCCCAACATCTACAGACGATGCTCGAGGTTCAACACACTGAGCGGTGCATTAAGGACATAACCCTTCTGTGCAGCAATGAGGACAATCCTCAGTTCACGGACCCAGTCCGCATAATTGCTACTGTCAACTCTCAACTAAATTTTCTCTAGGAACATATCTAAAACAGTAGAACCAAAGCGTGAGCTACGACATAATTTGCAAAGACCTTTTGACTATGTTCATGATAATTAAGTTCATCTAATCAAATTATTCAATGAACTCCCACTTAGATAGACATCCCTCTAGTCATCTAAGTGATACATGATCCGAGTCAACTAGGCCGTGTCCGATCATCACGTGAGACGGACTAGTCATCATCGGTGAACATCTTCATGTTGATCGTATCCACTATACGACTCATGTTCGACCTTTCGGTCTTCCGTGTTCCGAGGCCATGTCTGTACATGCTAGGCTCGTCAAGTTAACCTAAGTGTATTGCGTGTGTAAATCTGGCTTACACCCGTTGTATGCGAACGTTAGAACCTATCACACCCGATCATCACGTGGTGCTTCGGAACAACGGACCTTAGCAACGGTGCACAGTTAGGGGGAACACTTTCTTGAAATTATTGCGAGGGATCATCTTATTTATGCTACCGTCGTTCTAAGCAAATAAGATGTAAACATGACAAACATCACATGCAAATCATAAAGTGACATGATATGGCCAATATCATCTTGCGCCTTTGATCTCCATCTTCGAGGCGTGGCCTGAACACCATCGTCACCGGCATGACACCATGATCTCCATCATCGTGTCTTCATGAAGTTGCCTCGCCAACTATTACTTCTACTACTATGGCTAACGGTTAGCAATAAAGTAAAGTAATTACATGGCGTTTTCATTGACACGCAGGTCATAAATAAATTAAGACAACTCCTATGGCTCCTGCCGGTTGTCATACTCATCGACATGCAAGTCGTGATTCCTATTACAAGAACATGATCAATCTCGTACATCACATATATCATTCATCACATCCTTTTGGCCATATCACATCACATAGCATACCCTGCAAAAACAAGTTAGACGTCCTCTAATTGTTGTTGCATGTTTTACGTGGCTGCTATGGGTTTCTAGCAAGAACGTTTCTTACCTACGCAAAACCACAACGGTGATATGCCAATTGCTATTTACCCTTCATAAGGACCCTTTTCATCGAATCCGATCCGACTAAAGTGGGAGAGACAGACACCCGCCAGCCACCTTATGCATCAAGTGCATGTCAGTCGGTGGAACCTGTCTCACGTAAGTGTACGTGTAAGGTCGGTCCGGGCCGCTTCATCCCACAATGCCGCCGAATCAAGATAAGACTAGTAACGGCAAGCAAATTGAACAAATCATCGCCCACAACTACTTTGTGTTCTACTCGTGCATAGAATCTACGCATAGACCTAGCTCATGATGCCACTGTTGGGGATCGTAGCAGAAATTTAAAATTTTCTACGCATCACCAAGATCAATCTATGGAGTAATCTAGCAACGAGGGGAAGGGGAGTGCATCTACATACCCTTGTAGATCGCTAAGCGGAAGCGTTACTAGAACGCGGATGAGGTAGTCGTACTCGTAGCGATTCAGATCGCGGTCGATTCCGATCTAAGCGCCGAACAACGGCGCCTCCGCGTTCAACACACGTGCAGCCCGGTGACGTCTCCCATGCCTTGATCCAGCAAGGAGAGAGGGAGAGGTTGGGGAAGACTCCGTCAGCAGCAGCACGACGGCGTGGTGGTGGTGGAGGAGCGCGGTACTCCAGCAGGGCTTCGCCAAGCACTACGAGAGACGAGGAGGGAGAGAGGTAGGGCTGCGCCTTGGGAGAGAGAGACTCGTGTGTTGTGCAGCCCCAAAACCTCCACTATATATAGGGGCAAGGGCAAGGGGAGGCGCCCTAGGGTTTCCCCTAGGGGGGCGGCGGCCAGGGCAGATGGGATCTCCCCCTTGGGTGACTTGGCCCCCAAGCCAGGAGGTGGGAACCCTAGATGGGGCGCCCCAAACCCCCTGGTCACGTGGGAATAGGTGAGGGGGGCGCACAGCCCCTTAGTGGGCTGGTTTGCCCCCTTCCCTTGGCCCATGAAGCCCCCAACACTTGTCGGGGCTCCCGAAACACCTTTCGGTCATGCTGGTCATCACCCGGTACCTCCGGAACACTTCCGGACTCCAAAACCCTTCGTCCAATATATCAATCTTCACCTCCGGACCATTCCGGAACTCCTCGTGACGTCCGGGATCTCATCCGGGACTCCGAACAACATTCGGTAACCGCGTACATACTTTCCCTATAACCCTAGCGTCATCGAACCTTAAGTGTGTAGACCCTACGGGCTCGGGAATAATGCAGACATGACCGAGACATCTCTCTGGTCAATAACCAACAGCGGGATCTGGATACCCATGTTGGCTCCCACATGTTCCACGATGATCTCATCGGATGAACCACGATGTCAAGGATTCAGTCAATCCCGTATACAATTCCCTTTGTCTACCGGTATAGTACTTGCCCGAGATTCGATCGTCGGTATCCCGATACCTTGTTCAATCTCGTTACCGGCAAGTCTCTTTACTCGTTCCGTAACACATCATCCCGTGATCAACTCCTTGGTCACATTGTGCACATTATGATGATGTCCTACCGAGTGGGCCCAGAGATACCTCTCCGTTACACGGAGTGACAAATCCTAGTCTCGATTCGTGCCAACCCAACAGACACTTTCGGAGATGCCCGTAGTGCACCTTTATAGCCACCCAGTTACGTTGTGACGTTTGGTACACCCAAAGCATTCCTACGGTATCCGGGAGTTGCACAATCTCATGGTCTAAGGAAATGATACTTGACATTAGAAAAGCTTTAGCATACGATCTACACAATCTTGTGCTAGGCTTAGGATTGGGTCTTGTCCATCACATCATTCTCCTAATGATGTGATCCCGTTATCAATGACATCCAATGTCCATGGTCAGGAAACCATGACCATCTATTGATCAACGAGCTAGTCAACTAGAGGCTTACTAGGGACATGTTGTGGTCTATGTATTCACGCATGTATTACGGTTTCCGGTTAATACAATTATAGCATGAACAATAGACAATTATCATGAACAAGGAAATACAATAATAACCATTTTATTATTGCCTCTAGGGCATATTTCCAACAACTTCCACTTGCGCTAGAGTCAGTAGACTAATTGCATAGCTTACTTTACACCAGTGGCTATCCCGATGTTTTGCTTGTGGTAGAGACTTTGCCATATGTTCTAACACATTAAAAACCGTGTGAATATTGAGTACTTTTATATGCGTTCGGTATGTCTGGTATTCTTCAAGGAACTACTTGAACCAGAATACCTCCTATTGACGCTACTGAAGCAACATCATACTTTGCTTCTGACGTAGAATCCACATCAGTGTTTTGTTTGAAACTCTTCCAAACCACCGCACCACCATTAAGAGTGAACACATAGCCCTATTGGGATTTATAGTCACCTATATCAATCATGAATCTAGCATCAGTGTAACCATGTAAAATGATCTCTTCATCTCCGCCATAGACAAGAAGCATGTCCGTTGTTCTCCTGAGGTACTTATTATTAATATTTTAACATCTGCATGGTGAGCCATCCTAGGATCACTTTGGTATCTGCTACTAACACTTAGCATATAAGAAACATCTTATCTTTTACATATCATAGCATACATGATGGATCCAATTGCCGAAGCATATGGAACTCCACTCATCTGCACATTCTTATCAACTGTCTTAGGACTTTAATTCTTGCTAAGTGTCGTGCCATGTGACATTGGGAAAAAACTTTTCTTAGCATTCTCTAGTTTAAACCTCTTTAAAACCTTGTCAATGTACGTGCTTTGGTTTAACATAATTAGACGTCTTGATCTATCTCTGTAGATCTTAATGCCCAACATATAAGCTACTTCATCTAAGTCTTTCGTCAAAAACACACTTTTCAATGAATCTTTCATTGTGCCAAGAAACTTCACATAATTTGCAATCAACAATATGTCATCCACACATAAGATTTAGAAATGATACAGAGCTCCCATTAAACTTATTATATACACAAGCTTCTTCATCATTTTCAATGAAGTCAAACTCTTTTTATCCACTCCATCAAAATGTTGATTCCAAATCCTTGATGCTTGCTTCAAACCATAGATAGAACTTTGAAGCTTACACACCTTTCGACATTATTAGGACTGACAAAACCTTCTGGTTGTATCATATATACATCCTCTTTAAGATTTCCATATCGAAAAGTAGCTTTTTACATCCATCTACTATATCTCGTAGTTGAAATATGTAGCAATTGTCATCATAATTCAAACAAACTTCAGCATATCTACTGGTGAGAGTGAGTTCTGTCATAACCAACTCCCTCAATTTGCAAAAACCCTTTCTCAACCAGTTTTGCTTTATAGACAGAAGAGTTACCATCCTCATCCGTTTTCTTTTGGAAGTCCATTTACACTGTATGGGTCTTTGATAATCCACAAGTATAGGGGATCATTTTTAGCCTTTTTGATAAGTAAGAGTGTCTATCCCAACGAGGAACTCTCTCAAGTTATGTCGACCACCGATACAACTCTATGCACACCAATGTTTGCTATACCTAGAAACAAGTAATAAAACTAGAAGTACTTTGTAGGTGTAAAGGGACAGGTTTGCAAGATAATAAAGAACGTGAAAATAAAAGTACAATTAAATTGGTATAGCGAGTGTGGGAAAGTGGTGGTAGGATTTGCGGAATTTTCCCTAAGCAATTGGCTAAGTTACTAGAACGATTGCAAGTTTTTATGTGGGAGAGGTCACTACTAGCGTGTCATATCTTACTTGAAATTCTATGCACTTATGATTGGAACTATTAGCAAGCATCCGCAACTACCAAATTTCACTAAGGTAAAATCCAACCATAGCATTAAGCTATATTAGTCCCCCTTCAATCCCGTATGAATCAATTTCTATGGTAGGAAGAAGCTTCTCTCACTCTTACCCTCCAATGCATAGTCCTATCAACATACAACTAACCCTATGGTGTGATCCACACGCGCGCTCATAGGGTGGGCACCAAAGGACAGTAACATAACCACAAGCAACTTAAACTAATCATAGCAATTCACCGATTATTGATAACCCACAAGTATAGAGGATCCCAACAGTTTTCGAGGGTAGACTATTCAACCCAAATTTATTAATTCGACACAAGGGGATCCAAAGAATATTCACGAGTATTAGCAGTTGAGTTGTCAATTCAACCACACCTGAAAGACTTGATATCTGCAGCAAAGTTTTTAGTAGCAAAGTAGTATGGAAGTAACAATAGCGGTCACAAAAGTAATAGTAGCAGTTTTCTAGTGATTGTAATAGTGGCAACGGTAAAGTAACGTAGCAAAGATCAATATGTGAAAAGCTCGTAGGCATTGGACCAATGATGGATAATTATGTCACATGGCATTCATCATGCAACAGTTATAACCTAGGGTGACACAGAACTAGCTCAAATTCATCAATATAATGTAGGCATGTATTCCGTATATAGTCATACGTGCTTATGGAAAAGAACTTGCATGGCATCTTTTGTCCTACCTTCCCGTGGCAGTAGGGTCCTAATGGAAACTAAGGGATATTAAGGCCTCCTTTTAATAGAGAACCGGAACAAAGAATTAGCACTTAGTGAATACATGAAGACCTCAAACTATAGTAATCACCGGAAAGAATCCCAATTATTGTCACATTGGGGTATGCGGATCATAACTCGTAATAGGTGTCTACAACTTGCAAGATCGGATCAAGAACACAAATATATTCATGAAAACATAATAGGTTTAGATCTGAAATCATGGCACTCGGGCCCTAGTGACAAGCATCAAGCATAGCAAAGTCATAGCAACATCAATCTCAGACCATAGTGGATACTAGGGATCAAACCCTAACAAAACTAACTCAATTGCATGATAAATCTCATCCAACCCATCACCGTCGAACAAGCCTAGGAAGGAATTACTCACTCCCGGCGGTGAGCATCATGAAATTGGCAATGGAGGAAGATTGGTGATGATGATGGTGATGAATCCCCCTCTTCAAAGCCCCGAACGGACTCCAGATCAGCCCTCCCGATGAAGAATAGGAGGCGGTGGTGACTCTGTATCGTAAAACACAATGAATCCTTATCTCTAACTTTTTTCTCCATGGGTGTGAATATATAGTGTTGGAATTAGGTCCGAGGAGGTCCAGGGGGCCCACAAGCGTGCAAGGTGCGCCCAAGGGGGGTGGGTGCGCCCCCCAGGGCTTGTGGCCTCTGGGTGGCCCCCTCTGGTAACTTCTTGCACCAATATTTTTATTAATTCCAAAAATATTCTCCGTAAATTTTCAGGTCAATCCGAGAACTTCTATTTCTGCACAAAAATAACACCATGGCAATTCTACTGAAAACAGCGTCAGTCCGGATTAGTTACATTCAAATCATGCAAATTAGAGTCCAAAACAAGGGCAAAAGAGTTTGGAAAAGTAGATATGATGGAGACGTATCAACTCCCCCAAGCTTAACACATTGCTTGTCCTCAAGCAATTCGGTTAACAAACTAAAAGTGACAAAGAAAAACTTTTACGAACTCCATTTGATCTTGTTGTTGCAAATATGTCTAACTGATGTTCAGGTTTTCAGCAAAGATTATGAACTAACCATATTCACAATAACATTTAGGTCTCACATTTACTCATATCAATGGCATAATCAACTAGCGAGTGATAATAAGATGTCTCGGATGACAACACTTTTTTCAAAACAATCATGACACAATATGATAAAATGGTATCTCGCTAGCCCTTTCTGAGACCGCAAAACATAAATGCAAAGCACCTCTAAAGACTAAGTCTGACTAGACATTGTAATTCATGGCAAAAGAGATCCAGTCACAGTCATACTCAATATCAATTAGTAACAATGCATATAAATGACAGTGGTGCTCTCTAACTGGTGCTTTTTATAAGAGGATGAAGACTCAACAATAAAAGTAAATAGATATGCCCTTTGCAGAGGAAAGCAGGGATTTGTAGAGGTGCCAGAGCTTGGAGCTTTTAAAACAGAGATGAATATAATTTTGAGAGGTATGCTTTCATTATCAACATAACAACCAAGAGATCTCACTATATTCCATGCTAAATACATTATAGGCGGTTCCCAAACAGAATGGTAAAGTTTTTACCCCCCTCCACTAATCAAACACACTCCACGGGTAGCCGAATCCACGGGTACCGTCCATACCAACAATAGTCCTGGGGGAGTTTTGTTTTGTGATTATATTTTTATTTTATTTCGAGCATGGTTCTGGGCATTCTGATTACCAACCACTTTCTCGTGAATGACAAGTGAATAGACACTCATCATGAGAATAACCCACTTAGCATGGAATATACTGACAACCCTAGTCACTACATGAGCGATTCGGGCATACAAAACAGATTATCATTTGAAGGTTCAGAGTTTGGCACATGCAAATTTACTTGGAACGGCAGGTAAATACCGGATAAAGGTAGGTCTGGTGGACTCATATGGAACAACTTTGGGTTTAAGGAAGTGGATGCACAAGCAGTATTCTCGCTTAGTACAAGTGAAGGCTAGCAAAAGATTGAGGAGCGACCAACTAGAGAGCGACAACGGTCATAAACATGCATGGAGATTAACCAACATTGAGTGCAAGCATGAGTAGTATATAAATCACCATGAACATAAATATCGTGGAGGCTATGTTGATTTTGTTTCAACTACATGCGTGAACATGTGCCAAGTCAAGCCACTTGAATCATTCAAAGGATGATACCATCCTATCATACTACATCATAACCATTTTAAAATGAATGTTGGCATTCAAGACAAACCATTATACAGTCCTAGCTAATTAAGCATGGCATGAGTAACTATAATCTCTAATTGTCATTGCAAACATGTTCCATTCATAATAGGCTGAATCAAGAACGATGAGCTAATCATATTTACAAAAACAAAATATGTCGAGTTTGTACCAGCTTTTCTCCATCTCAATCATTTCATCAAATATCGTCATTATTTCCTTTCACTTGCATGACCGAACGATGTGAATAATAATAAGAGTGCATGTGCATTGGACTAAGCTGGAATCTGCAAACATTTATCCAGAGGAGAAGACAAGGTAATATGGGTTCTTTGTTAGATCAACAATAATGCATATGAGAGCCACTCAACATTTTCATCGTGGTCTTCTCCTCATGACCCAAAGAAAAGGAAAAGAAATTCAGAGAAACACATTGAAATATTTTTGGAGTTTTTGTTTTCTAAAGAAAGTAAAACAAGAACGAGAAAAACTATTTACACGGGAAAGCTCCCAACAAGCAAAAGAAGAATGAGAAATCTTTTTGGATTTTGTTTTAATACCACTGCTAAATAACCAAGAAAGGAAAACTAAAAAGAAGCGAGAACTAATTTTTTTGGATTTTCTCAAAAAAATTCAAACTCACAAGAAGAAAGCAAGAAAAATAAACTAACATGGATATCCAATGAAAAAGTATGAACACCGACAACTGAAATGAGTGTGTGAACATGAATGTAATGTCGGTGAGAAATACGTACTCCACCAAGCTTAGGCTTTTGGCCTAAGTTGGTCTAGGGCCACGGCTCAAAATAACCCTCTCCTGGATGCTGCGGAGGGTCCTGAGGGTTCCACTGGTTGGCGAGCTCCTGTGGCTCCCACTGATAAATAGGCTCCTGATATGCATTAGCAACTAGTGTTGGCTCAGGTGCTGGGGGTTGTGAAAGATCCCAAAATCTGTAGATGTCCTCGGGCATAATAGTGTACCTGCCTGAATGAATATCGAACAAAGAAGAAGCAGGCAAGATAATAATCTCACAAGTACCCTGACTAAATACTAGGTTGTAGAGGAGTCTCTTGTCATCATCTTTCTTAATAAAATCATGTGCTATCATACTAGAATAATTCAAATACTTAGTGGGTAACAACATCTCCTCTTCCTCATCATGCCTAATGGGTATCTCAAAATGTTTAGCAAGGCGGGAGGCATAGATACCTCCGAAAATAGGACCCTTCGAGCGGTTAGTGTTCAACCGTCGAGCAACAATGGCGCCCATACTAAAAGTTCTATCAGAATATAAGGCATGACGCAAAATAGCAAGATCAAAGGCACTAAGGCCTCCACTCTCCCCACGACCAATCAAACATCTCCCCGCAAATAATGAATAATAGCGTAAAATAGGAGAAATGTAAGCTAGCCACTCTCGCTTCCGACACCCCTCTCTCTTCCCCCATAGTGGTTTCAGCAATAAAGTCTTCCACGTCTCTATGACGCGGTTCATTGACGCTACCCTCATAAGGTATTTTGCAAACATCGCAAAAATTATGAAGTGTCATTCGCTTAGGCACACCATCTAAGTGAAATTCTACCATGGGAGGATCCTTCCTAGAATGAAAGTGAAAATTTTGCACGAAGGTATTAGTGAGTAGGAGGTATTGGTCACAACTTACATTGGAGGAAGTCGGTGATGCCGACATTCTCCACCAAGTAATAGAAATCATCATAAATTCTGGCCGCCCTCAAGAATGCATCACTTGGCCATTCACACGGCCGAACCTCCGTGGTGCGAGGAAGGTTATACTTAGACTTCTTCTTCTCCTCATTCTCATTTTCTCTTGAACTCCGGCTTGAAGAGCCTCTTAACCACCTCTCCATGGTCTCCTTTCCTCTGAAATTTTCTAAAAAAATTAGTGATTCAAAATAAAAGTGAACCAAACTCAACAAGATTGATAGCAACTACTCCCACAAGTGTCTAGAGGCTATATCATGCAGCAAAGCTACTTTGAACCATATAAATTTGACATGCAAGCTCAAGAACATGGTCACCACAGCAGCAAAAATTTGCAATATATAAAGCACTGGAACAAAAACTAATTGGACCATTGGAGGAGTCATACCGATGAACAATCCCCCAAAACAGTTTTGCAAATGGAGCTTTTGAGCAAGGAGATCGAAAATGGCAGCAAGATGAGCAAGAACACGGGTTTGAGCAACGGGATGATTTTTTCTGGAGGAAGACGAAGTGGATGGGTGCTGACATAAGTGAGGGGGACCCACAAGCCCTGTAGGCGCCCCCTGTGGGCTTGTGGCCCACTGGTGGACCTCCCTGAGGTGTTCTCAGTGCCAAAAATTCTTAAATATTGCACAAAAAATCATACTAAATTTTTAGGGTATTTGGAGAACTTTTATTTTCTGGTCACTTTTTTATTGCACGAATAATTCAGAAAACAAAAAAAATAATAACATTTTTACTTTATCTATTATAAATAATAGACAGTAAAAAAGGATATAGAGAGTTGTGCCTCCTAAGTTCATCCATCTCATGCCCATCAAAAGGAATCCATTAATAAGGTTGATCAAGTCTTATCAACAAACTTCTTCCAAGTGACATGAAACCGGAGAATTTTCGAATAACACTAGGTTACCTCAACAGGGATATGCATGTCCCCAACAATAAGTATATCATATTTCTTTTTGGCTGTAGGAAGAGGGAATTTAAAACGTCCAATAACAATTGTTGGAATTTCTCCAATAGAGTTGATACTATTCTCTTGAGGTTGTTTCTTCGGAAAGTGTACCATATGCTCATTACCATTAACATGAAAAGTGACATTGCCCTTACTACAATCAATAACAACCCCTGCAGTATTCAAGAAGGGTCTACCAATGATGATCGACATACTGTCGTCCTCGGGTATATCAAGAATAGCAAAGTCCATTAAAATAGTAACATTTGCAATTACGACAGGCACATCCTCACAAACACCGATGGGTATAGCAGTTGATTTATCAGCCATTTGCAAAGAGATTTCAGTTGGTGTCAACTTATTCAAATCAAATCTACGATATAAAGAGAAAGGCATAACACTAACATCTGCTCCCAAATCACATAAAGCAGTTTTAACATAGTTTCTTTTAATGGAGCAAGGTATAGTTGGTATTCCCGGGTGTCCTAATTTCTTTGGTATTCTACCCTTAAATGTGTAATTAGCAAGCATGGTGTAAATTTCAGCTTCTGATTGAAAGTGCGTTATATCGACTAGAGGGTGGGTGAATAGGCGATTTTTATGAAATTCTTCACTGAGGAATTTGCCGGTGAGGAAATTCCTTAGCGAAGAACTACTAGCAGCGGAATAAGTACTCAAAAGTAAACATAATAGAATACAAGCATAGTCATCATGATGAAATGAAGACAGGCACAGAGTACATGAAGCGTAATCACATGATAACACAGGATGAAGACAAACAGACTGAAGAAATTGAACTGAGGAAATTGAGAAAGTCTTCAGTCAAAGTCTTCAAACACAGATATGAACAAACACACAACACAGTTATGAGGAAATGGAAGAGTTGAGGGAATAGAACCAGTAAGCTTGGTGAAGACAATGATTTGGTAGACCAGTTCCAACTGATGTCTCAGTTGTACGTCTGGTTGGAGCGGCTGAGTATTTAAACTCGAGGACACGCAGTCCCGGACACCCAGTCAAGGACACTTAGTCCAAGACACCCAGTCCTCACCGTATTCTCCTTGAACTAAGGTCACACAGACCTCGTCCAATCACTCGTGGTAAGTCTTCAGGCGACTTCCAAACCTTCACAAACTTGGTCACTCGGCGATCCACAATTCCTCTTGGATGCTCTAGACCATGACGCCTAACCGTCTGGAAGAAGCACAGTCTTCAAAGGTAACAAGCGTCGGATCCACGCAGGATCAATCTCTTCAGTGATGCTCAATCACTTGGGGTTTGTAGGTGTTTGGGTTTTGGGTTTGGTTTCCTCACTTGATGATTTTCGCTCAAAGTCCTCAGAGGATGGGTTGCTCTCAAATGACAAGTGTCAGTTTCTCTCGGAGCAGCCAACCAGCTAGTGGTTGTAGGGGGCGGCTATTTATAGCCTAGGGAGCAGCCCGACATGATAAGACATAAATGCCCTTCAATGATATGACCGTTAGGTGGATAGATATTTTGGGACAGCTGGCGCATAGCACAACAACGGTCGGAATTTTGAGTAGCAAAATCCTCAGGGCTATCATGTTCCTCACTGTGTAGGCAATCCGCACTGGCGAATTCCTAACTCCTCAGTCAGGACAAATTCCTCAGAGACCAGAAGAACTTCGTCTCTGTCACTGAAGAAATTGACTGAACTGTATGAGATTTCCAATGGCTTCACTCGAAGGGATTGGTAGGTGTAGGATTTTGAGTTGAGCATCACATGGAAATTTTTCCTTAGTATTTCCTCGACCCCCTTTAACAGTACGGTGTTTCCTATGACTCAAGAAAGAGAAAAACAAAACTATGAAAACGAAAGTCTTCAAGCTTCATATTCCTCGAATGAATACAAGTCTTCACGGACACACCAATTTCTTCACTTTCAAAGTCTTCATGAAAGTCTTCAGAAATACCAAAATCTTCAGTCGAAGATATTCATTTTTAGGGGTCGACTTTTCCTGTAAATATCAAACTCCTCATAGACTTATAGACCTGTGTACACTCACAAACGCATTAGTCCCTTAACCTATAAGTCTTCAATACACCAAAATCACTAAGGGGCACTAGATGCACTTACAATCTCCCCCTTTTTGGTGATTGATGACAATATAGGTTAAGTTTTCAACGGGGATAAACATATGAAGTGTAACTACTGATATTGAGGAATTTGATTGCAAGATATAGAAGAACTCCCCCTGAAGATGTGCATAGTGAGGAATTTGCTTTTGAAGCAATGCACACTTGAAGAGTTGAATCATGGAGATCTCCCCCTATATCTTGTAATTCATACACGCATTTAACATATAATATGAAGAATTTGAAATGCATGATGAAATATGGTGCCTGATGAAATTCAGCATGCGTGCAATACTATTAACGAGGAATAAGCATGCAGAATAGTGCATCAAAAGTATCAAAGCACAGTGCATCAAAAGTATTAGAGCACCATCGGGTTTAAGATTACAACTCGATCCAATAAAGTTTTAGAAGAACGAGAGTTGTAACTTAGCAAAAAACGCACATATAGTAGACCCGCTTGAAGACTAACTCATATTTCTCCCCTTTGTCATTGAATGACCAAAAGGAACGAAAATGAGGACTAACGCCCCTGAAGATAATCATGTTGAAGAAGGAGCGCCAGCGTTGTTGGGGTCGTTTGTTGATGTAGGGCCTGCCGCAGTGTCGTCCAAATCTTCATGTTCATCAGTGTCGCGCGATGAAGAATAGGAGCTGGTCACTAGAGAAGGAACCTGGACCTTCTTGAATTTCTTCGGTGGAGGTGTAGACCAGTCAAAATCTTCTTTGAAACCCATGTTCTTCAGATCTTCTTCACCATACAGATGTGACAGGATTGCCCAGGTGCGACCGAAGACTTGATGAAGGTAGTAGTGGTTTTTCTTCACTGCATTGTGTGTGGCAGTCATGTTGTGAAGAAGTGAACCAAACTGACGCTTAACCCATTTGTGATTTCGATCCACCTTCTGGTGAAGACTAAGCAGAAGTTCATGGTCAGTCATCACACGTGGAGCAGTGGCTTAAGGAGTGGACTTGGGTGCATTGGCAGAGTCATCATTGGTGGAATAAGATGCAGCTTTGCGAAACTGACCATCCAATGGACGAATGCCCTCATCTATTACAGCTGGTGCCTTGCCCTTTCCATCAACTGAGGAATATGTCTGCTTGAGGACTTCAATGGGGGGCAAGTAGCTGAGCTGATTCTGGAAATCAGCTTTGTAGTTGAGTGAAGACCTTGTCCTGAGGAATCTCATGATCCAAGGTGCATAAGGCTTCAGCTCAAACGGAGACAGTGCAACATTGGCCATAGTCCTCATGAAGAAATCATGATAATTGACAGGAATGCCATGAACGATGTTGAATACCAGATTCTTCATGATGCCAACAATTTCCTCATCAGATGAGTCATGGCCTTTGATGGGACTGATTGTCCTCGTAAGAATACGATAGACAGTTCTGGGCACGTACAACAATTCCTTCACGAGGAATTTGGTTCTTGGTGCCTGACCTGGTTTCAAAGGTTTCATCAGCACCTGCATGTAATGATGTGTGAGCTCAGGTTCACTGTAGATGCAGCGAGCTTCTTCAAGGGGAGGACTGAGTGGTAGAGCACGAAGCAATTCAGAGGCTGGTGCAGTGTAGTGAGTGTTTTCAGACATCCAGTCCAGCACCCATGAATTCACATCTTCAGCATCTCCGGTGATGTGCAGCGTTGCATAGAATTGAAGAATCAGTTCTTCATTCCAATCGCAGATGTCAGAGCAAAAGTTGAGCAGTCCAGCGTCGTGAAGAACACTGAGGACTGGTGCGAAGCACGGCAGAGATTCCATATCCACGTGAGGAATATGCTCATGGTAGAAGATCTTCTCCTTGTTGAACTAGCAGTCCAGAAACGCCTCTTCCTAATGCGAGCAGAGTCATATGGGTTGTAATCTTCGAAGAATACGTGCTCGCCGAAGAAATCATCAGCCTTGAACTTTTGCTTGCGTGAGAATGGATCCTTTGGCTTCGGCAGAGGAGTGTCAGTGAGTTGCATCACGACCTCAGGAATCTCAATCGCAGGTTCTTCAGGCTGAGGAATTTCTGGTTCCTCCTCAGTGGCAGTCTGCGTCGTTGGTTGTTCAGCAGCAGCAGTTTCTTCAGCGCTAGTGGCTGGAATTTCCTCATGGACAGATGCAGTGGGATGAGTTTCTTCAGAGCCCATGTGAACAGTTTGTGTGGGGGACTGAGGAATTTGCTGTAGAGGGGTGAACATTGGAGAGTTTGGATGCTGACTTTCCCAGAATTCATCACTGATTACGGGTGTGGAGCAGCCAATGTCCACATCTTCATCTTCCATTTCTTCAACGCCAGCCTCTTCAGCTGTGAACTGAGGCATAGGCGAGGAGATGATAGGTGTTGAAGGGATCGCATCCACTTCAATTTCTTCATCCAACGGTTCAGACGAAGCAGCAGAAGGAGTTTCTTCATCAGATCCGCTGGGGATCACATATTCTTCATCAAAAGGAACAAGGTCCTTTGATGGCCTGGTTGAGATGGGAACAGCATCAATCGGATTTGCAAATGAACTTGTCATAGGCTTCATTTTCTTCGGAGCTGAAGAATCTGAAGCAGCTGATGCTTTCCTTTTCTTCACTGCAGCACGCTCTGCAGCCTTGGTCTTCTTCACATCTGATGCAGATGGAAGGATTGGAGTTGAAGTTGGTGCAGGAGCAGCTGAGGAATCTGGTTGATTTTCTTCAGGCACAACTGATGCAGTTGCCCTGAGTTCTTCAGTTTCTTCAGGCACACCACTAGTGGGTGCCCTGGCAATTTCTTCAGCGGCTGGAATGCAGTCATCAGCCCTGGAACTCACATTATCTTCAGCAGCCTGATTGTCATCAGCGGTGCTGGCATTTTCTTCAGTAGGCTGAGCAGATGCTTCAGCCTGAGGAATTTCCTGTTGCGTTGGGGCTGCAACATTGGAAGTGAAGTTATCCGCAAGTTTCACAAAACGAACCTTGGCTCCAAGCCAATCAGCGCGATATGCGTCAAAGTCATCACTGAGTTTCTTAATCTCAGTCTGAATAGTGACAAGTTCTTCAGTTGTCATAGAGACAACGTTTTTCTTCAGATAGCGCTCTTTCTTGTACTGCGCTTTCTTGATCTGCCTGGCCTTCTCAAATTTCCACTTTTCTTCTTGAATGAAGTGGGTCAGCATGTGACTCTGGCCAGGAGTCAGCTTGAAGTCAGGCAAGGGAGTGTTGGGGTCCTTGTGCCAATCATCAATGTAGTCGAGGATCAGCTTGGGATCCAAAAGCAGTGGCACCTCTGATCCTTTGGCTCTAGCGGCCCTGACTTGCCTGTCTCTGATGATTTCTGCAAGTTCATCATCATCAGCTTCGTCTTCATCAGACGGCACTTGGAAAGCGACTTACTTCTTTTGAGGACTTGGGCGAGGACCTCGTCCAGCAGTGGCCTTTGTCTTCAGCAGTGAGGGGCCAGCTGAGGAACTTGATGCAGCTGAGGAACTAGCTGAGACACCTGAGGCAATGGAGATGCCGGCAGTCCTTTGGCACGAGGCGAGATGCACAGGTGCTGAGGATTTAGGTCGGAACAGCTGAAGGCTTTGGCGGAGGAGCTGAGGACTTTGGAGGAACAGGAGCAGCATGAGGAATTGGCCGTGAGGGCTTTGATGATTCTGGCCGTGAGGGCATTGCTGAGGAACTTGGCCTGCGCGCAGGCTTCTTAGACATAGCCTTCTTTGGCTTGACAGCAGAGGCCTCAGCAGAGGCAGCAGCAGCACAGAGTCTTCATTGAATTTCCTCACTGCTTCCCTGGCTTGCTTAGCCAGCTTGGCTTGGCGCTTGGCCCATTCATCGGGATAGTCCTCACCGCGCTTGAGGCTGGTGGGATCTGCTATTTGGCCAGGTGCCAATGGAGCTCTTGGGCATGGAGGATTGAGTGCGAATTTCTTCATGTACTTAGGAGTGACATATCTGTACTCCCTCCATTCTCTTGCCCATCTCCTCTCTATCCTCTGTTTGCACACTTTGCTCTCATTCTTGGTTTCCTCAGTAGGTGTGCAGTACCCAGCATATATGTCATTAGGGATCTCAAATGCTATATTTACCTCAGGCCTCTTTCCTCCCTTCTCTGGCTTCTTACCATCAGCCATTTTCTTCAGTTGAGGAATTTGAACAATTGAATTCTCTGAAGAAGTATGCAACTTTTCTTCAAGGAATGCTGCAAATGAGTTAAGTTGATGAGAACCTAGTGATTCAGCAGCTGACATGTGTACCTGTGAACAGAGTATAGTTGCGAGGAATTTGGAGAGGTCATATGCGTTCTCAGAAGGTTTTTCAAAAAGAACAAGTTTGAGGAATTTGACCAGATGAGTCTTGAAGAATTTCGCTAAGCTTTCTTTGTCTTAGGTTCCAGAGATGTGTAGATTAAAAATCCACACATTTGAGGAATCTTGAAGAAAATCATGGCTTAGAGAAACAAATCAAGAACGGATGATTGTGAGGTGTTTAGTGTGTGAATCTATGAAGAAAAACACCTTTGAAGATTTTGTAGATAATCATTCGAATCAACAAGGGTAGTAAAAGTGACTTTTAATTACCCTGGACGAAGAACACGACGAACTGGAGTGAGGAGATGTGAAGTTCGTCTGTGCAGATCTTCCACGCCCTAACTTGGCGGAGGAAGACGGCTACGGCGGCGGCGGAGTGAAGATGTCCGCGGTCGGCGCGAGTACGTCGGCGACGAGGTCGAGGCAGTGAAGCTCTTCCTCACCGGCGGCGATGAAGTAGCGGCGGCGCTAGGGTTTGAGAAGCTCGAGCTGGAGAGAGAGGTCGAGCGGAGTAAAAGAAGTGAGGAAGGGAAGGAGGGGTATTTATAGCCACGGTGAAAAACTGCTCGCCCCGAAGAAATTGGACGAACGTGCCCCTGACCCTTCTCATTCGCATGACATGTGTCACCCACGTAGTGAGAGGTGGAGATCGTGTTAGATCGTGGGTGAGTGGATAAGTGTATCGTGGGATGCGGAACGGTTTGAGCGGCAAAACCGAAAATTTCAATAAGATAGGTTTTAAAGTTCCGTTCGCAATTTCTTCAGCTGACAAGGACACAGTGAAGATTTTGAACGAGTTTCAAATAGAACGCACATGAAGAATTTGTGAACAGATTGGATTGAGTATAGCATAGAGGGGAAGGGTCCGATCACATTCACTTAGCAGAAAACCAACTTGAAGATATAGCAATAAGTGAATGTTGTAGAGGACATAAACTCATATATATATAGCCAATGAAGAAAAACGATGGAACCAGTGAAGACTATGCAAAGTTGAAGAATATGAATAATTGAGGAATTTCAACTTTTGGTGGTGGCGTGACCCACCGTATAAGAATGATGATTTCAGACACCGCGTACAATTATCGTAGGGTTCTGAGAATCAAATTCTTCGTTAATTTCTTCACACTAAGAGTGTTATTCTTCATTGATTGAAGAAAAACATTTCTTCATGTGTTGCACATCTAAGTCATCAATTTTGCATAAGTGTTAGGATGAGTGTCCTTTTCAAAGAACATTCGAAGATTCTAGGATATTTAGCTCACACCGCAACTTGCTAAATCTCTTCTCATCCAAGGGCTTTGTGAAGATATCGGCTAGCTGTTCTTCAGTCTTCACATGCTCAATAGAAATGTCGCCCTTCAACACATGATCACGAAGAAAATGATGACGAATCTGAATGTGCTTTGTCTTCGAGTGCTGAACTGGGTTGTGAGCAATCTTGATGGCACTCTCATTGTCACAGAAGAGAGGCACATTCTTCATGTTGACGCCGTAGTCCTTGAGAGTTTGCTTCATCCATAGCAATTGGGCACAACAAGAACCAACGGCAATGTACTCAGCTTCAGCAGTAGATAGTGATACGCAGTTCTGTTTCTTCGAGGACCAACAGACCAAAGATCGTCCGAGGAAATGACATGTACCAGATGTTGACTTGCGATCCACACGATCACCAGCATAGTCAGAGTCAGAATATCCAACAAGATCAAAAGCCGAGCCCTTGGGGTACCATAATCCAAGTGTTGGTGTGTGAGCTAGATATCGAAGAATATGCTTCACAGCCTTATGGTGTGATTCCTTCGGTGTAGCTTGAAATCGGGCACACATGCAAACACTAAGCATTATATCTGGCCTAGATGCACATAAGTACAATAAGGAACCTATCATGGAGCGGTATACCTTATGATCGAAGTCAATACCATTTTCATCAGTGCACAGATGGCCATTTGTGGGCATAGGAATTTTGACGCCTTTGCAATCTTGCATGCCGAATTTCCTCAGTACATCCTTGAGGTATTTCTCCTGAGATATGAATATGCCATTGTGTTGTTGACGAATTTGAAGACCTAAGAAGAATTTCAACTCTCCCATCCTAGACATTTGATATTCTTCACTCATCATATAGGCAAATTCATCACTATAACGTTGGTCAGTACAGCCAAAGATAATATCATCAACATATATTTGGCACACAAACAATTCACCATCATAAGATTTAGTGAAAAGAGTAGGGTCGAGTGAACCGGGTTTGAAGCCTTTCTTCATGAAGAGTTCCTTCAAGGTATCATACCAAGCCCGTGGGGCCTGCTTGAGGCCATAGAGGGCCTTGTTGAGTCTGAAGACTTTGTCAGGATTCTTTGGATCTTCAAAACCTGGGGGTTGAGCAACATATACTTCTTCCTCAAGCTTACCATTGAGGAATGCACTTTTCACATCCATTTGATATAAAGTGATATCATGATGGTTAGCATAAGCAAGTAATATGCGAATAGCCTCAAGTCTAGCAACAGGTGCAAAAGTTTCATCGAAATCAATTCCTTCAACCTGTGTGTAGCCTTGAGCTACAAGCCGTGCCTTATTCCTCACCACAAGGCCATTTTCATCTTGCTTGTTGCGGTAGATCCACTTTGTGCCGATGATATTGTGCTTGCGAGGATCTGGACGTTTGACCAGTTCCCAGACATTGTTGAGCTCGAACTGATGTAATTCTTCTTGCATGGCCTGAATCCACTCAGGCTCCAGAAATGCTTCATCTACCTTAGTGGGCTCTGTAATAGAGACAAAAGCATACTGCCCACAAAAGTTAGACAAATGTGAAGCTTTTGAGCGTGTGAGAGGACCTGGCGCTTTGATGTCATTGATGATCTTTTCAACTTGCACTTCTTTTGCAATGCGAGGATGAGCTGGTTGTCGTTGAAGAGTTTGATCAGCGTTTTCTTCAGCACCATTTTCTTCAGCATTTTCTTCAGGTGCATTAGCTCGACGTTCTTCATGTTCTGGAATGAATTCTTCAGCAGATTCTTCAGTAGGAATGACATCCTCAGTAGCCTTGAACTTGATAGTTTCCTCAGGTGCTGGTTCATCTATCACAGTAGGTAGGTGCTCTCTTTGCGAGCCATTAGTTTCATCGAACCGCACATCTACAGTTTCAACAACTTTGTGAAGAACGTTGTTGAAGACTCTGTAGGTGTGCGAGTCCTTTCCGTAACCAAGCATAAAACCTTCATGTGCTTTCGGTGCAAATTTTGAGTTGTGATGAGGATCTCTAATCCAACATTTAGCACCGAAGACTTTGAAATAACTTACATTGGGTTTCTTATCAGTGAGGAGTTCATAGGCAGTCTTTTTGAAGAATTTGTGAAGATATACTCTGTTGATGATGTGGCACGCAGTATCAATTGCCTCAGTCCAGAAACGACGAGGCGTTTTGTATTCATCAAGCATAGTGCGAGCCATCTCAGCAAGAGTCCTGTTCTTGCGCTCCACGACGCCATTCTGCTGAGGAGTGTAAGGAGCAGATAACTCATGAGTAATACCAAGTTCATCAAGATAGTCATCGAGACCAGAATTCTTGAACTCAGTGCCATTGTCACTTCTGATGTGCTTGATCTTCACACCAAAGTTGGTTGAAGCCCTCGAGGAAAATCGTTTGAAGACTTCCTGCACTTCATGTTTGTAAGTAACAAGGTGTACCCATGTGTAGCGAGAATAATCATCAACAATAACAAAGCCATATTGAGATGCTTCATTTGAAATAGCAGAATAATGATTAGGACCAAAGAGATCCATGTGAAGCAATTCAAATGGGCGAGTGGTGGTCATGATAGTCTTTGCTGGATGCTTGGCCTTCGTCATCTTCCCAGCTTCACAGGCTCCGCATAGGTGATCCTTGAGGAATTTGACATTCTCGATGCCAATGACATGCTTCTTCTTCGCAAGCGTGTGCAAATTCCTCATGCCTGCATGACCAAGTCGTCGATGCCAGAGCCAGCCTTCTGAAGCTTTTGCAAGTAAGCACACGGCTGGTTGTGGTCCTGTAGAGAAATCAACAATATACAGGTCTCCTCTCCTAAAGCCTTCGAAGACTTTGGAATTGTCAGCTTCCATAACCACAACACAACGGTACTTGCCAAAGACAACAACCATATCAAGATCACAAAGCATTGAGACAGACATAAGGTTGTATCCTAAGGACTCAACAAGCATGACTTTGTCCATGTGTCGATCCTTTGTGATCGCAACCTTACCTAGACCCAATAACTGACTTTTGCCTTTGTCAGCAAAGATGATATGCTTCAGATGCGACGGAGATAATGGAGCATCCATCAATAGATTATTGCCACCAGTCATGTGGTTTGTACATCCACTATCGAGGACCCACTCAGTGGCTTTGGGTTGATCATCCTGCAGACGAATTAGTGCAGCTTACAAACTCATATACTTCATTAGTGAAGAATATGACATCAATTCATCAGATCAATTTTATCAAGTAAAAGAACTGATAAAGCAATATGAGGACGTGAGAAATGAAAGTTCATTTCTTCATGATTAGCTTGCGTCCTATCAGGCATGCTCAGGTCTCCAGCAAATTCTTCAGACGGTTACGTACGTCTGGAGACCTGACCCTGCAGAAGAGATTAGTTCTTTTTCTTCACCACCCACATCTGAAGGGATGGCAAAGAGTTCATCATTATGCGAGCTCCATATGAAAAGGATGGCATCGAAGCCAGTCCATTTCGTTTCACATAAGAGGGGTTAGAGTAAGCATAAGAGTATGCAGAGAAATTCTTTGAGGACTTATGGACATAATGATTTGAAGAATAATGCACATATCCATAATCCTTAGATCTTCCCTGCGAAGCAGACGGGTTAGCACGATGATGTTCATATGAGGACTTTGATCCATATGAGGAATTTGGTCCATATGAAGAATTTGATCTGGGGTTCCTATTCTTCACAGGTGGTGTCATGATGACATTCACCTGAAGATTTTCAAGGCATCTTTTGGGAACCCAGATTTTCTTCATAGGGGAGCCATTCCTGTAGTTAGTGCCAACATATCTAGCAAATACTTCACCATTCTGATTTTTGAATAGCTTATAGTTGGAGTCAATTAACTCATCATTAGAATGAGGAGATTCACATGCAAATCCAGATAAGTTAGATGGACCAACTGGAGGTCCCTTTGCAGCAACCCATGTAGTTTTGGGGTACTGCTCAGGCTTCCAGTATGTACCATCAGCATTGAGTTTCCTCTCAAAGGTGATACCCTCTTTCCTAGGGTTCCTGATGAGGATCTGCTTTTTAAGCACATCACAAAGAGCCTGATGCCCTTTGAGGCTTTTGTACATGCCTGTCATGTACAATTCCTTCAGCCCTGCATCGTTAGTGATACTAGCAATGTCTCAGATGAGGAATTAGTGATAGCATAGGCATGTGAAGAATTTGAAACATTAGCAGCATTTGAACATTCAGGTGAAGAATTAGCAGATTCACGTTCAATGCACTTCAAGCATGGAGGAACAAATTCTTCCTGAGAAGCGCTGATTTGTTGAGCAAGTAATGAATCACGCTCCTTCTGAAGATCTTCATAACTCACTCTTAGCTTTTCAAGATCTTGCTTTCTTTGAAGAAATTCATAAGAAAGCTTCTCATGATCGGATAAGAGAGTGTTATGATGACTTTGAAGATTGTCAAACCTAGTCTGAAATCTCTGAAGATTTTCAGTCAGGGCTTTAGTGCGATCCATTTCTTCACCCAACATATCATCACTTTTGTCTAGCATGTTTTGAACCTTTTCTAAAGCCCTTTGTTGTTTTACAGCAATCTTAGCAAGTTTAGAATAGCCGGGCTTAAGATTTTCATCAGATTCATTCTCACTTGATTCAAATGAGGTATATTTGAGTACCTTGGCACCCTTTGCCATGAAGCAATAGGTGGGAGCATAGTCATCATCCCCTTCATCAGCTTTGTTGGTGAGGTTATTTTCTTCAGTGTTGAAGATAGACTTGCTGACGAATGCAGTAGCGAGAGCTAGGCTCGCCACTCCGGATTCGGACTCCTCAGATGACTCCTCTTCCTCATTTTCTTCAGATTCAGCTTCAGAGTCCATTTCCTTGCCAATGAATGCCCTGGCCTTCTTGGAGCTACTCTTCTTGTGATATGAAGGCTTTGAGGATTTTGATGATGAGGATTTTGAGGATTTCTTCTTTTTCTTCGCATCATCAGAACTGTAATCCTTGTATTTCTTCTTCTTTGATTCCTTTTCCCATTGAGGACAGTCTTGAATGTAATGTCCAGGCTTCTTGCAGTTGTGGCAGAGCCTCCTCTTGTAGTCACTTGATGAGGAATCATTGCTCCTTGAGGGTCTTCCAAGGCGATCACATCTTGAGAACTTTTGGAACTTCTTCATGAGCAGAGCCAGATCATGGCTTAGTTCTTCAGGATCACCAAGGCTGCTATCAGAGTCTTCATCTTCGGACTCAGATACTGCCTTGGCCTTTAGTGCACGTGATCTGCCATAGCTTGAACCATAGAGATCTCTCTTTTCAGCAAGTTGGAACTCATGAGTATTTAGCCTCTCGAGAATATCAGCGGGATCAAGTGACTTGTAATCAGCACATTCTTGTATCATCAATGCCAGAGTGTCAAATGAGGAATCAAGCGATCTCAGCAATTTCTTCACCACCTCATGGTCGGTGATGTCCGTGGCACCAAGTGCTTGAAGCTCATTTGAGATGTCAGTGAGGCGATCGAAGGTTTGTTGAACATTTTCATTGTCGAGTCTTTTGAAGCGGTTGAAGAGATTGCGAAGAACATCAACTCGAGAGTCACGCTGAGTTGAGACTCCTTCATTCACTTTGGATAACCTGTCCCAGATAAGCTTCGCTGTCTCCAAAGCACTCACTCTGCCATACTGTCCTTTGCTCAGATGGCCACATATGATATTCTTCGCTTGAGAGTCGAGTTGCTTGAATCTCTTCACATCAGCAGCATTCAGAGAAGGTGTGACTGAGGGAACACCATTTTCCACAACATACCAGAGATCGTTATCAATTGCTTCAAGATGCATTCGCATCTTATTCTTCCAGTAGGGGTAGTCCGTCCCATCGAAGGTAGGACACCCAGCAGAGACCTTGATCATACCTGCGGTCGACATAACTAAAACTCCAGGCGGTTAAACCAAAATCACACAGAACAAGGGAGTACCTTGCTCTGATACCAATTGAAAGTGCGTTATATCGACTAGAGGGGGGTGAATAGGCGATTTTTATGAAATTCTTCACTGAGGAATTTGTCGGTGAGGAAATTCCTTAGCGAAGAACTACTAGCAGCGGAATAAGTACTCAAAAGTAAACATAACAGAATACAAGCATAGTCATCATGATGAAATGAAGACAGGCACAGAGTACATGAAGCGTAATCACAGGATAACACAGGATGAAGACAAGCAGACTGAAGAAATTGAACTGTGGAAATTGAGAAAGTCTTCAGTCAAAGTCTTCAACCACAGATATGAACAAACACACAACACAGTTATGAGGAAATGGAAGAGTTGAGGGAATAGAACCAGTAAGCTTGGTGAAGACAATGATTTGGTAGACCAGTTCCAACTGTTGTCTCAGTTGTACATCTGGTTGGAGCGGCTGAGTATTTAAACTCGAGGACACACAGTCCCGGACACCCAGTCAAGGACACTTAGTCCAAGACACCCAGTCCTCACCGTATTCTCCTTGAACTAAGGTCACACAGACCTCGTCCAATCACTCGTGGTAAGTCTTCAGGCGACTTCCAAACCTTCACAAACTTGGTCACTCGGCGATCCACAATTCCTCTTGGATGCTCTAGACCATGACGCCTAACCGTCTGGAAGAAGCACAGTCTTCAAAGGTAACAAGCGTCGGATCCACTCAGGATAAATCTCTTCAGTGATGCTCAATCACTTGGGGTTTGTAGGTGTTTGGGTATTGGGTTTTTGGTTTTTCCTCACTTGATGATTTTCGCTCAAAGTCCTCAGAGGATGGGTTGCTCTCAAATGACAAGTGTCAGTTTCTCTCGGAGTAGCCAACCAGCTAGTGGTTGTAGGGGGCGGCTATTTATAGCCTAGGGAGCAACCCGACATGATAAGACATAAATGCCCTTCAATGATATGACCGTTAGGTGGATAGATATTTTGGGACAGCTGGCACATAACACAGCAACGGTCAGAATTTTGAGTAGAAAAATCCTCAGGGCTATCATGTTCCTCACTGTGTAGGCAATCCGCACTGGCGAATTCCTAACTCCTCAGTCAGGACAAACTCCTCAAAGACCAGGAGAACTTCGTCTCTGTCACTGAAGAAATTGACTGAACTGTATGAGATTTCCAATGGCTTCACTCGAAGGGATTGGTAGGTGTAGGATTTTGAGTTGAGCATCACATGGAAATTTTTCCTTAGTATTTCCTCGACCCCCTTTAACAGTACGGTGTTTCCTATGACTCAAGAAAGAGAAAAACAAAACTATGAAAACGAAAGTCTTCAACCTTCATATTCCTCGAATGAATACCAAGTCTTCACGGTCACACCATTTTATTCACTTTCAAAGTCTTCATGAAAGTCTTCAGAAATACCAAAATCTTCAGTCGAAGATGTTCATTTTTAGGGGTCGACTTTTCCTTGTAAATATCAAACTCCTCATAGACTTATAGACCTGTGTACACTCACAAACGCATTAGTCCCTTAACCTATAAGTATTCAATACACCAAAATCACTAAGGGGCACTAGATGCACTTACACTGATATCTTTCTTTTATTAGTAACAATATCTTTCATATACTTAGCAGAAGGAGACATTTTCAAAATACCAGTCAAACGCATACGCAAAAAGACAGGTCTAAGCATTTCAACAAAGCGATCAAAATCCTCATCATCCTTTTTCTTGGATGGTTTAGGAGGAAAGGGCATGGGTTTCTAAACCCATGGCTCTCTTTATTTACCATGTTTCCTAACAATGAAGTCTCCTTTGTCATATCTTTTATTCTTAGGTTGTGGGTTATCAAGATCAACAACAGGTTCTATCTCCACATCATTATCATTACTAGGTTGAGCATCAACATGAAAATCATCATTATCATTATTACTAAGTTAATGTTCATCACTAGATTGTGTCTCAGCATCAGAAATAGAAATATCATTTTGGTTCTCAGGTGTGTCTATAATAGGTTCACTAGAAGCATGCAAAGTCCTATCGGTTTTCTTTTTCTTTCTATTACTTAAAGGACTAGGTGCATCAGAATTAATTCCCTGAGAATCTTGCTCAATTCTCTTATGATGACCCTCAGGATACAAAGGTTCCTGAGTCATTTTACCACCTCTAGTCATAACTCTAACAACGTGATCATTTGTTTTATTGTTCATCTCATTAAGCAAATCATTTTGTGCCTTCAGAACTTGTTCTACTCGAGTTTTTACCATGGAAGCATGTTTACTGATAATCTTGAGATCATTAATAGTTCTACACATATAATCACCAAAGCAATCAAGCATATAAGCATTACGTTTCAATTGTCTACTAACATAAGCATTGAAGTTTTCTTGTTTAACAACAAAGTTATCAAATTCATCCATGCATTGACTAGAAGACTTACTATAAGGAATATCACCTTCATCAAATCTATAGAGAGAATTTACCTCTACTGCCTGTGTCAGAGTATTAAGACCATGTATTTCTTCAATAGGTGGTAAATTCTTAACATCTTCAGCTTTAATACCTTTTTCTTTCATGGATTTCTTTGCCTCTTGCATATCTTCAGGACTGAGAAATAGAATGCCTCTCTTCTTTGGAGTTGGCTTAGGCAGTGGTTCGGGGAGAGTCCAATCATTATCATTACTCAATATATTATTCAATAGTACTTCAGCTTGTTCAATAGTTCGTTCCCTAAAAACACAACCAGCACAACTATCTAGGTGGTCCCTAAAAGCATCAGTTAGTCCATTATAAAAGATATCAAGTATTTCATTTTTCTTGAGAGGATGATCAGGCAAAGCATTAAGTAATTGGAGAAGCCTCCCCCAAGCTTGTGGGAGACTATCTTCTTCAGATTGCACAAAGTTAAATATTTCCTCTAAAGCGGCTTGTTTCTTATGAGCAAGAAAATATTTTTCGGAGAAATAGTATATCATATCCTGGGGACTATGCACACAACCAGGAGCAAGAGAATTAAACAAGATCTTAGCATCACCCTTT
The DNA here is from genome assembly GCF_018294505.1 of Triticum aestivum. Lineage (NCBI taxonomy): Eukaryota > Viridiplantae > Streptophyta > Magnoliopsida > Poales > Poaceae > Triticum > Triticum aestivum. The sequence goes on from NC_057809.1 coordinate 502,697,341, forward strand.
AACGAGAAAGAAAACAACTCAAGAATATAGTAATAGCGATTTTTTCCTCATGGGCAAACAAGGTGGCTATATCATTCAATTTAGTAAGATGTGCCACAACAGTTTCAGATTCATAACAATGGAAAGGATCAGATTTAACCGAAGTTATTAACTCAAGATAGGTGAAGTAGCAAACTTAGGATCATATTGCATTCTAGCATTCAAAGATTTTTCTTTCCACTTGCATAGCAATTTCTTAAGACCATATCTATCCTTAAAAGCAGGAAAGTCCCTAGCTACCTCTCCATCCATAACATAACTCTCAGGTATAACAGGCAATTCATATCTAGGAGAGCTAGGTCTAATAGGTGTTTCCAAGTGATCAGTTTTAGAAATATCATCAGTTTCATTATTCTCAATATCTTTAGCTCTAGCAAATTGTTCATCAAGAAATTCACCTAGTGGCACAGTATTATCAAGAAAAGTATCATCATAAGCATCATGCATAGCAGAAGTAGCATCATCAATTGCATGCGACATATTCGAATTAATAGCAGGTGACGGTGTCGCAAGCTTACTCAAAACAGAAGGTGAATCAAGTGCAGAGCTAGATGGAAGTTCGTTACCTCCCCTCGTAGTAGAGGGAAAAATCTTGGTTTTGTTATCTTTTAGATTCTTCATAGTGATCAACAAATGTAAATCCCAAGTGACTCAAAGAATAGAGCTATGCTCCCTGGAAACGGCGCCAGAAAAAGGTCTTGATAACCCACAAGTATAGGGGATCGCAACAGTTTTTGAGGGTAGAGTATTCAACCCAAATTTATTGATTCGACACGAGGGGATCCAAAGAATATTCAAGAGTATTAGCAGTTGAGTTATCAATTCAACCACACCTGAAACACTTAATATCTGCAGCAAAAATTTTAGTAGCAAAGTTGTATGGAAGTAACACTAACGATGACAAAAGTAAGAATAGCAGTTTTGTAGTGATTATAACAATGACAACGGCAAAGTAACATGGCAAAGATCAATATGTGAAAACCTCGTAGGCATTGGATCAGTGATGGATAATTATGTCAGATGGCATTCATCATGCAACAGTTATAACCTAGGGTGACACAAAACTAGCTCCAATTCATCAATATAATGTAGGCATGTATTTAGTATATAGTCATACGTTCTTATGGGAAAGAACTTGCATGCCATATTTTGTCCTATCCTCCCGTGACAGCGGGGTCCTAATGGAAACTAAGGGATATTAAGGCCTCCTTTTAATAGAGAACCGGAACAAAGCATTAGCACTTAGTGAATACATGAACTCCTCAAACTATGGTAATCACCGGAAAGAATCCCAATTATTGTCACCTTGGGGTATGTGGATCATAACTCATAATAGGTGTATACGACTTGCAAGATCGGATCAAGAACACAAATATATTTATGAAAACATAATAGGTTCAGATCTGAAAACAAGGTCAAAAGAGTTTGAGAAAGTAGATACGATGGAGACGTATCAATTACCTATAGGGCAACAAAAATGTACTCAAACATCATAAGATGGCAACAAATCATTGGATAATAATATGAAGCATAAAGCACCATGTTCATGTACAGGGTACAATGGTTGCGGGAGAGTGGACCGCTGAATATAGACGAGGAAAGGTGATGGGGGTGTTGATGAATATGATGGAGTTGTTGGATTAGATCGTCGTCACACGATGAATGCCCCGGTGGCGTTTCGCCTCCACCGGGAGAAAGGGGGAGAGAGCCCCCTCCTTCTTCTTCCTTGGCCTTCCCCCCAGATGGGAGGAGAGTTTTCCCTCTGGTCCTTGGTCTCCATGGCTCCCAGATGGCAGGAGCTCCTCCGAGATTGGATCTCTCTCTTTGTTCTTTTATATTTCGCGTTCCTTTTTCTGGCCCTTCACCGTTTCTTAAATTCTCGAAGATCCGTAACTGCGATTGGGCTGAAATTTTGAGGGGATTTTTATCTAGAAATTATCTTTTTTGCGGCAAAAGAAGGGCCCCAACCGACTTACAAAGGAGCTACAAGCCTGCTAGGCGTGCCCAGGGTAGGCGGCGTGTCGTCTGAGCTTGTGGGCCCCTCGAGCATCGTCTCACATTGATTATTTGTCCCAAAAATCACATATATTCAAAAATAAATCTCTATAAATTTTTATCGTGTTTAGACTTCATTTGATATGGATTTTCTGCGAAACAAAAAACATGCAACAAACAGAAACTGACACAGGGCACTGGATCAATATGTTAATCCCAAAAATAATATAAAATGTTGCCAAAACTATGTGAATGTTGTAAAATATTGGCATGAAAAATAAACAATAATAGATACGACGGAGATGTATCAATCTTACACCCTCTAGAGGTTCAACCAAGTTCCAAACTTGATTCTCGTACATAGACTCCATTTCGGATTACATGGCGTTAAGCCATTCTTTTGAGCTGGGTGCCCATCACTTACTTGTAATGAACAGGTTCATATTCTTCTAAGATGGATATATTTCATTCAAGAGGTTCACTAACTCTTCCTTTTTCCAAACTATAGTCCAGTTACAATCTCAACTAGTGTAGTAACTTCTGGCTCAGTCGTGCGGACAATTTTCTTGAGCAAATTCTGGTTTGCGAGTCCATCTTACTTTTGCCGAAGATTCATCAATCTCATCAAGCTGTATTGTCCTCCCACTTACTTCTTTAGTGGGATACTCCTTCTCGACAAAGTGTCCATTGTCCGTGACAAACATTTTGTCATCAGACTTTTGGTATAACGAATACCCAATTGTTTTTTTTGACAGAAAGACTGTAAGGGAACCCCCTATAGTACAAATGGTGCAACAAACCCAAATTGCAAGTACCATGCCTTGAACCTGGGTGGGTGGGAAGGCATCAGCCCCTTCCCACCACTAGGCTATGCCTTAGTCTGCAGGAATACCCAATTGTTGCCTTGGGATAACCTACAAGGTATCACTTGTCTGCTTTGGGATCAAGCTTATTTATTTGTAAATGCTCCACATAAGTATCACCATGCCAAATTTGAGATGCGGCAAAATGGTGTCGTCTCAATAGACTTTGACGGTGCTCTGTTTAGTGTATATGTTGTTGTTTCAAGTGTGTATCCCAAAAAATGATAAAATCAGATCGGTAAGTTGTGAAACAATTCCATGATCACTTGGACATTTGCTAAACTCATGACTTTGATATTTTCCACTACAATTTGATCGCAAATTTCTTATCTTTTGTCATGATGATCCTCAACTTCATTATGAAGTTCTTTGAACTTTTTCAAATGTTTCAGACTCATGTTTCTTAACCTAAATATAATCATATCTACTCAAATAATCAATAAATGTTACGAATTATAATTATCCACCACATGTCGATATGATCATCGGACCGCATACGTCATTATGTATTATTTTCAACGACTCATGTGCCCATTCAGAATGACTTGTGAACATCGTCTTAGTCATTTTACTCATCATACAAGCTTCACATATGTCAAATGATTCAAAATCAAAAGATGTTAATACTTTATCTTTATGAAGTTTTTGCATGCGTTTTTTCCGATGTGACCAAGACGGAGTGTCACATGTAAGCGATATTTATCAGCCTTCTTAAGACGTTTACCATTAATGTTATAGATATCTTTTCACATTCAAGATTCATAATGAATAAATGACCGACAATAGGGGCAAATCCATAGAACATATTCTCACAATAATTTAAATAACCATTGTTTTTATACTTTATAAGGATAACCGGCGCTTATTAAACATAATCTAGAGATAATGTTTTACACAACTTTGGAACGAATTAACAATTATTCAGTTCCAAGATAAATTCTGAAGATAAACTAAAGACATGAGTAATTATAAACATAATCAATGCATAATACGTATATCTCTGTTGCAACACACTGGCAACACTGATGGGAATGACATAGAATGTGTTCAAGTGAGTGAACAACATGTATGTCGTGGCGGTACAACCCTACTATAGGGTAGAATAGGATTGATTCCCTATAGGTAACATCACATCCTTCAGGCAAGTGAAACACACTCGTCAAAATGCCTTGACGATATATTGCACACCCATTTCATAATACTTTGTTGTAACTATAAACAACTGCAGTATAAATGGATCTTGTAAAAACAAGGGGGTGGATATTTTAATACTCCTTGGAGAACACCCTTCTATCCTTCTACGTGTTAAAGAAGATTATGATGTGGCACTCTAGAAACTTGATATGAACCGCCGACATGATCAGTTTTTCAAATATATTTGATGCTGCAAAATCTAAAGTTGTAAGCGTATATGTAATGATCTTTTTTATCTTTTAACCTCTTCCCTTAATCTATTAATAAATGTGGCAGTTATTAATTTAGATTGTTTCTTCTAAGTTTATTGGCGGCAAGAATCGTTAACCGTTCTTAATCGCTGGTGGGATTAACTAACTCACCTGGATTCGAGAATCTGTGGACGACCATGTCAGAGATGAAAAATGTGAAGTTCTCCCGACCTGTAAACGTGTAAAGAAAATATGGTTTGGGTGTATTGGAGAGAGAGGGGGGAGAGATCGAGGGAGGGAGAGATGGAGGGAGGAAGGGGTGAGAGATCATGCAGGTACATATTGGTAGGACAACCACGTTCTGAAATATAATTGGGTGATGAGGACATGGCTACCTTGGATACGACAAAAAATATTACATACATGCATATTTGTGAGGTGATTTATAATACAAGTTATGCAATAATTTACTTTATGTTATCCAGGAAAAAACACTTCATCGATTTTTATGTCATGTCTAATTGCAGGTGTATTGGACTCTTGTACAAACCACGTGTGAAGATGAAGAAAAAGGAGATGATTAGATGTTGCTCAAGGAGGCCTTTCACATCACTTTTGGTCCAAGGGAAGACAGAGCCAAGTCCCCCATGTTTTGGACTCAAATTTGGACTGCACAGACATATCTGACTTCAAACACTTACAACCTTTTGCATCCAGACTCCGAATTGGGTGAATCATTTGTAGGAAAGCTTATATCATGCACTTGCCAACACAGTTGGATTCACCCTCAAATTCATCTGGAGCATGGAGATATCACCAAAATAGTCCAACGCTGCAGCAGAATCCGACTCAAATTACAAGTCAAACGGTGTCCCCTTGGCCGCCACCCATTAGTCCTATATAAGTAGATCAATCCCCTAGCTTTTTCCCCTTGGGATTTGTTTAGTTAAAAGTTAGCCATTGCAATTTCGTGTACTTCGTTTGTGTCCAGCGACCAGACCAAGACCGCTTTCGGATCTCCACTTTATCAATACTTCATATATATTCGCAATATTCAGATTGCTCACTTGATAGAGGTGAGGGTGTCCCGAGGTTTCGATGAGATTATGACTATCGATTTTGTGGAGCCGACTTCGATGATCTAACTACAAATGTGCACGATGTTGGGCCTTAGCAATCGCTAAACCAATCTCCTAAAGGTTACTGACAGTGCGGGAAGCACGGTCAGCCTGACCATGAATGTATATTCCTGCAAACAATCAAAGAACGACCAAGAATATGATAAAGAAATTTTAATATTGTGAATATATATGAAGTATTGATAAAGTGGAAATCCGAAAGCAGTCTTTGCCTGATCGTTGGACACAAACATAGTACACAAAGTTGCAATGACTAACTTTTAACTAAACAAATCCCAAGAAAAAAACCAGGGGGTTGATCTACTTATATAAGACTAAGGGGTGTCTGCCAAGGGGTGGAAGGACGTCCCAAGGCATCCTAAATTCAACCATATGTCGTACATGGCCCAAGTGAAGGTGACGCAACACTGTTCGACTTATAGTTTAACACGGATTCTGCTACAACATCGGACTATGTTTGGTGATATATACACACTCCAGATGAATTTGAAGGTGAATCCAACTGTGTTGGAAAGTACGAGATAAGTTTTCCAACAAAAAAATATTCACCCAATTTGGAGTCCGATGCAAAAGATTTAAGCGTTTGAAGTCAGGTTTGTCTGTGCAGTTTGAATCTGAGTACAAAATTTTGGGAGACTTGGTCTCTGTCTTCTCTTGGACCAAAGCTGCATGACAGGAATTCTTGAATACTCATAACCATTTCCTTTTGCTTTATCTTCACATGTGTCACATCCTAGTTAGCCATGCACTAGAGTGTTGCATCATGTTTACTCTTTCATCAGAAACTTGAAATGGGGATCTGTGAAACCCTCAGAATCTTTTTGAAAATGACCCAAATAAAAATTTCTCCAAAAAGGTCCAAGAAAATGCTCATGTTGCTCTCTGAAAATATTGGACAGAGATAAAATTCAAACCAATATTTTAAGAGCTCATAGGTATTTATTTTGGGCATTTGGAATTAATGCATAAATATTTGCATTGGAAATATATTAGTTATATATATTAATATATGTCCAAATATTATGCCAACTATAAAGGAGCTCTGGAATAATATATATAGCTCCTGCAAAAATTGGCATAAGTTAAATAAATGATTTAATATATTATTTAAATCAAAACAAATGTCAGAAATTAGAAAACAGAAAATAATTAACAGGAGGAGCTTACCTGGGCTCCTCCACTGTGCGGCCCAGCCAGCTGGCTGGCCCAGCCAGCAGCCGGCCCAGCCCACCTCCCTCCTCTGTCGTCTTCGTCCCGACAGAGGGAGGGGAGTGTGGCCGGCGCGCGCGCGCGCCACCGCGCCACGCCACCTCTCTCCTTGCCTGCCTGCCCTCCCCTCCTCGCCTCGATGCCCCTGGACGACGCCACGCCTCTCCCCCTGCTCTCTCTCACTCTCCCCCGGCTCTCCCTCCTCCCCTCGCTCTCTCTCTCACACGGCCGAACACCCCCGTCGCCGCCGTTCGCCACAGCAGCCGTCTCCGGCCACCCCTCGCTTCCCCGACTAGCTCAGAAGCTCCGCCACGACCCCCTCTTCCTCCCCACCGCTCCACGGTCCTCCAGAAGCCCTGCATCGCCGCCACGTCGCCGTTCCCCTCCTCGGGCTCCGACCACCGTCGCCGTCGATTCGCCGTCTCCAGCGCGTCCCCGAGCCCGCTTCGACGCCCACTGCAACCGCGGTGAGCTACGCCACCGTTTCCCCCTCTCCTCCCCCTCGTTCCCCCACCGTAGCCTCCTCCCCACCACGGCCGAACCTCCGCCGTCGCCGAGCTCGCCGTCGACGCAGCTCCGGTGACCATTTGGTCACCCCGGCGAGTCCAACGAGTTCGCAAGACCCCGTAGAGCATCCCTAGCGCCTCGCTTCGCTCGCCTTCGAGCTCCAACCCTGTTCCCGTGCACGACCGAACCCCGGCGGCCGCAGCCGAGCTCGCCGCCGTCGACTCCGGCCACCCCAGGCCCAGCCACGGCCACCGTTCGACGCGCGGGAGCAAGAGCTTTCCAACGAGCCCAAGCACGGCCTCTCCCGTGCCCTATAGCGCGATTCCGCATCGCGCCGCCGTCTCGGGCCTCGCCGGCGTTACGTCGCCGGTGGGTTTGACCCACTTTGACCACGGCAGGACACCCCCTGAGTCCCTGACAGGTGGGCCCAGCCCTGTAGCTAATTAGGATTAGCGCTAACCACTGTTAGTTAACCCCCTGACACTGACTAGTGGGCCCCAGCGCCACTAATTAGTAATTAGGATTAAATTAACCCTGTTTAACCCCCCTGTCACTGACGTGTGGGCCCCACACGTCAGGTTTGACTTCAGCCAGCCGCAGTTGACCACTGACGTCATGCTGACGTCATGCTGGCGCAATAATTATAATTTCTGGATTTAATTTAAATCAGGAAATTCCAGAATATTATTTAAACTTCAAAAATTCATAACTTTTATTCTGTAACTCCAAATTGGACAAATTATATATGAAAAATGATCAGAAAAATCCAATCTACCCATCTGTACTATTTTCATGCATGATCAAACAAGTTAAATTGATGTTTCAAGCAGAACAAGGAAAAGCACTTTAAAAGGCCATGTTTGAGTTTGAAATTTGAATCTATGATTCAAATTTGTTCAAACCCTTCTGGTTTTAGTTGCATTAGCCCAACACACTCATATTGCCATGTTTCATGCATGCATCATATTGTTGCACATTGTTTGGTGATGGTTGTGTATCGGTGTCCTTTGCGACAGGTTCTGCCTCCGAGGAGTACCGTGATTACCCTAACGAAGAACCGTATCAGTGCATCGAACCATCAGGCAAGCAACCAACCATTTGATCATATCGATACAATCCCATGTTCTCGCTCCTGCTCTCTTTTACTGCATTAAGACAACGCGTTTCAAACTGCTGTGTGCTACGGTAGTTGAACCCATTTCCTCTGCATGACCTGTCATTGCCACAGTAACTAGATGAAACCCACTAGCATGTGTAGGAGTTGATTGAGCCATGTGTATGTGTTGTTCCTACCTTGCTATGCCTGCTATGCTTAGAGTCGTGTCAGGTCTGGTTCATCTGGGTGATGGGCTAGAGTGAAATGTTAATGTCGGTAATGAGAGTGGTGTGGTGAACACGATTTGGTAAAGGTATCGATGAGAGGCCATGTAGGAGTACATGGTGGGTTGTTTCATTGAAGCCGACCTTAAGCACTGAGATCTGTATATGTGATTTAAGATACAGCTACTACCATGCATTGGGCCCTGAAATATGACCCCGCTCGACTTCTTATTCACCCTAGCTCTCTGTCCAGGAGTTGCAAGTAGTTTCTGGTGTTTGTAGCCTACTGGAGGCCGTGGACAGCGCTGACCGTAGGGGTGGGCTGTGATGCGGTAGGTACGTGGCCGGGTGTACCGAATACCCGTTAGGTATCTCGGGAACCCTGTTCACATCGTTCGGGGCCGTATGGGAAACCTCGGCCGGACTCCCTGCGGATGGAACCTGAATAGGCGATAAACCTGGACTAGAGGCTTAAGTGTTTAGGTAGGTCGTGGTCTACACCCACGTCGGCTTTCGCTTGAAGTCTGCCGAGCACATGTCGTGTGCAGACGCTAAGTGGTGGAAACATGTATGAAGAAGTACACCCCTGCAGGGTTAACATGATCTATTCGAATAGCCGCGTCCGCGGTAAAGGACTACTTGGTTGCCTATACAGTTCATAGACAAGTAAATGGAAACTACTAAAAGCCTCAAGATAAGTGTGAGTGCCGAGGATGGCTCTTCCGTAGGAAGACGGAGGTGGATCCTCGGTAGTGTATTGAAGTGGTGAGTAGTGGACTCGTGTGCGCAAAACCATTTCAAGTTGGAGTATCGTAGGATAGCCTAGCCAAGAGTCAAAGCTGGCTTGCTGCAATAACTCCACCAACCCTTCTTGATAATATGCATGTATGTAGGATCTGATGTAAGTCTTGCTGAGTACCTTTGTACTCATGTTGCTATAATCTACATTTTTACAGAAGACGCTGCAACCCCTTCTGATGGGTTCTATGTAGACGTTGACATCAACGAGTAGGCTAAAGACCCAGGTGGTGACCCTGAGCTTGTGAAGGACCACGTAGTATAGAAGGCTTTCCAAGCCTCTTTTATTTTGCTAGTTGTCTGTACTCAGACAAGTTACTTCCGCTGTTGGTTTGTATGACTGTATGACTTGTATGTCGGGTCGTGAGACCCGTACCTTTGTGTATGTTATGTATGGCTCCCTGAGCCTTAAATAAAGTACTTGTGTCATAGAGTCATGTTGTGATGCTTCGTTGTATTTGCACATATCGAGCATATTGTGTGTATGATTGAAATGCTTGGTATGTGTGGGATCTGACTATCTAGTTGTTTATCTTTAGTAGCCTCTCTTACCGGGAAATGTCTCCTAGTGTTACCGCTGAGCCATGGTAGCTTGCTACTGCTCTGGAACACTTAGGCTGGCCGGCATGTGTCCTTCTTCGTTCCCGTGTCTGTCCCTTCGGGGAAATGTCACGCTTTGAGTACCGGAGTCCTGTTAGCCCGCTACAGCCCGGTTTACCGGAGTCCTGTTAGCCCAGTGCTACAGCCCGGACCCACTTGCTGATGACCGACACGTTCGAAGCTGGGTCATGGATGCCTGTCCCTGTAAGTCTGTGCCACTTTGGGTTTACGACTAGTCATGTCAGCCCGGGCTCCTTATCATATGGATGCTAGCGACACTATCATATACGTGAGCCAAAAGGCGCAAACGGTCCCGGGAAAAGGTAAGACGACACCCGTGGGGATACCGTGCGTGAGGCCGCAAAGTGATATGAGGTGTTACCGGCTAGATCGATGTGACATCGAGTCGGGGTCCTGACAGCGTTGGCATCAGAGCCGGACTGCCTGTAGGTTCTCCAAGCCAAACTGGTCGATGTTGAGTCTAGAAATTCTTTAGTTATATGTAGGGGAATTGTTTGTGGGTTGGAACGTAAGGCTCTTTTTACTCCTTATACCTTATGACTTTCTGATCTGAGTCAGTCCATTCTTCCACCGGGGTTAAGGAATTAGGATCTGTTCTCTCTATCAGGATCACGAGTTACTAATCAGTAGTACCTTATAAGTTTGATGGTTACAAGCCTAGTTCAGTTCTACTACCACCTTATGTTGTTAGAATGGTTTCAGAACTTTGATATGATGATGTTGAGTATGTACGAAATCCTTTGTCAAATGTCTCAAAATCCTTTTTGAGCATTTACAGCTGTTATGCTGCCGAAATTTTGCTAGAAGTTCTAATGCCTTTGCATTATGATTGTGCTTTCAGATGGCCACTCGCGACCTCAATCAAGTGGTTCGCCTGACTCGATGCCTAGATGTACCCGGCCATACTGCTAAGTTGGTCAGGGTAATGACTGAGGCTGGATACCGCTGGTATCCTGAGTACACGGTCGAAGAGCAATTCCGGGACTTCAATCAAAGCCAGTATCTCTGCACTGTCAGGATATTTCCATCTTATCCTGGATCCACCGAGCCTCTTCACTGCTCCTATGGACTCGGGGTTACTATTGAGATGGCTGTGCAGGACGCCGCCTACTCTATGATGACCATTATGCGAGTCAGATCTGGTTTATTTCGGGACTCTGATTTCCGGTATATGCCAGGATCACTTCCGGGAGCACAAGGGTATCTCCAGGCTATCTATGCTGACCCCACTCAGGAGGATTCACGGACTCGCACCACTGCTGAGATGCTCGAGGATAAGGACCGTGAAAATCGGGCCTTGAGGTTAGAGCTCTTCAATACCCGTGCTGACCACTGGGCCACTTTGACTCGGTTCGCACCGGCGGTGCAAGCTGGATATTCGGATATGCGCGATCTCTATCCTGTGAGATCTGCTCTGCCGGACGTGATGGTTTGGCGTGATGTAGGAGGCATCACCCCACCTCGCGGTCCCCGTAGGCCACCGTTTGTTGGTCCAAGGCCTCATCCTAGCCCCTATGGTCCACAAGCTCCGCGAGACCGTCTGTTTCCGGATGATCATGTTGAGCTTCCAGGCTATGGAGGTGACTTCTACGAGGACTACTACGGATCGGTCTGAGTTAGCGGTAGTATCACTAGTTCGCACTAGCTGTGTCGTCTATCGTCCTGCGTGACTCGTGGGATATGACCTAGTTTGTACTCTTTCCGGAGGTGTAGAAAAATAATGTATAGGAGCTTGGGATGCCTCCGATAAGATGTAATCCTCTTTCACCGTAATAGTACTTTGTTTGGTCTTGTACTAAACCCTGTATGGTGTGTATGACGATGGAATAAAGAAGCAGTTTCTGTATTTACCATGTCATACGGATGATCATCTTGCATTTCGAGTTATACCTTACATTTTATATCCTATGTCGGAATTTTATCATCCTGACTAAATCATTGTCTTGTTACCTAGGATGGTCAACACGCGCGCTAACCCTGCTTCCCAAGAGCAGGCCGAAGGCAGTGAAGCCAGGGATGCAAATCTGCCTCATCCTCCTTCACTAGCCGAGGTTATGATGGAAGCTGAGAGAAACAAGCGGGAGACCAACCGTTTGTTGGAGCGTATTGAACAGAATACAGCACACCATCAGAGGGCTAACGTGGTGTCACTCAGTGATTTTATCAAATTGCATCCACCCACGTTCCACCACTCCGTCGAGCCTCTCGACGCTGATGACTGGCTTCGCAGTATCTCTCACAAACTGCGTTCCGCGCTGGTAGCGGAGGCTGACAAGGTCACCTTTGCTGCATATCATCTTGAAGGCCCCGCCAGTCTATGGTGGGAGAATTATGGAGCTATGCGCCCAGCGGGCCATGTCACTACTTGGGCTGAGTTCAGCGAGGCTTTCCGTGAACATCACATTCCGGAGGGTCTCATGGACCGTAAACGTGAAGAATTTTGCAGTTTCACCCAAGGTCGACTTTCTGTGGATGCCTATAGCAGGGAGTTTGGTAATCTCGCCCGATATGCAACTGAGGAAGTTTCTACTGACGCCAAGAAGCAAGCAAGGTTCCGTAAGGGCCTTAGTCCCGAGCTTCGCCGCGATCTCCGTCTGCATGAGTGCACATCTTTTCAGAAACTTGTCAACAAAGCCATCAGTGCTGAAACTGGTCAGACTGACTATGACGCAACCCGCAAGCATGGCCGCGACATGGGTTCCTCATCCGGTGCTGGTCCTCAGAAGCGCCGCGTGTGGGTACCCAACACCGCCCTGCCACCCAGGTTCACACCGAGGCCATCTTTCCAGGCGCCTCGCCCCGTTCAACAGTCTGCTCCAGCCAAGCCCTATGGGGGTCCAATCAATAATGCTCCTCCACGTACCAGTTCCGTGACCTGTTTCAAGTGTGGGGAATCTGGTCACTATATGCGTGAGTGTCCCCAGACCAACCCCAATCAATCTGCTAAAGCTGTTGGCCGTGGCAAGCCGACAGGGAAAGTGTTCCACGCCAAGCCGGTCACCGCTACACGTGGCCATGTCAACTGTATCTCTGCCGAAGAAGCTCAAGAGGATCCCAACGTCGTTCTCGGTACGCTTCTTGTTAATTGCCACCCGGCATCTGTTCTTTTCGATACAGGAGCCTCTCATTCATTTATATCCGAGAACTATGCTCGTTTGCATAACGTTGCATTCTGTGACATGCCATCCACTATGGAAATTTCTACTCCCGGGTCTAGATGGCAGACCTCTAGGGTAAGTTTTGGAAATGAAATCCAAGTCGACAGACTTGTTTTCCTCGCGTCTTTGATAGCCCTTAAATCTTCAGATATTAATATCATTTTGGGTATGGACTGGATGTCAGCTCATCAAGCCAAAATTGATTGCTTCTCTAGGACTGTTCAACTCACCCATCCTTCGGGGAAGATAGTCAATGTCTTGACCCGAATAGCCAAGCGACAATTATATTCGCTTAACGCCAGCCCTTTGCCAGACCTTGAGGACATTCCGGTAGTCCGTGACTTCCCGGATGTCTTTCCAGAGGAATTGCCAGGTGTTCCACCTGACAGGGATGTTGAGTTCGTAATAGACCTCATTCCAGGAACCGTTCCGATTGCTAGAAGACCTTATAAGATGGCACCCCTAGAACTAGCCGAGCTTAAGAAACAACTTGATGAGTCCTTGAAAAAGGGTTTCATCCGACCTAGCTCATCTCCGTGGGCTTGCCCCGTCCTATTCGTTAAGAAGAAGGATGGTACGGACCGGATGGTTGTAGATTACCGACCTGTCAATTTGGTCACAATCAAGAACAAATATCCACTTCCCAGGATCAACGATCTGTATGATCAGCTCGCTGGATCCTCAGTCTTCTCCAAGATGGATTTGAGGTTGGGCTACCATCAAATCAAAATCAGAAACGGGGACATTCCTAAAACGGCCTTTGTTACTCGTTATGGCCAATACGAGTACACCGTCATGTCCTTCGGTTTAACCAACGCTCCAGCCACCTTTTCTCGGTTAATGAACTCAATCTTCATGGAGTATTTGGATAAATTCGTCGTTGTTTACCTCGATGATATACTCATCTACTCCAAGAACGAGGAAGAACATGCCGAACATCTAAGGCTAGTGTTGAAGAAACTTCGAGAGCATCGCCTTTATGCCAAATTTTCTAAATGTGAATTCTGGTTGTCAGAAGTGACCTATCTGGGTCATGTAATATCTGGTAAAGGTATTGCTGTTAACCCTGAGCGAGTTCAAGCCGTCCTTAATTGGACTCCACCTGAATCGGTCAAGCAAGTTCGGAGTTTTCTGGGCTTAGCGAGTTATTGTCGTCGCTTCGTCGAGAACTTCTCCAAAGTTGCTAAACCTCTAACCGAACTCCTCAAGAAAGATAAGAAGTTCGAGTGGACTCCACAATGTGAGCACAGTTTTCAGGAACTGAAAAGACGCCTGACCTCTGCTCCCGTACTGGTACCGCCAGACTTTTCCAAGGACTTTGTTATCTACTGCGACGCCTCGCGACAAGGACTAGGTTGCATTCTTATGCAAGATCGACACGTAATTGCTTACGCTTCACGGCAATTGCACCCACATGAGGAGAATTATCCTACTCATGATCTAGAGCTTGCAGCCGTAGTCTATGCACTTAAGACCTGGCGACATTACCTCCTCGGTAATCGTTGCGAAATATTCACTGATCACCAAAGTCTGAAGTACATTTTCACCCAACCGGATTTGAATCTCAGGCAGAGACGTTGGGTTGAATTGATCACAGACTTCGACTTAGGAATAACCTACACCCCAGGGAAAGCCAACGTCATGGCTGATGCGCTAAGTCGTAAATCTTATTGTAACAACCTGATGTTACAACAAAGTCAACCGCTTCTCCATGAGGAATTTCGGAAGCTTAACCTTCACATTGTTCCTCAAGGTTTTCTTTCCACCTTGGTAGCAAAACCTACTCTTACGGATCAAATCATCGCTGCCCAAAAGCGAGATAAGGGAATATCTAAAATCAAAGAGAACATTGCTAGCGGAGGTGCTAGTTGTTTCTCCACAAATGATCATGGTGTTGTGTACTTTGAGAACCGTCTAGTGGTTCCCAAGAACCAGCATCTACGGCAGTTGATCCTTAAAGAAGCTCATGAATCTCCTCTCACTATTCATCCCGGTAGTACTAAGATGTATCAGGACCTACGCCAGAGGTTCTGGTGGACTAGGATGAAGAGAGAAATTGCTCAGTTTATTGCTAATTGCGACGTCTGTCGTCGTGTAAAAGCAGAGCACCAACGGCCTGCTGGCACCCTTCAACCCTTAGCTATTCCTGAATGGAAATGGGATAAAATTGGTATGGATTTCATTACCGGTTTTCCCAGGACCAAGAGAGGGAATAATGCTATTTTCGTCGTGGTCGATCGTCTTTCCAAAGTAGCCCATTTCTTACCTGTTCGTGAGATTATAACCGCTAGTCAGCTGGCAGATTTGTACATCTCCCGAATAGTGTCTCTCCATGGTGTTCCTTTGGAAATTAACTCGGATCGAGGAAGTCTTTTCACCTCTCGATTTTGGGAAAGTTTCCAAAATGCTATGGGAACTCGTCTCTCCTTTAGCACCGCTTTCCACCCTCAGTCGAGTGGTCAAGTGGAACGCGTCAACCAGATTCTAGAAGACATGCTTCGAGCCTCTGTTATCTCATTCGGAATGGACTGGGAGAAGTGCCTTCCATTTGCCGAATTCGCTTACAACAACAGCTATCAATCTAGCTTGGGTAAAGCCCCTTTTGAAGTTCTCTATGGACGACGATGTCGAACACCCCTTAACTGGTCAGAGACCGGGGAAAGACAATTCTTTGGCCCGGATATGATTCAGGAAGCAGAAGAACAAGTTCGTATCGTTCGTGAAAAGTTGAAAACAGCCCAATCTCGTCAAAAGAGTCAATATGACCGAAAACATAAGGCTATGACTTTCGAGGTTGACGAGAAGGCTTATCTTCGGGTCACCCCTCTGAAGGGAACCCATCGTTTCGGTATCAAAGGCAAATTGGCTCCTCGTTACATTGGACCTTTTCGCATTCTTGCCAAACGAGGAGAAGTTGCCTACCAGTTGGAACTACCTCCGCACCTCTCCAGAGTTCACGATGTCTTCCACGTTTCTCAACTCAGGCGTTGCTTCTCGGATCCTATCCGTGGAGTGGACCACGAAACGCTTGATCTCCAAGATAATCTTACATATCGAGAGTACCCCATTCGTATCCTCGATCAAGCCGAACGTACCACGCGACGTCATAATATCAAGTTTCTCAAGGTTCAATGGTCGCACCATTCTGAGGATGAAGCAACTTGGGAAAGGGAGGATCGTCTTCGACTCGAGTATCCCGCCTTCTTCCCGGAGGAACCCAAATCTCGGGACGAGATTCTTTTGAGTGGGGGTGAGTTGTCACATCCTAGTTAGCCATGCATTAGAGTGTTGCATCATGTTTACTCTTTCATCAGAAACTTGAAATGGGGATCTGTGAAACCCTCAGAAGCTTTTTGAAAATGACCCAAATAAAAATTTCTCCAAAAAGGTCCAAGAAAATGCTCATGTTGCTCTCTGAAAATATTGGACAGAGATAAAAATCAAACCAATATTTTAAGAGCTCATAGGTATTTATTTTGGGCATTTGGAATTAATGCATAAATATTTGCATTGGAAATATATTAGTTATATATATTAATATATGTCCAAATATTATGCCAACTATAAAGGAGCTCTGGAATAATATATATAGCTCCTGCAAAAATTGGCATAAGTTAAATAAATGATTTAATATATTATTTAAATCAAAACAAATGTCAGAAATTAGAAAACAGAAAATAATTAACAGGAGGAGCTTACCTGGGCTCCTCCACTGTGCGGCCCAGCCAGCTGGCTGGCCCAGCCAGCAGCCGGCCCAGCCCACCTCCCTCCTCTGTCGTCTTCGTCCCGACAGAGGGAGGGGAGTGTGGCCGGCGCGCGCGCGCGCCACCGCGCCACGCCACCTCTCTCCTTGCCTGCCTGCCCTCCCCTCCTCGCCTCGATGCCCTGGACGACGCCACGCCTCTCCCCCTGCTCTCTCTCACTCTCCCCCGGCTCTCCCTCCTCCCCTCGCTCTCTCTCTCACACGGCCGAACACCCCCGTCGCCGCCGTTCGCCACAGCAGCCGTCTCCGGCCACCCCTCGCTTCCCCGACTAGCTCAGAAGCTCCGCCACGACCCCCTCTTCCTCCCCACCGCTCCACGGTCCTCCAGAAGCCCTGCATCGCCGCCACGTCGCCGTTCCCCTCCTCGGGCTCCGACCACCGTCGCCGTCGATTCGCCGTCTCCAGCGCGTCCCCGAGCCCGCTTCGACGCCCACTGCAACCGCGGTGAGCTACGCCACCGTTTCCCCCTCTCCTCCCCCTCGTTCCCCCACCGTAGCCTCCTCCCCACCACGGCCGAACCTCCGCCGTCGCCGAGCTCGCCGTCGACGCAGCTCCGGTGACCATTTGGTCACCCCGGCGAGTCCAACGAGTTCGCAAGACCCCGTAGAGCATCCCTAGCGCCTCGCTTCGCTCGCCTTCGAGCTCCAACCCTGTTCCCGTGCACGACCGAACCCCGGCGGCCGCAGCCGAGCTCGCCGCCGTCGACTCCGGCCACCCCAGGCCCAGCCACGGCCACCGTTCGACGCGCGGGAGCAAGAGCTTTCCAACGAGCCCAAGCACGGCCTCTCCCGTGCCCTATAGCGCGATTCCGCATCGCGCCGCCGTCTCGGGCCTCGCCGGCGTTACGTCGCCGGTGGGTTTGACCCACTTTGACCACGGCAGGACACCCCCTGAGTCCCTGACAGGTGGGCCCAGCCCTGTAGCTAATTAGGATTAGCGCTAACCACTGTTAGTTAACCCCCTGACACTGACTAGTGGGCCCCAGCGCCACTAATTAGTAATTAGGATTAAATTAACCCTGTTTAACCCCCCTGTCACTGACGTGTGGGCCCCACACGTCAGGTTTGACTTCAGCCAGCCGCAGTTGACCACTGACGTCATGCTGACGTCATGCTGGCGCAATAATTATAATTTCTGGATTTAATTTAAATCAGGAAATTCCAGAATATTATTTAAACTTCAAAAATTCATAACTTTTATTCTGTAACTCCAAATTGGACAAATTATATATGAAAAATGATCAGAAAAATCCAATCTACCCATCTGTACTATTTTCATGCATGATCAAACAAGTTAAATTGATGTTTCAAGCAGAACAAGGAAAAGCACTTTAAAAGGCCATGTTTGAGTTTGAAATTTGAATCTATGATTCAAATTTGTTCAAACCCTTCTGGTTTTAGTTGCATTAGCCCAACACACTCATATTGCCATGTTTCATGCATGCATCATATTGTTGCACATTGTTTGGTGATGGTTGTGTATCGGTGTCCTTTGCGACAGGTTCTGCCTCCGAGGAGTACCGTGATTACCCTAACGAAGAACCGTATCAGTGCATCGAACCATCAGGCAAGCAACCAACCATTTGATCATATCGATACAATCCCATGTTCTCGCTCCTGCTCTCTTTTACTGCATTAAGACAACGCGTTTCAAACTGCTGTGTGCTACGGTAGTTGAACCCATTTCCTCTGCATGACCTGTCATTGCCACAGTAACTAGATGAAACCCACTAGCATGTGTAGGAGTTGATTGAGCCATGTGTATGTGTTGTTCCTACCTTGCTATGCCTGCTATGCTTAGAGTCGTGTCAGGTCTGGTTCATCTGGGTGATGGGCTAGAGTGAAATGTTAATGTCGGTAATGAGAGTGGTGTGGTGAACACGATTTGGTAAAGGTATCGATGAGAGGCCATGTAGGAGTACATGGTGGGTTGTTTCATTGAAGCCGACCTTAAGCACTGAGATCTGTATATGTGATTTAAGATACAGCTACTACCATGCATTGGGCCCTGAAATATGACCCCGCTCGACTTCTTATTCACCCTAGCTCTCTGTCCAGGAGTTGCAAGTAGTTTCTGGTGTTTGTAGCCTACTGGAGGCCGTGGACAGCGCTGACCGTAGGGGTGGGCTGTGATGCGGTAGGTACGTGGCCGGGTGTACCGAATACCCGTTAGGTATCTCGGGAACCCTGTTCACATCGTTCGGGGCCGTATGGGAAACCTCGGCCGGACTCCCTGCGGATGGAACCTGAATAGGCGATAAACCTGGACTAGAGGCTTAAGTGTTTAGGTAGGTCGTGGTCTACACCCACGTCGGCTTTCGCTTGAAGTCTGCCGAGCACATGTCGTGTGCAGACGCTAAGTGGTGGAAACATGTATGAAGAAGTACACCCCTGCAGGGTTAACATGATCTATTCGAATAGCCGCGTCCGCGGTAAAGGACTACTTGGTTGCCTATACAGTTCATAGACAAGTAAATGGAAACTACTAAAAGCCTCAAGATAAGTGTGAGTGCCGAGGATGGCTCTTCCGTAGGAAGACGGAGGTGGATCCTCGGTAGTGTATTGAAGTGGTGAGTAGTGGACTCGTGTGCGCAAAACCATTTCAAGTTGGAGTATCGTAGGATAGCCTAGCCAAGAGTCAAAGCTGGCTTGCTGCAATAACTCCACCAACCCTTCTTGATAATATGCATGTATGTAGGATCTGATGTAAGTCTTGCTGAGTACCTTTGTACTCATGTTGCTATAATCTACATTTTTACAGAAGACGCTGCAACCCCTTCTGATGGGTTCTATGTAGACGTTGACATCAACGAGTAGGCTAAAGACCCAGGTGGTGACCCTGAGCTTGTGAAGGACCACGTAGTATAGCTAGGCTTTCCAAGCCTCTTTTATTTTACTAGTTGTCTGTACTCAGACAAGTTACTTCCGCTGCTGGTTTGTATGACTGTATGACTTGTATGTTGGGTCGTGAGACCCGTACCTTTGTGTATGTTATGTATGGCTCCCTGAGCCTTAAATAAAGTACTTGTGTCATAGAGTCATGTTGTGATGCTTCGTTGTATTTGCACATATCGAGCATATTGTGTGTATGATTGAAATGCTTGGTATGTGTGGGATCTGACTATCTAGTTGTTTATCTTTAGTAGCCTCTCTTACCGGGAAATGTCTCCTAGTGTTACCGCTGAGCCATGGTAGCTTGCTACTGCTCTGGAACACTTAGGCTGGCCGGCATGTGTCCTTCTTCGTTCCCTGTGTCTGTCCCTTCGGGGAAATGTCACGCTTTGAGTACCGGAGTCCTGTTAGCCCGCTACAGCCCGGTTTACCGGAGTCCTGTTAGCCCAGTGCTACAGCCCGGACCCACTTGCTGATGACCGACACGTTCGAAGCTGGGTCATGGATGCCTGTCCCTGTAGGTCTGTGCCACTTTGGGTTTACGACTAGTCATGTCAGCCCGGGCTCCTTATCATATGGATGCTAGCGACACTATCATATACGTGAGCCAAAAGGCGCAAACGGTCCCGGGAAAAGGTAAGACGACACCCGTGGGGATACCGTGCGTGAGGCCGCAAAGTGATATGAGGTGTTACCGGCTAGATCGATGTGACATCGAGTCGGGGTCCTGACAACATGTGGTTTGTACAAGTGTCCAATACACCCGCAATTAGACATGACACAAAAGTCGGTTAATTATTTTTGTCCTCAATAACATAAATAAATTATTGCATAATTTTTATTAGAAATCACCTCATAAATATGCATGTATGCAATATTTTTGATCGTATCCAAGTAGTTATTATCCAAGTAGTTATGTCCTCATCAATGGGATTTGATGGTAAGTCACCATTGTGATAGTTCCCAATTTGCCAGGCTTCATAACTTCCAGGTCGAATGTATTGTAGAAATGGTCTTCGATAAATATGTTTTTTGCTCCTGATATTTTAGTATGGTTGTAACTTAATCCATTCAGATATCATTTCAAAAAAAATAATTGGGGGCAAAAAGAAAGAACATGAACTAGAATATATTTTATGCGGCCGCGGCCGCCTCCTCCAGAAAAGCTAGGGTTCCTTTGTCTCCCTCGGGTGCCGCCGTTGGTCTGCCTCATCTCTGGATCCCTAGGGCCATGGGGGCGCGATGGATCCTGACCCTTGCCGACGGGAGATCTCCTTTTTTAGATGTTTCTTTTGGTTTTGTTAGGGTTTATGTCCTCCTTAGGAAGACAAGACGAAGGTGGTGTCATGGTTCTAACTCTGACAGTGAGGTAGGGGGGTATGTATGGAGAGGCTAGATCTCAGCTATGGAGAAGTTGTGAATACACCAGGATGTACGAGTTCAGGCCCTTCGCGGAGGAAGTAACAGCCCTACGTCTCGGTGCCCGGAGGCGGACGACTGGATTATGTGTGTATGAATTACAGGGGTGCCCACCCCTGCTACTGAGGAGGGGGATGGCTTATATAGAGTTCGCCAGACCCCTCCGGTCCTCAGTAATGCAGGGTTAAAATACATTAAGACTGGGCGTTACTGGTAACGTCCCTAATAAAGCGCTATGATGACCATAAAGACTACTTAATGGCCGACCGTTTTCTTGCGCAGTGACTTTAGATCTCCTGTCAGTCGAGTGGTTGGCTTCGTAGTCGAGTGGTAGCTTCCTGGTCGAGTGTCTTGAATCCGTCGAGTGGGATACCTTCAAGTCGATTGAAAGGTGACTTCTTCCAGGGATGTCCTTGGGTAGGGCTCTTAGGACAGGTCCATGCCCCTACCCTAGGTACATAGCTTCATCATTAGCCCCCGAATGGATCGAGGTTTGAGTGGGGAAGGAGTTGGGGGTCCTTCCGACTGGTTCTTAGCGTTATACGAATGTCTTGTACTGGATCAATCGTCACGGATGACGTTGTCAACTTCTTTCGGCCACCTTGATCCATTCTTGGTCTCTCGTCGAGTGAATTTCCTTACTTGTGGAATACCGAGTGCCGGCACGAGCAGGCTCTTCAGTTTGATGAGTTGTTCTGTAGCCCGCGGATTTTGCGGGATTTGAATTTCGGGAAGCGAGCGGGACGGGGGCGGCCGAAGTAATCGGATGGGATAGGATGGAAGCTCCTCGATCTCCGCGCCACCTTTTTCGCCATGTACTACGCGCGCGCCTGTTGCGGGATTTGACGGGATCGCTTGGGCCTACCGGTCAGCCACTCGGAAGCGGCTCCTTATAAGTTGCCGGCTCGGGGCTCCCCAACAGTGTGCTCTCGCCTTTCCTTCTCCCCCCGCAAGGTCCTCTGCCACCTCCACTCTCACCCTAGCGCCGTAGGTCCGTCCGAGCCTCGCCGGCGACGATGGTGAAGGACAAGACGTCGGCTTTGGAGCGCGCGAAGAAGGCGGCGGTGCAGGGGAAGGGGAAGAAGTCCGCTCGGGGCGGATCTTCCTCAAGGACTGCTCTGCCCAGGGATTGGATCCAGGGCGACTGGATGCCCTCAGTGATTTGGCAGGAAGATCTTGACGACATGATCGAGGGGGGAGTCATTCCCCATGAAGCTGCGCGTCTCCCGGGGAGAGAAGTCGAACCCCAACCTCGTGACGGTGAGTGCGTCCTCCTCGCCACCCATATCGATCGCGGATTTTCTCTACCTCCTCATCCTTTTTTCCGGAGCTTTTTGACCTTCTTCGGAGCGCAGCTCCACCATTTCACTCCCAATTCCATCGTGTATCTTGCGGCTTTCGTTTCCTTGTGTGAAAGTTTCTTGGGTTGCCGCCCTCATTGGGGACTCTTTAAACACATCTTCACTTGCCGTTCCCAATCGGTAAAGAAAGCCAAGTCGAGTGACAAACGGACGCAAGTGATCCAGCTATGCGGGGGCCTGGCGATCCAGATGAGGGGTAAAAGTTCTTTTTCGTCTATCACTTTTCCCGAGTCAGTCCATGGTTGGCAGTCGACCTGGTTTTATTGCCAAGACCAGGTGACCCCAGGGCAGTCGACTGGTCTTCCCCCTTTCTCTCTGGACTGAGCTCAAAAGCCTGCCTCTCTGAAAGTGCTGCCGGAGGAAAAGGCGCAAGTCAAGGTGCTGGTTGGTCGAGTGGTTCAGCTTGTCCGAGAGGGCGTGACCAGCATGGACTTGCTAGAGGTCTTCCTTCGGAGGCGCATCCAACCGCTTCAGGCTCGTGACCACCCTATGTGGTTGTACTCGGGTCTCGACAACACCACTCGGGTTCACCCAGAGGAGGTCACCAACGAGATGCTGGAAGGGTGGCTGTCGAGCATTACAGGGAACAAAGACAACCCCCGAGGAGCCAGGAGGGTTCCCCCGCTTGACAGTACATACGACGTGGACCAGGTCTGACCTTGTGTTCCCGACTGAGATCTTGCTTTCTTCATTTGCTCTCTTTGAATCGGTCGACTGACTTTCGACTTGTCTGCTATTCTCCAGGCAACTACAGAGATGTACTCGACACCCAACGGAGCACAGGGGCAGGCCGAGGAAGGGGAGGCGAGCGGAGGAGAAAGCGGAGACGAACAGGGGGAGTGGGAGTCTGACGGCGAAGGAGAGGGAGACGACGACGTCGACTCCAGCGAAGAGGAGGAGGAGGAGGAGGAAGCTGAAACTCCCCGCTCGGAAAGGCGATCCAAGCTTACACACGACCCTGCGCGGGAACGTGGTAAGGCGACTGCTCCCGTTGGGCAGTCGTCGAAGCGCCTCGGACCTCTTCTCCAGCACCGACTGAAAAAGCTCCCAAGCACCCCCGCGCGGCGCCGTCCAAGCCACCCAAGGCTCTGCCCAAGATGACGATGACTGTCCCCACCATGTGTGGGTAATGATAGAACTTGTTCTCCTTTGTCGACCGTGGACGGATCCTTGGTCGATCCACTGAGCCGACTGACGGTCTTTCAAAATTTGCAGTGCTGCTACTTCTGAGATCTCCGCCAAGGACGATGATCAAGAGATGGAAGATGCTGTTACTTCCAACCCTGGTATGATTACTGATGTTCTGCCTTGAATCGACTAACGATTTCTTATAACTCTGGTCGATTGAATTTTTCTCGTAGCTCCTCCTCATGTTATTAACCTTCCTGACGACGAAGACGAAGCGCCGCTGAGAGTGAGGCGGAATAGGAAAGCGTCGGCTGGCGAGACTCCACAATCCACTCCGGCGCCTGAGGCCGTAGCTCGAGACGGTGGCGATACCACCCGGGCTTCTGTGACTTTCGCCAATCCTCTGACGAGTGTGCGGCCCTCGACGTCGACCGTAAATCCGCCTTCGCTCTTCGCCACACACCACGTCCCTGAGGACCAAGTGGGTGCAGCTAAGCAAGCTATACGCCAGGCAGGCATCATGATGGAGCAAGTCAAGGTGGTTCGAGAAGCCAGCCAAGCGGCTTATGACGCGAGTTCAGCTCTTCAGAGTAACGTCCAGGTCAGTCGATTCACTGCTTGTTCTGTTAGGGTATGCCGTCTGAAGAATCTCTTTTCCGAAGATCTTTTAAATCTGTACACCCACTGGGTGTTTCTGTTAAGTTTTTTGGTCGAGTGGGGGCACGCTGAGTGCACCCACTGGGTGTAGTCCTCGAGACTACGGTGGACTACTGGCAGTCGACTGTAGTCTTTATATTGTGTTGCTGTAGTTTTACTCCTTCACTCGGTCTGGTCAGGCCATGTCGAATGAAACTGTATCCGGTCGACTGCGGGCAGTCGATTTTTTTTTTCAAAACCAGTGGGGGCACGCTGAGTGCACCCACTGGGTGTAGTCCCCGAGACTACTGTTGAATGTTTTTGATTCAGCTATAGTCTTAGAAACGTCATCATTGTCTCTTGGTTACTCAAAAGCAACTTATCTTGGGCCTCTGTCGACTGACTTTTGCAGAAATCATGTGAACTTGTGGCTCTCTACACTGAGTTGGAGAACAAACAGATCCAGCTCGACCTTGACTTGAAGCTCGCTCAACAGAACCTGCAGAAGGCGCGAGACGAAGCAAAAGGTATGGCTGGCGAGGTTTCTCATTCTTGACAAGTGACTTCCCTTTCTTGCCTATTCTTGATGTTGAGTTCACTCGATGTTCTGTAGATAAACTGGAGGAAGCTCTGAAGAAGAAGGATCAAGATCTTGTCGAAGCACAGAAGGAGGCCTCGAGCAAAACGAAGCTTGCAGAAGAGAAACTGGCTTCGGTCGGAACTCTTGAACAGGAGAACTCCAGACTGAAAACTGCTCTCGAGACAGCTAATTGAGAGGTCAGTCGACTAAAGAACGACAAGATGGTTCTGCACGACCAGGCGGGTGAGCTGGCGGGGAAGGTAAACGATCTGGAGGCTTATCTCGATGGACTTGCCAAGAAGCTGTTCGTCATGCTCGAAGGTAATTATTCCGACCCGGCTGTCTTGCAGTTACCAAGCCCGCGTAAGGCCACTGTCTTATTCTTGAATCGTGTTTGCAGAATTCTGCCAGAGCTTCGAAGAGGAAACCAGTCGAGTGGAGCCAGGCTTGGATCCCGCCAATTCTCTCGTGAAGGACGAGGCTACTATGAATGTGCTCCGACTGGAGTCTCGTGTTACCAGCGTTGTTGACTATCTTGCTCGGCTGAAGGTTGCGATGTCGCGGATCGACACATCACTCTGGCCTGGAATGACGCTTCAGAACGACCTCGAGTCCCTGATGGTTCGACTGGATGAAGTCCCGGGTCGAGTGGCGGAATGGAAGAAATCTTCTGCTAGATGTGGTGCTGATGTCGCTCTGTCTCTGGTCCGCGTCCATTGCAAGGAGGCGCGAGAAGAAAAGCTGGCCGCCATCTAAGTTGCCAATACCAGGAAGCACAGCTTTCAAGACTTCATGGAGACTTTCATTGCTACTGCTACTCGTATTGCAGACAGGATCGACTTGGACGAGTTCGTCGCCCCTTCCAGTCCTCCGCTTGAGGAATGAAAAATTTTATGCTTCACTTTAAATTTGCCTCGGAATGCCGAGTGGATTCTGTAACCGTTAAACTCTGTCGAGCCGAGGGCTTGAGTACTTTGATCTGAGGTCTTGGACCTTTGGGTTTTATCCGAACTTGATTTATCGTTGAATATCTTCGGGAATTATCTACCGAGTGGAACTTGGCCTTCACTCGAAATAACTTCGTATTTGTGGTGCAGCTCCGAAGGAAAAGGTAACAGTCAATTCGCATCTTGCCGTCCTTGTGGATTGGGACGTGTTCCGAACTTAGGCGAGCACTGGGCTGCAGCTAAGCCCCTGAGTGGGAGGTTTGCTTTCCACTCGGTGGGATTTTTGAACACTTAGGCGAGCACTGGGCTGCAGCTAAGCCTCCGAATGGGAGGTTTGCTCTCCACTCGGTAGGATTTTTGAACACTTAGGCAAGCACTGAGCTGCAGCTAAGCCTCGAGTGGGAGGTTTGCTTTCCACTCGGTAGGATTTTTATATACTTAGGCGAGTACTTGGACTGCAGCTAAGCCCCCGAGTGGGAGGTTTTCTCTCCACTCGGTAGGATTTTCAAACACTTAGGCGAGCACTGGGCTGCAACTAAGCCCCCGAGTGGGAGGTTTGCTCTCCACTCGGTAGGATTTTTATATACTTAGGCGAGCACTGGGCTGCAGCTAAGCCCCCGAGTGGGAGTCTGGCTCACTACTCGGTAGGATTTTCAAACACTTAGGCGAGCACTGGGCTGCAGCTAAGCCTCCGAGTGGGAATCTGGCTCACCACTCGGTAGGATTTTCAAACACTTAGGCGGGCACTGGGCTGCAGCTAAGCCTCCGAGTGGGAGTCTGGCTCACCACTCAGTAGGATTTTCAAATACTTAGGCGAGTACTTGGACTGCAGCTAAGCCCCCGAGTGGGAGGTTTGCTCTCCACTCGGTAGGATTTTTATATACTTAGGCGAGCACTGGGCTGCAGCTAAGCCTCCGAGTGGGAATCTGGCTCACCACTCGGTAGGGTTTTCATATACTTAGGCGAGTACTTGGACTGCAGCTAAGCCCCGAGTGGGAGGTTTGCTCTCCACTCGGTAGGATTTTCAAACACTTAGGCGAGCATTGGGCTGCAGCTAAGCCTCCGAGTGGGAATCTGGCTCACCACTCGGTAGGATTTTCAAACACTTAGGCGGGCACTGGGTTGCAGCTAAGCCTCCGAGTGGGAGTCTGGCTCACCACTCGGTAGGATTTTCATATACTTAGGCGAGTACTTGGACTGCAGCTAAGCCCCCGAGTGGGAGGTTTGCTCTCCACTCGGTAGGATTTTTATATACTTAGGCGAGCACTGGGCTGCAGCTAAGCCTCCGAGTGGGAATCTGGCTCACCACTCGGTAGGGTTTTCATATACTTAGGCGAGTACTTGGACTGCAGCTAAGCCCCCGAGTGGGAGGTTTGCTCTCCACTCGGTAGGATTTTCAAACACTTAGGCGAGCACTGGGCTGCATCTAAGCCTCCGAGTGGGAGTCTGGCTCACCACTCGGTAGGATTTTCAAATACTTAGGCGAGTAATTGGACTGCAGCTAAGCCCCCGAGTGGGAGGTTTGCTCTCCACTCGGTAGGATTTTTATATACTTAGGCGAGCACTGGGCTGCAGCTAAGCCCCCGAGTGGGAGGTTTGCTCTCCACTCGGTAAGATTTTTATATACTTAGGCGAGCACTAGGCTACAGCTAAGCCCCCGAGTGGGAGTCTGGCTCACCACTCAGTAGGATTTTCAAACACTTAGGCGAGCACTGGGCTGCAACTAAGCCCCCGAGTGGGAGGTTTGCTCTCCACTCGGTAGGATTTTTATATACTTAGGTGAGCACTGGGCTGCAGCTAAGCCCCCGAGTGGGAGTATGGCTCACCACTCGATAGGATTTTCAAAGTCTTAGGCGAGTACTTGGACTGCAGCTAAGCCCCCGAGTGGGAGGTTTGCTCTCCACTCGGTAGGATTTTTATATACTTAGGCGAGCACTGGGCTGCAGCTAAGCCCTCGAGTGGGAGTCTGGCTCACCACTCGGTAGGATTTTCAAACACTTAGGCGAGCACTGGGCTGCAACTAAGCCCCCCGAGTGGGAGTCTGGCTCACCACTCGGTAGGATTTTTTGCAAACTTAGGCGAAACGGATTCGCAGCTAAGCTACCCACTGGGGGATTTTGTACGCAAACAAAAGTGACAGCAATTACAGGAAGAACTGGGACACTCTTGTCTTTGATAAAAATAAACTACAGAAGTTTTTCTTATTACACCTCATCCGAGTGAGAATTCAAGTGTAAAATGGGCGGAGTAGTTCCGCATTCCAAGCTCGTGGCTCGTCGATCCGGCGATCAACGTTGTAGAGATGATATGCTCCATTGTGGAGGACTCTGGTGATGATGAAGGGGCCTTCCCAAGTAGGAGCAAGTTTGTGTGGTTTCTGTTGATCCACTCGGAGGACCAAATCTCCTTCTTGGAAGGCTCGGCTCTTCACATTTCTGGCATGGAATCGATGCAAGTCTTGCTGATAGATGGTCGATCTGATCATAGCCATTTCCCTCTCCTCCTCTAGGAGGTTGACTGCGTCTTGCCGGGCTTGCTCTGCTTCGTCTTCGTTATAAAGCTCGACTCTGGGGGCGTTGTGAAGTAGATCACTCGGCAGGACGGCTTCGGCTCCGTAAACCAGAAAGAATGGCGTTCTTCCAGTCGACCGGTTCAGGGTGGTCCTCAGTCCCCACAAAACTGACGGAAGCTCGTTGACCCAAGCGCCTGCTGCGTGCTTGAGATCACGCATCAGTCGAGGCTTCAGTCCTTTGAGAATCAGACCATTTGCTCTTTCAGCTTGTCCATTCGACTGGGGATGCGCGACCGACGCGTAGTCGACTCGTGTGCCTTGAGAGGCGCAAAAAGCTCTGAACTTGTCTGAATCGAAGTTTGACCCATTGTCAGTGATGATGCTATGCGGGACCCCATATCTGAATATCAACTCTCTGATGAAACTGATAGCAGTGCTAGCATCAAGATTTTTGATAGGCTTGGCTTCAATCCATTTGGTGAACTTGTCGACTGCCACAAGCACATGTGTGAATCCGCTCCTGCCTGTTCTCAGTGGACCAACCATGTCCAGTCCCCAAACAGCGAAGGGCCAGACGAGTGGAATGGTCCTCAGAGCTGATGCTGGCTTGTGCGACATGTTGGAGTAGAACTGGCAGCCTTCACACTTGTCGACTATCTCTTTCGCCATTTCGTTTGCCCTGGGCCAGTAAAAACCCGCTCGGTATGCTTTGGCCGCGATGGTCCGAGAGGACGCATGGTGACCACAGGTCCCCGAGTGGATATCATCAAGGATTATCTGACCTTCTTCTGGCGTTATGCACTTCTGACCGATTCCAGTTGCGCTTTCTCTATACAACTGTCCTTTTATGACTGTGAAAGCTTTAGATCGACGGACGATCTGTCGAGCCTCTTCTTCGTCCTCTGGAAGTTCTTTCCTCAAGATATACGCGATGTATGGTATCGTCCAGTCGGGAGTGATTGCCAAGACCTCCATGACTAGGTCGACCACAGCAGGAATTTCGACTTCAGTCGGATCTGTGGCACTTTTCGGTTGCGGGGCTTCTTCTGTAAAAGGATCCTCCTGGACTGACGGCGAGCGGATGTGCTCCAAAAACACATTGCTGGGAATGGCTTCTCTCTTGGAGCCTATCTTTGCCAGATCATCAGCTGCTTGATTTTTCAGTCGGGGGATGTGATGAAGCTCTAACCCCTCGAATTTCTTTTCTAGCTTTCTTACTGCGTTGCAGTAGCCAGTCATAGCTGGGCTTCTGACGTCCCACTCCTTCATCACCTGATTAACCACCAAATATGAGTCGCCATAGACCATGAGGCGCCGGACGCCGAGTGAAATGGCCATGCGCAACCCATACAAGAGTGCTTCATATTCTGCTTCATTATTGGAGGAATCGAAGTGAATCTGGAGAACATATCTGAGCTTATCTCCTCGGGGGGAGACCAATACTACCCCAGCACCGGAACCATTCAGCATCTTAGATCCATCGAAGAACATGGTCCAGTGCTCCGAGTGAACTTGAGTCGGAAGCTGCTGTTCAATCCACTCGGCGATGAAATCTGCAATTGCTTGGGACTTGATAGCCTTCTTTGCTTCAAACTTGATATCTGGGGGAAGGAGTTCAATCGCCCACTTCGCCACTCGACCAGTTGCATCTCTGTTGTGCAAAATCTCTGACAGTGGAGCGTCGCTGACGACTGTAATGGAATGGTCAGAGAAGTAGTGTGCAACCTTCTTCGTGGTCATGTAAATCCCATATACAAGCTTCTGGTAATGGGGATATCTTTGCTTCGAAGGAGTCAAAACTTCAGACACATAATATACTGGGCGCTGAACTCTGAAGGCCTTTCCTTCTTCTTCCCGCTCGACCGTAAGTACTGTACTGACAACTTGTCCCGTGGCCGCAATGTAAAGCAGCAGAGGCTCTTTACTGATTGGGGCAGCAAGCACCGGCTGGGTGGAGAGCAGAGCTTTGAGCTCTACAAACGCTGCATCAGCTTCTGGAGTCCACTCGAACTTGTCAGACTTCTTCATCAGTCGGTAAAGAGGCAACGCCTTTTCACCGAGACGAGAAATGAATCGACTTAGAGCGGCCAAGCAACCTGTAAGCTTCTGGACATCGTGCACACGCACAGGGCGCTTCATCCGGAATATGGTGCCAACTTTCTCGGGATTGGCGTCGATTCCTCGTTCGGAAACGAGAAAACCGAGTAACTTTCCACCTGGAACTCCGAATGTGCACTTTGATGGATTGAGCTTGATATCATATCCCCTGAGGTTAGCAAAGGTTTCGGCAAGGTCAGTCAGCAGGTCGGAACCTTTCCGTGACTTAACCACAATATCATCCATGTATGCTTCTACATTCCGACTGATCTGAGTGAGCAAACACTTCTGAATCATCCTCATGAACGTGGCTCCAGCATTCTTGAGGCCGAAGGGCATGGTGACATAACAGAAGCACCCGAATGGGGTGATGAAAGCCGTTTTGATCTCGTCGGGTCCATACAGACGGATCTGATGGTACCCTGAATAAGCATCTAGAAAAGACAAACGCTCACACCCCGCGGTCGAGTCGACTACCTGGTCGATGCGGGGGAGAGGGAAATGATCTTTCGGGCAGGCCCGATTGATATGTTTAAAGTCAATGCACATGCGAAGTGACTTGTCCTTCTTGGGGACCATGACAACATTGGCGAGCCACTCGGAGTGGTAAATCTCTCGGATGAACTCCGCTGCTAAGAGCCGAGCCACCTCCTCGCCAATAGCTTTCCTCTTCTGGACGGCGGACCGTCGAAGATGTTCTTTCACAGGCTTGAACTTCGGGTCGACTCATAGACGGTGCTCAGCCAGCCCCCTGGGAACTCCAGGCATGTCAGAAGGCTTCCATGCGAAGATGTCCCAGTTCTCACGGAGGAACTGGATGAGCACTTCTTCCTATTTGGAGTCGAACGTCGTTGAGATGTGAGTCGGAGCAGCATTGGGGTCGGTCGGGTGAATGTGAACTGGCTTAGTTTCGCCGGACGACTGAAAAGCTGATTCTGAAGCTGGCTTCTTGGCTCGCAGCAATTCACTCGGATCAGCAGTCTTCTGGTACTCTTGCAGCTCGACTACTGACATCTGAGCATCAGCGATCTTTGATCCTTTCTGAAAACACTCCTCTGCTTTCTTCCGATTGCCTGTAACGGTGATCACACCTCTGGGGCCGGGCATCTTCAACTTGAGATACACATAGCACGGTCGAGCCATGAAGCGTGCATAAGCTGGCCGGCCCAGAATACCATGATAAGCACTTTGGAAGTCCACAACCTCAAATGTCAACTTTTCCTTGCGGTAATTCTTTGAATCACCGAAAACCACATCGAGAGCAATCTAGCCGAGTGACTCGGCTTTCTTTCCAGGAATGACTCCATGGAAACTCATGTTGCTGGCACTGAGCCTGGACATCGGAATGCCCATCCCTTTCAACGTTTCTGCATACGGTATGTTCAGGCCGCTGCCACCATCCATCAGGACTTTGGTCAGTCGAGTGCCTTCGACAACTGGATCGACCACCAGAGCTTTCCTCCCAGGGGTGGCAATGTGCGCAGGGTGATCGGACTGGTCGAACGTGATGGCAGTCTGAGACCACTTCAGGTAGCTGGGTGTTGCCGGGGCAACCATATTCACTTCACGGTTAATGACTTTCAGTCGACTTTTGCTTTCGACATCAGCAAAAATCATCAAGGTGGAATTGACTTGGGGGTATCCATCGTCACTATCTTCTTTGTCCTCAACTCTGTCTGACTCTTTTTCCTTGTCTTTGGACTGCTTGCCCTGAAACTGCTGGATCAGGAGCCGGCACTGTCGAGTGGTATGCTTTGGGTAAATAAGATTACCCTCTTCATCTTTCTTGGTGTGGATGTGACATGGCAGATCCAAAACATCATTTCCATCTTGATCCTTGACTTTCTTGGGGTTCCAGGGCCCCTTGGGTTTTCCCTTGAATTTTCCCTGGGTTACGGCCAGGGCCTCCCCAGGAGTGGCTGGCTCGGCCTTCCGCTTCTGCTTCCGACTGGAATTGCCTCCGGTTTCCTGGGCGACTGCTTTTTGCTTGCCTCTGCGGAGTCGATCTTCATCTTCTCCGTTAGCATATTTGGTGGCAATTTCCATCATCCGATTCAGAGACATTTCTCCGGTCCGACCGAACTTCAGGTTCAACTCTCTGTTCTTGACGCCTTCTTTAAAGGCACAAACTGCTTGGTGATCTGGTACATTCTCAACTGTGTGATGCAAAGTGATCCACCTCTGGATGTAATCCCTCAGAGTTTCACTCGGTTTCTGCATGCAAGACCGCAATTCTGTAAGGCCTGCCGGTCGCTTGCATGTTCCTTCAAAGGTCGTGACAAACACTCGAGAGAGATCCTCCCAAGTGTAGATGCTGCTGGGTGCTAACTGATTCAGCCACGCTCTGGCTGAGCCCTCTAACAGGAGAGGCAAATGCTTCATAGCCACCTCATCATTGCCGCCACCAATCTGGACAGCCACTCGGTAGTCTTCGAGCCAAGTGTCAGGCTTAGACTCGCCGGTGAACTTGCTGACTCCAGTCGCCAACCGGAAGTTGGGAGGAATCACTGCGGCCCTGATGGCTCGACTGAAACACTCTGGCCCCGAAACACGTACTCTGCTGCTGGCAGGCGCATCCCTGTCGTGGCCTTCTCGGTGAGCTCTGTTCCTGTCAACCAGGCCCTGAATGAGGATGGATCTCGCATCAAAGCCTGGGTCCCTGGGGTCGACTGGAACTCTCCGCCCAACACTATGAGGGTGTCTGTCATCCTGCTGTCGAGGCGCATATGACCCACTCCTCGGGGGAGGGGTTGGCACTCGACGTCGATCGAACCGGTGATCATACTGCTCATTTCTTCTGTACTGATCGTGCCGGTCTCCGCGTCCCTCACGCCTCGGGGGCGATCTTGGGCTGTGAGCCGACTGGACTGTATCCGTTGCAACGGATCGACTGTGGATCCTATTCCGCGACTGAGAAACAGCGGAATTCTGGTTTCCCGCTGCCCGGAGCAACGCTCTGATTTGCAACAAGCCCCTGCCAGCCTCCGACTGGGAGGGCTGAATCGATTCTGCTATACGGGCCGCGGCTGCCAAATTATGAACTGGGGTTCAATATACCGGCGTAGGCGGGAAGAGCTGACATCGACTGGACTCGGGAGCTCTCTGACGCGCTTGCTCGTCGAGTATTCGCTGGAGATTCTCCAGTCGAGTGCGCTCGGCCAAGTTAGCCAAGCGCGCGTCCTCCAAGGCCCGGGCCTTGGGGGTTTCTCCGACGATAGGAGTGTGGAGTGCATCCATGTTCCGGCGGCGAAGCTCCTCTCGCTGCAATGACGTGAGAGGTTCGGGGAGATACTCATCGTGGGGATGCGACGGGTCACCTCCACCCGCGCCTCCATCGATGCGAGGGAAACCGGGAGGACTGTGTGTTCCATCGACCGCCAGAACCTCAGCCGTCGGGTCGCTACTGTCGCACTCGGATGCGGTATCCGCGGAGCCAGTCGAATAGGCCGTAGAGGGATTCATCGGGCTCGATTGCCGCGACTTGTGGGGCTGCCAACTGGCGGGCCACGGCATGCCTCACCCACCTCTGAAGTCTCGACCGGCCGGAGCGCTTGCGCTGGTGGGAGACAGGGCGGGAAGATGACACGGGAGCCGACCGATACTGGGTCGACGGCTGCCGCACGAGGACGCCACGAACACATGCGCGGAAGTGCGTCGCACCGCGGACGGGGAGGGCATCGATGTCGAGTGGAGCCTCCTGAAGCCAAGCGGAGTTGTCGGCGATGAACGTGAGTGCGCCGAGACGGATCTCGCGGCCCTCCACCAAATCTCCGCACGAAAACATGATCAAAGGGATCGTAAAAATCGCAACTTCTCCAACTAGGCGCTAAGACTACTGCCCCACGGTGGGCGCCAACTGTCGTGGTTCTAACTCTGACAGTGAGGTAGGGGGTATGTATGGAGAGGCTAGATCTCAGCTATGGAGAAGTTGTAAATACACCAGGATGTACGAGTTCAGGCCCTTCGCGGAGGAAGTAACAGCCCTACGTCTCGGTGCCCGGAGGCGGTCAACTGGATTATGTGTGTATGAATTATAGGGGTGCCCACCCCTGCTACTGAGGAGGGGGATGGCTTATATAGATTTCGCCAGACCCCTCCAGTCCTCAGTAATGCAGGGTTAAAATACATTAAGACTGGGCGTTACTGGTAACGTCCCTAATAAAGCGCTATGATGACCATAAAGACTACTTAATGGCCGACCGTTTGCTTGCGGAGTGACTTTAGATCTCCTGTCAGTCGAGTGGTTGGCTTCGTAGTCGAGTGGTAGCTTCCTGGTCGAGTGTCTTGAATCCGTCGAGTGGGATACCTTCAAGTCGATTGAAAGGTGACTTCTTCCAGGGATGTCCTTGGGTAGGGCTCTTAGAACAGGTCCATGCCCCTACCCTAGGTACATAGCTTCATCAGGTGGCTCCGTGAAGTTGGAATAAAATTCTCCCCTCCTACCCATGTTTCGGTGGTGTGTCTAGCATTGTTGGAGGGCGTGTGTAGGTGTGTCTCCAGTTGATCTCGCAGGATTCTGTCAGTGGATGTCTTTGGTGGATCTGGTGTTCGTTCGTCTACGTTCGTGTGTCTTCAGGTTGGATCCTTCTGATCTACTCATCTCTTCATCGGCGACGATTGTTGTTCTGGTGCGTTGGTCCAATGGGGACTTAGCACGACAACTTCCCGATTGTCTAGTCCAAGACGTCTTGCACGGCTCAGGCGAGGGAGGGGCAATAACGACGGCGCGCCTTTGGCTTGCTTCGGTGCTTGTAGTCATCACTACCTGGTTTAAGAATCTGGATGTAATCTTTCATATCTAAATAGATAGCCCCCACTAACTATTTCTCTCAACATGCAAGCATTCCACATCATCGTACAACATGCATGAGAAAAGCCCCCCCCCCACCACCATAGTCTCTCAACATGCAAGCATGCCACTTCATCATGACATGCATGGAAAAAGACCCATCTCAATATGCCACTTCATCATGACATGACATGAGAATTTTCATTCTATTATGGTATATATATTTAAAAAATATTTAACAACTATATAGTAATCAAACATAATAAATTATATGCATTTTTAGTTTTAGCCTTTTATAATATTACTTCAAATATTCATGTTTTATACAATGAATCACATTGAAATGTGTTGTACAACATTCCCGCAACAACATGCAAGGTATCATTTAATTTTTATTATTTCTGATATTCGTTGTACTATCATGATTTAAAATAAACAGATCGAAAGTTTTTTCTGAAAAAGAAAGAAAGAAAGAAACTAAGAGTGCTTTATAACAATAAAGAAAGTCATCAATGTAGCTCATTGTAGCTCATTGTAACGGACAGATGTTCTATTAGCGAGGAATTAAACTAAACAGACACTTAACTTGACCCAAACTGCCTCCATATACGTATGTGCTTTCGTTGTAATAAGCCGGTTTTCTCTTTACTATAAACATGAGCCGACAATTAAAAAAATCAGCCGGTTAATGCCGCGGTAATCACTACATAATATTTTCTCTCTAGAACGACATTAGACGCCGAGCTGCAGGTCCGGTTAGCTATCTCATACCTTCTTTTCTTTGAGGGAGTCTCTCATACCTTGAAATTGATCTTTGAAACCATACTTCACAAAATGACATTAGAAATCGAGCAAACGTGCTTTCGTTGTAATAAGCCGGTTTTCTCTTTACTATAAAAAATGAGCCGACAATTAAAAAAAATCAGCCGGTTAATGCCGCAGTAATCACAACGTAATATTTTCTCTCTAGAACGACATTAGACGCCGAGCTGCAGGTCCGGTTAACTATCGCATACCTTCTTTTCTTTGAGGGAGTCTCCCATACCTTAAAATTGATCTTTGAAACCATACTTCACAAAACGACATTAGAAATCGAGCAAACGTGCTTTCGTTGTAATAACCCGGTTTTCTCTTTACTATAAAAAATGAGCCGACAATTAAAAAAATCAGCCGGTTAATGCCGCAGTAATCACAACGTAATATTTTCTCTCTAGAACGACATTAGACGCCGAGCTGCAGGTCCGGTTAGCTATCTCATACCTTCTTTTCTTACCTTGAAATTGATCTTTGAAACCATACTTCACAAAACGACATTAGAAATCGAGCAAACGTGCTTTCGTTGTAATAAGCCGGTTTTCTCTTTACTATAAAAAATGAGCAGGCAATTAAAAAAAATCAGCCGGTTAATGCCGCAGTAATCACTACATAATATTTTCTCTCTAGAACGCCATTAGCCGCCGAGCTGCAGGTCCGGTTAGCTATCTCATATCTTCTTTTCTTTGAGGGAGTCTCTCATACCTTGAAATTGATCTTTGAAACCATACTTCACAAAATGACATTAGAAATCGAGCAAACGTGCTTTCGTTGTAATAAGCCGGTTTTCTCTTTACTATAAAAAATGAGCCGACAATTAAAAAAATCAACCGGTTAATGCTGCAGTAATCATTACGTAATATTTTCTCTCTAGAACGACATTAGACGCCGAGCTGCAGGTCCGGTTAGCTATCTCATACCTTTTTTTCTTTGAGGGAGCCTCTCATACCTTAAAATTGATCTTTGAAACCATACTTCACAAAACGACATTAGAAATTGAGCAAACGTGTCAGCCTGCCAACTTTTTGGCGGAAGGTGATATCGCTCGTTGTGAGTGCAAATCCTAAACGGCGCCTTAAGCGCCTGTTTTAGGTATTTACTATAGCTGGCTAAATGGGCCGGTTTTTTCGGGGCGGCCCGTAAGCACGCCGGCACGGTCCGCCTTGGGCCAGGCACGCCACGGGCTAAACAGGCCGGGCCCAGCACGTGGCACACCCTGGACCATGCCTGGGCCTAGAGGCTGGGCACGCGGGTCGGCACGGCACGACCCGATTAAGTTTATTTTTATTTTTTATATATATCTATATATAGCCTAACATATAAAAATAGGCTAAAACGCTCAGTGCGTCAAATAATAGGCTGAAAATATGCGGCCCACCGTGCTAAACGGGCCAACGTGCCGGCCCGTTTACTAACTGGGTTGTGCCTGGGCCTGGAGGCGCAGCAAGCGGGCCGGCACTGCACGGCCCATATAGTAATCGTGCCCTGGCGGGCCGTGCCAGGCCAGGCATGATTACGATGGGCCGGGCCCGCCCGTTTGGCCAGGTATGGTATTTATGCAATCGGGCGCACACTCTATAGTCGCGCTGGGCCGGCCCATATTCACTTTTTTCTATTTTAAAAAGGCAAAAAAAATTATAGCAAGGACGCGGTTCGAACCAGCGATCTCGTGACTATATCCGTGCAGTCCTAACCATTCAACCAGGCCACCTGTTTATGTTTATGTACAGCCTATTAAACCCTTTTTCGTTTTTCGTGGAAACAGTGTTGTTCAGTTTTTTCAATTTTTTTCTTTTTCTTTCTTTCTTTCTTCTTTTCTCCTAAGTGCGTGAATTTTTATTTTCAAATTTCTGAACTTCTTTCTCCAAATGCGTGAACTTTATTTTAAATTTATGAATGTTTTTTCAAAAGTTCAAATCGATGAACTGTTGCAGATCGATGAACTTTTTATCAAAATTGATGAACTTTCTTCCAAATTGATGAACATTTTTCAACATTGATGAAGTTTTTTCAAATCTTTGAACTTTTTTGTTGAGTTCGATGATCTATTTTTCAAGTTTGATGAACTTTTTTCAAATTCGACGAACTATTTTCAGATTGATGAACTTTTTATCAAAATAGATGAATTTGTTTCCAAATTGATGAACATTTTTCAACATGGATGAACTTTTTTCAAATCGCTGAACTTTTTGTCAAGTTCGATGAACTATTTCTCAAGTTTGAGGAACTTTTTTCAATTAGGATGAATTTTTTTTCAAATGTGTGAACTTCTTTTTAAGATTGATGAAGTTTTTATAAAATTTATGGATTTTTTTTCAAATTGATGTACTTTTTTGAATAAATGAAGTTATTCCTAATTCATGATTTTTTTTGAATAAATAAAGTTTTTCCTAATTCATGAACTTTTTTGAATGAATAGATCTTTTTTAATAAGAATAACGTTTTTCTAAAATATGTGTGCAAGAAATAGCGCAGGTACTTTTTTTTAGGGGTAGCGCGGGTACAGTTGTTCATAAAAGTTTCGCGCTGTAATCAATCACTAGCGCTTAGTAGCCTAGTGGTTAGGCACTGTGTGCCGTATCTAAAACGGCGGTGCTCGAAACCTTTCCGGGCCGGCCCACGAGGCACGCCAGTGGGTGCCAATTCCCTAGACCGGCGCATAAAGCGCCGCTTACAGCCGCGCCGCCCATGCCGTATTTTAGTGGTCAAACGGCCGAGGCGGCGCACATGGGGCAATGCATTGGGCCTGCCCAGTAATCATAACTGTAGCGGCAGCGCCCTTGCACTGAAGCACTCGGTTCATTGTAGCGGCCATGTTCATTTGTTTTTTTTTTTGTTACTGATTTTTATTTTGGACCTTTTCTTATGATTGTTCGTACAATAAATATTTTTATAACATATGGTGAACATTAATTCACATACACACTAAACATTGTTTTAATATACAATCAACATTTTTTAACCCAGTGAAATGTTTTGTAATATGCGTTGAATGTTTTTTTAATATATATTGGACAATTTTGTATTATAGATTGAACATTTTCTTAATATACTAGCGCAATGCATGTACGTTGCTACAAAACTATAAAATACGAGGAGTTAGGTCACTGGCTTAGGAAATCATCAAAATAGGTTCGCATTATGCGGCCTTTGTCTGGTGTTCACTATTAAAAAGAAAAAATACAACAAAAGATCACGCAGACATTAGAGAATCTTGGGTAACCATAGTACGTCCTTTGTCAGACAAAACATTTGAATGTTTAAACGTATAAGAATATACATTGGTAAGTTGACTGCACAAGATCATGGATCGAATAGGAGGACAAGATCTATCATCATTTTAGAATTACAATTTGTTCGCTCTGTTCAGTGATATAAAACTAAAATAACTTGGTTGTGAAGAAAAATTGACCAACAAGAGCATCATATTGAGTTGAAGTCACATTTCTACATTTGTTAATTGTGCCTTCTATAAGTATTGGTTTCACATGAAAGTAGTAGTGTATTTGTTTATTTCTGTTAGGTCGCACATGTGACTACAAATAGATTTGTTTATTATGTTCTTGGAAGGTTGGTATTCCCAGTGTAGGTAGATGTACATTGGTTTATTTGTGAACGTTGTTGTTTCCATATGTGAACTCACAATCAACTCTAACCTTTATAAGTAGGAAAGATGATGACCACTTTTTATAATGCACAATGACATTTTGTAATATATAGTGAATATTTTTCTAATATACGATCAACGTTCGTATAATACATGGTGAATCTTTTTCTAATATATAGTGAACTTATCTTAAATCCATGCTGATTTTTTTTCTGGAAACATAGGTTGAACCTCTTTTGTAATATATACAGTGAATATTTTCTTAATATACGATGACCACTAACGAATTGTTCACTGTGTATTAAAAAACTAAAGAAATAATTCATCATATATTAACGAATTGTTCACCGTGTATTAAAATGTTAATCAACATATATTATCAAAATAAAATGTGAAATAAAAAGAAATAAAGAACCAAACAAAGAAAAAACCAGAAGTGACCAAAAAGAAAAGGATAAACAAAAAAGCAACAGAAAAAACGAACAAAACGAAGCAGCAAACGCTTAGCATGCGCTGGACCACCCACATGCGCTGCAGGCAAAGGATCTGCCATCTCGCTTATATCGAGACCTAGCGTGAGCTCGCGTCCGGCGCCAGGCCACATGTCTCTTTTCTTTTTCTTTTTTGCTTTTTTATTTACACTTGAAAATATATTTTTGACCACTATACACTTGAAAATATTCACACACACACACACACACATTACATAATTTTTTAATGCTAACCATGAATTTGAAACATGATAAATGTATATAGAGGAATTGTTACTCGTGTATGTGGAAATGTACAAAATGTATTTAAAAAATGTTAACCAAGAATTTGAAAAAAATTAATCAAATATGTAAAAAATGGTAATCAAGCATTTGAAAAATGTTAAGTGTGTACAGAAACAATATATGCCATGTATAAGAAACAATAAAATATGTATGGAAAAAATATTGAATGTGTATTTGAAAAATGTTATACTTTTATAAATAAAATGATCCCGGTGTATAAAAAATGTACATTGTACACTAAATAAAATTAGACTTCAAAAATATATATTTATAGATATTTAATTCTGTACCTAAAGAAATCCTAAACATGTATATATGTGTGTGTGTGTGTGTGTGTGTTGGGGGGGGGGGGGTATAATTGTTCCTGATGTATACGAAAAATATACATTCTATGTGTAAAATTGTTTATTGCCATTCAAAAAAAAATCCCCCCTATATTCAAAAAGGTTGACCATGTATTGTAAAAATGCTAATATTGTGTTTGAAAATTGTTAAACATGTACTAAAAATGTTATATATATATATATATATATATATATATATATATATATATATATATATATATATATATATATATATAATGTCGAATTTGTATGAAAAAAGTAAATGTAAAAAATTATATTGATCATAAAAATTGACCATGTGTTTCACAAATGTTAAACATGTATATAAAATATGTTTATGATATACTCAAAAAGTGTGTGTACGGAAAAAGTTGACATCGGTTGAAAAAAAGAGAAATCAATTAAAATCACCCAAGAAATTAGTAAACCCAATAAAAAATGAAAACCAAATAAAACCAATGCAAAAAGAATGAAATCATTGAAAATTGAGATATATACAAAGAAAGACGAAGAAAATCGATGAAAACAAAGAAAAATAAAGAATAACCTTGAAAACAAACAAAGAAAGAAAGAAAATAAAGAAAACCAAAGGCAATGAAAACCATGAAGGAAACAAAAATAATCTGTGAAAAAATGAAGCAGAAAAAAGCGAAGAAAATCGACGAAGAAACAGAAAACCCGTGATATCTACTACACAACCTTCTTCTGGTAGACGTTGTTGGGCCTCCAAGTGCAGAGGTTTGTAGGACAATAGCAAATTTCCCTCAAGTGGATGACCTAAGGTTTATCAATCCGTATGAGGCGTAGGATGAAGATGGTCTCTCTCAAGTAACCCTGCAACCAAATAACAAAAAGTCTCTTGTGTCCCTAACACACCCAATACAATGGTAAATTGTATAGGTGCACTAGTTCGGCGAAGAGATGGTGATACAAGTGCAATATGGATAGTAGATAATAGTTTTTGTAATCTGAAATAATAAAAACAGCAAGGTAGCAAGTGATAAAAGTGAGCGTAAACGGTATTGCAATGATAGAAAATAAGGCCTAGGGTTCATACTTTGGCTAGTGTAAGTTCCCTCAACAATACTAACATAATTGGATCACATAACTATCCCTCAACATGCAACAAAGAGTCACTCCAAAGTCACTAATAGCAGAGAACAAACGAAGAGATTATGGTAGGGTACGAAACCACCTCAAAGTTATTTTTTCCAATCAATCCGTTGGGCTATTCCTCTAAGTGTCACAAACAGCCCTAGAGTTCGTAGTAGAATAACACCTTAAGATACAAATCAACCAAAACCCTAATGTCACCTAGATACTCCAATGTCACCTCAAGTATCCGTGGGTATGATTATACGATATGCATCACACAATCTCAGATTCATCTATTCAACCAACACATAGAACCTCAAAAAGTGCCCCAAAGTTTCTACCGGAGAATCACGACGAAAATGTGTGCCAACCCCTACGCATAGGTTTCCAATGTCACGAAACCCGCAAGTTGATCACCAAAACATACATCAAGTGGCACATGGTATCCCATTGTCACCACAGATATCCACGGCAAGACATACATCAAGTATTCTCAAATCTTTAAAGACTCAATCCGACAAGATTACTTCAAAGGGGAAACTCAATTTATTACAAGAGAGAAGAGGGGGAGGAGAAACATAAGATCCAACTATAATAGCAAAGCTCGCGATACATCAAGATCGTATCATCTCAAGAACACAAGAGAGAGAGGTCAAACACATAGCTACTGGTATATACCCTCAGCCCCGAGGGAGAACTACTCCCTCCTCGTCATGGAGAGCGTCGGGATGATGAAGATGGCCACCGGAGAAGGATTGCCCCCTCCGGCAGGGTGCCGGAACGGGTCTAGATTGGTTTTCAGTGGCTACGGAGGCTTCTGGCGGCGGAACTCATGATCTATTGTCTGTTCTAGAAGTTTTAGGGTATACGGAGTTATATAGGCAGGAGAAGCACGTCAAGGGAGCCATGGGGGCCCCATGAGGCAGGGGGCGCGCCCTAGGGTGGGGGCGCGCCCCCACCCTGGTGAGCACCTCCTGTATCTCCTGACATGGAGTCCAAGTCTATCTGGTGGCTTTTGTTCCAAAAATAACTTCTCCAGTTGATTTCGTTCCGTTTCGACTCCGTTTGATATTCCTTTTCTTCGAAACACTGAAATAGGCATAAAATAGCAAATCTGGGTTGGGCCTCCCGTTAATAGGTTAGTCCCAAAAATAATATAAAAGTGGAAAATAAAGCCCAATATTGCCCAAAACAGTAGATAATATAGCATGGAGCAATCAAAAATTATAGATACGTTGGAGACGTATCAAACATCCCCAAGCTTAATTCATGCTCGTCCTCGAGTAGGTAAATGATAAAAAAGATAATTTTTGATGTGGAATGCTAGTTGGCATAATTTCAATGTAATTCTTATTACTTGTGATATGAATATTCAGATCCGAAAGATTCAAGACAAAATTTCATATTGACATACAAATAATAATACTTCAAGCATACTAACTAAGCAATTATGTCTTCTCAATATAACATGGCCAAAGAAAGCTATCCTTACAAAATCATATAGTCTGGCTATGCTCCATCTTCACCACACAAAATATTTAAATCATGCACAACATCGATGACAAGCCAAGCAATTGTT
Organism: Triticum aestivum; assembly: GCF_018294505.1. Taxonomy (NCBI): domain Eukaryota; kingdom Viridiplantae; phylum Streptophyta; class Magnoliopsida; order Poales; family Poaceae; genus Triticum; species Triticum aestivum. The sequence goes on from NC_057809.1 coordinate 502,740,712, forward strand.
TCATACTTTTGATGTTCTCAAACTTTTTCAATCTTCATGCAATACATGAGCGTGAGCCATGAATATAGCACTATAGGTGGAATAGAATGGTGGTTGTGGAGAAGACAAAAAGGGAGAAGATAGTCTTGCATCAACTAGGCGTATCAATGGGCTATGGAGATGCCCATCAATAGATATCAATGTGAGTGAGTAGGGATTGCCATGCAACGGATGCACTAGAGCTATAAGTATATGAAAGCTCAAAAAGGAAACTAAGTGGGTGTGCATCCAACTTGCTTGCTCACGAAGACCTAGGGCATTTTGAGGAAGCCCATCATTGGAATATACAAGCCAAGTTCTATAATGAAAGATTCCCACTAGTATATGAAAGTGACAACATAGGAGACTCTCTGTCATGAAGATCATGGTGCTACTTTGAAGCACAAGTGTGGTAAAAGGATAGTAGCATTGTCCCTTTTATTTTTTTATTTGGCCTTTCTTTTTTTGGCCTTTATATATATATATATATATATATATATATATATATATTGGCCTTTCTTTTTTATGGCCTTTCTCTTTTTTATGGGACGATGCTCTATTGAATGATGATCATCACACTTCTATTTATTTACAACTCAATGATACAACTCGATACTAGAACAAAGTATGACTCTATATGAATGCCTCCGGCGGTGTACCGGGATGTGCAATGGTGCATGAGTGACATGTATGAAAGAATTATGAACAGTGGCTTTGCCACGAATACAATGTCAACTACATGATCATGCTAAGCAATATGACAATGATGAAGCGTGTCATAATAATGGAATGGTGGAAAGTTGCATGGCAATATATCTCGGAATGACTATAGAAATGCCATGATAGGTAGGTATGGTGGCTGTTTTGAGGAAGGTATATGGTGGGTTTATGGTACCGGCGAAAGTTGCGCGGTACTAAAGAGGCTAGCAAAGGTGGAAGGGTGAGAGTGTGTATAATCCATGGACTCAACATTAGTCATAAAGAACTCACATACTTATTGCAAAAAATCTATTAGTTATCGAAACAAAGTACTACGCGCATGCTCCTAGGGGAATAGATTGGTAGGAAAAGGCCATCGCTCGTCCCCGACCGCCACTCATAAGGAAGACAATCAATAAATAAATCATGCTCCGACTTCATCACATAACGGTTCACCATACGTGCATGCTACGGGAATCACAAACTTCAACACAAGTATTTCTCAAATTCATAACCACTCAACTAGCATGACTCTAATATCACCATCTCCATATCTCAAAACAATTATCAAGTATCAAACTTCTCATAGTATTTAACACACTCATAAGAGAATTTTATTATTCTTGAATACCTAGCATATTAGGATTTTAAGAAAATTGACATGCTATTAAGACTCTCAAAATAATTAAGTGAAGCATGAGAGTTCATCTATTTCTTCAAAATAAAACTACCACCATGCTCTAAAAGGTATAAGTGAAGCACTAGAGCAAATGACAAACTACTCTAAAAGATATAAGTGAAGATCAATGAGTAGTCGGATAATTATGAAATTATGTGAAGACTCTCTAACATTTAATAATTTCAGATATTTGTATTCTATTCAAACAGTAAGCAAAGCAAAATAAAATGACATTCTAAGAATAGCAAACATCATGTGAAGAAGCAAAAACTTAGGATCAACCGAAACTAACCGATAGTTGTTGAAGAAGAAAGGTGGGATGCCAACCGGGGCATCCCCAAGCTTAGATGCTTGAGACTTCTCGAAATATTATCTTGGGATGACTTGGACATCCCCAAGATTGAGATTTTGTGTCTCCTTAATTTCTCTCATATCATGGTCTCCCTAAATCTCAAAAAGCTTCATCCATACAAAACTCAACAAGGATTCATGAGATAAGTTAGTATAAACCATTGCCAAAAACCTTATCATACTCTACTGTAGCAAATCACTAAAATTATTATTCAACATTGCATACTAAATTCCTCTGCATATTTAATAGTCCTACCCTCAAATAGAATCATTAAAGAAGCAAACATATGCAAACAATGCAAACATAACAGCAATCTGCCTAAACAGGATAGTCTGTAAAGAATGCAGCAACATCCATACTTCCCTAACTCCAAAAATTATGAAAGAAAATTCCCACTGTATTAAATTTATCAGAGCTTAATATGCAAAAGGTTTCAACATTTTATCACATTCTTACTTTTCTAGGGAATTATTGCAACAGCGGTAAACTTTCTGTTTTCAAACAGCAACATGTTGACTTGTAACATAGGCATAGTAAAGACTATGAATGCCACTTTTATTGGAACAAAATATGCAAAACATTGTTCTAAATAATATAAAGCAAATCCTAACAAAATAAATTGACGCTCCAAGCAAAACACATATCATGTGGTGAATAAAAATATAGCTCCAAGTAAAATTACCGATGAATGAAGACGAAAGAGGGGATGCCTTCCAGGGCATCCCCAAGCTTAGGCTCTTGGCTATCCTTGAATATTACCTTGGGGTGCCTTGGTCATCCCCAAGCTTAGCCTCTTGCCACTCCTTATTCCATAGTCCATCGAATCCTTACCCAAAACATGAAAACTTCACAACACAAAACTTAAAGTAGAAAACTTGTGAGCTCCGTTAGTGTAAGAAAACAAAAGACCACTTCAAGGTACTGTAATGAACTCATTCTTTATTTATATTGGTGTTATACCTAATGTATTCCAACTTCTCTATGGTTTATAAACTAATTTACTAGCCATAGATTCATCAAAATAAGCAAACAACACACGCAAAACAGAATCTGTCAAAAACAGAACAGTCTGTAGTAATCTGTAGCTAGCGCAAGATCTGGAACTCCAAAAATTCCAAAATAAATTTCTGGACGTGAGTAATTTATCTATTAATCATCTGAAAAATAATTAACTAAATATCACTCTCCAAATAAAAATGGCAGCAATTCTCGTGAGCGCTAAAGTTTCTGTTTTTTACAGCATGATCAACAAGACTTTCCCCAAGTCTTCCCAAAGGTTCTACTTGGCACAAACACTAATTAAACAACTAAAACCACATCTAAACATAGGCTAGATGAATTATTTATTACTAAACATGAGCAAAAAGTAAGGAATAAAAATAAAATTGGGTTGCCTCCCAACGAGCGCTATCGTTTAACGCCCCTAGCTAGGCATGATGATTTCAACGATGCTCACATAAAAGATAAGAATTGAAACATAAAGAGAGTATCATGAAGAATATTACTAGCACATTTAAGTCTAACCCACTTCCTATGCATAGGGATTTTGTGAGCAAACAACTTATGGGAGCAATAATCAACTTGCATAGGAAGGTAAAACAAGCATAACTTCAAGATTTTAAGCACATAGAGAGGAAACTTGATATTATTACAGTTCCTACAATCATATGTTCCTCCCTCATGATAATTTTTAGTAACATCATGAATGAATTCAACAATATAACCAGCACCTAAAGCATTCTTTTCATGATCTACAAGCATAGAAATTTTATTACTCTCCACATAAGCAAGATTCTTCTTATTTAGGACAGTGGGAGTATCATAAGAGACTTGGATACTATAAATTGTTTCCACATTAAAAGAGTAATGTTCAGAAAAGGGGTAATCATAATTATGACAAGTTTTATAAATATAATCACTACTTTTTATAGCATAAGTATCATCACAATAATCATCACAAGTAGGAGGCATGCTATCATCATTATAAACTTGCATATCAAAACTTGAGAGGCTAAAAATATCATCATTATTAAACATAGCATCCCCAAGCTTGGGACAAACATTAATTGCAGCAAATATATTCTCAAATATGTCATCCTTATCAAACATAGCTTCCTCAAGCTTGGGCCTTTTCATATCATAAGCATAATCACTCTCATCATTAATTGTATGAATAGCACTAATAGTATAGCAATTATCATATTCTTCCAAGCAAGTGCCAAAAAGATTTTCAAGATCATAAGAAGTATCATTATCTTCCAAAATTATATTTTCATGAGGCACAATAGTAATAGGAGCAGCATTATTTGGGAAAGATATCTTTTTACCTCTCTTCCTTTTTCTTTTCTTCTTCCTCACCACATCATGTGTGGGTTCAATCCTCTTTTTGAAGCTCCTTATTAATGAGATTGGTTGAATAGGAGGCTCCTCCTTGTTACCTGATTCATCATAAGAAATAATAGGAGGGTATTGGGAAGTCTCTTCCCTTTCATTAGTATTCTCTTCATCTTCTATTTGTTTCCTTTTCTTTATGTAATTGGCAATATAAGGATTTTCAATGCAATTCACCGCACAATACATATAAATCTTCTCTAGGTCAAAATGAAGAACTTTATCAAGATTAAACTTTGGAATACCCTCAGTTATACGTTTCATTTCTTCATAACCCAAAAGAAGGCTAAGCTCTTTATGATGATCAAGGGTAATGAAATTATCACAATGTTTGGACACGAATTGATCATGAAACAAATAGCATTGGAGCTTTAAATGACCATGTTCATTGCAAAGTTCACAAGGGGCACGAAAAATATTGAATTTTTCAGCACATTCATCTAGCTCTTCTTGCAACAATTTGGTTTCTAAGTACTTATGCCTCTTGCAATATCTATCTTTCCTATTTGGTGTGTACTTGCAAACCCAGTCTACTCCACAAAAATTGACATATTTATAGGAGGCATTTTCATCATAACTAGTGCAATCATCATTAGCATCATGGATACTCAAAGAATTCGTACTAACAACATTGCAATCATGCTCATCATTCAAATATTTAGTGCCAAACATTTTATACATTTCTTCTTCTAGCACTTGAGCACAATTATCCTTTCCATCATACTCATGAAAGATATTAAAAGCGTGAAGCGTATGAGACAAACTCAATTCCATTTTTTTATAGTTTTCTTTTATAAACTAAACTACTGATAAAACAAGAAACTAAAAGACTCGATTACAAGATCTAAAGATATACCTTCAAGCGCTAACCTCCCCGGAACCGGCGCCAGAAAAGAGCTTAGTTGACGGGGTGTGTTAGTGTCGATTTCCTCGCCTCCCCGGCAACGGCGCCAGAAAAGAGCTTGATGTCTACTACACAACCTTATTCTTGTAGACGTTGTTGGGCCTCCAAGTGCAGAGGTTTGTAGGACAGTAGCAAATTTCCCTCAAGTGGATGACCTAAGGTTTATCAATCCGTAGGAGGCGTAGGATGAAGATGGTCTCTCTCAAGCAACCCTGCAACCAAATAACAAAGAGTCTCTTGTGTCCCCAACACACCCAATACAATGGTAAATTGTATAGGTGCACTAGTTCGGCGAAGAGATGGTGATACAAGTGCAATATGGATAGTAGATAATAGTTTTTGTAATCTGAAATAATAAAAACAGCAAGGTAGCAAGTGATAAAAGTGAGCGTAAACGGTATTGCAATGATAGAAAATAAGGCCTAGGGTTCATACTTTGGCTAGTGTAAGTTCCCTCAACAATACTAACATAACTGGATCACAAAACTATCCCTCAACATGCAACAAAGAGTCACTCCAAAGTCACTAATAGCGGAGAACAAACGAAGAGATTATGGTAGGGTACGAAACCACCTCAAAGTTATTCTTTCCAATCAATCCGTTGGGCTATTCCTATAAGTGTCACAAACAGCCCTAGAGTTCGTACTAGAATAACACTTTAAGATACAAATCAACCAAAACCCTAATGTCACCTAGATACTCCAATGTCACCTCAAGTATCCGTGGGTATGATTATACGATATGCATCACACAATCTCAGATTCATCTATTCAACCAACATAGAACCTCAAAGAGTGCCCCAAAGTTTCTACCAAAGAATCACGACGAAAATGTGTGCCAACCCCTATGCATAGGTTCCCAATGTCACGAAACCCGCAAGTTGATCACCAAAACATACATCAAGTGGCACGTGGTATCCCATTGTCACCACGGATATCCACGGCAAGACATACATCAAGTGTTCTCAAATCTTTAAAGACTCAATCCGATAAGATTACTTCAAAGGGGAAACTCAATTTATTACAAGAGAGAAGAGGGGAGGAGAAACATAAGATCCAACTATAATAGCAAAGCTCGTGATACATCAAGATCGTATCATCTCAAGAACACGAGAGAGAGAGAGGTCAAACACATAGCTACTGGTACATACCCTCAGCCCCGAGGGAGAACTACTCCCTCCTCGTCATGGAGAGCGCCGGGATGATGAAGATGGCCACCGGAGAAGGATTGCCCCCTTCGGCAGGGTGCCAGAACGGGTCTAGATTGGTTTTCGGTGGCTACGGAGGCTTCTGGCAGCGGAACTCCCGATCTATTGTCTGTTCTGGAAGTTTTAGGGTATACGGAGTTATATAGGCAGAAGAAGCACGTCAGGGGAGCCACAGGGGCCCCACGAGGCAGGGGGCGCGCCCTAGGGGGGGGGCCACCCTCGTGAGCACCTCCCGTATCTCCTGACGTGGAGTCCAAGTCTATCTGGTGGCTTTTGTTCCAAAAATAACTTCTCCAGTTGATTTCGTTCCGTTTCGACTCGGTTTGATATTTCTTTTCTTCGAAACACTGAAATAGGCATAAAAACAGCAAATCTGGGATGGGCGTTCGGTTAATAGGTTAGTTCCAAAAATAATATAAAAGTGAAAAATAAATCCCAATATTGCCCAAAACAGTAGATAATATAGCATGGAGCAATAAAAAATTATAGATACATTGGAGACGTATCAACCCGAAAGAAAATATAAAAGAAAGGAAAAACAAAAAACAAAACAGTATAAATGGAAGAAGCAAGCGACCGACTGTATCGAAAGCACGGGGGGAAGTTGGAAATGGCCGGCCCAGTAGCTACATGTTGAAGAAACCATTCAGATGAGCATACCATCTATCTCGCTTGATGCGAGATATAGTTATCGGGTATTTTTGTCTCAAAAAAAAAGTTGTCGGGTATTTTGGTGCTGCCTTGCGAGAAAAAAATGTCAAACGGTGCTTTTCTTTTTAAAAAGTTGATGCAAATAAAAAATTGTTCAGTGAAGGATATCTGAAAATTTGAAAAAAATCTTGAATTTTAAAATTATGCATTGAACGAGATTACAAAATTGTTCACTTTTTTTAATGTTTGTGAATTTTAAAATTATCCATGAATTTGACAAAAAAATTGAAAATTGAAAAGTGTTCATTAATTTTTTTTAAATGTGTATTTGAAAACTATGAACAATTTATAAATCATAAAAATTATTTGAAAAAGTGAATAATTATAAAAAATCTAACATTTTTAAGATTTAATTTTTTTCGTAATTTGCACTTTTTTGAAGTAAAAACATTTGGAAAACCCAGGAAAACTAGAAAAGAAGAAACTAAATGAAAGCCGCAGCGGCCCCGAGGATGGGAGGTTGTCATCCCCCTACTTTAGCGGCTGGTAAGTGGACGAGGAAGCCGACAACACTCACCGAGGAGGAGGCGAAGAAGAAGAAGAGGGCGAATTTGATGGTTCGTACCCCGTCTCCGGCCACCTTTACACCCCCTTGTCCAGAGGGTCTGGCCGCCGCCGCCGCCAAGGTCCGTGGCCGCCAAGTGGTCTATGAAATGCCATCAAGGTAAAAAAATATGTACCTTTTCTATTCGGCTGATGCATTGGTGATTGCTTGCGGTCGTATGGTGATGAGCTTGTAGTGTGAAGTTGAATGCAACTGAATTCTTTTCTCAATTGGAAGAGTCACACATGCTTGGCCTCTATGATCTACGCGATGAAGATTCAATGTTTCCTCAACAAGAAGAGGTCGAGGACGATTATCATCCCTAAGTGGAGGAGGAGGCCGAGGGAGTCAATGATCCCATTGAGACACAATCAGGTGTGAAGGCACCATGAAAGTCGAGTACACACAACTATTGCCAAGATGAAGATAGTGCTTTGTATTATGCTGGGATGAATTTGTCACTTGATGCATCGGTTGGCATATATCAATCAAAAGAGAAGTTTTGGGGTAGGATTGAAGATTAATATAGCACCATTGTGGAAGTCGCATCAAACAGCACCCAAGGCTCTATTTGGCACCGTTGGGGTACCATCAAAGAACAATGCAATTGATGGTCCGGTTTTATTGATCAAGTCAACAATTTACCACTGAGTGGGGGTGCAAATCTCGGTGTATGGGTCTATCATCCAAGAGCTATACAAGAAACACAATAAGAAGAACGATGGAAATGGCCTCACATTGCACCATTGCTACAAAGAACTTGCCAATGTTGAGAAATGATTAGGAGGAACTCCGAGACCACACCGAAGAGGTCAAGGATTAGCATAACCATTGAAGCCAATAATGAGGTGGATGATAATCCCAACAAGAGGTCGGTTGATAATAAGATTGCAAAAGAGATAAAAAAGAGAGGGATCTTCGGCGACACCTACAAGGAAGAGCTTGCGGCTATGATCAAGACCAAGCAATCATTGGTGGACAAATGAAAAGAAGAGAAGGTGGCAAGGTGGAATGAGACGTGGAGGCTGAGAAATGGAGGTCCAAGTTGGCGGCCGAAGAGAAGAAGTTGAAGGCGGAGGAGTGTAGGCTTGCACTCGAGGAGGAGAGACTTGTGAAAGAGAAGACAACCGAAGAAGATGCTATCATGTTTGTGAACCCAACCATGGTGGATGCCATGTCAAAAAGGTTTTGGGAGCTCACTCGTGTAGAGATCATGAACCAAACGGAGATCTTTCTTCGGAATGGTGGTGGTGGCTATGAGGATGATGGTGGACAAGGAGGTGATGGTGGTGGTGGTCATGGGATGGTGGTGGACTTGGAGATGGTGATTGTGGAGGCCTTGGAGGTGGTCATTATTTCTTTGATGGTGATGGTGCTTGATTTCGTGTTACGTGCATTTGGTTGGGCTTGATCCACGACATAAGACATGCTATATGGTGGCGAATTTGGATCAAACTTGATCGATATGGTGCCTTCTGGATGAACTCTAAGCATGTTTTAATTTGAATTGCTCAGTCCGTGCAACTATACATTTCAAACAATTGGATGAACTCTAGTTTATATAAAGAGTAAAATATAAGGGATTGCATGTTCATGGTTTATTTGTTATGTATATTGAATTTGAATCATTTGAATGATCGATAAAATAGTTTCCAATTGTTTGAAATGTATGTGACAATACTAAAAGAATTGAGACTTTATATAAAGAGTAAAATATAAGGGATTGGCTAGAAACGGCCACCCTTTAACCCCTTAAATTATAGAGAGTTAAAGATACTCAACCATTTGCTCATCTAAATTATAAGAGATCGATTCGACATGCTCTCGATAATGTCCATGAATCGGGTCATACAAATCCAATAGCTTTCAAACTTGAAAGGACGGCCCCCGTAGGAGCACGGCAGATCACCAACAAGAATGAAGAGTGCTTGAACTTTTTAACACCTGCCCCCCCAATGTAAGTATTCACGAGGAACGACATTCTTATTGTTTCGAGGGGAAACATCTAATGAGGACAACAAAATCAAATAAATAAAATTTTAAATTTTAAAAATGTGAGTATTTTTGGCAACAAACATTGTTGAATTATCATCCTGCATGTGAATTTTCGCGATGAAATCACGTTTGTGTAGGCTTGGAAAAATAACAAAAAAACACCCAAAAAGGTCAGACATCCATGAATGTTATTCCATCACGAAAAATTGCACGCATGCAGAAAACTAAGAAATATTTGTTGTAAAAAAAGAATTTTAAATTTATTTTCTTGTTTATCATATTTCATTGTTCACCAAGAAGCATTTGAGTTCAGGATGAGAAGAACACTTTCAATCCGATGAGGGGGTTTCACTTAGACTGCACATAGTATTTACACGGAATCCCGCATAAAATATATACCCCCTGAATACATGGAGTCTGAAATGGATATACAGTTCCCCCAAGTTCTTACCACATCAACATCAAGGCACCATATATGGAATTCCCTCGAGAAAAAAATATCCCCTGAAACTGCTCGTCAACATAAGAATACAACATTACAAATCTATCTAGGTAGCTAAATCCACACAGGAACATACAATCCTGGTAAGGGCATCTCAAATACGTACCCTCAAACCGTCCATACCAAGCGGTTCAGATACGGTTTGCCATCTAACGCAGTACCTCATCGGTCCACAGACTAATTCACACGTTTGTTTTCTTGCATACTAGATGCAAACCAGGGAGGCTTTCTGACCGTGTGCATCATTGACACATACGCCGCCTCCTTGGTCTCACCCAAAACCCACTCCGCCTAGAAAATCCTTTTTGCATGAAGCGGTAGCCACGTATTCATGTCGGTCAGCGCCGCTCCAGAGTGGACGTGACACCACGACATTGATGCCGGTCAGAGCGACTCGATCAGACGTGTGAGTAGCCCCGCTTCAATGTCGATGGGGCGACGAAGAAGCCTACTCTGTCCACGCCGCATTGAATCCGGCTTTCTGTGGCTTCACGTTCCTTCGCTTGGCCTAGCCGCACCTATTTAAGTAGGGCTCTGACGCGGTCCACACGGACCGCACCACTATTTTTCCTCTCCACTCCCACATTCTTCGCTCCTCCCTGCTCTATCGCTGTTTAGACCCACACCATCTTGATGTCATGGTTCTCCACACCGGTTGGCAGCGGTAGCTCCGGATCATGACGCTCATACGTCTCAAACGTACCTATACTTTTTTATTATTTTATTCTATTATACTATCACTTTTATATATTTTTATACAATTTACATTATTTTTATAGAGTAACATATTAATTTAGTGTTCAGTACCAGTTCCTATGTTCTACTTGTTTTTTGTTTGGCGGGAAATCAATATCTACAAAGGTCAAAATAAGTTGCTGATTTAATACTATTTTTTGGGCCACAAAAAACACATGAAGCTTCAGGAGATCACGAGAACAGCTACCACGGGCCCACACGGCCACCCCGCGTGGCCAGGTGGGCGCGCCACCTAACTGTGTGGGCCCTCCTTCATTGCCTTAGTAAAATCCCACCGCCATAAACCCTATAAATATTGAAAATCTCCATCGTATTTCAGAAGAATTTTATCGCCGCCACAAATCCCTATTCCGCGAAGATCCCATCTGGAGGCCTATTCCGGAGCTCTTACGGAGGTGGAAGCCATTTCCAGAGCCATATTGATCAACCTTGCTACCTCCATGATGATGACCCACAAGTATAGGGGATCAATCGTAATTCTTTTCATAATTAAGAGCGTCGAACCCAACGAAAAGCGGAAGGAATTGATAAGCGGTTTCAGGAAGTATCCTCTGCAAATGTTGTAGAGTAGTAATCTACTATATCTAAATAGGTAGCCCTCACTATTATGAATTCTCGCTTCTCCTTTAGCCACATCACCCAAAAAAATTAGCCCTTGGATATACTAGATCAATCAATAATGTCCATCTGTTCTACACACTAAGAGCCGCGGCACCCACCACATGTGGTAACTGACGCATGCATGCATATGCATGCAATAACTACCTTCTACGAGTGTTTTAATCAAGAAAATAAACTGACGCAAGCATGCAGCTTATAGCCTCATACTTGAGTGCTCTATATCTACTGTATCTAAATAGTTAGCCCTTACTATTAGGAATTCTCTCGCTTCTCCTTCAGCCACATTACCCCAAAAAATTAGCCCTTGGATATACTAGATCAATCAATAATGTCTATCTGTTCTACACACTAAGAGCCGCGGCACCCACCACATGTGGTAACTGACGCATGCATGCATATGCATGCAGTAACTACCTCCTACGAGTGTTTTAATCAAGAAAATAAACTGACGCAAGCATGCAGCTTATAGCCTCATACTTGAGTGCTCTATATGAAAGAAAAGTGAGTCGTGCATGCATATTTTGTGTTGTTTTCATCTAACTTTGAACATATATATATATATATATATATATATATATATATATATATATATATATAGAGAGAGAGAGAGAGAGAGAGAGAGAGAGATGTATTCATTTATTTATTTATGTGTAAATACTAATAAAAAATTATCTTACTATAGGAGAAATTGTAAAGACAGTAGCTAGACGATTAGTTCCGCACATTTTTTATTTCATACAAAATCCCGCCGCAACGCGCAGGGCATCGTCTAGTAACAGATAGTTTGACAGCAAGATAATTCGTAGCAAGTAACAAGTAATAAAGTGCAACAAAGTGGCCCAATTCTTTTATTGCAAAGGACAAGCCGGAAGTACTTCTTATACTAAGCAAAGCGTTCTCGAGGACACATGAAAATTTCATCTGGTCACGTTCATCATGTTTAGCTGATTCGCGTTCATGATACGTCTCCGTCGTATCTACTTTTCCAAACACTTTTGCCCTTGTTTTGGACTCTAACTTGCATGATTTGAATGGAACTAACCTGGACTGACGCTGTTTTCAGCAGAATTGCCATGGTATTATTTATATGCAGAAACAAAAGTTTTTGGAATGACCTGAAACTCCATGGAGATTATTTTTGGAAATAATAAAAAATACTGGCAAAGAATCAAGGCAAGGGGGGCCACACCCTAGCCATGAAGGTGGGGGACGCGCCTGCCCCCCTGGGGGCGCCCCCCCCTGCCTCGTGGCCCCCCTGGAGCTCCACCGACCTAAACTCCAACTCCATATATTCGTGTTCGGGGAGAAAAAATAAAAGAGAAGGATTCATCACGTTTTACGATACGAAGCCCCCGCCAAGCCCTAAACTCTCTCGGGAGGGCTGATCTAGAGTCCGTTTGGGGCTCCGGAGAGGGGAATCCGTCGCCGTCGTCATCATCAACCATCCTCCGTCACCAATTTCATGATGCTCACCGCCGTGCGTGAGTAATTCCATCATAGGATTGCTGGACGGTGATGGGTTGGATGAGATTTATCATGTAATCGGGTTAGTTTTGTTAGGGTTTGATCCCTAGTATCCACTATGTTTTGAGATTGATGTTGCTATGACTTTGCTATGCTTAATGCTTGTCACTAGGGCCCGAGTGCCATGATTTCAGATTTGAACCTATTATGTTTTCATGAATATATGTGAGTTCTTGATCCTATCTTGCAAGTCTATAGTCACCTACTATGTGTTACGATCCGGCAACCCCGAAGTGACAATAATCGGGACCACTCCCGGTGATGACCGTAGTTTGAGGAGTTCATGTATTCACTATGTGTTAATGCTTTGGTCCGATACTCTATTAAAAGGAGGCCTTAATATCCCTTAGTTTCCGCTAGGACCCCGCTGCCACGGGAGGGTAGGACAAAAGATGTCATGCAAGTTCTTTTCCATAAGCACGTATGACTATATTTGGAATACATGCCTACATTACATTGATGAATTGGAGCTAGTTCTGTGTCACCCCATGTTATGACTGTTACATGATGAACCACATCCGGCATAATTCTCTATCACCGATCCATTACCTACGAGCTTTCCATATATTGTTCTTCGCTTATTTACTTTTCTGTTGCTATTGTTATCATCACTACAAAATACCAAAAAAATTACTTTTGCTACCGTTACTTTTGCTATCGTTACCATTACTATCATATTACTTTGCTACTAAATACCTTGCTGCAGATATTAAGTTATCCAGGTGTGGTTGAATTGACAACTCAGCTGCTAATACTTGAGAATATTCTTTGGCTCCCCTTGTGTCGAATCAACAAATTTGGGTTGAATACTCTACCCTCGAAAACTATTGTGGTCCCCTATACTTGTGGGTTATTAGTTCACTATTTTGATAAATTGATATGTGGGTAGACCAGTGCTGGGGTGATGTGATGTGACGCCCCGAAATTAATCGTGCACTAAACATCCACACAATATGCATGATCAAGATCAATGCTCTTGGTATAATATCACAACACAACTCTACGACTCAAATTAAACAAATAAACATTACATTACAAGCCAGGGTTGCAAGACCTGATATTACATCAAGAGTTAGGTCTGACTACAGACAATTACAAAGGTGCCTTAAGAAGGCAAAAACAAACAACTCCTGGTCGTCGGCCTCCATGTAGTAATCATAAACGATGGAACCTGCATCCGGGGCACTACTATTTGATAGCAGCAACCGGGTAGAAGAAAAGGAGTGCAAAGCAATGATTAGTACTCATCTACATCAGATTTATACTACATATGTATCAGTATCAAATGAATGGGGTATATCTGTGGACTATACTACAGAAATGCCAGAACTAGAGGGGGAAGCTCTATGTATCACAAAGGCTACCATCTTGCAGCAATGGAAGAGAGAAGAGCATATTAACTTGCATCAAGCGAAGGAGTATGAGCATATACGCTACCAACTTATAATTAACATTATGATACAATACCCTGAGATCCTTACTCGACTGGCAACGAGAAAGGATCTGCGGGCATTCCATATTTATTGAGCAATGTATTTCATCAAGTATCTAGTTCAAGTTGTATAAGATCGGGATACTCTCATATATCCAAGCGTCCTGTTGCCGTGGACATGGCTATTTGAATAGTTTAACTTCCCTGCAGGGGTGCACCACATTACCCGATACACTCAATTACCTCTGGTCGGACACACTTTTCTAGGTAATGTCCGGCCTTGGGCAAACGACACGTCGTAGTCCTACCTAGTGTCTCCAGAGAGGTCATCATGTTGGTCTACATCCTAAGCACGAAGGGTAGTTCGGCCGCTCACCCTAAGCACTGCTGCATGTTGCGAGGGCGGTCTAGCTTCACCTGATCGGCAGGATATGTGCTAGTCTCCATGCTGCATCTCTAAATTGTGACGTCTGAAAGAGCTTTCAAAAGAAATCATATGTCACCGAGGGTCCCATAAACAATTATCCCGTGCAGCGGTTAGTGCGTGGATCCAAACCAGCCCCTTATGGAATAACACATAAACTAGGGCTTAAGGTTCTGTCACTCTAGCAACCCATCATCTAATAACTACTCCAAAATGCATTCCCTTAGGCCCAAAGATGGTGAAGTGTCATGTAGTCAACGTTCACATAACACCACTAAGGGAATCACAACATACATATCATAAAAATATCAAACACATATCAAATTCACATGATTACTTGCAACATGACTTCTCCCATGGCCTCAAGAACAAAGGCAACTACTCGCAAATGCTCAAGACCAGAGGGATATTAAATAGCATAATGGATCTGAACATATAATCTTCCACCAAATAAACCGGCTAGCATCAACTACAACATGTAATCAACACTACTAGTCACCCACAGGTATCAATCTCAGGTTTTGATACAAAGATTGAACACAAGAGATGAACTAGGGTTTGAGATGAGATGGTGTTGTTGAAGATGTTGATGAATATTGGCCTCCCAAAGATGAGAGGGTTGTTGGTGATGACGATGGCTTCGATTTCCCCCTCCGGGAGGGAAGTTCCCCCGGCGGAATCACTCCGCCGGAGGGCAAAAGTGCTCTTGCCCAAGTTCCGCCTCGAGACGGCAGCGCTCCATTGTGAAAGTCCTCTCCTTATTTTTCTAGGTCAAAAGACCTTATGTATCAGAAGATGGGCACTGAAGGTGGGCCTGGGCCCTCATTACCCACCAGGGCACGCCTAGAGGGGGTGGCGTGCCCTGGTGCCTTGTGGGCGCCTGGATGCCCCCTCTGGTGGTTCTTTTATCCAATATTTATTATATATTTCAAAATATTTCTCTGTAAATTTCAGCTCATTTGGAGATGTGGAGAATAGGTATCTTTGACATAGCTTTTTCAGGTCCAAAATTCCAGCTGCCGACATTCTCCCTCTTTGTGTAAACCTTGCGTATTATGAGAGAAAAGGCATTAGAATTACTCCACAAAGTGTTATAATGCATAAAAACACTATAAATAACAGTAGGAAAACATGATGCAAAATGGATGTATTAACTCCCCCAAGCTTAGACTTTGCTTGTCCTCAAGCGAAAGCCGATATGGAAAATCATGTCCACATGTTTAGAGAGAGAGGTGTCGAAAAAAACAAAATACGGACATAGTAGCATCATGTTTATTATTATAATAGCAACAAGCTTTATCATAGACCTTCTCATGCACAAGTAACAACTCATCACGACATCGAAGTAGAAAGCATAAACTTTATTGAAAACTAACAAACTATGTTCTCAGTCAACTTTGCGACTACAATTCATCATATTTTCATGAAGGGTCTCATATCGAAGCCTCTTAGCAAGTCCACATACTCAACCATCATTTAGTCTTTTATGATTGCTAACACTCACAACATATATATATATATATGAGCAAAACATTTCAACCAGACACATACAAAGATAGGGGCTTATAGTTTCGCCTCCCAACTTATTCACCTCAAGGGTGATGTCAACCAGACACGTTATATTGCCCCTTATGATAGCAACCTTTATTATGCAGTTTGTCGCTTTTATTACTTTGCCATCACAAGTTCATACAACGCTTATTTTCCCTTACACTAAAAGATCAAACACATTTAGGAGAAATTTTTATTGCCTTTTTGCACTGATGACAACTTACTTGAAGGATCTTACTCAATCCATAGGTAGGTATGGTGGACTCTCAAAACATGAATTTTGGTTTGAAAGTGCAACTATCCCTGGGTGGTTTTGGTAATTCCTAACAACATATAGCTCATTGAGCTAATGCTACTCCAAGATAAACATTTCAGGAAAGCTCAATGATTGGCATGGCATGGATGAGAAATGTGGACCCCTCAAAATGCTAAGGACAAAGGATTGGCTCAAGCTCAAAGCTCGGGACTCTACAATTTTTTATTTTAAGTGATCTAAGATCACATTGAGTCCATAGGAAAAGCCAATACTATCAAGAGGGGGTGAGGTGTTGCTTAATGAGTTTCTTGCTCAAAGTGCTTAGTGATATGCTCCAAAAACCCTCAACTACTTTCTCACATCCACATATGTCCCAAACCAAAAGTCAAACTCGGCCCCACCGAAACTATCTATCCGGAGCCACCGAGTTTAGTTGACATAGCCACTGCCAGAAACCCTAGTCTTTTCGGTCTTAACGATAGGGATCTCGGTCTCACCGAGATGAGATTGTAATCTCTCCGTTTCCCTTCATAACGTTTTGGTCAAACCGATATGAGCGATCGGTTCCACCAAGATTGCAATGCAAACTCTCTGCTTCCCTTTCATAACGTTTCGGCACAACCAAGATGAGCGAATCAGTCCCACCGAGTTTGCCTGACCAACTCTCTGTTTGTCTATTACCAAAATCGGTCCCACCAAGTTTGTGTAATCGGTCTCACCAAGATTACGTCATGCCCTAACCCTAACGAAATCGGTCTCACCGAGTTGACATGTCGGTCCCACCGAAAATCCTAAGGGTCACATTATGAACTAAATCGGTTTGACCGAGTTTCATGATTCGGTCCCACCGAGTTTGGTAAATTGTGTGTAACGGTTAGATTTTGTGTGGAGGCTATATATAACCCTCCACCCACTCTTCATTTGTAGAGAGAGCCATCAGAACATGCCTACACTTCCAACATACATTTTCTGAGAGAGAACCACCTACACTTGTGTTGAGGTCAAGATATTCCATTCCAACCACAGAAATCTTGATCTCTAGCCTTCCCCAAGTTGCTTTCCACTCAAATCATCTTTCGACCAAATCCTATCCTATGAGAGAGAGTTGAGTGTTGGGGAGACTATCATTTGAAGCACAAGAGCAAGGAGTTCATCATCAACACACCATTTGTTACCTCTTGGAGAGTGGTGTCTCCTAGATTGGTTAGGTGTCACTTGGGAGCCTCCGTCAAGATTGTGGAGTTGAACCAAGGAGTTTGTAAGGGCAAGGAGATCGCCTACTTCGTGAAGATCTACCCTAGTGAGGCAAGTCCTTCGTGGGCGACAGCCATGGTGGGATAGACAAGGTTGCTTCTTCGTGGGTGGAGCCCTCCGTGGACTCGCGCAACCGTTACCCTTTGTGGGTTGAAGTCTCCATCAACGTGGATGTACGATAGCACCACCTATCGGAACCACGCCAAAAATCTCCGTGTCTACATTGCATTTGCTCCCTCCAAACTCCTCCCTTTACCTTCATATGCAATTGTTTTACTTTCCGCTGCTTTACTCTTAGAATTGCATGTGTAGGTTGATTGCTTGACTTGTGCTAAGTTGCTAAAATCTGCCAAGAATTAAAATTGAGAAGAGGCTAGATTTTTATTTGGTCAAGTAGTCTAATCCCCCCTCTAGACATACTTTCGATCCTACAAGTGGTATGAGAGCTTTGGTCTCCGTTTGCTTTGATATCCATAGCTTTTGGTGGTCATAGCCTTGGTTTCACAACCTAGGAGAGTATGGCGTCTAGCGAGGGAAATTACCACCGTAGAGGTCCTTACTTTGATGGTACTAATTTTGCTAGTTGGAAGCATAAGATGAAAATGCATATTCTTGGAAATAACCCCGCTGTTTGGGCTATTGTGTGTATTGGCTTGCAAGGTGAATTCTTTGATGGGAGAGAACCGAACCGTGAAGCTACCGTGGAAGAGTTGAAGATGTTGCAATACAATGCACAAGCTTGTGATATTCTCTTCAACGGATTGTGCCACGAAGAATTCAACAAAATCAACCGTCTTGAGAATGCAAAGGAAATTTGGGATACTTTGATTGATATGCACGAAGGTACCGACTCCGTCAAGGAATCCAAATTGGATGTGCTTCAAAGTCAACTTGACAAGTTCAAAATGAAGGATGGTGAAGGTGTCGCTGAAATGTACTCTAGGCTTGCTCTCATCACAAATGAGATTGCCGGCTTAGGAAGTGAAGAGATGACTGATAGATTCATCATCAAGAATATCCTAAGAGCCTTGGATGGAAAATATTATACCGTGTGCACATTGATCCAAATGATGCCCAACTACAAAGATCTCAAGCCAACGAAAGTCGTTGGAAGAATTGTTGCTCATGAGATGACACTCAAGGATAAGGAAGAGCTCCACAACAAGTCAAAGTGGTGCCTACAAAACCTCATGTGATGCCCCCACATCATCAAATGAGAAGCAAACCTTCAATGAATAATTGAGCCTAATGGTGAAGAACTTCAACAAGTTCTACAAGAGTAGAAGCAAGGAAAGAAGTTCCAAGTCAAGGTCCTACAATGACAAAAGATCTTCTAGTCGTGAGCGTAACTGCTACAATTGTGGAAGACCCGGACACTATTCAAATGAGTGTACGGCTCCTTACAAAAGAAGAGAAGATTCTCCCAAAAGAAGAAGTAGGAGAGAAGAATCACCACCAAGAGAGAGAAGGAGTAGAGATGATCGTTATGAACGAAGACCCTCTTGGAGAAGCAAGGATTCGGAGAGAATGGACAAATCATCAAAGAGCTACACAAAAACAAGACATCAAGCTCATGTTGGTGAATGGGTATCCGGCTCCGACTCCAACAATCACTCCGAAAGAAGCTATCACTCCGACTCCGAATATACTCAATTTGAAGGTGTTGCCGGTCTAGCACTTGTGTCAACCGACTCCTATGACATATTTTACTCACCAAATGAAGGAATTGGAAGATGCTTCATGGCTAAAGGTCCAAAGGTAACACACCCCGAGTATGTTGATTTGAATAGTGATGAAGATGATTTGCTAGGAGATGATGATTTACTTGTTGACAACTCTAGTTATGAAAACTATGATGAACTTGCTATTAATCATAATAATCAAGATAAAATGAATGATGATGATAATAAGAAGATTGAGCGTCTAACTAAAGAACTAAACACTCTTAAGTTAGCTCATGAAACTACCTTAGAAGATCATCGAGAACTTTTAAAGACTCATGAGAAGCTACGCTTTGAAAAACTCAACCTTGAGCAAGAGCATGAGTTCTTAAAAGCAATCAATGATGATCTTCGCAAGAAAAGTTCTTCTTACATTGCCAAGCGTTTACTCTTGTCTACTTACATGACACAAGTTAAAACTAGCAACAAGAGTAAGAAAGATTCTTCTTCTAGTAGTAACAACAATCATGCTAAATCCAATATTGTTCCTTCTAGTATTTCTCTTGATTCCACTAATGATTCTCTTAGCCAAGTTACACTTGAGCAAGAAAACAGCTTATTGAAGGGAATTATAGAGAAAGGTGTTTACAAGAGCCTTGCTAGGAGTAAGCAATTCGAGGAAATTGTACGCAAGCAAGGAAGACACCGGAAGAATCAAGGTGTAGGTTTTGAACGAAAGTTCAATGCCAATGGAGTTGAGTGGGAAGAAGATCAATACCCCAAGACGAAGTTTGTTCCTCAACATGAGAAGTATGATCCTACTTCTTTCCAAGGAACACAAGCTCAAGATGATCTTCCACCACAAGACCACAAGCTAAAAGGCAAGGACATGCTTCAAGAGGAGATTGATGCATTTGAAGAAGCACCTAAGGCCTTGGTCAAGTGGGTTCCCAAGACTACATCAAGTTCTACTTCATCAAGTACGACTACAACTCCAAGGATTCCCATCAAGATGGTGTGGATCCCGAAGAAGAAGAACTAGAGAATTCTTGAGGGTAACTCCACCAACATACTTCACTCATATCATTTTGGCGAGGACAAGTGCAAACAACTTCCATATATTGCACTAGTTCAAGGAGTCACAAACCCTCTTGTTGGTAAGACAAGGGACAAGGTAGCCTAATGCTTTCATGGACATCATCCTATGTGAACATCACTCTATGTCTATGGATATCCTTGTTTGTTCCTTGTGGGACTAACCCGTGTAGGTATTGAAAGTGCAACTCACTCCAAAGGATTGCTCCAAAAGATCTACATCAACATTGAGCATCTACATCTTCAACACCTACATGAAGTCATCATCGACAAAACCCAAGGTTAGTTTATCCCTCTTAGGTGGGATATCACATCTAGGGGGAGCTTTACTCCAATCAATTGATATAAAGCAACTCTAATGGTGTGAACACAACAATGCTTTATGTAAAAGTGTCAACCCCACTTGTGCTTAAACGATGAGTATGACCTACGATCAAATGTTCTCATTTGACTCCTAAGTCAATATACTCATATATAGATGACCTAGTCATTGCCAAATTTCTTGATAGATGCTAGAGTGATTGTGCATGCTTTGTCACATATTTCATTTGCCATCTTATCGTGTGAGCATGTTAGATGCATATTTTACTCATTCGAGGACATCCATTTGTTGCTTTGATTGTTTGGATTTTTCTCTTTTGCCAAATGGACGGACAAGAATGCCTAAGAAATCCCTCTAGCTATCTATGCTTTCCTCGTCTCAAACTCTATTCATGCTACATCACAAAGTTTGATCAAGTCAGATTCGAACCACCCTGTGTGAGGAGCACTCAGAGTCCCCGATTCGCCATAGACTTAAACTTCCAAAACCTATTTGTGCATTTCGGTATGACCAAGTCATCCATTTCGGTCACACTGAGATCACTAAGTTGATCTAGATTTTCAATCTCGGTGCAACTGATTAGAACCTTTCGGTCACACCGAGTTGCAGTAACCGCTTGCAGTTCTGCATCTCGGTGCCACCGAGTTGTCCCACTCGGTCACACCGACAGGGTTAGGTTATATATATACTCGGGTCAAATTTTGGAAATTTTTTCTGAAACCCTTCACCCGCGCGTAACCTGCTCTGCCTCTTTGGGTCTTCGGACCGTCCTCTCACCGCCAGCGACCTCCCGCCGTTGGTCTCCGCCGCCGTCAACGGCAATATTGTCAGGACCCCGATTCCAAGTCACATCGATCTAGCCGGTAACACCTCATATCACTTTGCGGCCTCACGCACGGTATTCCCACGGGTGTCGCCTTACCATGGCCCGGGACCGTTTGCGCCTTTTGGCTCACGTATATGATAGTGTTGCTAGCATCCATATGATAGAGAACCCAGGCCGACATGGCTAGTCATGAACCCAAAGCGGCACCAACCTATGGGGACAGGCATACATGAATCACATCGAGCATGTCGGTCAGCAGCGTGTGAATCCAGGCTGTAGCACTGGGCTAACAGGACTCCAGGAACCCGGGCTATAGCAGGCTAGGCAGGACTCCAGATGTCACTGCGTGACATTTCCCCGAAGGGACAGACACAGGAACGAAGTGAAACACATGCCGGCCAGTCAGGTGTCCTGAGCAGTAGTGCTGGGCTAACAGGACTCCGGTGAACCGGGCTGTAGCGGACTACTATGGCTCATGGAAGCACTAGACTACATTTCCCCATAAGAGAGGCTGCCAAGGATAAACAACTAGTTTGTCGGATCCCACACATACCAAGCATTTCAATCATACACACAATATGCTCGATATGTGTAAATACAACATGGCATCACAACATAACTCTACAACTCAAGTATTTATTCATTAGGCTCCGAGGAGCGAGATATTACAAACATGGGTCTCATGACCCAACAATCATAGCATACAATTCAAGCACATGCAGAAGCTTAACATGTCTGAGTACAGACATCTACAAATGGAAAAGGCTAAGAAGCCTGACTATCTACCAGATCCTGCCGAGGGCACAAGATCGTAGCTGAGGTATCAGGCTAAACGTCAAAGTCCACGCGGAACTACTAGCGAGACTGAAATCTCTCTGCAAAACATAAATTAAGCAAACGTGAGTACAAAGGTACTCAGCAAGACTTACACCAGAACTAACTACATATGCATTGGTATCAACAAGGGGGGTGGTGGAGTTTAACTGCAGCAAGCCAGCTTTGACTCAGTGGCTAACCTGAACTACGATTGCAAGCAACTCTTTTGAGGTGGCGCACACGAGTCCACATATTCACCATATCAATACACCACTATGGATCCGCTCCCGTCTCCCTACGAGAAGGCCATCCATAGCACTCACGCTTATCTTGCGAGTTTTAGAGTATCCACTTTCACTTGTCTATGAACTGTTATAGGCAACCCAGAAGTCCTTTACCGCGGACACGGCTATTCGAATAGATCATTTATAACCCTGCAGGGGTGTACTTCTTCACACATGCTCTCGCCACTTACCACCATGTACATGTCGTGTATCTCAGCAACCTTCAAGCGGAAGCCTAGTGAGGGAGTCGGCCACGACCTGACTAACCACACGACTCTCTAGTCCAGGTTTATCGCCTATTTGGGTTCCATCCGCGAGGAGATCCGGCCGGAGTTTTGCTCACAGCCCCAAACGATGTGTGCAGGGTTCCCGAGACACCAAATGGGCACCCGGTACACCGTGCCATGGTGTATCTACCGCATCATAGCCCACCCCTAGGGTCAGCGCTATGCACGACCGCCAACACACCTACAAACACCAGAAACTAGTTGCAACTCCTAGACAGAGGACAAGGCAGTTAATAAGTCGAGAGGGTCCATTGGTTTCGGGCCCAATGCATGGTAGTAGCTGGTCATGGATCACAAACACAGAACTCAGTTCCTAAGAACGGTTTCAATGAGACAACCCACCATGTACTCCTACATGGCCTCTCACCGCTACCTTTACCAAATCGTGTTCACACACTTAGCTCACACACAGCAGGACATGTTCATCACTGTTCCAATTCATCCCTGATGAATGAGACCTGACATAACTCTAAGCAATAGCAGGCATGACAAACAAGCATGAATGAGTAGGCACATCAGGGCTCAAACAACTCCTACTCATGCTAGTGGGTTTCATCTATTTATTGTGGCAATGACAGGTCATGCAAAGGAAAGGGGTTCAACTACCGCAGCATGTAATAGTTGAATTGTTGTTGTCCTAATGCAGTAAAAGAGAGCAGGAGCGAGAGAGTGGGATTGTATCGGAATGAACAAGGGGGTTTTGCTTGCCTGGCACTTCTGAAGATAGTATAGTTCTTCATCGGTGTCATCGAACTCATCGTCAGAACCACGTCTATCGAGAGGGGACAAATACCGGCAAACAAAGAGGAACACAATCAATGCAATGCAACAATTATGATGCATGATAATGTCATGGCAATATGCTGTTGATTGAGCTAATGCAACTAGCAATCATATTAAATGAAGTTGGTTTGAACCAAGGGTTCAAATTCAAACTCCATATGTGCTTATTTAAATGCCAATTATGCAAATTGCCCTGTACAGCAACCCTAGGTTGTTCAAACATGCATGCAAATGCCATAAACAGATTCCTTGAATTTTTCTGATAATTTTTCATATATAATTTATTTCATTTGGAGTTATAGATTATTTTCTATGATTTTTAGAAGTTTTAGCTATTTTCTAAAATAAATAAATCATTTCTGATTTATTTAAAATCCCAGAAAAGCTTTACTGCGTCAGCATTGCGCAAGGGTGATGTCAGCGGGTCAACTAGTCGGCCAGGTCAAACCTGACCTGCGGGACCCATTGGTCAGTGACCCTGGGCTAGTTAGGTCGCCGACAGGTGGGCCCGGTCAACGTTGACTAAGTCGAAGTCAAGCTGACACGTGGGGTCCGCAGGATTAGCACTAATTTAAGCAGGATATTTAGACTAACCTAATTAGGCTCGGGGACCCACATGTCAGTGTGTGTTAGGATGGGTAATTAACGGAGATTAGCACTAATTACGCCGCCACGTCGGCATGCCGGAGTTTGGCCGGCGGCGACCTCAAGCCGTGGCGGAGTCTGCTCAGGATTGAGCTATAGGTGATGGTTTTGAGCGTGGTTTGTAGCTACGGGATGCTGGCACTCGCGCGCATCCAATGGTGCCATCAGTTAGTCACGGGGTGGCCGGATACGTTGACGGCGTCGAGTTCTGCGGCGGCCGGAGTTCGGACCTTGACGGAAACGACGCTACGGGGCGTCTTCGGGCGAGCTGGTGGTGTCTGCGGGTTCCTAGGGGTGCAGTAAGAATGAAAACATGCTCAGACGCAACGTGTGTGGGCTCTAGCCACGGCGGTGACATGGCCGGCGGGTGGGAGCTCACGGCTCCGGTAGTGGAGGCGGCTAGAGGGTGCGTACGAGCGCGGGGAGCAGGGGAGAAGATGGTGGAGCTCATAGCGGGGTCGGAGACAGTCTCAGCGAGCTCAGGGAGGCATAGACGGCCGCAATTCGACGGTGGCGATCCTCGGTGGCCGAGGAGGGGAAAAGCGTCGGGGGTGGCGCTTCGGGGCCCTTCCGGTAGCTTGGCTCGGTGAGGAGGTAGGGAACGAGGTGCGGAGCTCGGGGATAGCTCGGGGAGGCTCGGGGAACACGGTGGACGCGGTGACGGCAAGCGGCGGCGAGGTCTCGCTCGGCCGTGCGTGTGAGAGAGAGCAGAGGAGGGGGAGGGGTCTAGAGCGAGAGGGGAGAGACGCAGGGGGTCGAGGGCGTCTCCGTGGCGCGTTCAGAAGAGCCGGGTGTCGCGGTGGAAGCAGGAGCTGGCCAGGGTGGTGTCGGCGTGCTCCAGCGAGCTGCTTTGTGCGTTGGCACGAGGAAGAAGACGCCCGTGCCCCTGGTGCGCTAGCTGGGCCAGCTGGGCCGCCAGGTGGGCGCTAGGTAAGGAAACTCTCTCTCTCCTTCTATTAGTTTTTAGTTTTCTATTTATTTGATATGTTAGGAATTAGTAATAATACTAACTCATTTCCATAAATCCTGGGATATATTTTGGGCTCTATTTGAAATATTTACGACTGCCCAAAATTGTTTCCAGGATTATTCGAGCATTTAAAATTTTAATATTGATTAAATGCCCAAATTCAAATACCTAGGGATTTAATTCAAAGCCCAAATGTGTCCAGCAAAAATGCAAATCATCTTGGGTAGATGCTTCCACCTTAAACCAGAGATGATGAACATTTTTAAAAGGCATTTTGAGTTCATTGAAAATGTTTTTATTTGAAACTATTTGAATTGCATTTGTGCTAGGGCTTGATCATCCCCATTTCAGAGTTTCATAAAACTTAAACATGATGATCATGCAAGGTCAAGCAAAGGCTAAGGCTAGGGCTGTGACAACTCACCCCCTCTAAACAAGAATCTCGTCCCGAGATTCAAGACGTGAGGTAAGCGGAAAGGAGGTCACAAACTATCACAGTCTTCTCAATCCAAGTTGCACCTCATAAGGTTGTTGATTCGTTGCATACATTGATCTTGATATCCTCGCTTTTGAGATCTTCATCCATGCGATGACGACGGAAAGAAACTTTACTAGGATTGATCTTCTCGAAGATCGAGCTATACAAGATCAACTCGCGGAATGAGATGTTGAAACATCTCGAGTTGAGACACAAAACACATCGAGAGGGATGGAAGAACAAACGACGAGGTTTGATTTGTGGGCAACAATTCCACGCTTAGAAAGATGGTGGATGGTGTCAAGGTGGCGAGGAAATAATTGCCATGATCCCGTAACGGGGCACCTTGGGAAAGGTGACTCGTTGGATTGTTCCCTTAAGTTGCAAAAAGAATTACTTTTGATCCATAGATCATTGAAACTCTTCATACCAACTTAAAGCAATTTTAAATTGATCGTTTGAAAGAGCTCGAAGAAATGGCATACTCGGACTAGGATGAATGATGTGGACTACCTTGTTGGAGACAACACAATGGATGATTTGCTTATCATCGGAGACGGATGGGACCCATGGTAAGTCCACTTTTGAAGATGATCCTGGACAACTACTACTGAGGTGCAAGTTGGGAACAAAATGCAAATGCTGGGAATGATTCTGGTAACTGGGGAAAAACTCAATAATCGAGAGTGTTTCCAATGTTTCAATGGTTATAGAATCATTGAAGAAACTGAGAGCACAAGGATCCCTAAGGAACAACTTCTATAATAAGTCGCACGAAATCCTCATGGAAAGATGGGCAAAGATACTATAATGACAGATCTTCCGGCTAGGTGTGTCGGCCAGAATATCAACCCTGTCGGGACCTACATCATAGATCCTGGAAAAGTTCCAACCATCATATCTTCCTGAGATTCAGATCTGGTTGGTAATAGGATATTTCAGATAGCATGTCTGGAAAATAAAGTTTGCAACACAAACCGACGAGATGACGTTGCGAGATTCTTAGAAAATGAACTACGATAGTAAGCTCCAAAACATGAGTTGGTTTTGCTACAAACCTATGAACACGCTGTCCCAGACAAGCATGACCACATAGTAGTCTTATAATAAAACACTACCGAGTCCAGATGGGAACCATCAACAAGGATAACGAAGTCCTTTCATAAGTCCGGATCCTAAGAAAGAACTTCTTCTCCTTGAACAAATCAATCAGTGGCTTGGTGTGCTAGGAACACATACAGAATGGAGGCGGCCAACCTATCAAACCATAGAGTACTTCACACATATGCGTGACTAACTTGGGATGATTCCAGAGGAAACAAAACAAACCTTTCTCAAATTCATGGCGGCAACTTCCAAATGCACATGAATTCGAGGAAGTCACTTCTTCCATCCAAGCATATGCTTCATGAACGGAACATGAAGGCATTGTTTACAAAGTTACCAACACTAGCTTAATGTTTAACATGAATCATGGGGGAGACAAAATGCTGCTGATGGACTCAACGGCAACTCATCGGAATTTCCATATCACTGGACTTCCACCATCATGTGAACACGGTGATAGCATTGGTCAGACCAAAAGATGTAATGGTGTATGCTCGAGGGATCATCCACGAGTAAGACAACATTACGAACATCGTTGGTTCTGATTTGACTTGATGATAGCCCATACTCAAGTCAAAGTTTTGACAAGGCAATAGATCCAACAACTAATCACGAGGACCAATCGATGGAGATATCATCTTTCTTCAACTAAGCACATGAGAAGAGAGAGAAGGCAAGGGCAGAGAAAGCTGCAAAGATACCAACTGTTGAAGAGGCATCTCAAGTATTCTTGAAGACCAAGCAAGATCAGCTTGGATATCTGATCGAATCCACCTAGAGTATTGAGAAGGGCTTGGCCACCCTGACTCAAAACCAGGAGAGCTTGGAGAGGATCATTGAGCAGAAATTCTATGATCTTGATGTCAAAGTGACTGAGATTTAGACTGCAGTTGAGTAGCTTTAGGAGGAAGCAGAGGAGAGGAGAGGAAAAGAAACCACTGATGCTTTCAAGCGCGTGCCATGAGGTCCAAGGTCTACTATAGTGCCACTCTCAGATACTAGAGCTTCAGTGTCAGCACCAGCAGTTATAGCTCCAGTGCCACCTCCAGCACCCACTCCATCAGCTACAACTACTTCATCGGAAGCTTTCGTCCTTGGAGTCATCTCTAGACCACCTCCCGAAGATCAAGCCTGAGAGACGTATAGCACTATGCATTTTCAAACTTTTTAGTAACTTGTTGCCAAAGGGGGAGAAAATTGTATAGATCATAGGCTTCGAGAGAGAGTGTTGCTTTTTATCTCTCTTGCTATTTTGGTTGAACTACTTTATTGCGTACTTGTGTGAGATACTTTATGTCCTTGTGAGATACTTGTTTGATCATATGCTACCCTTAATGCTTGTTGGATGATATTATCTCTTATATCCCTACATGATCATTCACTTGCTTGGTGATGAGTGCATGTTTTTAACTTCTATCATTTTGAGCGCTCCACAAAGATGTATGTGACATGGAAGAGTAGCCCATGATCCTAATTGATTGTGCATTTGCATTTAAAAGCAAATTTTAAATAATGCACAAATTTAGGGGGAGCTCTTACTTATCACATACTTCTCAAAGCGACGATGTTTTTCAATCTTATTATCTTTTGTCGAAGCTTTGATCTATATGTTGTCATCAATTACCAAAAAGGGGGGGATTGAAAGTGCAACTATCCCTGGGTGGTTTTGGTAATTCCTAACAACATATAACTCATTGAGCTAATGCTACTTCAAGATAAACATTTCAGGAAAGATCAATGATTGGCATGGCATGGATGAGAAATGTGGACCCCTCAAAATGCTAAGGACAAAGGATTGGCTCAAGCTCAAAGCTCAGGACTCTACATTTTTTTATTTTAAGTGATCCAAGATCACATTGAGTCCATAGGAAAAGCCAATACTATCAAGAGGGGGTGAGGTGTTGCTTAATGAGTTTCTTGCTCAAAGTGCTTAGTGATATGCTCCAAAAACCCTCAACTACTTTCTCACATCCACATATGTCCCAAACCAAAAGTCAAACTCGGCCCCACCGAAACTGTCTAACCGGCGCCACCGAGTTCAGTTGACATAGCCACTACAAGAAACCCTAGTCTTTTCGGTCTTATCGATAGGGATCTCCGTCTCACCGAGATGAGATTGTAATCTCTCTGTTTCCCTTCGTAACATTTTGGTAAACCGAGATGAGCGATCGGTCCCATCGAGATTGCAATGCAAACTATCTGTTTCCCTTTCGTAACGTTTCAGCACAACCGAGATGAGCGAATCGGTCCCACCGAGTTTGCCTGACCAACTCTCTGTTTGTCTATTACCAAAATCGGTCCACCGAGTTTTTGTAATCGGTCTCACCGAGATTACGTTATGCCCTAACCCTAACGAAATCGGTCTCCCCGAGTTGACATGTCGGTCCCACCGAAAATCCTAACGGTCACATTATGAACTAAATCGGTCTGACCAAGTTTCACGATTTGGTCCCATCGAGTTTGGTAAATTGTGTGTAATGGCTAGATTTTGTGTGGAGTCTATATATACCCCTCCACCCACTCTTCTTCGTAGAGAGAGCCATCAGAACATGCCTACACTTCCAACATACATTTTCTGAGAGAGAACCACCTACACTTGTGTTGAGGTCAAGATATTCGATTCCAACCACATAAATCTTGATCTCTAGCCTTCCCCAAGTTGCTTTCCACTCAAATCATCTTTCAACCAAATCCTATCCTATGAGAGAGAGTTGAGTGTTGGGGAGACTATCATTTGAAGCGCAAGAGCAATGAGTTCATCATCAACACACCATTTGTTACCTCTTGGAGAGTGGTGTCTCCTAGATTGGTTAGGTGTCACTTGGGAGCCTCCATCAAGATTGTGGAGTTGAACCAAGGAGTTTGTAAGGGCAAGGAGATCGCCTACTTCGTGAAGATCTACCCTAGTGAGGCAAGTCCTTCATGGGCGACGACCATGATGAGATAGACAAGGTTGCTTCTTCATGGACCCTTCGTGGGTGGAGCCCTCCGTGGACTCACGCAACCATTACCCTTCGTGGGTTGAAGTCTCCATCAACGTGGATGCACGATAGCACCACCTATCGGAACCACGCCAAAAATCTCCGTGTCTACATTGCGTTTGCTACGTCCAAACTCCTCCCTTTACCTTCATATGCAATTGTTTTACTTTCCGCTGCTATACTCTTAGAATTGCATGTGTAGGTTGATTGCTTGACTTGTGCTAAGTTGCTAAAATTTGCCAAGAATTAAAATTGGGAAAAGGCTAGATTTTAGTTGGTTAATTAGTCTAATCACCCCACCCCCTCTAGACATACTTTCGATCCTACACGGTTTAAGGGTTTTAGATGCACAATTAGTATCTCTACTTAGTGCTGAATTTTGCCTAGCAAAGATATTGAGCAAGCACCACATGTTAAAGGATCTATGACAATATAACTTCTATGTGAATATGAACAAATATAAATCATTATGTTGTCTTCCTTGTCCAACATCAACAATTTGGCATAAAATATTTAATGGGGGCTCACAATCATAAAAGATGTCCAAGATAGTATATTTGCATGTGAATCTTCTCTTTCCTTATTAATTATTTCATGAATTACATCATTGACCAATGCTATGTTTGTCAACTTTCAATAGATTTTACCACTTATACTTTTCCTTAAGTGATGTCATTACTTACCATAAGATTATCATATGATATTTTCATTATTTCCCTTTATATTGATTGGAACATAAAAGTAAAGAAGCAAAAACTGAAACTAAACTTTATTATATAACTCTCACTCAATTACATAGATAGATAGATCATGAAACTAGCACTTGAAATTAGATCATACTAAAAATTTTATTCAACTAAATCACAAAATAGCTAGGGGTCGAACTAAGATAGGTAAAGGTAATGAAAGTGATGGTGATATGATATCGGGGCATCTGCCCCAAGCTTGGCACAAGCCAAGGGGAGTGCCCATACCCATGTACTCAAGTCTCCTTCTTGGGTGATGGAGATGTTGGTGGTGTTGAGGAGGCAGTCTTTTTCTCCAGCTTGCATCTGAGGCTAAAATTTTCCTCCCTTAGATCATAATTCTCTAGCTCAAGCTTTAATACCCTTTTGCATAATGCCGCCTTGCTCTCGTGTAGAAAACGGGATGGGATAAATTGAACCCTAGGTTTGTTTCCTTTGTTAGGGAGGCTTGACTACTTGAACTCCAAGTTCCTATCTCCAGGTTGAGGTAGTGGATCTTCATCTTCATCAGAGCTATCATCCCTTGTTTTCTCCATGTTGACGTCTTCCTCCTCATCCGTGGTCCAATCATAATGATCCACCTCCCCATAGACCTTAGGGTTTGCGATATAATCAACAACATAGCTCTCTCCCTCTGAATTTTGAGACGACATATTTTCAAACCTGCCAGAAAAACAGCATGAAACAAGAACAGTGGATTTTTCCACGATACGATGGTCAAGTCGTCCGGGGGTATATATAGGGATTTTTTATCTCAAGAAACAAGTATATGGAATGAAAACGGAGTCGGGAAGGTGCCCGAGGGGCCCACTACCCACCAGGGCGCGCCATGTGGGGCAGGCGCACCCTGGTGCCTTGTGGGCACCTTAGTTGCCTTCCCGGTTGTTTTTTAGTTTTTCTAATATTCCAAAACTGACAGAAAATATTTTGCGGAATTTTCGAAGTTCGTTTACTTACCGTATCACATACCTCTTCCTTTTCAGGGTTCTAGAGTGTTCCGGAAGGTCTCTTTTATGTGTTCTTCCAGTGTCTTGGTTTGAATAATATTAGTTCAACATTAATAGGCATACCTGAAATATAGTGCTTAATTCTTTGCCCATTAACCACCTTTGGATTAGTGCCTTCGGCATTATTGATCTTAATAGCTCCAGAATGATAAACATCTTAATAGCTCCAGAATGATAAACTTCTCTGATGATATATGGCCCTTCCCATTTGGAGAGAAGTTTACCTGCAAAAAATCTAAAACAGTAATTGTATAATAGAACATACTCACCAACTTTGAATTCTCGCTTTTGGATTCTTTTGTCATGCCATCTTTTAACTTTTTCTTTGAATAGTTTGGCATTTTCATAAGCTTGGGTTCTCCATTCATCTAGTGAGCTAATATCAAATAACCTCTTTTCACCGGCAAGTTTGAAGTCATAATTGAGTTCTTTAATTGCCCAATATGCTTTATGTTCTAACTCAAGAGGCAAATGACAAGCTTTTCCATAGACCATTTTTATGGAGACATACCCATGGGATTTTTATAAGCTGTTCTATAGGACCAAAGTGCATCATAAAGTTTCTTAGACCAATTCTTTTGGGACCAATTGACAGTTTTTTGTAATATTAATTTTATTTCTCTATTGCTAAGTTCAACTTGACCACTATATTGAGGATGATAGGGTGATGCAATTCTATGGTTGACATCATATTAAGCAAGCATTTTATGGAAAGCACCATGAATAAAGTGTGAACCACCATCAGTCATTAAATATCTAAGGACTCAAAACCTTGGGAAGATAATTTCTTCAAGCATTTTAATGGAGGTGTTATGATCAGCACTGCTAGTTGGAATAGCTTCTACCCACTTAGTGACGTAATCAACAGCAACAAAATATGTGTATACCCATTAGAGGAAGGAAAAGGTCTCATATAATCAACGCCCCAAACATCAAATGGTTCAACAACAAGTGAATAATTCATAGGCATTTCCTGACGCTTACCAATATTACCAATTCTTTGGCATTCATCACAAGACAAGACAAACTTACGGGCATCTTTGAAAAGAGTAGGCCAACAAAAACCAGATTGTAATACCTTGTGTGCAGTTCTATCTCCCGCATGATGCCCTCCATAAGCTTCGGAATGACATTTCTAAAGGATTTGTTCTTGTTCATGCTCAGGTATATGATGTCTAGTATGCAACTTTATTCTTGTAAACTCGTGTTGGGCTTCCAAGTGCAGAGTTTTGTAGGACAGTAGCAATTTTCCCTCAAGTAGATAACCTAAGGTTTATCAATTCATGGGAGGCGTAGGATGAAGATGGCCCCTCTCAAACAACCCTGCAACCAAATAACAAAGAGTCTCTTGTGTCCCCAACACACCAAACACAATGGTAATTTGTATAGGTGCACTAGTTCGGTGAAGAGATTGTGATACAAGTGTAGTAATGATACTAGATAGTGATTTTTGTAATACGAACAATAAAAAACAGCAAGGTAGCAATTAATAAAACGGAGAACAAACGGTATTGCAATGCTTGAAAATGAGGCCTAGGGTCCGTACTTTCGCTAGTGCAATCTCTCAACAATGCTAATCTAACTGGATCATATAACCATATCCCTCAACGTGTGATGAAGAATCACTCCAAAGTTCTTATCTAGCAGAGAACATAAGAAGAAACTGTTTATAGGGTATGAAACCACCTTAAAGTTATTCTTTCTGTTCGATCTATTCAAGAGTACATACTAAAATAACGCAGAGTTATTCTTTCCGTTAGATATATCCAAGAGTTCGTACTAAAATAACACCATATGATACGCATCAACAACCTCTAATGTCACCTAGATACTCCAATGTCACCATAAGTATCCATGAATTAATTATACGATACGCATCAAACAATTTCAGATTCACAATACTCGATCCAACACAAAGAACCTCAAAGAGTGCCCCAAGATTTCTACCGGAGAAACAAGGACGAAAACGTGCATCAACCCCTATGCATAGATTACCCCCAATGTCACCTCGGGAATCCGCGAGTTGAGTGCCAAAACAAATATCAAGTGAATCAATATAATACCCCATTGTAACCATGGGTATTCATATGCAAGACATATATCAAGTGCTCTCAAATCCATAAAAATATTCAATCCGATAAAATGAAATCTCAATGGGAAAACTCAATTCATCACAACAAGATAGAGAGGGAGAAACACCATATGATCCAACTATGTTAACAAAGCCCACGATACATCAAGATCGTGCCATCAAGAACACGAGAGAGAGAGAGAGAGAGAGAGAGAGAGATTAAACACATAGCTACTGGTACAAACCATCAGCCCCGAGGGTGGACTACTCCCTCCTCATCATGGTGGCCATAGGGATGATGAAGATGGCCACCGGTGATGATTTCCCCCTCCGGCAGGGTGGAGAAACGGGGTCTAGATTGGTTTTTCGTGGCTACAGAGGCTTGCGGCGGCGGAACTTCTGATCTAGGGTTCTTTTCAGGGGTTCTGGAATGTTTGGGAATTTCTAGGGCGAAGAGGCGGTGCAGGAGGCCACCGAGGTGGGCACAACCCACCAGGGCGCGCTTGGGCCCCTAGGGGCACCCCTCCGGTACTTCTTTGGCCCATGTTGTTCCTTCTGGCCCATAAAAATTCTCCAAAAAAATTTGCTGCATTTGGACTCCGTTTGGTACTGATATTCTGTGAAGTAAAAAAACAATCAAAAAATAGCAACTGGCACTCGACACTATGTCAATAGTTTAGTCCCAAAAAATGATACAAAGTTGCTATAAAATGATTGTAAAACATCCAAGAATGATAATATAACAGCATGGGACAAGCAAAAATTATAGATACATTAGAGACGTATCAGTATACAACGTCTAATAATACAATCTACTCCTTCTTTATAAAGATATGGGTCATCCCAAAAGTAATGTCTTAAGTCATAGAAGAATTTTTTTCTTTTGTTGGCAAGTGAAACTAGGTGGTATAAATTTAGCAACGATATAATTAGCATAGTAAGCATACCAAGGAGTATTATGAGAAGCATTTATGACAGCTAGTTGTTCATCGGGGAAGCTATCATCAATAGGCAGTGGGTCATCAAGAACATTTTCTAACCTAGACAAGTTATCAGCTATGGGGTTCTTAGCTCCTTTCCTATCAGTAATATGTAAATCAAATTCCTGTAGCAAAAGAACCCACCTAATGAGTCTAGGTTTAGCATCTTTCTTATCCATAAGGTATTTAATAGCAGCATGATCGGTGTGAACAATTACTTTAGAATCAACAATGTAAGATCTTAATTTTCACAAGCAAACACAACTGCTAAAAATTCTTTCCCGGTAGTAGCATAATTTCTTTGGGCATTTTATAGAGCTTTACTAGCATAATGGATAACATTGAATTTCTTATCATCTCTTTGTCTTAGAACAGCACCAACAACATAGTCACTAGCATCACACATTATTTAAAAAGGCAAGTTCTAATCAGGTGGTTGAACAATAGGTGCAGAAGTTAAGGCTTTCTTAAGTGTTTCAAAGGCTTCTGCACAATCATCATAAAAACAAATGGAACATCCTTTTGTAAAATATTAGTAAGAGGCCTAGAAATTTTAGAGAAGTATTTAATAAACCTCCTATAGAAACCAGCATGACCAAGGAAACTTTGAATACCATTAATGTCTTTAGGACATGGCATTTTCTCAAGTGCATCAACTTTAGCTTTATCCGCCTCAATACATCTCTCAGAAATTTTATGCCCCAAGACAATACCTTCATTCACATAAAGTGGCACTTCTCCCAATTCAAGACAAGATTAGTTTGTTCACATCTCTGCAAAACTCGATCAAGGTTACTTAAGCAATCATCAAAAGAAGTTCCATTAATGGAAAAATCATCCATGAAAACCTCAACAATCTTTTCACAAAACTCTGAGAATATAGCAGTCATACAACTTTGAAAGGTAGCAGGTGCATTACATAATCCAAAAGTCATATGTCTATAAGCATAAGTTCCAAAAGGGCAAGTAAAAGTGGTTTTCTCTTGATCAGGTTGTGATACAAGTATTTGAGAGAAACATGAATATCCATCAAGAAAACAAAAGTTTGTGTGCTTAGATAATCTTTCTAGCATTTGATCAATAAAAGGTAGAGGGTAATGATCTTTTCTAGTAGCTTTGTTTAATTTCCTAAAATCAATTACTATTCTAGTAGCTTTCATAGTCTTTCTAGCATTTGATCAATGAAAGTAAAGGATAACGATCTTACCTAGTAGCTTTATTCAATTTTCTAAAATCAATTACCATTCTATAACCTATGACAATTATTTGTGGAATCAGTTCAGTTTTATCATTAGGAACAACAGT
This sequence comes from Triticum aestivum, assembly GCF_018294505.1. NCBI lineage: Eukaryota > Viridiplantae > Streptophyta > Magnoliopsida > Poales > Poaceae > Triticum > Triticum aestivum. The sequence continues at coordinate 502,776,896 of NC_057809.1, forward strand.
AATCCCTCCTTTCTTAGGGACACAATGAACATGACTTACCCATCTACTATCAGCTATGGGATAGATTATACCTGCTTCCAGAAGCTTTAGTATTTCAATTTTTACCACTTCCTTCATCTTAGGATTTAATCGTCGTTGATGATCAACAACGGGTTTAGCATCAGGTTCCATATTAATCTTGTATTGACAGAGAGTGGGACTGATGCCCTTAAGATCATCAAGAGTATATCCAATAGCAGCACAGTGCTGATATGTCTCCAACGTATCTATAATTTTTGATTGCTCCATGCTATTATATTATCTGTTTGGATGTTAATGGGCTTTATATTACACTTTTATATCATTTTAGGACTAACCTATTAACCGGGGGCCCAGCCCAAATTGTTGTTTTTGCCTATTTTCAGTGTTCCGCAGAAAAGGAATATCAAACGAAGTCCAAATGGAATGAAACCTTCGGGAACGTAATTTTCTCAACAAACGTGATCCAGGAGACTTGGAGTGGGCGTCAAGAAACAATCGAGGAGGCCATGAGGCAGGGGGGTGCGCCTCCCCCCCTGGGAGCGCCTTCCACCCTCGTCGGCCCCTTGTTGCTCCACCGACCTACTTCTTCCTCCTATATAAGTCCACGTACCCCGCAAACATCCAGGAGCACCATGAAAACCTAATTCCACTGCCGCAACCTTCTATACCCGAGAGATCCCATCTTGGGGCCTTTTCCGGAGCTCCGCCGGAGGGGGCATTGATCATAGAGGGCCTCTACGTCAACTCCATGGCCTCTCCAGTGATGTGTGAGTAGTTTACTTTAGACCTTCGGGTCCATAGCTAGTAGCTAGATGGCTTCTTCTCTCTCTTTGGATCTCAACACAAAGTGCTCCTCGATTCTCTTGGAGATCTATTCGATGTAATCTTCTTTTGCGGTGTGTTTGTCGAGATCGATGAATTGTGGGTTTATGATCCAGATTATCTATGAACAATATTTGATTCTTCTCTGAATTCTTTTATGTATGATTGGTTTATCTTTGCAAGTCTCTTCGAATTATCAGTTTGGCTTGGCCTACTAGATTGATCTTTCTTGCAATGGGATAAGTGCTTAGCTTTGAGTTCAATCTTACGGTGCTCGATCCCAGTAACAGTAGGGGAAACGACAAGTATTGTATTGTTGCCATCGAGGCTAAAAAGATGGGGTTTATATCATATTGCATGAGTTTATCCCTCTACATCATGTCATCTTGCTTAAGCGTTACTCTGTTCTTATGAACTTAATACTCTAGCTACATGCTGGATAGTGGTCGATGTGTGGAGTAATAGTAGTAGATGCAGAATCGTTTCGGTCTACTTGTCGCGGACATGATGCCTATATACATGATCATGCCTAGATATTCTCATAATTATTCGCTTTTTTATCAATTGCTCGACAGTAATTTGTTTACCCACCGTAATACTTATGCTATCTTGAGAGAAGCCACTAGTGAAACCTATGGCCCTGGGGTCTATTTTCCATCATACAAGTTTCCAATCTATTTTATTTTTCAATCTTTACTTTCAATCTATATCATAAAAATACCAAAAATATTTATCTTATTATTATCTCTATCAGATCTCACTCTTGCAAATGGCCGTGAAGGGATTGACAACCCCTTTCTCGCGTTGGTTGCGAGGTTCTTATTTGTTTTTGTAGGTACGAGGTGACTCGCGCGTGGTCTCCTACTGGATTGATACCTTGGTTCTCAAAAACTGAGAGAAATACTTATGCTGCTTTACTGCATCACCCTTTCCTCTTCAAGGGAAAATCAACGCAGTGCTCAAGAGGTAGCAAGAAAGATTTCTGGCGCCGTTGCCGGGGAGGCTTACGCAAAGTCAAGTCAAGATTTGATCTCCCGACAACTAGCCATTTTTGGCACCGTTGCCGGGGAGATCTACGCCAAGTCAAGACATACCAAGTACCCATCACAACTCTTATCCTCCGCATTACATTATTTCCCATTTGCCTCTCATTTTCCTCTCCCCCACTTCACCCTTGCCGTCTTATTCGCCCTTTTTTCCTCTTGCCCTCCCTTTCCGCTCGCCTCTTTTCCACTAGCTTCGTCGTTATGGCTAGTCCTTTATCTACTCCTTTGTCTCCCGAGAATGAAGTTCTTAATTTTAAACAAAGGGAGGGAGAAAATCTAAAAGATGCTTGGTACAGAATTTGCGATGCGCAAAATAGATCTTCTAGGGAGCAATCTACTTCCGTTCTTCTTCGCAATTTTTATGTAGGCATCAACCCTTGGAATAGATATATTCTTGATACCATTACCAGAGGAAATTTCTTGGGTAGCCATACTTTGATTCTTATAATGCTATGATAGATTTGTTTGGCCCACCACCTCTTTTGGTTAATGGAACTATTTTAACTTTGGAACACATGATGCAACGGCTTGCAATTATTGAAAATAAAGTTGCCACCATAGAGTTGATTGAAAATTTGGATAGAAAGATCCATAACCAAATTACCCAATACGGATCTAAGGTAGGAGTTGCTCTTAATGTTTTTAAAGAAAAGGGACCTCTGGTTAATGAAAAGATAGATCAAGATTCCACTAGAATTGATAAAATTGAGGATATTATTACCAACCTTGGGTCCGCATTTTCTTCCTTGAAAAACACTCCTCCTAATGCTAAGATTGCCAAATTGATGCATGTTCCTAAAAATAAGGGTGAAACTTCTAGTAAGGAAAATGCGGACCTCAAATCCATAAGTGTTCACCCCAACTTTCTCACTATCCTTAAGGAACCTTTTGCTACAAATGATTTTCTTGATTTCGTGCCTAGGAGTTTGATAATTAATAAAAAGAAAGAAACTCCCAAGGGTTATAGGTGTCTTATTGAAGAATTACCTACCAAAGAGATGGCAATACCTAGATCTATCCTTTCTTTTATGCCTAGCTAGGGGCGTTAAACGATAGCGCTTATTGGGAGGCAACCCAATTTTATTTTTATTCCTTGCTTTTTGCTCCTGTTTAGTAATAAATAATTTATCTACCCTCTGTTTTGGTTGTGTTTTTTGTGTTTAATTAGTGTTTGTGCCAAGTAGAACCGTTGGGAAGACTTGTGAAAAGTCTTTTTAATCTTGCTGTAAAAAACAGAAACTTTAGCGCTCACGAGAATTGCTGCCATTTTTACTTGGAAAGTGCTATTTAGTTAATTCTTTTTGAAGATGATTAATAGATAAATTACTCACGTCCAGAAACTTATTTTAGAATTTTTGGGGTTCGAGAAGTTTGCGTTAGCTACAGATTACTACAGACCGTTCTGTTTTTGACAGATTCTGTTTTTCGTGTGTTGTTTGCTTATTTTGATGAATCTATGGCTAGTAAAAGAGTTTATAAACCATAGAGAAGTTGGAATACAGTAGGTTTAACACCAATATAAATCAATAATGATTTCATTACAGTACCTTGAAGTGGTGTTTTGTTTTCTTTCGCTAACGGAGCTCACGAGATTTTCTATTTTGAGTTTTGTGTTGTGAGGTTTTCAAGTTTTTGGTAAAGATTTGATGAATTATGGAACAAGGAGTGGCAAGATCCTAAGCTTGGGGATTCCCATGGCACCCCAAGGTAAAATTCAAGGACACCAAAAATCCTAAGCTTGGGGATGCCCCGGAAGGCATCCCCTCTTTCGTCTTCGTCTATCGGTAACTTTACTTGGAGCTATATTTTTATTCACCACATGATATGAGTTTTGTTTGGAGCATCTTGTATGATTTGAGTCTTTGCTTTTTAGTTTACCACAATCATCCTTGCTGTACACACCCTTTGAGAGAGACTCACATGATTTGAAATTTAGTAGAATACTCTATGTGCTTCACTTATATCTTTTGAGCCATATAGTTTTTGCTCTAGTGCTTCACTTATATCTTTTAGAGCACGGCGGTGGTTTTATTTTATAGAAATAATTGATCTCTCATGCTTCACTTGTATTATTTTGAGAGTCCTTTCGAACAACATGGAAATGTGCTTTTAGGAATAATATAAAAACATTCATAGAACTGCATTGAATATTATGAGAAGTTTGATACCTGATAATTGTTTTGAGATATGGAGATGGTGATATTAGAGTCATTTTAGTTGAGTAGTTGTGAATTTTGAGAAATACTTGTGTTGAAGTTTGTGATTCCCGTAGCATGCATGTATGGTGAACCTTTATGTGATGAAGTCGGAGCATGATTTATTTATTGATTGTCTTCCTTATGAGTGGCGGTCGGGGACGAGCGATGGTCTTTTCCTACCAATCTATCCCCCTAGGAGCATGCGCGTAATACTTTGTTTTGATAACTAATAGATTTTTGCAATAAGTATGTGAGTTCTTTATGACTAATGTTGAGTCCATGGATTATATACACTCTCACCCTTCCACCATTGCTAGCCTCTCTAGTATCGCGCAACTTTCGCCGGTACCATAAACCCACCACTTACCTTCCTCAAAACAGCCACCATACCTACCTATTATAGCATTTCCATAGCCATTCCAAGATATATTGCCATGCAACTTTTCATCGTTTCGTTATTATGACACGCTTCATCATTGTCATATTTCTTGCATGATCATGTAGTTGACATCGTACTTGTGGCAAAGCCACCATTCATAATTCTTCATACATGTCACTCATGCATCATTGCACATCCCGGTACACCGCCGGAGGCATTCACATAGAGTCATATTTTGTTCTAAGTATTGAGTTGCAATTCTTGAGTTGTAAGTAAATTAAAGTGTGATGATCATCATTATTAGAGCATTGTCCCAGTGAGGAAAGGATGATGGAAACTATGCTTCCCCCACAAGTCGGGATGAGACTCCGGACGAAAAAAAGAGGCCAAAAAGAAAAAAAAAAAGGCCCAAATAAAAAAATGGGAGAAAAAGAGAGAAGGGACAATGTTACTATCCTTTTTCCACACTTGTGCTTCAAAGTAGCACCATGATCTTCATGATAGAGTCTCCTATGTTATCACTTTTATATACTAGTGGGAATTTTACATTATGGAACTTGGCTTGTATATTCCAATGATGGGCTTCCTCAAAATTGCCCTAGGTCTTCATGAGCAAGCAAGTTAGATGCACACCCACTTAGTTCTTTTGTTGAGCTTTCATACACTTATAGCTCTGGTGCATCCGTTGCATGGCAATCCTACTCACTCACGTTGATATCTATTGATGGGCATCTCCATAGACCGTTGATACACCTAGTTGATGTGAGACTATCTTCTCCTTTTGTCTTCTCCACAACCACCATTCTATTCCACATATAGTGCTATATCCATGGCTCACACTCATATATTGCGTGAAGATTGAAAAAGTTTGAGAACATCAAAAGTATGAAACAATTGCTTGGCTTGTCATCGGGGTTGTGCATTATTTAAATATTTTGTGTGGTGAAGATAGAGCATAGCCATACTATATGATTTTGTAGGGATAACTTTCTTTGGGCATGTTATTTTGAGAAGACATGATTGCTTAGTTAGTATACTTGAAGTATTATTATTTTTATGTCAATATTAAACTTTTATCTTGAATCTTTCAGATCTGAACGTTCATGCCACAATAAAGAAAAATTACATTGAGAAATATGTTAGAAAACATTCCACATCAAAAATTCTTTTTTATCATTTACCTACTCGAGGATGAGCAGGAATTAAGCTTGGGGATGCTTGATACGTCTCCAACATATCTATAATTTTTGATTGCTCCATGCTATTATATTATCTGTTTTGGATGTTAATGGCCTTTATTTTACACTTTTATATCATTTTTGGGACTAACCTATTAACCGGATGCCCAACCCAAATTGCTATTTTTTTGCCTATTTCAGTGTTTCGTAGAAAAGGAATATCAAACGAAGTCCAAACGGAATGAAACCTTCAGGAACATGATTTTATCAACAAACGTGATCCAGGAGACTTGGAGTGGGCGTCAAGAAACAATCGAGGAGGCCACGAGGCAGGGGGCACGCCTAGCCCCGTGGGCGCGCCATCCACCCTCATGGGCCCCTTGTTGCTCCACCGACCTACTTCTTCCTCCTATATAAGTCCACGTACCCCGCAAACATCCAGGAGCACCACGAAAACCTAATTCCACCGCCGCAACCTTCTGTACCCGAGAGAACCCATCTTGGGGCCTTTTCTGGAGCTCCGTCGGAGGGGGCATTGATCACGGAGGGCCTCTACGTCAACTCCATGGCCTCTCCGGTGATGTGTGAGTAGTTTACTTCAGACCTTCGGGTCCATAGCTAGTAGCTAGATGGCTTCTTCTCTCTCTTTGGATCTCAATACAAAGTTCTCCTCAGTTCTCTTGGAGATCTATTCGATGTAATCTTCTTTTGCAGTGTGTTTGTCGAGATCTGATGAATTGTGGGTTTATGATCCAGATTATCTATGAACAATAGTTGATTCTTCTCTGAATTCTTTTATGTATGATTGGTTTACCTTTGCAAGTCTCTTCGAATTATCAGTTTGGTTTGGCCTACTAGATTGATCTTTCTTGCAATGGGAGAAGTGCTTAGCTTTCGGTTCAATCTTACGGTGCTCGATCCCAGTGACAGTAGGGGAAATGACACGTATTGTATTGTTGCCATCGAGGATAAAAGATGGGGTTTATATCATATTGCATGAGTTTATCCCTCTACATCATGTCATCATGCTTAAGGCATTACTCTGTTCTTATGAACTTAATACTCTAGATGCATGCTAGATAGCGGTCGATGTGTGGAGTAATAGTAGTAGATGCATAATCGTTTCGGTCTACTTGCCGCGGACGTGATGCCTATATACATGATCATGCCTAGATATTCTCATAATTATTCGCTTTTCTATCAATTGCTCGACAGTAATTTGTTTACCCACCGTAATACTTATGCTATCTTGAGAGAAGCCACTAGTGAAACTGATGGCCCCCGGGTCTATTTCCATCATACAAGTTTCCAATCTATTTTATTTTGCAATCTTTACTCAAGTGGCCGTGAAGGGATTGACAACCCCTTTATCGCGTTGGTTGCGAGGTTCTTATTTGTTTGTGTAGGTACAAGGTGACTCGCGTGTGGTCTCCTACTGGATTGATACCTTGGTTCTCAAAAACTAAGAGAAATACTTATGCTGCTTTACTGCATCACCCTTTCCTGTTCAAGGGAAAACCAACGCAGTGCTAAAGAGGTAGCAGGTGCTTCCTCAGAATTTCTAATAATCTCTCTTCTTCGTGTTCTGGAAGGTTAGCACTAATAATAACAGCATATATCTTTTTCTCATCAAGATAAGCATACTTCAGAGTGTCAGGTAGTTGCATTAATTCAAACACGCGATGACCTTTAGGGTGGGAAGAGAGAGGTTACACCGCTTCAAGTAAAGCTTAGAGCGGGAAGAGAGAGGTTACACTGTTTCATAGAGGGGGAGATGTTGTTGACGGCGGCGAAGTTGTTCATGTAGATCGCCATCATGATGGTTCCCCCTGCCGCCGCTCCGGTGCCACCAGGAGAGAGGGGGAGAGAGCCCCCTTCCTTCTTCTTGCTTGCCCCCCCCCCTAGATGGGAGAAGGTTTCCCCTCTAGTCTTTGGTCTCCTCAGCTCCCGAGGGGCGGGAGCCCCTCCGAGATTGGATCTCTCTCTATTTTCTTCGCTCCTGTTTTCTGGCCGAACACCATTTCTTAAAGTTGTCGACTTAACACGAGTTTTTGGGCGACAAGAAACACATGAAGCTTTGGGAGACCTCGAGAAGAGCTGCCAGGTGCCCACATGGACACCCTACGCGGTTGGAAGGCCACACCACCTGCCTGTGTGGGCCACCCTACACCGCCTTAGTCCAATTCCACCGCCATAAATCCCTCCAAATACTGAAACCCTTTGTAATATTTTTAAGAATAATTTTATCGCTGCCGCAAGTCTCTGTACCGAGAAGATTCCATATGGAGGCCTGTTCCAGAGCCCTGCTAGAGGGGGAAGCCTTTGCCAGAGCCATCTTCATCAACCTTACTACCTCCATGATCATATGTAAGTAGTTCCATTAGGACCTTGGGGTCTATAGTTGTAACTAGATGATTCTCTCTGTCTTTGGATCTTCAATACCATCTTCCTGTGATTTGATCGGGATCAATTTGACGTAATCGGTCATGTATTTGTTGGGACATGATGAATTTTCACTTTATGGTTAGATTTTTTATTGGATTCAATTGAATCTTTTGAAGTTTTGTTGTTGCATAATTAAATAGCTTTATATGCTCTTCGATCTATCTATCTTCTTTGGCCAAATTCAATGTGTTTTTCTTCAAAGGTAGTTGTGCTTTGTAGTGGCTTCAATCTTGCGGTGCTCTAACCCAGTGACAATAAGGGCCAAGACATGTATTGTATTATTGCCTCTAAGGATAAAACAACGGGGTTTGTCATATTGGTTGACTTCTTCCTGTCTATATTATGTCACCATGCTTATTGTGTTACTCGGTTTCTTGCAAAGTTAATACCTTAAGATGCATGCTGCATAGTGTTTTTATGGTGGGGTGATACATCTCCAATGTATCTATAATTTTTGATTGCTCCATGCTATATTATCTACTGTTTTGGATGCTTATGGGCTTTATTATACACTTTTATATCATTTTTGGGACTAACCTATTAACCCAGAGCCCAGTGCGAGTTTCTGTTTTTACCTTGTTTTGAGGGTTTCGAAGAAAAGGAAAATCAAACGGAGTCCAATTGACCTGAAACTTTACGGAACTCACTTTTGGAAGGAAAGAAGCCCAGAAGACTTGAAGTGCATGTAAGGGAAGCTTCAAGGAGGCCACGAGGTAGGGGGCGCACCCACCCCCCTAGGGCGCGCCCTCCACCCTCGTGGGCCCCTCGTGGCCCCCCTGACGAACTTCTTCCACCTATATATCTCCATATACCCTAAAACTTCCAGAGAACACAATAGATCGGGAGTTCCGCTGCCAGAAGCCTCCGTAGCCAACGAAAACCAATCTAGACCCGTTGCGGCACCCTGCCGGAGGGGGAATCCCCTCCGGTGGCCATCTTCATCATCCCGGTGCTCTCCATGACAAGGAGGGAATAGTTCTCCCTCGGGGTTGAGGGTATGTACCAGTAGCTATGTGTTTGATCTCTCTCTCTCTCTCTCTCTCTCTCTCTCTCGTGTTCTTGATTTGGCACGATCTTGATGTATCGCGTGTTGGGGAACGTTGCAGAAAATTAAAATTTTTCCTACGGTTTCACCAAGATCCATCTATGAGTTCATCTAAGCAACGAGTCAAGGGAGAGAGTTTGCATCTACATACCACTTGTAGATCACGAGCGGAAGCTTGCCAAGGAGATGGTGATGATGGAGTCGTACTCGAACGTGATTCGGATCACCGATGTCCTAGTGCTGAACGGACAGCACCTTCGCGTTCAACACACGTACGGGACGGGAGACGTCTCCTCCGTCTTGATCCAGCAAGGAGGAAGGAGAGGTTGAGGAAGGCAGCTCCAACGGCAGCACGACGGCGTGGTGCAGTTGACGCGGCAGTATTCCGACAGGGCTTCGCCAAGCACGTACGGAGGAGGAGATGTGTTGGGGAGGGGAGGGGCTGCGCCTTGAGTTATGGTGTCTTGCAGCCCTCCCCTCACCCCTCTATATATAGGGGAAAGGGCAAGGGGGGCCGGCCCTCTAGGGAAAACCCTAGGGGGGCGGCGGCCAAGGGGTGGGGGGCTTGCCCCCCAAGCAAAGGGGGTGCGCCCCCTTTAGGGTTTCCCCCCACCCCTAGGCGCATGGGCCCAAGGAGGGGGGCGCGCCAAGCCCACTAGGGGCTGGCTGCTATCCCCACACAGCCCAAGTGGCCCCCCGGGAGGGGTGGCCCCTCCCGGTGGACCCCCGGAACCCTTCCGGTGGTCCCGGTACAATACCGGTATAACCCCGAAACTTTCCGGTGCCCGTTTAACAACTTCCCATATATAAAACTTTACCTCCGGACCATTCCGGAACTCCTCGTGACGTCCGGGATCTCATCCGGGACTCCGAACAACATTCGGTAGTCACATACTAGTCTTCCTAATAACCCTAGCGTCACCGAACCTTAAGTGTGTAGACCCTACGGGCTCGGGAGACATGCAGACATGACCGAGACCACTCTCGGGCAATAACAAACAGCGGGGTCTGGATACCCATGTTGGCTCCCACACGCTCCTCGATGATTTCATCGGTTGAACCACGATGTCGAGGATTCGATCAAACCCTGTATACAATTCCCTTTGTCAATCGGTACGTTACTTGCCCGAGACTCGATCGTCGGTATCCCAATACCTTGTTCAGTCTCGTTACCGGCAAGTCACTTTACTCGTACCGTAATGCATGATCCCGTGGCCAACACATTGGTCACCTTGAGCTCATTATGATGATGCATTACCGAGTGGGCCCAGAGATACCTCTCCGTCATGCGGAGTGACAAATCCCAGTCTCGATCCGCATAAAACAATAGATACTTTCGGAGATACCTGTAGTGCACCTTTATAGTCACCCAGTTACATTGTGACGTTTGATACACCCAAAGCACCCCTACGGTATCCAGGAGTTACACGCTCTCATGGTCGAAGGAAGAGATACTTGACATTGGCAAAGCTCTAGCAAACGAACTACACGATCTTTGTGCTATGCTTAGGATTGGGTCTTGTCCATCACATCATTCTCCTAATGATGTGATCCCGTTATCAACGACATCCAATGTCCATAGCCAGGAAACCATGACTATCTGTTGATCACAACGAGCTAGTCAACTAGAGGCTCACTAGGGACATATTGTGGTCTATGTATTCACACGTGTATTATGATTTCCGGATAATACAGTTATAGCATGAATAAAAGACAATTATCATGAACAATGAAATATAATAATACTTTTATTATTGCCTCTAGGGCATATTTCCAACATCGCGAGCTTTGCTATTATAGTTGGATCTTATGTTTCTTCTCCCCCTCTACTCTCTTGTAATGGATTGAGTTTCCCCTTTGAAGTTATCTTATCAGATTGAGTCTTTAAAGATTTGAGAACACTTGATGTATGTCTTGCCGTGCGTATCTGTGGTGACAATGGGATATCACGTGATTCACTTGATGTATGTTTTGGTGATCAACTTGCGGGTTCCGCCCATGAACCTATGCATAGGGGTTGGCACACGTTTTCGTCGTGATTCTCCGGTAGAAACTTTGGGGCACTCTTTGAGGTTCTATGTGTTGGTTGAATAGATGAATCTGAGATTGTGTGACGCATATTGTATAATCATACCCACGGATACTTGAGGTGACATTGGAGTATCTAGGTGACATTAGGGTTTTGGTTGATTTGTGTCTTAAGGTGTTATTCTAGTACAAACTCTAGGGTTGTTTGTGACACTTATAGAAATAGCCTAACGGATTGATTGGAAAGAATAACTTTGAGGTGGTTTCGTACCCTACCATAATCTCTTCGTTTGTTCTCCGCTATTAGTGACTTTGGAGTGACTCTTTGTTGCATGTTGAGGGATAGTTATGTGATCCAATTATGCTATTATTGTTGAGGGAACTTGCACTAGCGAAAGTATGAACCCTAGGCCTTGTTTCAACGCATTGCAATACCGTTTACGCTCACTTTTATCATTAGTTACCTTGCTGTTTTTATAATTTCAGATTACAAATACCTTTATCTACTATCCATATACCACTTGTGTCACCATCTCTTCGCCGAACTAGTGCACCTATACAATTTACCATTGTATTGGGTGTATTGGGGACACAAGAGACTCTTTGTTATTTGGTTGCGGGGTTGCTTGAGAGAGACCATCTTCATCCTACGCCTCCTACGGATTGATAAACCTTAGGTCATCCACTTGAGGGAAATTTGCTACTGTCCTACAAACCTCTGCACTTGGAGGCCCAACAACGTCTACAAGAAGAAGGTTGTTTAGTAGACATCAAGCTCTTTTCTGGCGTCGTTGCTGGGGAGGTGAGTGCTTGAAGGTATATCTTTAGATCTTGCAATCGAGTCTTTTAGTTTCTTGTTTTAGCACTAGTTTAGTTTATAAAAGAACACTACAAAAATATGGAATTGAGTTTGTCTCATATGCTTCATCTTTTTAATATCTTTCGTGAGTATGATGGAAAGGAAAATTGTGCTCAAGTGCTAGAATAAGAAATCTATAAAATGTTTGGCACTAAATCTTTGAATGATGAGCATGATTGCAATGTTGTTAGTACGAATTCTTTGAATATCCATGATACTAATGATGATTGCACTAGTGATGATGTCTCCTATAAACATGTCAATTTTTGTGGAGTGCATTGGGTTTGTAAGTACACACCAAATAGGGAAGATAGATATTGCATGAGGCATAAGTACTTAGAAACTAAATTGTTGAAAGAAAGGCTAGATGATTGTGCTGAAAATTTAATTTCTTGGCCATGCTTGTGGACTTTGCAATGAAAGTGGTCATTTAGCTATCTGATGCAAATTGTTTCATGATCTAATCGTGTCCAAAAATTGTGATGACTTGATTTCCCTTGCACACTATAATGAACTTAGTTTGCTTATGGGCTATGAAGAAATGAAACGTGTAACTAACTATCTTCCAGAATTTTCCCGTTATAAACTTCTTGGTTTGGATCTAGAGGAAATTTATATGTATTATGTGGTGAATTGTATTTAAAATCCTTATATTGCCAATTACATAAAGAAAAGAAAACAAATAGAAGATGAAGAGAATACTAATGAAAGGGAAGAGACTTCCCAATATCCTCCTATTATTTCTTATGATGAATCAGGTAACGAGGAGGAGCCTCCTATTCAACCAATCTCATTAATAAGGAGCTCCAAAAAGAACATTGAACCCACACATGATGTGGTGAAGAAGAAGAAAAGAAAAAGGAAGAGAGGTAAAAAGATATCTCTCCCAAATAATGTTGCTCCTATTATTATTGTGCCTCATGAAAATATAATTGTGGAAGATAATGATACTTCTTATGATCTTGAAAATCTTTTTGGCACTTGCTTGGAAGAATATGATAATTGCTATACTATTGGTGCTATCCATACTATTAATGATGAGAGTGATTATGCTTATGATATGAAAAGGCCCAAGCTTGGGGATGCTATGTTTGGTGAAGATGATGTTTTTGAGAATATATTTTCTGCAATTAATGTTTGTCCCAAGCTTGGGGATGCTATGTTTAATGCAGATGATATTTTTAGTCTCCCAAGTTTTGATATGCAAATTTATAATGATGATAGCATGCCTCCTACCTATGATGATTATTGTGATGATACTAATGCTATAAAAAGTAGTGATTATATTTATAAAACTAGTCATGATTATGGTTACCCCTTCTCTGAACATTACTCTTTTAATGTGGAAACAATTTATAGTATTCGAGTTTCTTATGATACTCCCACTATTCCGGATGAGAAGAATTTTGCTTATGTGGAGAGTAATAAAATTTGTATGCTTGTAGATCATGAAAAGAATGCTTTAGGTGCTGGTTATATTGTTGAATTCATTCATGATGCTACTGAAAATTATTATGAGGGAGGAATATATGCTTGTAGGAATTGCAATAATATCAAGTTCCCTCCTTATGTGCTTAAAATTTTGAAGTTATGCTTGTTTTACCTTCCTATGCAAGTCAATTTTTGTTCCCATAAGTTGTTTGAACACAAAACCCCTATGCATAGGAAGAGGGTTAGACTTAAATGTGCTAGTTATATTCTTCATGATGCTCTCTTTATGTTTCAATTCTTATCTTTTATGTGAGCGTCATTGAAATCATCATGCCTAGCTAGGGGCGTTAAACGATAGCGCTTGTTGGGAGGCAACCCAATTTTATTTTAGTTCCTTGCTTTTTGTTCCTGTTTAATAATAAATAATTCATCTAGACTCTGTTTAGATGTGGTTTTATGTCTTTAGTTAGTGTTTGTGCCAAGTAGAACCTTTGGGAAGATTTGGGGAAAGTCTTTTTAATCTTGCTGTAAAAAACAGAAACTTTAGCGCTCACGAGAATTGCTGCCATTTTTAATTGGAGAATGATATTTAGTTAATTCTTTTTGCAGATGATTAATAGATAAATTCCTCAGGTCCAGCAATTTATTTTAAAATTTTATGAGTTCCATAAGTATAAGTTTGATCCATATTACTACAGACTGCTCTGTTTTTGACAGATTCTGTTTTTCATGTGTTGTTTATTTATTTTGATGAATCTTTGGCTAGTAAAATAGTTTATAAACCATAGAGAAGTTGGAATACAGTAGGTTTAACATAAATATAAATAAATAATTAGTTCATTACAGTACCTTGAAGTGGTGATTTATTTTCTTATACTAACGGAGCTTATGAGTTTTCTGTTAAGTTTTGTGTTGTGAAGTTTTCAAGTTTTGGGTAAGGATTCGATGGACTATGGAATAAGGAGTGGCAAGATCCTAAGATTGAGGATGCCCAAGTCACCCCAAGGAAATATTCAAGGACAACCAAGATCCTAAGCTTGGGGATGCCCCGGAAGGCATCCCCTCTTTCGTCTTCGTTCATCGGTAACTTTACTTGGAGCTATATTTTTATTCGCCACATGATATGTGTTTTGCTTGGAGCGTCATTTTATTTTATTTAGTTTTGCTTGATTTTTGAATAAAATACCAAGATCTGAAATTATTAAATGTTAGAGAGTCTTCATATAATGGCATAATTATTCGACTACTCATTGATCTTCACTTATATCTTTTGGAGTAGTTTGTTGTTGCTCTAGTGCTTCACTTATATCTTTTAGAGCATGGTGGTAGTTTTATATTGAAGAAATATATGAACTCTCATGCTTCACTTAGATTATTTTGAGAGTCTTAAATAGCATGGTAATTTGCTTAAAATCCTAATATGCTAGGTATTCAAGAATAATAAAATTCTCTTATGAGTGTGTTGAATACTATGAGAAGTTTGATACTTGATAATTGTTTTGAGACATGGAGATGGTGATATTAGAGTCATGCTAGTTGAGTGGTTATGAATTTGAGAAATACTTGTGTTGAAGTTTGTGATTCCCGTAGCATGCACGTATGGTAAACCGTTATGTGATGAAGTCGGAGCATGATTTATTTATTGATTGTATTCCTTATAAGTGGCAGTCGGGGATGAGCGATGGTCTTTTCCTACCAATCTATCCCCCTAGAAGCATGCGTGTAATACTTTACTTTGATAACTTGTAGATTTTTGCAATAAGTATATGAGTTCTTTATGACTAATGTTGAGTCCATGGATTATACACACTCTCACCCTTCCACCTTTGCAAGCCTCTCTAATACCGCGCACCTTTCGCCGGTATCATACACCCACCATATACCTTCCTCAAAACAGCCACCATACCTACCTATTATGGCATTTCCATAGCCATTCCGAGATATATTGCCTTGCAACTTTCCACCGTTCCGTTTATTATGACACACTTCATCATTGTCATATTGCTTTGCATGATCATGTAGTTGACATCGTATTTGTGGCAAAGCCACCGTTCATAATTCTTTCATGCATGTCACTCATGAGCCATTGCACATCCCGGTACACCGCCGGAGGCGTTCATATAGAGTCATATCTTGTTCTAAGTATCGAGTTGTAATTCTTGAGTTGTAAGTAAATAAAAGTGTGATGATCATCATTATTAGAGCATTGTCCCAGTGAGGAAAGGATGATGGAGACTATGATTCCCCCATAAGTCGGGATGAGACTCCGGACGAAAATAAATAAATAAAAGAGGCCATAAAAAAAGAGAAGGCCCAAATAAAAAAATAAAAAATGAGAGAAAAAGAGAGAAGGGGCAATGCTACTATCCTTTTATCTCACTTGTGCTTCAAAGTAGCACCATGATCTTCATAGTAGAGAGTCCCTCATGTTATCACTTTCATATACTAGTGGGAATTTTACATTATAGAACTTGGCTTGTATATTCCAATGATGGGCTTCCTCAAATTGCCCTAGGTCTTCGTGAGCAAGCAAGTTGGATGCACACCCACTTAGTTTCTTTTTGATGAGCTTTCATATACTTATAGCTCTAGTGCATCCGTTGCATGGCAATCCCTACTCACTCACATTGATATCTATTGATGGGCATCTCCATAGCCCGTTGATACGCCTAGTTGATGTGAGACTATCTTCTCCTTTTTGTCTTCTCCACAACCACCATTCTATTCCACATATAGTGCTATGTCTATGGCTCACGCTCATGTATTACATGAGGATTGAAAAAGTTTGAGAACATCAAAAGTATGAAACAATTGCTTGGCTTGTCATCGGGGTTGTGCATGATTTAAATATTTAGTGTGGTGAAGATGGAGCATAGCCAGACTATATGATTTTGTAGGGATAGTTTTCTTTGGCCATGTTATTTTGAGAATACATAATTGCTTAGTTAGTATGCTTGAAGTATTATTATTTTTATGTTAATATTAAAATTTTGTATTGAATCTTATGGATCTGAATATTCATGCCACAATTAAGAAGAATTACATTGAAATTATGCCAAGTAGCACTCCGCATCAAAAATTCTGTTTTTATCATTTACCTACTCGAGGACGAGCAGGAATTAAGCTTGGGGATGCTGATACGTCTCCAACGTATCTATAATTTTTGATTGCTCCATGCTATATTATCTACTGTTTTGGATGTTTATGGGCTTTATTATACACTTTTATATCATTTTTGGGACTAACCTATTAACCCAGAGCCCAGTGCCGATTTCTGTTTTTACCTTGTTTTAGGGTTTCGAAGAAAAGGAAAATCAAACGGAGTCCAATTGACCTGAAACTTTACGGAACTCATTTTTGGAAGGAAAGAAGCCCAGAAGACTTGAAGTGCACGTAAGGGAAGCTTCGAGGAGGCCACGAGGTAGAGGGGCGCGCCCACCCCCTAGGGCGCGCCCTCCACCCTCGTGGGCCCCTCGTGGCCCCCCTGACGAACTTCTTCCGCCTATATATCTCCATATACCCTAAAACTTCCAGAGAACACAATAGATCGGGAGTTCCGCCGCCAAAAGCCTCCGCAGCCACTGAAAACCAATCTAGACCCGTTTCGGCACCCTGCCGGAGGGGGAATCCCTCTCCGGTGGCCATCTTCATCATCCCGGTGCTCTCCATGACGAGGAGGGAGTAGTTCTCATTCGGGGCTAAGGGTATGTACCAGTAGCTATGTGTTTGATCTCTCTCTCTCTCTCTCTCTCTCTCTCTCTCTCTCTCGTGTTCTTGATTTGGCACGATCTTGATGTATCGTGAGCTTTGCTATTATAGTTGGATCTTATGTTTCTTCTCCCCCTCTACTCTCTTGTAATGGATTGAGTTTCCCCTTTGAAGTTATCTTATCGGATTGAGTCTTTAAAGATTTGAGAACACTTGATGTATGTCTTGCCGTGCGTATCTGTGGTGACAATGGGATATCACGTGATTCACTTGATGTATGTTTTGGTGATCAACTTGCGGGTTCCGCCCATGAACCTATGCATAGGGGTTGGCACACGTTTTCGTTGTGATTCCCCGGTAGAAACTTTGGGGCACTCTTTGAGTTCTATGTGTTGGTTGAATAGATGAATCTGAGATTGTGTGACGCATATCGTATAATCGTACCCACGGATACTTGAGGTGACATTGGAGTATCTAGGTGACATTAGGGTTTTGGTTGATTTGTGTCTTAAGGTGTTATTCTAGTACGAACTCTAGGGTTGTTTGTGAGACTTATAGGAATAGCCTAACGGATTGATTGAAAAGAATAACTTTGAGGTGGTTTCGTACCCTACCATAATCTCTTCGTTTGTTCTCCGCTATTAGTGACTTTGGAGTGACTCTTTGTTGCATGTTGAGGGATAGTTATGTGATCCAATTATGCTATTATTGTTGAGGGAACTTGCACTAGCGAAAGTATGAACCCTAGGCCTTGTTTCAACGCATTGCAATACCGTTTACGCTCACTTTTATCATTAGTTACCTTGCTGTTTTTATAATTTCAGATTACAAATACCTTTATCTACTATCCATATACCACTTGTATCACCATCTCTTCGCTGAACTAGTGCACCTATACAATTTACCATTGTATTGAGTGTGTTGGGGACACAAGAGACTCTTTGTTATTTGGTTGCAGGGTTGCTTGAGAGAGACCATCTTCATCCTACGCCTCCTACGGATTGATAAACCTTAGGTCATCTACTTGAGGGAAATTTGCTACTGTCCTACAAACCTCTGCACTTTGAGGCCCAACAACGTCTACAAAAAGAAGGTTGTTTAGTAGACATCATGGGGTATTAGTAGTAGATGTAGTTGGACTAGCAGATCTACTTCTCATAGACGTAATGCTTATATGAGATTATGCCATAAATGATCATAGTCGTGAATATGCAATTCGGTCAATTGGACAACTGTAGTTTTTTTACCATGATGCTTGCTATTTTCGAGAGAGATTAGTGAACCTATGACCTCCGGATCTATTCTCCATTAATAAATTCTTCTACACAATTTGATCTTTTTACTTGTCGTGCTATTTTACCACTATCTATTTGTACTATTTACTTTCAATCCTGTAACTAGCAAGACAAGGGGCTCGACAACCCTCTTGCCACGTTGGGTGCAAGTTTGTATCTTGTTTGTGTGCAAGTGGTGTTTAACTTGTTAGCTTGGCAGCTTCCTACTGGATTGATAACCCTGGTTCTCTAACCAAGGGAAATACTCTGTTGTTGTTCTACTTCACCCTTCTCTTTGGGGGAATCCCAACAATTCCTACGAGAGTCAGCAGGCGCCGCCGCAGTCGGTCTCCGAGCCCCTCGACCTTAACGGCCTCCAACTCCTTCGAGAAGAAGGAGACCATCATTTCCTCCGATGATAACGACCAGCCGGAGTAGCAGCCACATCTCCTCCAGGAGGCGGCGACGCCGGACGAGGAGTTCCAGCGACAGATTGACATCATGACCGAGCAATTGCTACGCTAATGTGGGCCGCGACCGCCCCTGCCACCACCGCCAGCCTGTGTGAAGGGGACGGCGCCGCCTCCACGCTACCGCGTGAGGAAGGAGCCAATGCACAACCGATATGGCCGTATCCAGTAATGGCTTCACCGTTGCAAATTGACAAGCGTAGCAAGTCCGTGAAAGAGGAGGTGCTATTGGCGATTGCGAAGGCACGTGGGCGCATCCTCCACTACTTCAATGGTTGTGGTGGTGGCTCTTCCCTGCCATGGAGCATTAGCGCGCCGGAGGAGAGGGCTGCTAGGTAGGCGACGCGAAGGCGTCGGCCTGGGTCCGTGGGACCCTGACCTCGTGGAGGCCTGGCCCCACGAGACCCTGACCTCGTGGAGGCCTGGCCCCACGACTGGTCACTGACCACCGCGGAGACGGTTGTGTGGCATCTGCGCCGCCTCAACGGGGAGCTCACCAAGATCAGCGAGGAGCGGTCTCTCAGTGAGATCGTCGTCGCCGACGGCTGGGGCAAGGGAACGACAAGGATCCTCGGCCATCGTTGGCGTCGGTCCTCCGCACAACGCATGAGGAAGTGGAGCGCCTTCTCCGCGAGTGCCGGGCAACGGACGTGCAAGGCTGTTGCGCTATGTGCCCTTCCGCTACTGAAAGGACCACTTTGACGATGAACACGACGATGACGATGGCACAGACGACGACGGTGGTGCCACTGGCCCGGACGGCCACACGTACATCGTGTTTGCATGAAAATTGTGTGATTTATTCAAATTTATTTTAAAATGTATGCCGACATGGTTGGATGGATGGCCGACTATTTTCTCTCAAACATGTCCGTGGACAAATACCATATTTGTTTTCAGGGTACACATTGGAGGACCTTGGTCGTCGGTGGTGAGGGGGGTCACCAGATCCACGCGTGTGGATCATTTTTACTCCCTCGTGGTCTAGGTTTTTAGGTTGTTCATTGTCTTTGCTTCCGCGGCAACGATGACGACGCTGAATAAAGATTTTTCGGATCCTTCCCTGACGAGGCCATCGGTCCTATGGTTGGGGATGGATTTGGAAACCAGACCATTCAATTAAGGATGGCGTGGCGGCGACGGCATTCTAGTGGTGGACATGTGTCCTCGGGCTCCGCCGTTGCGACGGCGTTTGCTCCAACATCAGCACGAAGGTTGAGAGCTAGTCCAGAAGCGGATGCAAATTATCACCACACCATTTCAGGCATCAGCAGTTTTCTCTTTCATCAGGCAGGCTCGAGGAGTTCCCACGCGAATTAAACCACACAAATATAATGGAAAGGGAACTGGAGAATCTACCCGTAGCACAAAAGAAAAAGAAAAAGAATCCACCCGTAGTACAAAGTGCTAGGGCAAGATCAAGTTCAAAAAATTAAAAACGTGCTAGTGCAAGACATTTGGCAAGACATTAGAGCATCTACAACCGGACTTTGCAAATCCGATTCCTCAAACGCATGCCAACGCGTCAACCTTAAATCCATACCATTATAGTGGAGCTCGTCCGACACCGCCGTGCCCATATCCGTTAGCCGGTTGCGCCCCTCAAAATGTTGGTCCAGTCACTAGCAAGGCAGAGTAGGACATGGGACACGGTCCGGCTCAAAGGACTCAAGGCGCGGCCGTCTCTCATGCCCTACTCTTCCTCGTCGGAGTTCGGAGCCCTGATGCTGCTGGTGGATGTGAGATCAATGATGGATCCGCATTGGGAGGAGCCGGCGACATCCACCATGACGCAGTTGCGGCGCGCGGGGTTGCAAGCCATCCGTCGAGGCGCCGAAGAATGCGACTCCGCCTCTCCAACGCCCATCGCCGGGAGGGCTACCGCCGTCTCCAGCGCCCGCTGCCTCGCACGGCGGGCACGCCGCACCGTGTTCTCGTCGGACGACGCCCATGCGTTCACCTCCTGCTTGACGCGCCAATGGAGGGGTTGCGCGTCTGCCACAATGTTCGGACTCCAGACGAACCGCACCGCCTCCAGTGAGGCAGCGGTGACACAGCTCGCGGCGGATCCATGCGCCATTTGGGCGGACACAATGTATTCCCGACGCAAAGAGTCTGAGTGCTGTCGGTTGCTGCCTCCTCTCGGGAGCGGCGGAGCGCAAGCCGGACAGTTATCTCCTCCTCAGGGTTGCGCGGGATCGAGCTCGACTTCGACGAATTTGGAGATGTAGGACTCGGATCCGCTGCCCGCCATGCCGGAGAAGGCTAGAGATCGTTGGCCGGGAGGTTGGGTGGTGGAGGGGAGTCATGTGTAGTGGTTAGGATTTGGTCCGGAGAGCGAATGAGGATAAATATATGTGGGATCGGGTGGGCCAGCCTGGGGCGTGTCCGACATGACGGACGCGCCTGGTCACGCCCGGACCTCCTCATGTGCACCCCATATTTTAGCTAAATATGAAGGATGCCGGTCAGCCCAGATGTTTGAAGGGGGTTTGAGACGTTCGGTTAGGCCAACTCCACCGCGCGACCCCAAACGGACGTCCGTTTTGTTCGGATTCTGCCCGTTTGGGTAGGGATTTGGGGTCGTGTCCGGATGTGTCCTGAGATGCGGTGGCCGTGCGCCCAGCGCGCGGCCGCATCCTGTCCGCGTGCATTTTTCTTTGAAAGTCCTTAACTTTTTTTTATCATTCATTTTTGGTACATGACAATACATCATCACATTTTGACTAGTAAAGCAAGGCTAGAGAAAATAAGAACAATAAGAATACATTTTAGAAGATAGCCAACTTCCATAACTGCCCCCTTGAGTTGGGTTAGGGGCTTCTCGATGTACTCATTGTTGATCTATGAAGGAGGCTCGATCTGGCATCCTCCTTTCTTCTTCAAGCCAGAAGTAGATGTTGCTTCCTCAGACCTAGTCTCGTGTCTAGCCTCTAATCTAGCAACACGTGCACTTGTCTCATTTACAACCTCTATGCTAGCTAAAAGTGCACGAACATGTACGAAATTTCGCTCTATCAATATATCGATGTACTCTTCTTCCCAGTACCAAAACTTGCATCCATTTTACACAACAAAATTTGAAGTTAGCATAACTAGTCAAATCTAGAGCACAGACCGAAGCTAAAAAAAGTGCATACCCCGTCGTTTAAGCACTTGATGAACACCCATCCGGGATGTTCCGGCGTTGAGACATGCGGCACACGACCATCCTTGGGCAGTGGTCGCACTTAATGAATGGCAACGGTGCGCCGGCGAGCTTTTTGGCAAGCACCGAGCCCGGCCGACCGCCATTCGTGTATCTGCCGGCGGACCACCGACGGTGCAAATCCAAGTGGCTAGAGGAGGAGCCACTGCCTGCATGTGGCCTTGCGGCCCGGCCAGTCCATGGCGCGGCCCGGCCTCCCACAGCCGGCCGAGCTCAAGACCGACCGGATCCGCCCCAAATCCGGCGGGCAGGTGCGCACACCAGGTGGCCATGGTTGGTAGCTCGGCGGCGCCGAGGGAAAGGGGCTGGGTGAGCTCGCGTCCGAACTGCACGGCTGCAATGTCAGCGGCGGCGGCGGCAGCGAGGGGAAGAGTGGGGAAGAGTGGAAGGGGTGCGGCCGGAGAAAGGAAGGGGGCAGATAGAAAAAGGCTCGCCCTGTGCCACCGACGGGCGGGCCAGGGGAGGACACGTGCAGACGACCCGCGCGTCCGCGTGGTGTCCGTTTCACCCCAAAAGCGGCGCAAACTTGGGCCGCGGATGGGTCGAAAGCGGACACAAAACGGACAAAAGTCCGTTTGCTCCCGCGCGTTGGACCGCCTCGTTTGTTCGTTTTACCTCAAACGGACGGGGCCGGACAGGATAGGGTCGCGCGGTGGAGTTGGCCTTAGGTCGGTTGTTTCTGATCGGTCACTGATCGAGCCGTTCATTCAGACGTTTGAGACGGATTTAGGATGACCGGGTGTAGATGCTCTTAGGCTGGGAAGCTCCTGGTGCCCGCATTGCCCAGTTCGTAGCAGTACATCACGATGCACACAAAATGCACCTCCAATACAACGCTCCTTCCATTTTGTGAAAATCAGGTTCAACAGAGGACGTGCTCCTCGGGTCGGGTCTAGACACTGGTTTGGCTGCTTGGCAAGTGACAGGCAGTAGCACTAGCACTGTAGTAGCAGTACGCCGGTAGCTTTGCTTTTTCCTCTTGCCGTCGTCGTGTACCTGGGTGAGGGTGACAACACGGGCATGGCATGGGTGGCGACACGACACCTGGGACCTGGCAGCGGGCAGCGGCAGGAATCTCTCTCGAGTGCGACTGCGGACAGGAGCAGGACAGCCCGGCCGAGCAAAGCAGCGGCAGCTCCGCGTGACGCGACCAAATTGTGGCGCCGCGCAGTCGCAGAGCAAATGCACTACTGTAGTAGCAAGCAAGCATCCTGCACAGTCGTCCCTCCGGCCGGTCGCCCAAGTGGACAGGAGTACTACTAGTATAGTACTTCATTCCAGCTTCGCCGACCCGACGTGAATCCATCAGTTCAGGGCAAATGATCCACCGCTCTACACTACACACTGTATTTCGTTCCATTTTTAAATTCGTCCCGAAGATCCCTCCAACAGCTCGAACATTTGCAGGCTGGCGTAATCTGAAGAGCTCTACATTACGCCGTTCAGTAGTTCAGTTCCTCTGTTCCTGTATGTAGGCAAAAGGGTTATCGATTTCCATCCGTCGAGCATTCCTGGCGACGCATGCTTCTCGTCTCGTGGCTCAATCAGTAGAATGCATCTGCTCGAGTGACAACGACGTCCACGTTGCTACGTACCTAGGCAAAATTATTGTGCCTCCTACACGCCGCCAAAATACCATCCGCAGCCTACACTGGAGATGTCTACCACTAGACCGTATTCGAGCAAATATCATGGAACAGCAAAACCAAACCCTACGCCTAACATGTCACCTCACGGAATTTGAGTATATGCGAGGCGTTTTAGATCGGCACGCCCAAGAAAGGTGGCTAGTCAAGCAGTAGGCGCTCATTCCTCCGCCCCCACAATCTGCTAAAGCGGAGCGGGGAAAGCAATCAAAGAAGCCAAAGCGATGTGATGTCCCTGCCTGCTCCTGCTCGCTGCTGCTCCTCGCTGCTACGGTTGCTTTGATCCAATGCAATGCAACGTCCAAAAGCAAAAGCAGAGAGCCAGCAGCACAGCACAGCACAGTAGAGCGTGAGGGCGAGGCCAACCCTGAGGGAGACGTTGTGCCAAGCCCGCGCATTGAACTGCTCCAAAGCGCGCGCCTTTCTCGCGGCCCGATGCGTTCAAAGATCTCTGCGGCGAGCGAGAGCGAGAGGTAAAAAAAAAAAGAACGAATGAGTGAAAAGATGGGCGATGCACATCATCATACCGGCGCTTGGAGTGCGAGGGCGAAAAGGAATTTTGTTCAATTCAAACCCGGGCCTCTGCCTCTGCCTCTGCCCCGCTCCATCTGCCTCTGCCCCGCTCCATCATAAAAGGACCACACCACTACCCACGAAGCCAACGCTCCATCGCAAGCCATTTCCTTTGAGCGCAGAGACTCATCAGAGAGTAGTCTTCGAGAGCACGAGAGGCGCAGAGAGGAGAGGAGAAGCTGCCATGGCTTCCATGACTCAGCCCATGCCGTATTACCCCACCACCAACCCCATCATGCACGCGCAGCCGGCCACCACGTCCAGGGGCTCCTTCGCGCCGGTCTTCACCGTGCTGGGCGTCATCTCCTTCCTCGCTGTCGTCGCCTGCGTCGCGGGGCGGCTGTGCGGCCGCCGGCTCTCCAAGAAGAAGGCCTACGCCGACCAGCACTACTACGGCACTAACACGGTGGGCGGCGACCTGGAGAAGGGCTTCGAGGTCAAGTACCCGCCGATGAAGCCCATGCCGAGCTCGCGCGCCGTGGTCCACGACATGGACGACGGCTTCGAGATCAAGTTCGCGCCGGGGAAGCCCGCCGCGTGGAAGACCGACGCCAAGGCCGACAACAGAGGGCGCCCGCAGCAGCAGCAGCACCACCACCAGCATCCCCAGGCCGGCATGCCGAAGGAGTACGCCGGTTTCAGGTACCCCGCGGCTGCCAACGGCGCGGTCAGGCAAGGGCAAGTAAGGGGCGGAACGTTCGTCTCCGCAAAGCCCGGTTCATGATCATCACAGTAGCTTTTAGGTTCATCACAGCTTGATGCATCTCATCATATGATAAAGAGTGTCTGCTAGGCATTTACTACTAGGCATCCATGATCCATCGGCGATCATAGCGTGTTCGTTCTTCACTCTAGTTTTGGGGCGCGCTCTGCAAAGTTTGTACCAGTTCCCAGTCACTTCCAGATTGTATTTTGTACATTAATTCATCGAGCAGTGAAGAACATCCCATTCTCAAAGTAACCACGGCTGCACGAAAGCATCAGTCGTCGATGGGGTCCTGGGGAGCTTCGTTGGCCTTGCGCTTGATGGTGATGACTGGACACTCGGCGTGCTTGACGCAGAACTCGCTCACCGTGCCCACGAAAACCCTGCAACGAAAAACACCGACCGTTTAGTTCAAGCGGAAGTTCTGCTTTGCTTCACCCACAAGAATGGACCACAATATGCTAGTAGTTCAGAAAAAAGCCACACGGCATAGTTCAGTGATGTGCACTTTGTCAGAAGAAGAATCTAAGCTGCATACAAAATATATTGTGGTCACACAGGAAGGAACAAAACGAATGTACCTGAAAACATAAAAAGGAAGTTGCATCATAAGGATGCATTCACACATAATGATAGAATGCATTTGGATTTGAAAAATATTCTGGGAAGATAAAACCCTCACACGCCCTTATTCTGGAAAGACAAGATTAGGTTGTGGAAAATTCGCATTTGTCACAGCTATTAGGTATGGGTGCAAACGTAGCATATGGCATCAGTCCATGTGAAGACTTCACCATTTCTCGAAACTAAAGAACAAGTATAACAAAGTAAAAATGCCCTTGCATCAGTGCTATAAGGTGTTGCAGAGATGTAATGTACTAGATGTAATGTACTCCCTCCGTCTCGTAATGTAAAAACGTTTTTTGACACTACACTAGATTCAATAAACATCTTACATTATGAGACGGAGGGAGTATGACAGAATTACGTCCCATCATAAATATATCTCCTAAACTGGGAGAAAAACAGTGAGTTCGCAGGATTTATAATCAAACTACATTACCCTGAATAGTAGCCAAACAGCTCAATGACGTAGGGCAATAGCATACACGTACATGAGGTTGCCTGTGTATCACAGTACTAGCTCTACACAGATAGACCACGGAGTACATCATAGGCCGGGGTATGATTAATTTCTTTTGAGGAAGGGATACGATTAGTTCTGTACGAGTAGGACGTCAAATCATCGAGTCTTTTTATCAGTGGCACGTTCTCCTAGAGTAATACTTAAAAAGTGTTTATCAATAGGCTTTTTCACAATAGCTAGGCACGCTTCTACTGTTGCTTGATTTACAAGGCAGCATCTTGTCTAGCGAGCACGAACATCGAAATCCCTCTTAATGGGCAGGCATGCGCACAAAGTGTAAAGAACTTACACCCTGCATCTATGCACTTCGCAATTTCTTTCAGAACTTGACCGTATTTAGCACCAACACAAATCAGAGCAAATGGCAGGATCAGATCGTGCCAACTGGAAAGGCCACAACTTAAATCTAGACTTGTAGGACTTCACTACAAGGTGCATAGGCATATAACAATGCACCATGTTCTCTGATCATATAGTCCATGTAAGGTTACCTTTTTTTTCTACACTAAAATGAAAGGAATACGATACTTTTTTTTCTCTAAGAAAGAAAAGCATATCATGATGACAAATTGGGAAGGAGGGTTGGTATGCCAAATACAGAGGATAAAATGCATACAACTTATTCGAAAGAGAACTGTGTAAAGAATTCAACAGTATCAGATTTATTGTGGTATGCTCAGATTTGAGTTCAAGGTTAGCAAATCAAGCATAACATCCAAATTATAATGTTGTTATCCACAATAACAGTTTCACAGTCGGCTCCCAATATCAGACATTAAGTGTGCTTGATGTATTATAGAAATCATTTTTGGTTAAGTTACCAAGGTGATCGGCACAAATTTGAGGACAAAAAACTGTTGGCTATTTTCCGATGTTCTGTAAGACATAGCTGTGGGTTATCCAATAGATCGAATTCAAAGCGCCTCCATTCAACCCTCATCTTAGAGATCTCCATCATAACTATACAACCAGAAGTCCAAAACTGACAAGATCAAGATGCAAGAACTGATGTTCTATACTTTCATGTACAATGCTTATCGCAAATACTGCAAACATTTGGCTAAAGAAACACAGTTGTTCTGATACAATTATCTACTACCTCTACTCCTAAATATAAGATGCTGGGGCAGTTTAAATTAAACTGCCCCAACGTCTTATATTTACGAATGGAGGTAGTAACATGCATGAAAATTAGCAAGATGATATTTTCTGTGTTTGGCATGTTAGTAAGATAGGTATGCTTGCTTCAGAATACAGCAACATTAACCCTGCCACTATACTAACTTACTAAGGTAACAGACAGGAAAAAAAAACAGAGGAGGGACAATACTGTAATATCATAACAATATCATAAAATCAACTTTTCAAATGCCCCCATCAAAAACACAGTACATTCGATCCAGCCCAATTTTGCCAAAGAAAGGTGATTGTGAATATATATCTTAGTTTGGATGAGATGCACACCTAGCTGATGAACCATTTTATCAAAACATACATGTAGCCATGTTATTACACAATGAAGATTACTCATGCAACCTTCTATAAAAATGATATTCAAGCTGACACGGTAAGTGATTTTAACATAAATTACCTCTGAAATGGCCCGAGGCCTCTACTTCCCACAACTAGAAGATCAGGCTGGACTCTCTTCACCTCATGGCAGATAACCTCCTTTGGATCCCCCTGTTTGGTCCAAGCTTCACATTTTATCTGCAGCATAATTAGATAAGCTGTTAGGAACCAAAATGGCAACTGTTCCTGACTGGAGCCTATAGTACTGGAGAAAAAAACAAAATGTAACTACCCCCAATCGATGGCATTCGTTCACGAAGTACTCAAGTAGGTGAATCCCTCTTATCCTGTCTCTCTGCTTCATGCTCTGGAAGTCCGTCGGTGATGCATATATACTATCCATATCATCAAATCCTTTGGAATTGGCAACAAAGACAAATCAGAAATACACCAGGCAGATAAAAAAATTATGATCCAAATATCTGATGTTTAAGCAAATACTTGGTACTCCATAATGTACTGTTTCACAATAAACTGGGAGAAAATGATACTCCCTCCGACCCGAATTAATTGACACAGCCTCTATACAATGTAAACTGGACATTGTATAGAAGCTGCGTCATTTAATCCGGATCGGAAGGAGTACATGCAAATGCAAGCGACATGAGTCTACAAGAAGCGATTTACTGAGCAGAATTCAGGCTGAACATCCACGTTAAATGGGCACCTAGCCTGACAGTGCATCTCAAGGTAGGATTCCTATGCATACAATTTGTTAACCAGATATCAACTATACCATATTATAACATAAAGCACTAGGACCAACTGAGTTACTTTACTACCCAGCTATCTTACAAGCAAGGAGCTATTTCAAACAGCAAGAAGTGACAAAAAAGAACGGTTTAGAAGACAAAGAGGGAAAGCATTTTAAGTGGCATCAAGAGAAGTGCTCCCTAAGCTTTCTTGGACATTCTCTACTGAATTTCAAGTATCAGCTGAAGTGCCTTTTAGTCCAAAAATCGCGAGAACAGAACAAAGATTCAGGTCAAATCACTGGAAAGCACAAAAGCTATTTTGTCGCATACACTATTTCGAGCAGCATAGCAAACATGGAGAACAAAAGCATGCAAAGTTAGTAAACAACTCGATGGACAGCCAACTCATGTGGATATGTAATACCCTGCAATTGCTATTATAACGGCATAACGTGCCTTTACCTTCATCCGGCCATTCCATGGGAATCAAAAGGACTAGCTGTTGCAGACTCACTACTATATACCGCCAGGTTAATTCATGAAAACCTTTGCAAAGCAAAATTAAACAGCTTAATTTTTTGGAG
This sequence comes from Triticum aestivum, assembly GCF_018294505.1. Taxonomy (NCBI): domain Eukaryota; kingdom Viridiplantae; phylum Streptophyta; class Magnoliopsida; order Poales; family Poaceae; genus Triticum; species Triticum aestivum. Next base: position 502,805,931 of record NC_057809.1, read on the forward strand.
CTCTTTCTCTCCGCTAGTTCTACTATAAAATTGAAAGGCAACTCTTCTTTCTTGTAAATTATTTAAAATATTTTGAATTGACTTTGGAAAAATTATTCCCAGAATTTTGCTGGAGGTACGCCTCTAAGGGCATGAGAAGAAAAACGTTAGTGCCCACAGAGAAATAAAGTCATTGTATTCCTGAAGAACGGTTGAATGAATCAAATAGCACATTGTGCAGTTATAATAGCAAGGGAAGAGGATACTCTTCCACCCCAAATTGGCCTAAATAGGATACTAGACATAAATAGGTATTATGAGCCAAATATTGCTGCAAGAGCAGCATTTCTTCAAACACGAGAAACAAGGTGTTGCAGAAAATAATACTGGGCAGCAGAAACAGCTGAGGAATGGTAGATAATATCTCAACGTGTAAGGTGTAGGCTGAAAAGGCCCAAGCCAGTATGCCTTCGTAACTGAACCCAACTGGGGCGCATCAATCAGATGACATGCTCTTCTAAACTGTGCAGTATGCCTTCCATTAAAAAATACACTGTGTAGTACCACGACATGCGTTTGTTAAGATTAGAGGATATAAAACCTCTGCAATCTGCATTTACACAACTTACAGAGCACTAGTATCACACCAGTCATGCAGTACCCTCTATCCAGAAACAGCAAAAACTACATAACCAGCATTCCAGTTCAGTATATTATCAAGGCTAGACAACAGGCCATGAAAGCAGAGTCACTTGGTACATTCGCCACAGCTTCTGGTCATGGCATTTGTAGCGGTACAGTTAATTCAGATGCCGCAACAACTATCAACAAGGCAACAACCACCAGCTAGTATGATTAATCTACTAAAATTGTACATGCCATTGACTAACCCTGAAACAGTACAAGCTCCCCATAAAGTACCGTGACAACTATATGCAACCGAAAAAGGATGCTACGAGCGGATGCATCAGAAGTAGTATGTAATCTCCCTCTTCTGCCGACAGTTCGTGTGATTCACACCAAAACACTAGAGTCTAGTACACAGGTCGCAGCAGCAGACGCATCCCATGAACAGGAACAGTGGGATTGCAGTAAGGATAGCACGGATCAATGCTAAGAACTCATCGCGCATTCGATCTGAAACCACTAGGGCGTGCTACGAACAGATACACCGTGATCGAAGAAGAGCCACCGCCCACATCGCGACGGCGTCGCATACCAAGGCCACACCACCACCACCACCCTGCGCCGACCGAGAGGGAACCGGCGCATTTCGTCGAGCACCTCAAGTACGCAGCAAGCAAGCAAATCCACCCATGGGGCACTTCACGGGACGCACGAGGGGGGCGCGCGGTTGCACGTACCGTCCTCGTCGGGGACCTGGACGTGGAGGAAGAGGAGGTGGAAGCCGTCGGTGTTGGAGCGGACGAGCTTGGAGAGCATCCAGTCGAAGGCGGAGCGGCAGCTGATGGAGGGGTGCGGGTACCCCTTGAGCGACGACTCGTTCACCGCCATCATCACCCGCGTCGGCGCCGACGAATCCGCCATTTGCGCACGCCCTCGCTTGCTGTTTGCTTCCTTGGCAAGAAGAAGGGGAGGAGGAGTTTTGGGGAAATTTTGAGGACAAAAAGCAATCCACGCTTTCCTTCTTCATTTATACTGGGTCCGGTCATTTTCACTCTTTTTTGCTATGGCCACATGAGAATAGGTTCACCATCGAGGCCCAAAAGCCGCTCAATTTTGGAATATCCGTGTGAATTTCCGTTACTACCTTGAATGGAATTGTATTGGCCAATCAATTAAAGAGAAGTAAAAAATTTAGTAAAATTTACAAAACTCACTCGTGAGAAAATGTTTTCATCGTTTGGTTAGACTTTCAATTTTGTAGTACCATGAAGAACAGACTGGGCATGCGAGTGCGTGGCCAGCTCGCCTGTGTTCAAGTCTTAGCTCACGCGTAGTGCTCACGGTTGTTTCTTCTATTAAAAAATGTTCGTCAAGGGCTAGTCTTTATTGGCCATGTTCTTACTTTATTTTGTAAGGACATCTTCAACGCAAACCCTTATGATAGACATTGTATTTGTGAGTGGACAGTGATACTCGGGTTAGCCATCCAGCCAGGCCCGCATATATATATTTCAAAGCAAATTTGAACAAAAAGGACGAAATTTATGCAAACCGGATGAATTTCATTTAAATCATACATCATCGACACATTTCAACTAAACAAAAGCGGACGAGACTTTTTCAAACTAATCTAAATGACCGTCCGCCATGGCGAAGTGTGTCTCCTATGTCCTGTCTTCCCCATGTCAGGTAAGCTCACCAGACATGAGCCCCGGGAAAGAATAGGAGTGGCCTTTCTGGGACCCAAGTCGTGGCAGCGTCCCATGTACTACTCTTTCTTACTCGAGTCTGCCGTGTCTACGGTGTCGAACATGGACTTATTAGCCTCGTGGTTGTGGCGGCTGGGCATGAAGTGCGGTTCTAGCGTAGCCGACACGGAGATGATGTCATCCGCGGTCGCATACGCCTCCTCTTCGGCCACCTATGCGTCTATCTCCATGAACAGGGGTCCCTCTTCGCCCACGGGACATCCAACCGCCATCACTCGTGGCGGCTCTGCGCATGGACGGGTACAACGCCCGTTGCTCATCCAGAAAGCCTGGATCCTTCGCAACCATGGTTGCGACGACATCGCCGTTCTCCTACTTGTCGCCGATTTGCCCCTCTACAAGTTGGTGCTAGTCGATGAGCTGGAGGTTGTAGCTTTAGTCCTCCAGCATCTATCGAAACGCTCACACCAATGGTGCCTGCAGCTCTTTCTCCATTACGGCGTCGAAGTTCGCACGTGCATGCTCCAAGGTGATACCAACATGGACCGGCAAGGGTGGTGGCACTGCTCTCCGTCAAGCTCGCTGGCAAGCCAGCCTGGATCGTGCTGGGCCTGGCCACGTATATTGGGAGCGGAGGTGTGGTGCAGTGTGGATCGTGCCGGGCCTGGCCACGTATAAATAGTGGGTGCCAACCAAGCTAAGTGACGGAATGTGTGAATGCGGGTGTCAGGCTAAGCGGCGTGCTATGTGAATGCGGGCGTCGTAGTGGATTTATCGGCAGCTGCGCTTGTTTAATGTCGGCATACGGACAAACGGGCAACCGGTTTGAATGCGAAAAGAGTCGTCCGATCAAGTCTCTCCGACAACGAACATGTGTGGAGATTGACGGTATAGAAAACCTTAAGTACCCTCGGTAGGGTGGCAAACACAACTGTAAATACCAGATCGAGACAGCCGTAAGTGCCAGATCGGAGATCACGCGAGGGAGTTACCCAGGTTCCGACCCTCATATTGGGGTAATACTAATACCTATACCTGGCCATCCCTCGGGCCGGGCCAGGCTCGGGCCTGGGTTGGTCAGGCTTTGGGCTGGGCCAACCAAAGCCCGATGCAAAAACCCAGGCTCAAGCCCGGCCCGGCCCAGCTGTCGGGCCTAAAAATCGGGCCCGAGCCCAGCCATCACGCTAAAAGCCCGCCGGGCCTCGGCCCATGAGTCAGGCATCTTCATTAAACGGTGAAAACGATGGGCCCGGGCCTGGCCCGGCCGTGCTTCGGGCTCAAAACCTAGGCCCGAGCCCGGCCCATGGACAAGGTCGGGCCGGGCTGCCCATGGCCAGGACTATTAATACCCTACGTCATGCTTTTGATTTGTATTGATGGTGGAGCACCTCGTGCGAGGGGGTTACAATGGAGTTGATGTATGAGTATACCGAGAGTATGGTTCTATGGAAGTAGATGGGAACCACGCCTAGCCTCGGTGACGAGGGCAAGGGTTTACAAGGGATCTAACTGACCTCCCGCCGCCAACATCTTGGTTTGCACGACAAGATGGTCTCATGATCCTTATCCTGGTCTCTGGGCCCCTCCTTTGGTCGGGCTTCTGCTAGGGCTCTAGGCCCTGACGCGGGCCTACTACCCGGCTCCCCTCAGAGAGACCACCCTAGTGTATTGCATCGTCGGTGACCGAGACATGGCGCGGGCGCGCTCTCGGCCTGCGTGTCGCTTCAATGAGGGCTCCATTGAGAGGTCGTGTTCGTTATGGGCCGACATGAGTGTGGCGTCGGCGCTTTGGTGCAGCACTGACTGGAATGAATATGCGACAACATCTTCATGTGGGAGAGGGTGCAGGGAAAGTTTTCGATGGGACCGGGGTGATAGACGCATGCATGGCAGCGACCTCGATGCTCACAAAGCCCACTTGGGTTGCCTCCGTTTTGCAGGAAAACAGACATCTGTATCGATCCACGAGCCGATGGATACCACGTTGGATGGTAAAATGCGTCCCGTTCGGTCTGAACGGGTGCGGGTGGTTTAAGGGTTCGCATTGGAGATGCCATAATACCATGTATTATCTACTTCATATTTTTACATATTTTTGTGTTATCAGATTTTGGTATAAATGGGCCACCGTGATTCTAATTTCATACTAAATCTACTTTTGCTCGTCAACCTTTAATTTACGTGCCTTGCGAAAATGCAGCGAAAAGTTACGTACAAAAGACCAAACAAAGTGTTTGGACCAAGGGAGCTGGGTTACTTTTTCTTGAAAACTATTTCCATATATTAATAAATTAAAAACATTTATACAATTATCCATTACAACTTCAGCCACACAGGGAGAACACTATTAAGAAACAAACCATCAGACCTATTAACAAAACTGAACTTTACAATCTCGTGCGCTACCCTATTGCCCCTTCAGTTAATCTTGGATATCTTAAATCTTGTCATCATTCTGGAGATGCTCAATGCTTCCCTCTTAAGATCAGCTAGAAGAGACCTATCCAAATAATCGTTTCCAAGAAAACCACAAAAGAACAACCGGTTTCTAAAATGATAGGCTTGTGGAGAGAAATACCGATATAAAGCCCTGCTATGGCTGTTCTAATTTCGCTTCATCCACACTCTAAGTACCTTCGGTTTACTGTTAGTGCAATAATATTTTTTTTTGACCTGGTAGTACAACAACATTGACTGAATAGAACAATACAGTACTAGCATAGATGTGTTCTGACCATGAGGTGATCATTTACTCCATCCATAGCACATCCCCGGCTTCATTTTTTGTCAGAGTGTGTACAGATTAATATTATCTGCAAACTGATGCATAGAGTATCCGCCAACATGTGGGAAGAAAGAGGGACAATGCGTCTTACTCTTTGGTGCGTTATATGGTGTACGGGAAGCAATATTCATGTTATTTCACTTGATCATCGATTGATAATGATCTTTTTGTGATCTGGTTGGTAGTACGGCTGTGGTCCGCTAGCATCTCTACGGGGCCAACGTGGCAACAAGCAATGCCGTGGTTGACGCGGCCAGGTGGGGTTCCTCGCGTCACGTCAGACGTGAGCTCGTGATCCACGTAGAGGCTCTTTCATCATGGAGCAACGGCTCATCCTTACACGTGGCCACGTGGGTACTCCCTGCCCTCATGAACCGGTCCGGTTGGGAATGAGGGCCAGTTCTTTTCGGCGATTCTTTCAGAATCGCCCTCCTCCCCAGCTTCTTTCAGAATCGTCATTTCATATTTTTTTACAATCCTATCTAATTAAGATTTAATTAATTAAGATTGTAAAAAACATATGAAGTGGTAATTTTGGGAGAAGCTGGAGAAAGGGGCGATTCTGATAGAATCGCCCAAAAGAACTGGCTCTCACTCCTCGAGTCCTCAAGTCATGCTCCTGTTTTCGAACCGCGTCGGCAGACTCTGCAAGGCCTGAGATTTAAAGTGGAAAGGGCTACTTGTTTTACACTAGCATAAAAATTCGTACGTGCATGCACTTCGTAGCCAGGACATTAATTGCATGTATAGATATTACTAGTAAAATGGTCCGTGTGTTGCAACAGGAGATTTTTTTTCATAATCTTCAATAGCCACAAACACATTTTCCTGCATCACCGAGATACATTATCATTCTTAATTTTGTGAAATCATGAACATTTTATTAAACTTGTGCACATATTTGAAGTCGTGAACATTTTTTAAATTCTTGAACACTTTTACAAATTTTCGAACATTTTCTAAAATCAAGATTTTTTTGAACTCATGAACATTTATACTATTTGCAAACATTTTTAAAAACCTAGTGAATATTTTTTTTTAAATCTTGAATCGGCGAACATTTTTTTATTTAATAACCATTTGTTAAATGCATGATCATTTTTCGAATCGGCGAACATTTTATGACTGGACAAACTATTTTGTAAGTCACGAACAATTTTTTTAATTTTTAGGATATTTTTTCGTCCATGAACATTTTTTGAATTGGTGTAACTTTGTTTTAACATTTTTTAATACATGAACTATTTAAAAAAATCATGAACAATTTTTAATTTTCTGAACAATGTTTTCAAAATGTCAAACATTTTTTGAATAAGCAAATATTTTTATACAAAATTGCGAACATTTTTTGAATCCGCAAACATTTTATGATTTATGAAACATTTTATTTAAAATTCTCTTTTTATTGTTTTTGGAATTTTATTGAAGTCTCAAATTATTTAAAGTAGAAAAAAGAAATGAAAATGAAAAATAAATTAAAAAATAAAATTTAAAAATAGGCCGCCCGGATATGGGCCGGCCCAGACGGTGAAAGGATCGATGTAGTTGATTAGAGGGGGTGAATAGGCAACTACCAATTCTTAGTTTTTCTTAACAAATTAGGTTTAGCAGCAAATAAGTTGTCTAGATATGCAATCATGTGAACAACCTATATGATGCTAGCAACAACAACAGAAGCAATAGATACCCCATGTGTTCCACTTTGTAATGCTCCCAACACCACCACGAATCGAATTGGAGGCTCCCAACACCACCACGAAGCTTCACCACAATGGATTGTGGCTCCGAGGTGACCTCAATTGTGTAGGATGCTGAAACACCCAAGAGTAACAAGATCCGCAAGGGATTAGTGGGGGAAATTAAATTTCTCTTGGTGGAAGTGTAGATCGGGGCCCTCTCAACCAATCCCCAAAAAATCAACAAGTTTGATTGTCTAAGGAGGAAGATCGGGCGAAAATGGATTTTTGAGCAACAATGGAGTTTGGGGGAGCAAGAGGTGGGTCTTCTTGGGAAAAAGACCCCCTTTGTATAGCGACAAAGATTCCAACCGTTGCATAGCTCTCAGCCCGCACCAAGCGGTACTATCGCTCAAGATGGCGGTACTACCGCTTGGGCGGCAGTGCTCGTAGAGCAGTGCAATGGCATGGAGCCACGAGCTGGTAGTGCTGCCGGGGAGGTACTACTGCTCGCCCCAGCGGTACTACCGCTGGGGTTGTAACTCAGGAGCCCATGGGGTAGGGCAAGAACACGGATGGTGACAGCACCACAGTAGCGGTACTACCGCTCCAAGGAGCGGTACTACGGCTTACAAGTGTAGTGTCGCTCATCCACTACCGCCCTACCATTGCTGAGAGACAAGGGAAAGACAGAGAGCTGAGCCAGAGCGGAAGTGGCAGTGGAAGTAGGGGCATTACTACCACTTACAAGTGGTACTACCACTCTAACTGCCACTTCTACCGCCGCTCGTCCAACTGGGTTAAAAGGAACACAAAGGTAGTATGCCAATGGGACTACCGCTGAACCCGACACGAAATATCGAGACCAGAGAAGGAGCGGTACTATGCATGGTACTGGTGGCGGTACTACCGCCTACAAGCGGCACTACCGCAGCCACGAGCGATACTACCACTGGCAACTCTCCAACCACCCATGTGAATCACAGAAGGAGAAACTCCATCAGGGCGGAAAGGTAAAGAGGGTGCATGTCAAAATGTGTATGTGATGATTTCACCCAAACCTTTTCAAAGCAGACCCCCTCTTAATAGTACGGTTCTCCTATGACTCAAATCCACCGAAAAGAAATGAAGGAAAATAGCCGTCTTCACCTTTAAAGTTCCGAGGGGCTCGAATTGTCTTGTGCCATATGATAGATTATCTTAAATGATCAATACACACGATTAGTCCGCAAATGCATTGTCATTAATCACCAAAACCATTAAGGGATAAATATGCCCTAACAATCTCCCCCCTTTTGGTGGCTTGATGGCAATGTGGGATTTGCACAAGGATAAACAAGATAAAATGCTAACCCAACACCTACAAAATATAAACGGGCTCCCCCTAGATGGGTGCACTAATTGAATGTGCTTTTCAAATGCAAAGCACACACTAGGATCAACACTCCCCCTATATTTTATAGACAAGGCAATACTTGCAACAACATAATATGAGAGATAAGTATGGATGCAAGTCATAGCATGTGAGCATAAGGATAAGGGCACAAGATAAGAAATAACTCACAAGCTAACAAGGTACTTGACATGAAGAAAATGATACGGTAGCATACGTATCACACCATTTGAAATAGGTCTTCGGGTCCCACAAGCACAAACCAAACACAAGAGAAAGCAAAGAGTTCACGAGTGAAGAAGGCGAGGCAAGTAAGACACACTCATGACTCGGCAAAGAAAATCCCTAAACTCTCTCCCCCTCTGGCATCGAGACACCAAAAGGGCAAAGAGCATGAGACGTCTCCAACGTATCTATAATTTTTGATTGTTCCATGCTATTATATTATCTGTTTTGGATGTTTTATATGCATTAATATGCTATTTTATATTATTTTTGGGACTAACCTATTAACATAGAGCCCAATGCCAGTTTCTATTTTTCCTTGTTTTGAGTTTCACAGAAAAGGAATACCAAACGGAATGAAACCTTTGTGATGATTTTTCTTGGACCAGGAGACAACCAGGAGACTTGGAGATGAAGTCGGAGGAGCCACAAGGCGGCCACAAGGACGGAGGGCGTGCCCAGGGGAGTAGGGCGCCCCGCACCCTTGTGGGCCCCCCACGACCCTCCTGACCTAATTCTTTTGCCTATATATTCCTAAATATCCTCAAACCACCAGAAGCATCCATGAAAACACTTTTCCACCACCGCGACCTTCTGTACCCGTGAGATCCCATCTAGGGACCTTTCCCGGCACCCTGCTGTAGGGGGATTCAATCATGGTGCGCTTCTACATCAACTCTATTGCCCTTCCGATGAAGTGTGAGTAGTTTACCACAGACCTACGGGTCCATAGCTAGTAGCTAGATGGCTTCTTCTCTCTATTTGATTCTCAATACCATGTTCTCCTCGATGTTCGTGGAGATCTATTCAATGTAATACTCTTTTGCGATGTGTTTGCCGAGATCCAATGAATTGTGGATTTATGATCAGCTTATCTATGAATATTATTTGAATCTTCTCTAAATTCTTTTATGCATGATTTGATATCTTTGTAATTCTCTTCGAACTATCGGTTTGGTTTGTCCAACTAGATTGGTTTTTCTTGCAATGGGAGAAGTGCTTAGCTTTGGGTTCAATCTTGCGGTTTCCTTTCCTAGTGACAGTAGGGGCAGCAAGGCACATATTGTATTGTTGCCATCGAGGATAAAAAGATGGGGTTTTCATCATATTGCTTGAGTTAACTCCTCTACATCATAGCATCTTACTTAATGCGTTACTCTGTTCTTCATGAACTTAATACTCTAGATGCAGGAAGGAGTCGGTCGATGTGTGGAGTAATAGTAGTAGATGCAAAATCATTTCGGTCTACTTGACACGGACACGATGCCTATATTCGTGATCGTTACCTTAGATATCGTCATAACTTTGCGCTTTTATATCAATTGTTCGACAGTAATTTGTTCACCCATCATATTATTTGCTATCTTGAGAGAAGCCTCTAGTGAAACCTATGCCCCCAGGTCTATTTTCCATCATATTAGTTTCCGATCTACTATTTTTGTAATCTTTTACTTTCCGATCTATAAACCAAAAATATCAAAAATATTTACTTTATCGTTTATCTATCTCTATCAGATTTCACTTTTGCAAGTAACCATGAAGGGATTGACAACCCCTTTATCGCGTTGGGTGTAAGTTATTTGATTGTTTGTGCAGGTATTAGGTGATTTGGCATTGTCTCCTATTGGATTGATACCTTGGTTCTCAAATTGAGGGAAATACTTATCTCTACTTTGCTGCATCACCCTTTCCTCTTCAAGGGAAAAACCAACGCAAGCTCAAGAAGTAGCAGAGCACTACACTGATCCAAGATGGTAGCAACACTCCATGTCTTCACTATCCGTGCTCCTCCTCCTCGGACTCCTCTACAGTACGCGACTGGACCTCGTGCGAGTCAAACCACTTGCAGTGCATCGCGGTCCACTCCTCCTCATCTGTGATATTGTCCTCAGACCCACTGGAAACCTCCAGACCAATCTGCCTCATGATGGCCTTGTCACGACTAAGGGCCTTCTTCTCTACCACATGCACCTTTTACTGACCATGAGCCTCCATGTAGAACATTTTTTGCTTGAGCTTCATAGCCCAAGATGGCTCCTCACCGAACGGCTCATAATCGGGCTCATCATTGCCCTCATCCTCTCCTCATCTACAGGGGCCTCCATCTCAGGAGCAGTAGAGTACCCCAGTTGTCCTTCTGCCTCAGTAGAACCACATCGTGAGTAGTCAGGTCACTAGCCACAAACATGTCATCTAGAAAAGCTACACTCCCAAGTCTTCTCAATAAGTGGCATCAAGTAGGGACAGTAGAGGTGCACTTGCGCCCCATCAGGACTGAGTGAAGCTCCGACCACATGACATGGAACACATCCAAAACTTGCCCCTTGTTCTTCTCCTTCTCGCAGATGAGCAACATATCCACAAGGTATGAGTGTACATGATCCAAGTTCCCAATGCGAGGGAAGAGCGTGTGCCTGATGACGCGGTGCATGATATCCAAGAACGGGCACAACTCATAGGACTTCTTGTTGGTGGTGGGAGAAATCTTCTCACTACTAAATGGCCAGAGCACAGACTTGTGTGTGGCAGCCACCTCCTTGTGAGGGCGTAACCCAATTGGGGTATCAAGCCCCTTATCAGCATAGACCAAGAGGGCCATGAAATCCTTCCACTTGGCAGAAAACAGTCTTCCATTTGTCATCCATGTCAATGTCCTCTCCATATCAGTACCAAGATGAACCTTGGCATAGAACTGAGCCACAATCTTTGCATCAAAGTCCTTGTTGAATGTCATTAGACTGATGATATCCAGCTGACCGCACAGTTCAAGAGCTTCACCAAGGTACTTGGGATCCTTCTGCATATGATCCAAATCAATGGACCTAACTCTTACAAAAAGATTCTTCTTCCCTTTGAGCACGTCATGATAGATAGAGTGTTGCTGCTTGGTTCAGAAGGGATGACTGACAAGAGCTGGATCTTGCTCGTTGCAATACGGGTTGCGGCAGCAAAAAATACAAAAATCCCTAGCAAACAGTTCACTCGCGGGTTTGGTCTTCTCCTTCTGCTTGTTGGCAACCTACTTGGACCTCTGCATAGGCTGAGCACTGGGGGTGGCACTGACATCCTCTGATGTATGGTAATGCTTCGAGCCACCTGGACGATCCGGATTCTTGCGACGGCCTGGTGCCCAACGCTGCTACTACCTGGAGCCCACAACACAGAGCGAGGGAAAAGTAGGTGTAAACAATTTCATTAGCTAGAAGAGTTAAACAAAAATATTGAAGGTTGAGATGAGGAAATTGGAAGTTGACAGCTCCGAGCGGTAGTACCGCGAGCTCGCAGCAGTAGTATCGCTAGAGGCAAAGGTCAGCAGGCTGACCACTACCGCGGCGAGATCCAACACCTCCGGAGATGCCGAATTGAAATTTCCTCCAACTAAACTTCAATCCACTTATTCTAGTAGTCTTCTATGCCCTACTCATGCCCCTATTTTGGCCAAAAATTGAAGAATGCAACAAGTATTGCCCTAGAACCTAGATTCAAAAACTAGAACTATAGGAGAGGAAAACATGGTCAATACTGGGATCCATGGCAAGAGGAAAGGGCGAGGAACGATCTCACCAATCGGAATCACGAAAGACGGCACAGAATCGACGGCCCGGCGATGGCCACCGGAGCATGTTTGTCACCTGGGAGATAGAGGAGAATGTGAGGGAGAGAGAGATGAATGGGTCCCCTTCCCGACTCAGACCCCCCAGATCCTCAGCGTGGTAGTACCACTCAGAGGAGTAGTAGTATCGCCTCGATACTACTACGCGGCAGGAGGCCGGCTAGTACTGCTCTAGCGGTAGTACCATGGTGCTCGGCGATAGTACCGATTGCAAGCGGTAGTACCGCCCAGACATCAACAGTAGTACCGCGTAGGCGTAAACTTGCAAGATCAAGATGGCATGGTGGCTTATGCAAATATCTAGAGGTTGTAGATGATATGGCTTGGGTTGAAGACATGAAAGACTAGCAGATGGGAAGAGAAACTCCAAGTTCAAGATCTCAAACAAAAGAAGAGCAAACTTGGGGTGTCTCAAATAACAACAAAGCCCTAACACGAGCAAATACCTCACTAGGGGGGGGGGTGGCCGAAGCCACCTATGTTTGAGTCAATTGGTATGGCACCCCAAATATTCTAACCTTGGGACCATGACCAAAACTCATCTTTGACGCACAAGTACCATCAACAATGGCTAATGTGAAAGACTTGATCGATTTATGCATAATTGGGGAGGGAGAGTTCACTTAGATAACAACACTCCCCCGATGTCCATGCCTACATCTAGAACAAGATATTATGATGAATATAGTGGGGTGTGCCTAGATTCAAGCCACATTGCTCGAATCAATAATATTTAGCTCATGCCTTAACTTGCGAAATTTTGCTTCATCCAATGGCTTTGTGAAAATATCCACCAGTTGCTCTTGAGTGTTGACGTAGATAATCTTGATCTCTCCGTGCTTGATGTGATCTCAAATGAAATGATGATGGATCCCAATATGCTTCGTCTTGCTATGCTGTACCGGATTGTAAGAGATGTTGATGCACTTTCATTATCACATAGAAGAGGCACTTTGTCACAAATGACACTGTAATCCTTTAAAGTTTGTCTCATCAATAGCAATTGTGCACAACAACTTGTGGCGGTTACATGCCCGGCCTGAGTGGTGCAGAGAGACACACAATTTTGCTTCTTCGAAGACCAACTCACCAAAGAGCGACTAAGGAGTTAGCACCCTCCGAAAGTTAACTTCCTATCCACGATGTCTTCCGCCCAGTCCAAGTCCGAATATCCCATGAGATCAAAGCTTGCTCCTTTGGGAGTATCATAAGCCAAAGTTTAGGGTATGAGCCAAATATCAAAATATCCCATTGACCGCCACATAGTGACTTTCCTTAGGTGCGGCTTGGAACCTTGCACACATTCCCACGCTCAACATAATATCCGACCTAGATGCACAAAGGTAAAGCAAGGATCCAAACATGGAGCAATATACCTTTTGATCCATCGCTTTACCGTTGGGATAAATGCCGAGCTTACATTTGGTTGGCATTGGAGTCTTGGCCGGCTTGAATCATCTAGCTTGAATCTCTTGAGCATTTCTTGGGTATACTTGGCTTGGTTGATGAATGTTCCTTCTCTTCTTTGCTTGACTTCAAACCCAAGAAATAACTTCAACTCTCCCATCATAGACATCTCAAACTTCTCGGTCATTAGTGTGGCAGACTCATCATTAAAAGATTTGTTAGGAGAACCAAATATAATATCATCAACATATAGTTGGCATATGAACAAGTCCCCTTGAACCCTATTCATGAAAGGAGTGGGATCGATTTTCCCAATTTCAAACCCACGATCTTGCAACAACTCGGTAAGGTGCTCATACCACGCCTGTGGGGCTTGTTTAAGGCCATAGAGTGCCTTATTGAGTTTACATACATGATTGGGGAACTTGAGGTCCTCGAATCCTGGGGGTTGTTTGACATATACCAACTCATTCAAAGGACCATTAAGAAATGCACTCTTCACATCCATTTGTTGCAACTTAAAATCATGATGAGATGCATATGCAAGAAACATGCGAATAGATTCAAGACGAGCAATGGGAGCAAAGGTTTTACCATAGTTAATACCCTCGACTTGGGAGTAGCCTTTTGGTACCAATCTTGCCTTGTTTCAAACCACCACACCGTTCACATCTTGCTTGCTCTTGAAGATTCATTTGGTTCCATTGACATTGTGGTTCTCCTTTGGCCTTGGCACTAATTCCCACACTTTGTTGCGCTCAAATTTTTTGAGTTTATCATGCATGGCTTCAAGCCAATCCGTGTCATTGAGTGCCTCATGTACCTTTTGGGATTCAACACAAGAAACAAATGCGTGATGCTCACAAAATTTTGTTAATTGTCTAGGAGTAGTTGCCCCTTTTCTCAAGCTTCCAAGCACATTCTCCATGACATGTTCTTGATGCTTTAGCTTGGAAGCCACCTTGGCAGCACGACGCTCCAATACCTCCTCAATAGGCATTTGAGGAGGATCATCTTGATCATCTTCAGCACCGTCTTGAGCTTGCTCAAAGTCTTGGACTTGATCTTGGGCATCATTTAGTGCACCACCATCATCATGAAGGTGATCTTTCCCTTTATCATGTTCACTTGGTTGAGGGCCTTCACTTTGTTCTTAGGAAGTGTGTGGGTCTAGCATCAGTGATGCTTCCACTTATGTAGAACATTGTTGTCGGTGTCAAAACCGGCGGATCTCGGGTAGGGGGTCCCGAACTGTGCGTCTAAGGCGGATGGTAACAGGAGGCAGGGGACACGATGTTTTACCCAGGTTCGGGCCCTCTTGATGGAGGTAAAACCCTACGTCCTGCTTGATTATTCTTGATAATACGAGTAGTACAAGAGTTGATCTACCACGAGATCGGAGAGGCTAAACCCTAGAAGCTAGCCTATGGTATGATTGTATGTTGTCCTACGGACTAAAACCCTCTGGTTTATATAGACACCGGAGGGGGCTAGGGTTACACAAGGTCGGTTACAAAGGAGGAGATATACATATCTATATTGCCTAGCTTGCCTTCCACGCCAAGTAGAGTCCCATCCGGACACGGGACGAAGTCTTCAATCTTGTATCTTCATAGTCCAACAGTCCGGCCAAAGGATATAGTCCGGCTGTCCAGAGACCCCCTAATCCAGGACTCCCTCAGTAGCCCCTGAACCAGGCTTCAATGACGATGAGTCCGGCGCGCAGTGTTGTCTTCGGCATTGCAAGGCGGGTTCCTCCTTCGAATACACCACGGAAGAATTTGAATACAAGGATAGTGTCCGACCCTGCAAAATAAGTTCCACATACCACCGTAGAGAGCATAATATTTCCATAAATCCAATCTGCTGACACGTTTTGGCAGTATGACATCATGCCATGGCCCGGTAATTATTTGAACCGTTTTTCTTTAACCAGCCCCGCACAAAACGCGAGGCGGTTTCTTGACACGTCTTGTCAAAGCAAAGATCGTGTTCCCCTTATTACGGGATTCTCATCAATACGGACGTGGGTAACCCAACCGCGCCATCAATTATGGCGCTTGGGGGATAAGCGAGTTTTACCAGGCTAGTGGGGGCGCATAGTTTAGTCCGCCCTTATAAAGGGATAAGATCTCACCTTTTTCTACCCACGCCTTTTTCCTCCTTGCTCATCCATTCTCACGCACTCGAGCTCCAGCGCCCAAGTCCGCATCCTCCTCCTCAACTCTCTCCAAAACATGTCCGGAGCGGGAGGCAAGTGGATGGCCTCCTCCGTCATGGAGGGGCACATCAAAAAGTTATGCGAAGCCGGATACTTAGCCGCGGATATCGCGCACCGACTGCCAGCCGCGGGGCAGGTCATCCCTACCCCAGAACCTCATGAGAGGGTGGTCTTCCTCCCCCACTTTGTCCGCGGACTGGGGTTTCCCCTCCATCCGTTTGTCCGCGGCCTCATGTTCTATTATGGGCTGGACTTTCATGATCTGGCCCCGAACTTCATCCTCAACATCTCGGCGTTCATCGTCGTGTGCGAGGCTTTCCTCCGCATCCGGCCCCACTTCGTCCTGTGGCTGAAGACCTTCAATATCAAGATGAAGGTGGTGGGCGGCCAACAAGCGGAATGCGGTGAAGCCATGGTGGGCAAGATGCCCAACGTTACATGGCTCGAGGGCTCCTTCGTGGAGACCATAAAGGGGTGGCAATTAGGGTGGTTCTACATCACCGAGCCGCGCGACACCAACTGGGTGGCGGCCCCCGAGTTTCGATCCGGAATCCCCACGCGACTCACTTCCTGGAAGGAGAAGGGCCTGTCCTGGGGTTCATCGGTGGAGCTAGACGGACTCCAGAAGTGTATCCGGAACATGACAAGCAAGAAACTTAAGCTTGTCAACATAGTCCAGGTCATACTCTTCTGCCGGATCCTCCCGTGTCAACAACGGACTTCAACTTATGGGAGTTCGACCCGGCCCAGCAACAGACTCTACACGAGCTCTTCGACACGATGCATAAGGATGTCTAGAGGGTGCTATTCAAGGGCGCTGAGGTCCCTCCCTCTCTTACCGAGGACCGCGGGGTAAGCGCAAAGCGCCCTGCGAATCCGGTAAGTTCTGTATCTGGTAGGATATTTATTTCCCATAGCTTAACCATGTGCGGGGTCTGAGCTCCCATGCCCTTGACAGGACTGGGTGGAGGCATCGGAGCAGATTAACTATCCGCCCCCCTGCCTGAAGACTCCGCGGACGCTCTCCTGACGGAGATGCTGACTCCGGCTCCTTATAAGGTGCCGGAGAAGACCAAGAAGAAGGCCAAGGGAACCCGAAAGAGTTCCCGGCGCCAGGTGGTATCGGACTCATCGTACGATAACTCCGTGACGCACTCCTCCCATGAAGAAGAGGAGGAAGATGAGGATGATCCCCCTCCGGCCGGGGGAGATAAGAAAAGGAAGGCCGCCCCAACCGGGGAGGCCGAAGGGTCTAAGAAGGGAAGGACTCTTCTTCCGGACTGCTCCACCACCGTCGCTAAAGGCGAAGACGAGTGGCTGCTCAGGGCCAAGCCCCTGGCGAAGTCGTAAGTATTCGGATACCAGAGTAACTCATAGCATACCGTTGTTGCACTGCTTCTCCTAACGCCGAATATGATTATGCAGACTGCCCCAATCCCGTATCGACGTGTCTTCGTCGGACGGTTCCTTGGACTCGTCGGATATGGATAGCGATCCACTTCCAACCGCCTCCTCCCCTTGCCCTACGGACAATGCCGAGGTATTGTCTCAAGGGGCGCCAAGTCGGGGGGAGACAGTCCCGGAGGCGCCTCAAGGCGACCTTCTGGACTCCAGGAGCAAAGGGAGCAAGGCTCCTGGGGGCTCCAAGTTCGGCTCTCAGCCGAACACCGCGCCGGAACCTCCAGTGGTTCCGGACTCGGGCAGGCGGCTCCTTTCCAAAAGGGGCAAGACGCCCATGCCGGTGACCTCTGTCCATCCAGAGGCACCGGACAACCTGCTGGGAGCGCTTCACGGCGCTTCCATCGACGAAGAGAACCGCACTATTATGAGTGCGGTGATCAAGAAGGTTCAGTCCGCCAAGAGCGGACTGACTGAAGCCTGTGCCAGCCTTCTAAGAGGCTTTGAGGTAAGTATTTAGAATATAGGAAAAATATTACCGCATAGACAGTAGCCCTTGATGCTCTGTTTGGTGTTCACAAAGAAAAGCCGAATAGAGGATCAAATAATATCTACAGGAGTCTAATATAAGTATGTCTATATGCGTGTGCAGGCTTCGCTGCTGACCTCTGCCGCACTGACTGCGAAGGTCGCCACACTGAAGCAGGACCTCGAGGGGTCCGAGAAAGAGCTCGGCCTTGCCAAGAGGCAGCTCGAGGAGAACAAAGGTAAGTAATACCTTGTCTATAGGTATATATATACAAAAAAGATGCGATTGCAAAATGACAAGATCATCATGAATTTGCTAGGGGCCACGCCCGAAGTGGCGACCCTGAAGCAAGCGCTGTCTGAGGCCGAAAACAAAGCGGCCCAGGAGCGCACCGAGCGGGACAAGCAAGAGGCACGGGTGGGCGAGGTGCAACAAGAGCTCCAATATCTCGTGAGGAAGCACGAGGCGTTGGAGCTTGACTCGAAGATGAGAAAGTCTGAGCTTGCCGCGACCCTTGAGAGCACAAAGAATGCCAAGGCTGAAGCCCAAAAGGCCCTCCAAGATATTGAGGTGATGAGAAAGATAGCGGCGGGTAAGGCATTCAATATGCAAAGCAAGCATGTGAAAGTAAATTACTTGTTACTGTAAGTGCATCTAGTGCCACCCCTAGTTGATTTTGGAGTATTGACGACAAACCTAGTTGAGGGACTAATGTGTTTGTGAGAATTGCAGGATAACACAGGTAGAAGTCCCTCATTGATTCGGTTTTACTACCAGAGATGACCCCTAAAAATGTATGAAGACATTAAAGTCAAAGGTGGTATATGAAGATATTCACATTGAAGACTATGAAAAAAGAAGACACGTTATGAAGCCTATGGAGCTCGAAGACGTAGATCTTTCGTAGTTCTTTTTCTTTTGTGTTGAGTCATAGGAACCACCATACTGTTAAGTGGGGTCCAGGAGAACCAGTCAGAATGACTGAAGTGATGCCTAAACCAAAAACCTATGTCTTCGAGTGAAGACAATGAGAGCGAATCTTGTCCAGAGCCGGACAAGTCAGCTTTGCTTGTAGCCCAAGTAAAGTTGCCATGAGAGTTTGAAATCTGACCGTTGAGACACGTGTCAGTTCCTTAGTGACCCAGGGTCATTTCGGACAAATCAGGTCGGGTTGCCAAGTGGCTATAAATAGCCCACCCCCTACAACCATAAACGGTTGGCTGCTCAGATTGAGAGTACGGCTTTTGTCGTGTGAGAGAAACCCACCTCGAAGCCTTTGAGAGAGAGAATTCCTTGCGAGGATAAAGCCCTAACCACCTAGAGCCAGAGAACATTGGGCATCACTTAAGTCTTCTTGTCTGTGTGATCTGAAGACTTATTACACTTGAGGACTGTGCATCCCCAGATGGTTAGGCGTCGCATTCAGAGCATCCAAGAGACATTGTGGATTGCCAGTGAACGAAGTCTGTGAAGGTTTGGAAGTCTACCTTGAAGACTTACCAGAGTGATTGGGCGAGGACTATGTGACCTTAGCTCAAGGAGAATACGGTGAGGACTTGGTGTCCTGAGCTGCGTGTTCAGGACTGGGTGTCCGGGACTGTGTGTCCTAAGGTTTAAATACCTAGCCGCTCCAACCAGACGTACAGTTGTCACAGCAACTGGAACTGGTCCAACACATCATTGTCTTCAACGAGTCACTGGTTTCATCTTCACTTCCTTTTACTTACTGATCACTCATTGTGAAGTCATTGCGTGTCTGTTCTATCTTTTGTCTTCACAACGTGAGTGTATGATCTGTTTGGCTTCATAGTATCTTCCTACCTGATCCTTATTACACTACAGCTATTTATCACTGTGCTTTCACTCTGTTGATACTTGACCATGGCTTTCCTAGTGTAGTCTAACTTCCGCTGCATAGTAATAGGCATATCTTCACTGTTTGTCTTCATACTCCCACGTTTTGAAGACTTTAATAAAAATCGCCTATTCACCCCCCCTCTAGTCGATATAACGCACTTTCAATTGGTATTAGAGCAAGGTGCTCCCTTGTTCTGTGTGATTCGGTTTAACCACCTAGAGTTTTAGCTATGTCAACTGCAGAGATAATCAAAGTCTCCGCTGCGTGCCCCGTCTTCGATGGAACTGAATATCCCTACTGGAAGAATAAGATGCATATGCATCTTGAAGCCATTGACGTCGACTTATGGTATGTCGTCGAGAACGGCGTTCCCAAGGCTGGAGAAGGTGTCACTGCTGCTGATGTCAAGAAATTTGTTCAACTGGACTCTACTGCCAAGAACATCATCTGTGGTCATCTGACCAAAGGACAGTATGGCCGTGTGAGTGCTTTGAAGATATCCTAGCTGGTCTGGGACTAGCTCTCCAAGGTCAATGAAGGCATCTCAACCCAGAGAGATCAAAGAATCAGTGTCCTTCGCAATCTCTTCAACCGCTTTAAGCGAAATGACAATGAGAATGTCTAGCACACATTTGATAGACTCACTGACATCACAAATGAGCTTCAAGCCCTCGGCGCTACTGAGATCACCAAACATGAAATCGTCAAGATGCTGCTGAGATCACTTGATAGTTCGTTTGACATCCTAGCCCTGATGATTCAAGAACGTCCTGATTTCAAGACACTCGATCCATCTGACATACTTGAGAGGCTCAACACACATGAGTTTCAGCTTTCTGAGAAAAGAGATATCTACGGTCCAAACTATGGGCGAACTCGTGCCTTGAAGGCAAAAGCTGTTTCCTCATCTGAAGAAGAATCTGACAGTAGTTCTGATGATCCTGAAGACATTGGAAGGGAACTTGCAATGCTAGTAAAGAAGTTCCAAAAATTCACCAAGAAGAAAGGCTTCAGAAAGTCTTCACGATCAAGCTCAAGGAATGATGAAGCTTCTGCTCATGATTACAAGAAGAAAACATGCCACAAGTGCAAGAAAACTGGACACTTCATCTCTGAGTGTCCACAGTGGGACAATGAGAACAAAAAGAAGAAGAAGATCAAGGAATATGACTCAGACGACAAGAAGAAGAAGAAATACACAAAGTCTTCTTCCAAGTCTTCCTCAAAGTCTTCATCACACAAGAAGGGCTCATCTGGCAAGGCACGTGCGTTTGTTGGCAAGGAAATGGATTCAGAGGAGGAGTCCGCTTCTGAGGAGGCAGAGGTGGAGTCTGAGGAGGAGTCTGATTCTGGCATTGCAAGTCTGGCTACAGCATACGTCGCCAAGTCCATCTTCAACACTGAAGACAATGATTTCAATACCGACACCGATGCAAATGACAAGGACTACTCCACTCCTACCTACTGCTTCATGGCATGCGGTGCCAAGGTAAACAAATGCACTACTCACTATCAAACATCTAGTGACGATGACTCTGATTGTGATTCAAAACCCAGTTACAAAACACTTGCTAAAATTGCAACTGAACAACAGAAAGCCATGGAACATATTCAAAAACTGTTAGACAGAAGCGATGATCTGTTGGGTGCTGAAATGTCTCGATCTGAATCCTTAATTGAAGACATAAAAAATCTTCACGTTAAGTATCAGGAACTTGAAGATCGTCATGATACTCTCTCAACAACTCATGAAAAGCTTTCCTATGATTACCTTCAAAGGAAGCAAGAACTTGAGAAATTGAGAGCGGCTCATGAAGATCTTCAAAAGGAAAACGAGTCACTTCGCGCCGAATAGATCAGTTCCGCTCAGGAAGGATTTGAACCACCATGTATTAAATGCATTGAGCGTGATAATGCTACTTCTGTTGCTGAATGTTCCACTGCTACTGCTGTTGCAATATCTTCAACTGTTGATGTGGTAACTAACCCCTCTGCTAAGGATACCACTGCTATTGCTGATGGGAATGCTAGGTTGAAGACATTGCTTGAAACAGGGATGTACAAAAGTCTTAAAGGACATCAGACATCATGTGATGTCCTCAAGAAGCAGATTCTGAACCGAAACCCTAGGAAAGAGGGTGTTGGGTTCGTAAGGAAAATAAATGCAGATGGCTCTTACTGGAAACCTGAGCAGTACCCCAAAACCAAGTGGGTTGCTGCAAAGGAACCTTCAGCAGATCCATCCAATTTATCTGGCTTCACTTGTGCCAACCCCATTATCATTGATGAATCCTTTGATGCAAACTATATACTGTTTAAGAATCAGAATGGTGAAGTGCTTGCCAGGTACATTGGTACTAACTGCAGGAATGGACCGCCTATGAAGAAGATCTGGGTTCCGAAAAAGTGTCTGGAAAATCTTCCTGTGAATGTCTTCATGACACCTCACTTGAAGAAGACAAACCTCAGACCAAAGGCTTCATACGGTCCAAAGGCTTCATACAAACAGAGGACTCACCTGAGTCACACTAACGCAAATGTTTTGCAGGGAAACCATACTCAGGCATATGAATATGAGAGCGGTTCATCAAACCGTCATGTTCATATGACCAAAAATTATTCTGCTTATTCTTATGAGTACTATTGTCCACCTGCAAGACTGTTTGCTAAGGCTTCAAAGCCAAAATTCTCAGATGCTGCACTTAGACTTATTGCTTCTAAGCCACCCTTGAAGATGTGGGTGGTTAAGAAGGCTTAACTCTCTTTTGCAGGGAAAGGTCTCCAGCAGAAAACCAAAAACTTCTGACGCTATTGCTGGGGACCTTAAAAAACTTGTAGGGCGCAAGATAAAATGCCCGAATGGCATCATTATGTACTTCGTTCCTGAATCGCATGCTACTCTCCCTATTAGTCCTAATCTGGATCTAAGTTTTCATAACCCACTGGTTCGTCAAATGTTTTTGCTTCACAATTCTCTTCATGAAGCCTATCCCCCTAACTGCACTGTAGGGTACGACACCAGCGTCTTCAAAGTCTTCAGAATGGATTATTGACAGTGGGTGTACAAATCACATGACTGGCAAAAGAAGTCTTCTTATGGACTCAACCTTACGTCCATCCGACAAGAGTCACATCACATTTCCTGACACTGGTAAAAGTAAGGTATTGGGTCTAGGTAGAGTTGCAATCTCAAAGGATCAACACATGGATAAAGTCATGCTTGTTGAATCCCTTGGTTTTAACTTAATGTCTGTCTCAATGCTTTGCGATTTGAACATGGTCGTAATATTTGGAAAATATCGTTGCCTGGTACTAATGGAATCTGACAAGTCTCTAGTGTTTGAAGGGTATCGGAAAGATGATTTGTATGTGGTAGATTTCTCAGCAGGGCCACAACTTGCAGTATGTCTTCTTGCAAAAGCTTCAGAATGCTGGCTTTGGCATCGGAGGCTTGGGCATGCTGGCATGAGGAACCTCCACACCCTTGCAAAGAAGAAACATGTCATAGGCATCGAGGGCGTCAAGTTCAAGAAAGATCACTTATGCGGTGCCTGTGAAGCAGGGACGAGGGCAAAACATCCCTCGAAGACAATCATGACCACTACTCGACCCTTCGAACTGCTTCACATGGATCTTTTTGGTCCCACTCACTACTCAACTTTTACCACTACTGCTTGCCTCTATGGCTTTGTCATTGTTGATTATTACTCTAGATATACTTGGGTGCACATAATCCTTTACAAGACTGAAGTGCAGGATGTCTTCAGACGCTTCGCCAATCGAGCTATGAACAATTACGGCACCAAGATAAAGCACATCAGAAGTGACAATGGCACTGAATTCAAGAACACTGGCCTTGATACATATCTTGATACCTTGGGCATCACACATGAATTCTCAGCCCCGTACACGCCACAGCAGAATGGCGTCGTCGAACGCAAGAACAGAACACTCATTGAGATGGCCAGAACGATGCTAGATGAATACAAGACTCCAAGAAAATTCTGGACTGAAGCCATTGACACTGCATGCCATCCAATCAATCGTGTTTATCTTCACAAGCTTCTGAACAAGACATCTTATGAACTCCTAACTGGCAAGAAGCCAAATGTCAGTTATTTCAGAGTATTTGGCGCAAGGTGCTGGATCAAGGACCCACACCACACCTCAAAGTTTGCACCAAAAGCACATGAGGGTTTTATGCTTGGATATGGAAAGGATTCGCACTCCTACAGAGTCTTCAATCTCTTTCATTACAAAGTGGTTGAAACAGTGGATGTGTGGTTCAATGAGACAAATGGTTCACAAAGAGAGCAACTGCCAAATGTGCTAGATGAAATTCCAGCTAGTGAATCAATCAAGCTAATGGGAACTGGAGAGATTATACCTTCTGAAGCTCATCCTGAAGAAGAACTTATCATCTCAGCACCTGATCAACATGAAGACAATGCTCAGCCTGAAGACATTCCTCCCAACAACAACACAGATCAGCAAGAGCAAAGTCTTCGCCCTGTACATCCTCGTGTTGCCAATGAAGTGCAGATTGACAGAATAATTGACAGCATCAATGCACCTGGTCCACTCACTCGTTCAAGGGCAACTCAGCTAGCAAATTTCTGTGGGCACTTCGCATTCGTTTCAATATCAGAACCCAAGAAAGTTGAAGAAGCCTTCATGGAACCTGAATGGATTCAAGCTATGCAAGAAGAGCTTCAACAGTTTGAGCTGAATAATGTATGGGAACTGGTTAAGCGTCCTGATCCACGGAAGCACAACATAATAGGCACCAAATGGATGTACCGCAACAAGCAAGATGAGCATGGTCAAGTTGTCAGAAACAAAGCTCGTCTCGTTGCTCAAGGATATACTCAAGTGGAAGGCATTGACTTTGATGAAACATTTGCTCATGTGGCTAGGCTTGAAGCCATATGCATACTGCTGGCCTATGCAAATCATCATAACATACTTCTTTATCAAATGGATGTGAAGAGTGCCTTTCTCAATGGCAAGATTGAAGAAGAAGTGTATGTTGCACAACCGCCTGGCTTTGAAAATCCAAAACATCCTGACATGGTATACAAGCTCAACAAGGCGTTGTATGGCCTCAAACAAGCCCCTAGGGCCTGGTATGACACACTCAAATACTTCCTGAAGAGCAAAGGCTTCATACCTGGTTACCTAGATCCCACTCTTTTCACGAAGACATATGATGGTGAACTGTTTGTGTGCCAAATATATGTGGATGACATTATCTTCGGCTGCACAAATCAGAAGTACAGTGAAGAGTTTGGATACATGATGCAAGAGCAATATCAGATGTCCATGATGGGGGAGCTGAAGTTCTTCCTTGGTCTTCAAATACGACAACAACGCAATGGCATCTTCATATCACAAGAGAAGTATCTCAAAGATTGCCTGAAGAAGTTCGGTATGCAAGACTGCAAAGGCTTCACAACACCAATGCCAGCCAAACATCATTTGGGTCCTGACGACAATGGTAAAGAGTTCGATCAAAAGGTATACCGCTCCATTATTGGTTCTTTACTTTATCTATGTGCATCTAGGCCAGATATTATGCTTAGTGTTTGCATGTGTGCTCGATTTCAAGCGGCACCAAAGGAGTCGCATCACTTAGCTGTGAAGCGAATTCTTCGATATTTGGCTCACACCCCAACTCTAGGATTATGGTATCCAAAGGGCTCAGAGTTTGATTTGGCTGGATTCTGGGATGCTGATTATGCTGGTGACAAAGTTGATCGCAAGTCTACATCAGGCACATGTCACTTTCTGGGACGATCACTTGTATGTTGGTCTTCAAAGAAGCAGAACTGTGTATCTCTCTCCACTGCTGAATCTGAATACATTGCTGCTGGATCTTGCTGCGCTCAGCTTCTGTGGATGAAGCAAACACTCAAGGACTATGGCATTCATCTGAAGCAAGTGCCACTTTACTGCGACAACGAAAGCGCCATCAAGATTGCCAACAACCCAGTTCAGCACTCGAAGACAAAGCACATTGAAATTCGTCATCACTTTCTCAGAGATCATGTTGTGAAGGAAGCCATTGATATCATACACGTCAACACTGAAGAGCAATTGGCAGATATCTTCACCAAGCCCTTGGATGAGAAGAGGTTTTGCAAGTTACGGTGTGAGCTAAATATCCTGGAATCCTCAAATGTCATGTGATCAGGCACGCATCCTAACACTTATGCATATGATGAATTAGATGTGCAACACACAAAGTAAAGTATATTTTCAATCAATGAAGACATACATTCTAAGTGTGAATACATTAATGTGGAATTTGACTTCGGAGCGCCACGATAATTGTGCGTCGTGTCTGGGTCTAATACTTCCTATACGGTGGGTAACGCCACCACCAAACGTTCTATTTTGAAGTGTTTCACTCATGGCGTTACCTTGCAATGTCTTCACATTTGGTTTGGCTTCGAACTCAACATATTTTCATGATTATCTTCACTATGTTGATTATAGATATAAATATATATATGCTAGTGTTCTGTCCTCTACAGCATTCACTTATAGCTATATCTTCGTGTTGAATCTTTTTGAACTAAGTGAATGTGATCGGACCCCAACTTCTCCATGCTTTCTATCTCAAACTCTATCTCTCCAAGTCATATGCATTCTATTGAAACTGTCGAATGTCTTCACTGCGCCCTTGTCAGCAGAAGGTATAGAGACAACCATAAAGTCCGTTTTCAATGCTCATTCCTCCACATAAAATCCGGAGAAGCAGGAACGACCACCCGATAATCCAGGCGTGCGTGGGACGTGGAACAAACCCCAAACTTCCGCAAACTGGCCACGCGTTCCTCAGATGCGAATCGCCAGGGGCACCCGTGTAATAGCACAGTGCCACCCCTGTGCCTATAAATACACACTCACAGCGGTAACTATCCCTTCTTCCACCCCCGCACGAACCCTAGCGCCACCGCTAGCTCTCGACGACGCCCGCGACGAAGCGCTTCGCTACCGCAACCTCTCCGATGCCGTCTTCACGCCGATCGCGGACATCGTCCTCTCCGCCGTCGCCGTAGGTCTCCTCCGTCGCCAAGTTAGGGCACGGACGAGTGAACTGCTCGGCCTCATCTCTCGCTCCGTCTAGCAGTTCTCAGTGTGGTAAAAAAAACCGCCTTTTTACAGCACCGTTGATCCTATTGATCTGTCACTTTCTACCACAAGCAGTTTCTGCTCACACAAACTAGATCTCTCTGAAACTGCATCTCATAACATGCCTAGAATATTCAGTTGTGCTTCAAAAAATAGTTAGATTCCTCACTTGTACTGATCTGTGGATTCGTACAAATCTGGAACCAACTTCTTATCTATGAGTGAATGTCTTCGCACGATGAGGTCAATGTCTTCTAAACTGATTTATCTTCAAAATCTTCTGAGAATGCATATGACCTCTTCCCCTTCCCTCGCACCTTAATGCTGTCACAGGTACATGTCCGTGGGAGAATCCTTTGGTTCTCATAGTCTGCATTCATTTGCAGAATTCCTACAGCATCACATAAATTCTCCTGAAGCCAGTTGCCGTTGGTCCAGCAAAAGAAAGCCTTTGAAGCCTTTGAACGTCTTGAAGCCTTCCAAGTTAAGATTTATGGCTTCAGAAACAGCAGCAAGGAAGGGGGGCAGACAGCGACGTGTAGGAACATCCAAAGATCTGCCTGATGAACTGGCAGAAATGTATAAAACAGATCCTAAAGAGAATTATGGGCAACGCAAGACCTGAATCCAATGGATTCGACGCTATTGGGCAGAACAGTGGTTCAAATACCGCTTCACAACCCAAGAGTATGCTGAGAAAAGTGCCATCAAAAGACCGTGGGGAGACATCTTATACAAGAACCTTTTACCCAGGTCCAGAGATGAAGCTATTGCCCAAAGCTTCTATCCATGCATGGTTCGTGGGCCACAGCCTGATGATGCACATCCTTCGTCACTACTCTGGAGTCATGACGACAATCTGTTCAAGCGCAACTTCCAGTTTGCCCAACAATCAGCGAAGCAAAACAAGAAGATATTTGGGTTAGACTTCAACCCTGGTCCCTCAGCACCAAGGGCAGATGGCACATGAGAAGCAGAACCCAATGTCATCGGTCCATATGCCAACCTTGAAGGCCTCATCACCTAAATCTTGGTTCAAGGGACTGCAGTGAATGAGCCTGCAGCTGACACTGAGTCTGATGAAGCGCCAGCAGTGCCTGCAGTGCCGAAGCCTAAGCAGTTGAAGAAGCCAAAAGCTTCAAAGCCAGCCCCTTCACCAAAAATCTCAAAGGCGAAGCCATTGGCGACTGCACCTCCTGAAGACAGTGTGCAGTCTGAAGACTTATCACGCGTCTCAAGGCATCAGAAGGCCAAGATGCCTCTGTCTCACACTGGCAAAGAGCTCACAACTGTTGCCATCCTGCGCAGTGAAGCCGTTGATCTGTCAAGTGATGAAGATCTTGGAGATGACGCTCTTGAGCAACTCATCAAGAGCAAAGAAGAAGCAGAAATCTTCAACAATCTGCCTCTCTTTGATGTCGCCATCATCCACAACTTCATTGACGAGTGGTTTGCCACACCAAACATCAGCTTTGAAGATCTACAGCTGCCCGTTGGCCTCAGCGTCGCCTTCCAAGGCGCTATTGCTTCAGAACTTGCCATTGCCCAGCGCATTGTTGAACTGAAGCAGAAAATTGATCATGAAAAGGCTCGGTTCAAGAAGAATATGGCCAAGCTCAGCGTGCAAGAAGTGAAGAGCTTCAAGATCATGTTGCATGAGCTAAAGGAAAACTTTCTGAAGAAGCGCGCAGAAGCTCAGGGTTCACGTGAGCGGATGAAGTCTCTGGCGGACAGATGTGTGCAAGCCTACAATGAGGCTGAGAAGCGCAAGGCACTTGGGCGTCCTGGCATCGACCCCAAGATGGCCGCAAAGAAAAAGAAGAAGACTGTTCCAGCGGAACCAGAGGCACCAAGTCAGGAAGCAGTTCCACTTGTCTTCCCAACTGCAACGACTGGCTCGAAGCCAAAGAGCCGGTCAACAGCTTCAGAGCTTAAGAAGACAAGAACTGCTGAGGCTGAAGTCAGGAAGAGGAAAAGCTCTGAAGCCTCTCCTACTACCCCCAGCAAGAAAAAGATAAAGACCAAGAAATCTCGGGCTGCTCCCACAGAGCCCTTGATAGTTGAACCTATTTCTATGGTTCACCCTGATGCAGAACGTCAACTGACGGTGCATGAGCCTGCTTCCACAGAGGCTCCTGTTCCTGAAGACATTCCAGCAGCTGATCCCATCACTGCTGAAGACATTGGTCATCGTGACAATGTAGAAGATGATGCAGCCCTTCCTCAATTGGAACACATCGAACTCATCAGCATTGGTCTTCCACTGACGCCAATTGCACAGGATGCTTCATGGGCGGATCGCCCTCAAGAGGAAGAAGACTATGAGGTCCAGCCCACTCCAACCCCACATGCGTCGTCTGTGTTCCGCAGGCTTCGCAAAGGTCCAAGGCCTCAAGTCTATGCTGAAGACATTCCGGCTGCATCAGCCGCAGAAGAAGCACCACAAGAGCCCACTCCTATGCTCCACCAAGAAGCAGTTCTCCAGGAGAACGTGCTTGTGACCGACCCTCCAGCTAGTCAAGCGGAGGATGAAAATCTTGAGGCTACCACAACCAACAACGAAGCTAATGTGGAGCCCTCCTCAGCAAAAGCTTCCGAAGACAGCGAAGCCACTGAATCCACAACTTCTGTTCCTGAGTCTGCTGCAGGTCCCCAATTCAACTATCATGTTGAGCACAGGCCTCAGGTCCAGAAGCCAATTCCCAGACTGCCAAGGTTTCAGGTCCTGCATCAGCACCTGGCTCCTTCAACATCAATGGATTCAGGGCAGATAATACTTTCTTCAATAGCTCCAAGAACCCCTATTCAAGGGAAAGGATTTCATCAGATAGGTTCTGGAGCTATCCTCAGTGCAGCTACTACTCTTGCATACTGTACAACCAAGGTCGCATTTTCCCGCACAAGCGCCTTGATGTTGAAGCTATTGCTGGTCTGCCCTGTCTAGAGGAAGCGCTGGATTGCTTCAAACAAGTGGGTCTGCTACAGTTCATTACTGATGAAGAGCATTGGAACGAAGAGCTCCTGCTACAATTTTATGCCACACTGCACATCAAAGGATACAACAGAGATCCGAAGACTTGGGTCCTGGAGTGGATGACCGGCAACGTTCATCACGAAGCCAATGCATTTGATATCATTGAGCTCACTGGCCTACCCACTCCAGGCGAATTCTTCGAGCAAGGCTGTCGGCTACACACTGAAGCTATTGAGAGCATATTTCAGAGGCCTGAACTGAATATGAGTCAGATGCTCTCCATGATGAAGCCATTGCCCCACGATGCTCCTTATCCCACAGAGTTCTTCGTTGAAGACCTTGAGTATCTGCCCAGGACCATCTATCACATCATCCGGCGGACTCTCTGGCCCATTAAAGGACACTCTCCAAATGCCAAGATCGAGGGTGCAATGAAGACTCTGATATTCTGTATCCTTCATGGCAAATGCTTCAACGCATAGGATTTCTTCATACGCCAACTAGCTGCATCAGGCTCAGATCTATTTGGTTTAAAGTTCTATGCTCCCTGGGTAATGAGGCTGATCAAACTTCACTCTGCCATCTCGTATCAGCCCTCAGCCCGCAACCATCAGATCTTCTTGCCTGATGTGGATACCTCTGCTGAAGCCATCTATCTTGAACCTGCCAAGCAACCTCTGAGTCTTCAGAATGCAGAACACCAGAGCTTCACTCAAAACGTTGAAGGTGTTGAAGCCATCTCCAGGGTGTATCCTTTGGCTGGCACTACACGTGCACCACACCCTGCTTCAACTGAAGCCACTGACAGTGCCACTGCTTCAAGACCCAAGAAGCGCACTCGTGTTCTCAACGACCGAGAGCTTCTTGTGGCCCTTCATCAAAAGCAGGATATGCATCATGACTGGTTGAAGAGACAGATGAAAAGCCTCTTGGTGGATGTAAATCGCATCCGAAATCTTGCCACCAAGAATGCTTTCGTTGCCCATGAAACCTGTCGCCGCACATGGAAAGGGCTAACGATGATGCTTTCTGAAGCTGATCTTCAAGAGGATGGCTTCACTGAGAGATTCAAGTTTGACTCCACACCTCCTCGAAGAGCTGTGCTGCTGGGGACACCATCTCTCGAAGACTCCGAGTTTTCTTCCTCTGCTGCCACAGTCACTGCCAGAATCATTGAGGAAGAAGACGATGCTACCTCACCGCCACCTGCTTCAGCACCTCCAAGCTCTTCTGCACCGCCAAACAACGCCAACAACCCTGCTACTTCATCTACTCCTCATGGGAACGAGTAGAGGCTCTATGTCTTCAAACCTTTTCAATCATTACTGACAAAAGGGGGAGAAGCATATGAGAATGATAGTCTTCAAGCGGGTTCATATGGGCGGGTGCCTTATATTTTGCTTCGTGCTTACAACTCTCGTTTTTGCTACATTTGGTTCTTATGAGTTGTAACACTTAAACCAGATGGTCGTCTGCTACCTGCTTGCCACCCTATTTTGCGAAGATAAATTCCGCATGTGCGACGATAAATTCCGCACTTATCTCATATTGCAGACGTCCATTTTCCATTATGCATGTCATTATCTTCATATACTTTCACATGCATAGTGGATTGTCATCATAAGCTAAAGTGGATCTCCACAAGTACAACCTGCCATTTGCATTTGCATTTCAAAAGCAAATTAACTTATATGCACATCTTCAGGGGGAGCCCTTGCAACTTATGAAGACAATTCCTCATCCTTTACAATTTCACAGACTATATTCCCCGTTGAAAACTTCAACTAGTTTGTCATCAATCACCAAAAAGGGGGAGATTGTAAGTGCATCTAGTGCCACCCCTAGTTGGTTTTGGAGTATTGACGACAAACCTAGTTGAGGGACTAATGTGTTTGTGAGAATTGCAGGATAACACAGGTAGAAGTCCCTCATTGATTCGGTTTTACTACCAAAGATGACCCCTAAAAATGTATGAAGACATTGAAGTCAAAGGTGGTATATGAAGATATTCACATTGAAGACTATGACAAAAGAAGACACGTTATGAAGCCTATGGAGCTCGAAGACTTAGATCTTTTGTAGTTCTTTTTCTTTTGTGTTGAGTCATAGGAACCACCGTACTGTTAAGTGGGGTCCAGGAGAACCAGTCAGAATGACTGAAGTGATGCCTAAACCAAAA
This sequence comes from Triticum aestivum, assembly GCF_018294505.1. NCBI lineage: Eukaryota > Viridiplantae > Streptophyta > Magnoliopsida > Poales > Poaceae > Triticum > Triticum aestivum. The sequence continues at coordinate 502,837,641 of NC_057809.1, forward strand.
ACCTATGTCTTCGAGTGAAGACAATGAGAGCGAATCTTGTCCAGAGCCGGACAAGTCAGCTTTGCTTGTAGCCCAAGTAAAGTTGCCATGCGAGTTTGAAATCTGACCGTTGAGACACGTGTCAGTTCCTTAGTGACCCTGGGTCATTTCGGACAAATCAGGTCGGGTTGCCAAGTGGCTATAAATAGCCCACCCCCTACAACCATAAACGGTTGGCTGCTCAGATTGAGAGTACGGCTTTTGTCGTGTGAGAGCAACCCACCTCGAAGCCTTTGAGAGAGAGAATTCCTTGCGAGGATAAAGCCCTAACCACCTAGAGCCAGAGAACATTGGGCATCACTTAAGTCTTCTTGTCTGTGTGATCTGAAGACTTATTACACTTGAGGACTGTGCATCCCCAGACGGTTAGGCGTCGCGTTTAGAGCATCCAAGAGACATTGTGGGTTGCCGGTGAACGAAGTCTGTGAAGGTTTGGAAGTCTACCTTGAAGACTTACCAGAGTGATTGGGCGAGGACTATGTGACCTTAGCTCAAGGAGAATACGGTGAGGACTTGGTGTCCTGAGCTGCGTGTTCAGGACTGGGTGTCCGGGACTGTGTGTCCTAAGGTTTAAATACCTAGCCGCTCCAACCAGACGTACAGTTGTCACAGCAACTGGAACTAGTCCAACACATCATTGTCTTCAACGAGTCACTGGTTTCATCTTCACTTCCTTTTACTTACTGATCACTCATTGTGAAGTCATTGCGTGTCTGTTCTATCTTTTGTCTTCACAATGTGAGTGTATGATCTGTTTGGCTTCATAGTATCTTCCTACCTGATCCTTATTACACTACAACTATTTGTCACTGTGCTTTCACTCTGTTGATACTTGACCATGGCTTTCCTAGTGTAGTCTAACTTCCGCTGCATAGTAATAGGCATATCTTCACTGTTTGTCTTAATAACTCCCACATTTTGAAGACTTTCATAAAAATCGCCTATTCACCCCACCTCTAGTCGATATTACGCACTTTCAGTTACTTACCCGAGTCCGGAGCTCTCCAAGAGCATTCACAGATTTGCCCCGCAGCGTGTCGGATGCCGCAAAGTTTTACCAGGCCGAGGAGGGAAGCTCGACGGAGAAGCTGTTCTGGTCTCAGTATACTGGGACCGAACACCCGATGCCTATGAGCGACCAACTGAAGCATCTGGTCGAGCTGCACAAGGCGGCCGAACAAGCCATGAGGGGCCTTATAGTCCGGATGTGGCCTGGCGACGCCCTTCCCAACAGCTACTTCGGCCTGGTGAGGCGGCTTGTGGATGCCTGCCCACGGCTGGAAGTCATCAAGCGGTCCGTCTGCATCGATGGTGCACGCCGGGATTTTGCCCGTGCGAAGGTGCACTGGGCCAAGATGGACGCCGAGAAGCTGGTGAAGGAGGGGCCGCCGCAGGGCAAGGAGCATCGCCACCCCAAGATGTATTATGAGGGTGTCCTGAAGGGTGCCCATCTTGTAGCGGACGAGTGTGCGAAAGATGTAATATTTGAATGAACTTGCTTATGTGATCCTGTATTATGAGAACTTGTTCATATGCGCTATGCAACACTTGTTTGAATTTAAAATATTACCTTTTGTTCGGCTGTTTATCAAATCTGAGAGATGGCTAGTCGTCGGCTTCTGCCCCCATGCCACGAGTGTTGGGGTGTTCGGGATAAACCTGAGCACTCTTGTTCCCATTTTTGGGTCCTTCGAGGGAGGTGCTCAACACAACGAACGAGGCAATCAGACTATAATGCTTTATCACTCTCACTTAGCCATAGAATTCTATAATTTTAAATTTTGGCGAAGCCCCTAGTATTCGGAAGGCCGAATTCGGGGCGCTATACACGCCGTAAGCCGGACAAAGCCGACTCCTCACTCTAAGCGGCGTAAGTCTTTAGGTTCTCGAAACCTCTCGAACAACGACCAGTCTCTTGCCTTATCATGACAGTCAGTTTTAGCTTTCTCTACTGAGGTGCTTAGCCCAGCTGAACCGGGGCACAATCGCAGTAGTTCTCCCAGTGCTACCTTAGCCGATATAGCGGAACGTAAGGTACCAAAACACGGGAGCCGGGAAAACCCAACTATTGACCCAAGAGATGATTTGGAGCTGATGCATATAATGCTATAAGTTCGGGGTGCCACACTGTCGAAAGTGTTCGGACTTCTCACGCCGTATTATGGGGTATGCTTAAGCCCCTGGCGTATTGGCCGTACCAGAGTGTACGGGTGCTGAATGTCATGAATGAATATATATATATATATATAAAGAAGAATAGAGAATGCAATAATAGTCTAGTGCTATGCATTGTTTATTCAAAAAGGTGCGTTAAAGCAGAATGATACAAGTAGTGCGATAAGCAAAAAGTAGGACTATTTGACATGTCCCCTCCAAGGGCAAGCTGAGGAATGGTATTAAAGCAAGTATTTCACTCGTTATCGTAGTCCACCTGGGGGTTCCGTGGTGTGACATAGCTTTCTGCCTCCTTGGTTGCTGCACCATGTGTTCGGCAATCATACTGCCGGACAGGGTTTCCAGAGATTAAGGTCCTGAAAGAGAGAAAAATAACAGAGCGGGAAGCCCCTAGTGCGGTTGAGCCGCGTCTTGGGGCGTGCCGTAGTCGTGCCCCCCTCCCCACCTATGCCCATGGCATTTTTAGTGTGTAATTATGTACACGTGGCACGGATTGCACCGTTTGGCTGGGACTGGGGTGGGGGCCACATTGCTATGCGAGCTCGGAACGTGCCAGGCGGTCTTGTTGTCGATTACTCCAGGCGCGCTTGAAGGTGTCCGGGTCCTTAATCGCCGAACTAGTGGATTGCCTTAAGAGGCTGCTTTGCGCTTCTGCTGCGAGGGCCGCAGTGTGCTCCTCCATGCGGAGAGAGCGCTCTGTGTTTCCATTAACTGTGATGACCCCCCGAGGTCCTGGCATCTTGATCTTAAGGTATGCATAATGCGGTACTGCATTGAATCTCGCAAATGCGGTTCGCCCGAGCAGTGCATGATAGCCACTGCGGAACGAGACTATATCAAAGATTAACTCCTCGCTTCGGAAGTTATCCGGGGATCCGAAGACCAGTTCCAGTGTGACTGAGCCTGTGCAATGGGCCTCTACACCTAGTATGACGCCTTTGAAGGTCGTTTTTGTGGGTTTGATCCTTGAGGGGTCTATACCCATTTTGCGCACTGTGTCCTGGTAAAGCAGGTTCTGGATGCTGCCGCCATCCATAAGGACTCGAGTGAGGTGAAATCCGTCAATGATAGGGTCTAGGACCAGTGCGGCGAATCCGCCATGACGGATACTAGTGGGGTGGTCCCTGTGATCGAAGGTGATCGGGCAAGAGGACCATGGGTTGAACTTTGGGGCGACTGGCTCCAACGCATATACGTCCCTTAGCGCACGCTTCTGCTCCCTCTTGGGGATGTGGGTTGCGTATATCATGTTCACCGTCCGCATTTGTGGAGGGAACCTCTTCTGTCCTCCGGTGTTCGGCTGTCGGGGCTCCTCCTCGTCATCGCTATGCGACCCCTTATCTTTGTTTTCGGTATTTAACTTGTCGGCCTGCTTGAACACCCAACAATCCCTGTTGGTGTGGTTGGCTGGCTTGTCGGGGGTGCCGTGTATTTGACACAAGCGATCGAGTATACGGTCCAAACTGGACGGGCCCGGAGTGCTTCTTTTTAATGGCTTTTTGCGCTGACCGGGTTTAGAGCCTTTGAATCCGGCATTGACTGCCGTATCCTCGGTATTGTTGCTATTAATGCAGCGCTTGTGTTTGTTATGACGTGACCTTCCATTGCCATCCTTGGTATCCGAAGTACCATGGTTCTTTGATATGTTATTGCTGCGAGCCAGCCAGCTGTCTTCTCCCGCACAAAAGCGGGTCATGAGTGTCGTGAGGGCTGCCATAGATTTCGGCTTTCCCTGGCCAAGGTGCCGGGCGAGCCACTCGTCACGGATGTTGTGCTTCAAAGCTGCTAGGGCCTCTACATCCGGACAGTCGATGATTTGATTTTTCTTTGTTAGGAACCGTGTCCAGAATTGCCTGGCCGATTCCTCTGGCTGCTGAATTATGTGGCTCAAGTCATCGACATCTGGCGGTCGCACATAAGTGCCCTGGAAGTTGTCGAGGAATGCGGCTTCCAGATCTCCCCAACAGCCAGTGGACTCTGCTGGCAAGCTGTTGAGCCAATGCTAAGCTGGTCATTTGAGCTTGAGTGGGAGGTATTTGATGGCATGTAGATCATCACCGCGGGCCATGTGGATGTGCAGGAGGAAATCCTTGATCCATACCGCAGGATCTGTTGTGCCGTCGTATGATTCGATATTTACGGGTTTGAAACCCTCTGGGATTTGGTGATCCATTACTTCGTCTGTGAAGCATAGGGGGTGTGCGGCGCCTCTATACTGGGCTATATCACGATGCAGCTCAAATGAGTCTTGCCCGCTGTGTTCGGCCCGGCCGGATTTACTTTTACTGTATCCGGCGTGACGGTTATCGTCTCGCATAGTGGCGCGCCCTCGTGATCCATAGATCGATCTTGCATGTTTTGCTTTGTCCTCCAATACGTCTCGCAGGTCTAGCATGTTTCCCCGTGCCTTGTCATTTTTATTTGAGTGGAGTTGGGGTGCGGGGTGAGTTTTTGGCTGAAATGCCTCTATGTCGTGGCCATGAGGTGGCCGGTCAGCCGCATCATATGCTGGAGATGTAGGTTTGAGTGCTTCCTCCTCCAGTCGGGGTAGCAACCTACACTTTGGGTAACTCTTGGAGGGCCGTTCGAGTTTATATTCCTCGGCCTCAAGGACTTCAGTCCATCTGTCAGCTAGCAAATCTTGATCAGCTTGAAGCTGCTGTTGCTTTTTCTTAAGGCTATTTGCCGTGGCTATAAGCCGGCGCTTGAAGCGCTCTTGTTCGACGGGATCCTCAGGCATGACGAATTCGTCATCGTCGAGGCTTGACTCGTCTTCGGAGGGAGGCATGTAATTATCATCCTCTGCCTCTCCATCTGCCACTCTCTCGGGAGGGCTGGCTTCTCCATCCTCCCGCCCTAAATCTTGGTGGAGGGGATTGTTGTCGTCTTCGGCACTGTCCGGAGTGGTATTATCTCCTGTGCCGGTGTCACCGTTTTTGCTTTGGCAAGACTTAGAGCGGCGCTGCTGACGTTGGCGCTTGGGTTGCTTCTTGGAGGAATCATCCTCCGCTGTCTCGTCGCCATTGCCTTCTTTGGGTGTGTCCACCATGTATATATCATATGATGAGGTGGCTGTCCAGTGCCCTATGGGCAGTGGTTCCTCTTCGCCTCCCGCATCGTCGTCCATGCCGTCGATGTCTTCGGAGTCGAAGTCGAGCATGTCGGTTAAGTCATTGACAGTGGCTACTAAGTGGGTGGTGGGTGGGTGGCGAATTTCTTCGTCATCCGCATCCCAATCCTGCCGGACATAGTTTGGCCAGGACTCTCCTGACAAGGAGAGAGACCTTAATGAGTTCAGTATGTCGCCGAAGGGTGAGTGCTGAAAGATATCCGTGGAGGTAAACTCCATGATCGGCGCCCAATCGGATTCGATAGGCATGGGCGCAGGCGGTTCAGAGTCCTTGGCCGGGGAGGAATCCGGTAGTTCGGCGCCACGGCTCCCGTGAAGGGTAAGGTCAATACTCGGCACGATCGCCAATGAGAGTGCGGCCTCCGTGGCGGGGTCTATCCACCCGTCCATGGATGGCGCAACTGGCTCCGAATTGAGGGTCGGAGCATCGCTGGTGCGATCTCCTGGACACTGTCTGATGGCAGAGCTAAATCATGCTCATCGTGACCATGTGGCGCACTAAGCAGGGGCTCGAATCCGTCGAAGATCAAGTCTTCGCGGATATCGGCTGTGTAGTTTAAGCTTCCAAACCTGACCTGGTGGCCAGGGGCGTAACTCTCAATCTGCTCCAGATGGCCAAGCGAGTTGGCCCGCAATGCGAAGCCGCCGAATACAAAGATCTGTCCGGGGAGAAAAGTCTCACCCTGGACTGCATCGCTATCGATGACCGAAGGAGCCATCAAGCCTAATGGCGACGACACAGAGGAACTCTCAATGAAAGCACCAATGTCGGTGTCAAAACCGGCGGATCTCGGGTAGGGGGTCCCAAACTGTGCGTCTAAGGCGGATGGTAACAGGAGGTAGGGGACATGATGTTTTACCCAGGTTCGGGCCCTCTTGATGGAGGTAAAACCCTACGTCCTCCTTGATTATTCTTGATAATACGAGTAGTAAAAGAGTTGATCTACCACGAGATCGGAGAGGCTAAACCCTAGAAGCTAGCCTATGGTATGATTGTATGTTGTCCTATGGACTAAAACCCTCTGGTTTATATAGACACCGGAGGGGGCTAGGGTTACACAAGGTCGGTTACTAAGGAGGAGATATGCATATCTGTATTGCCTAGCTTGCCTTCCACGCCAAGTAGAGTCCCATCCGGACACGGGACGAAGTCTTCAATCTTGTATCTTCATAGTCCAACAGTCTGGCCAAAGGATATAGTCTGACTGTCCGAAGACCCCCTAATCCAGGACTCCCTCAATTGTCCTTCTCCTTCGGCCACAAGGGGTTCCTCAATGAGGAGTATTTGACCAATCCCCGTTCTTCTTATGGCTTGAGGAGGAATTTCATCACCTACATCACAAAGACCACTTTGCCCCACTTGGAAGCTGTTATTTTCATCAAACTCCACGTTACGTGTCTCCTCAATGAGCCTATTGGACTTGTTGAGTACACGGTAAGCATGAGAGTGTTGGGGAACGTAGCATGCAATTTCAAAATTTTCCTACGCTCATGCAAGATCTATCTAGGAGATGCATAGCAACGAGAGGGGAGAGCATCTTCATACCCTTGAAGATCGCAAAGCAGAAGCGTTTATCAATGCAGTTGATGTAGTCGTACACCTTCACGATCCGTCCCGATCAAGTATTGAAAGTACAGCACCTCCGCGTTCAGCACACGTTCAACTCGATGACGTCCTCACCTTCTTGATCCAGCAAGAGGGGCGAAGTAGTAGATGAGTTCCGGCAGCACGGCGACGTGGTGACAGTGTTGGTGAAGAACAATCTCCGCGGGGCTTCGCCAAGCACTACGGAAACTATGACAAACGATAAACTAGAGGGGACGGGGTTGCCGGCACACCGCTTGGTGATTCTTGATGTGTTCCAGGTGCTAGCCCTGCCCCTCTATTTATATGTTGAGCCCTAGGGTCAAAACTTGGAGTAAAAGCCAAATCAAAGTCGGTTTTTCCTGCAAGGAAGAGTTCTTCTCGGACTTCCAGGACTAGATGCCACGGTCCTTGGCGTCTGGCCCAGACGCCATGGGCCTCGGCGTTTGCCCCCCTGGCCTCCGCAAAACTCCTTTTGCACCGACCTAAAGCCCCGTGGGCTTCACCACTTGGCCGAACCATATCATCATATATATCAATCTTTACCTCCAGACAATTCCGGAGCTCCTTGTCATGTCCGTGATCTCATCCGAGACTCCAAACAACATTCGGTCACCAACATACATAACTCATATAGTATTATATCATCAACGAATGTTAAGCGTGCGGACCCTACGGGTTCGAGAACTGTGTAGACATGACCGAGACACCTCTCTGGTCAATAACCAATAGCGGTACCTAGATTCCCATATTGGCTCCTACATATTCTACAAAGATATTTATCAGTCGAACCTTATGACAACATACGTAATTCCCTTTGTCATCGGTATGTTACTTGCCTGAGGTCGATCGTCGGTATCTTCATACCTAGTTCAATCTCGTTACTGGAAATTCTCTTTACTCGTTTCGTAATACATCATCCCGCAACTAACTCATTTGTCACATTGCTGGCAAGGCTTCTTATGATGTGCATTACCGAGAGGGACCAGAGATACCTCTCCGATACTCGGAGTGACAAATACTAATCTCGATTCACGCCAACCCAACAAGACACCTTCGGAGATACCTGTAGAGTATCTTTATAATCACCCAGTTACATTGTGAGGTTTGATAGCACACAAGGCAGTCCTCCGGTATCTGGGAGTTGCATGATCTCATAGTCAAAGGAATATGTATTTGACATACATGAAAGCAATAGCAATAAAACTGAACGATCAACATGCTAAGCTAACGGATGGGTCTTGTCCATCACATCATTCTCCTAATGATGTGATCCCGTTCATCAAATGACAACACATGTCTATGGTTAGGAAACTTAACCATCTTTGATTAACGAGCTAGTCTAGTAGAGGCTTACTAGGGACAGTGTTTTGTCTATGTATCCACACATGTATCAAGTTTCCGGTTAATACAATTCTAGCATGAATGAGAAACATTTATCATGATATAAGGAAATATAAAACAACAAATTTATTATTTCCTCTAGGGCATATTTCCTTCGAAGAGTTTGTAGCATAACCAACAAATATGCCCACTTGAGCTGTAGGTTCAAATTTAGACAAATGAACATCTTTCTTGAGAATGAAACACTTACACCTGAACACCGGGAAGTACTTGAGGTTAGGCTTGTTACTGGTAAATATCTCATATGAAGTCTTGTTCAAGCCTTTGTGGAGGTAGAGCCGATTGGATGCATGACATGCGGTGTTGATGGCCTCGACCCAAAAGTTGTACGGAGATTTGAATTCCACCATCATGGTCCTTGCCGCATCCATCAACGTCCAGTTCTTCATCTCCGCAACACCATTTTGTTGATGGGTATATGGCGCAAAGTATTGATCCTTGATCCCCCAACACTAAGGAACCCATCCAAGGCGTAGTTCTTGAACTCGGTGCCGTTGTCACTTCTAATCATCAATATCTTTGCATCATGTTGATGTTGAGCTTCATTTGCAAAGTCGATGATGGTTTGTTGGGTCTCACTCTTCCTCTTAAAGAAGTATACCCATGTGTATCTTGAGTAATCATCCACAATCACCAAGAAATATTTTCTTCCCCCAAGACTACCGAAGGATGGAGGACCAAAGAGGTCCATGTGAAGGATCTCTAAGGGCCTCTTTGAGTAGATGATACTCGTGGGTCGGTGAGCCGTTTCATGTAGTTTTCCTTCAATACAAGCACTTCAAGCTCGATCTTTGGCAAAACTCACATTTGTTAGTCCACGAACGTGATCCTCCTTGAGGAGACTTTGCAAAGATCTCATATTGAGGTGGGCTAAACGGTAATGCCAAAACCACCCCACGTCAACTTTAGCCATTAGCCAAGTCGCGGTCTTAGTGGGTCACTCCGAAAAGTCAACCACATAAAGACCGTTCTCGACATGCCCAACAAAGGCTACTTTAAGAGTCTTGCTCCACAAAAGGGCCATGGTATCAAGATCAAAGAATGTTGCAAAGCCCATGAGTCCAAGTTGACAAACGGAAAGTAAATTGTATGCAAGGATCTCAACAAGTATAACCTTCTCAATAGATAAAGCTTGAGAGATGACTACCTTGCCAAGATCCAATACCTTAGATGTTGAAGCATCACCGAATTGGACATGAGTGGGCATAGATGGGCTTGGATGCATGTCCACCACCAAGTCCTTGGTCCCGATCATATGATTTGTTGCTCCACTATCAAGCAACCATGACACCCCACCAGAAGCAAACTCCTACAAGAGATTAATGCTTGGATTTAGGTACCCATTTTTGAATGGGTACTTTGATGTTAGCAACAAGGGTCTTAGGAACCTAAATAGACCATTCAATGTACTCATAAGAAGAACCAACAAATTTTTCATAAACATGCCCATCACTAGCACGACATAGAACATAAGAAGGGTTAAAGTTGTCGGTTTTGTTGGGAGGAGTGGTCTTTCCCTTCATGGCATTACCACCCACACTCTTGTCCTTCTTCTTCTCATGAACACCCTCCCCCGCCTTGACGAAGATCTCCTTAAGCAGGAGAGGTTGCTTGGTCTTGCTCTTCTTCTTCTTTGACTTGGGTACAAACCCAAGTCCTTCCTTTGCCACAACTTCCTTTTGATTGCTCAAAAGGTCACTGAGCTTATTCTCACCTTGTATGAAAGTCACAAGGCCTTTCTCAAGTTGCTCTTTCAACTAGGAATTCTCCACCACAAGATGCACATGCTCACAACAAGGGTTAGTGATGTCTGCTAGAACTACGTCGGTATTTCCCTAAAGAGGAAGGGATGATGCAGCACATCGACGGTAGGTATTTCCCTTAGTGATGAGACCAAGTTTATCGAACCAGTAGGAGAACCAAGCAACACTACGTAAATAGCACCTGCACACAAATAACAAATACTCGCAACCCGACGTATTAAAGGGGTTGTCAATCCCTTTCTGGTAGCGGCGCCAAAAATTAGCAACGGGCGTGAGAGAGTTGTAATAATTGATAGATCGAACACCAAATAAAATAAATTTAAGCAAGGTATTTTTGGGTTTAATATATCTGAAAATAAAAGGCAAATAAAATAGATCGCAAAGGCAAATAATATGAGAAAGAGACCCAGGGACCGTAGGTTTCACTAGTGGCTTCTCTCGAGAAAAATAGCGAACGGTGGGCAAACAAATTACTGTTGGGCAATTGATAAAACTTCAAATAATCATGACGATATCCAGGGAATGATCAGTATATATGCATCACGTCCAAGATTAGTAGACCGACTCCTGCCTGCATCTACTACTATTACTCCACACATCGACTGCTATCCAGCATGCATCTAGTGTATTAAGTTCATGGAGAAATGAAGTAATGCAATAAGAACTATGACATGATGTAGACAAGATCTATTTATGTAGAAATAGACCCCATCGTTTTATCCTTAGTAGCAACGATACGTACGGGTCGATTGCCCTTATGTCATTGGGATCAAGCACCGTAAGATCGAACCCACTACAAAGCAACTCTTCCCATTGCAAGATAAATAGATCAAGTTGTCCAAACAAGACCCAAATATCGAAGAATAAATACGAGGCTATAAGAAATCATGCATATAAGATATCAAATAAACTCAAATAACTTTCATGGATAAAAAGAGATAGATCTGATCATAAACTCAAAGTTCATCGGATTCGAACAAACACACCACAAAAGAATTACATCATATGGATCTCCAAGAGACCATTGTATTGAGAATCAAATGAGAGAGAGGAAGCCATCTAGCTACTAACTGCGAACCCGAAGGTCTACAAAGAATTACTCACGCATCATCGGAGAGGAACCAATGGAAGTGGTGAACCTGATGCGGGGCTAACCTGGTGTAGGCCGATCTTTCACGATTGGAGTGGATTCCTTCGAAGAACACGGGGAAGAACAGGGAGAAATCACAAGGGGAAACACTCAAGAACAAGTCCAATCACACATCCACTAGACAATCAAACACACAAGATCCACAAGGTACATGAATAACAAAGGGAAAGATACAAGGTAGAGTTCATCCCAAATCCAAAGGAGATGGGGGCTTGATGATCTAGATAGATCCTTCCCCGAAGGGGTCTTGATATCCCTCGGGATCTTCTCCGAGGAGGTCTTGGTCTCCAATGGAGTAGTCTCTTTCTCTCTCTCAAGAGGAGAAGATAGGAGCAAAGCTCACATACAAATGAGCTATCACTTTGCTAACCCTAGAAAGGAGGTGGAGGTGGTCTATTTATAGTCTAAGCCACGAAGGGGTAAGTGGGGGAGGGATACAAGGCCAAAGGCCCGTGGTTGCACATAGGAAGGTACCCGATGTCCGTTAGTGTCGGACATCCAATGGCTCGTGAGGTACCGGACGTCCGGTGTGGGTCGGACGTCCGCTGATTCTTCTCGGGTGTAGCGGCACCGGATTTCCGGAGGTTGTCGGATGTCCGGGCGCTGGGACTTGTCGGACGTCCAGTGGGCGTCGGTCGTCCGGCCTCTATAGCACGCGTCAGCTGTAGTTCTTCTGGCCGTCTGGGATACGTCAGGTACCGGATGTCCGGTGGCATCCGGGCGTCCGGTGGCTGTAGCTTGTAGCAGCTCCGTTTCTTCCGTCTTCTCTTCCACGCTTCCCTCATAGATGGTGTAGGTGTTCCTTGGCGCTTGCACTCCTCCTCGTCATTCGTGAAGCTCCGGTAATACCTATGCATGCACAAGAGAGGAATGTCAAGTACTATACCATCCTCGAAGGGGTCAAGTGAACACGTGTAAAGGAGATGATTCACCTTTATGTGTGTGAAGTAGATGCCGCACATGTCACTTGCCAAATGGACTCTTGACATGGTGATCTCCGTAGGATGCTCCGCATCATATCCACCACCTCCTTGGTAAAGATCCGATCTCGGATCGAAAACCAAATCACCAGGGGAAAGAGATAGCTTTGTCGTGTAGAAGTGGACGTTCACCAAGTACTCATCATCTTCAAGATCGCAATGGGCATTCTCCAATGTCGCACCGTCTAGTGATTCCTTCAAAATGAGCAGGGACAACACACACTTGGAAAAACAAATGTGGTTAGCGTTAGTGCAAAACCAAGCATTCAAGAGGTGATTCACCAAATAAGTGTCATCATCATGCAAAGCATATGGTGTGACAAAGGATTGTGACATGGCATATAAGCACATAAATCGAGCACAAGCAAAGACATGATGGGGACAAGCATGTAAATGTGAGGTAGTGATGCAAATATGTGTGATAAGAGAATAAGCATCTACCTCAAGTTCATAGCAAGCATTCACAAATTGCTCAATGAAAGGTCTATGGAAGGCATAAGAATCATTCACAACACCAAATAAAATGAAGTGTCTAAACACATGGGGCAAGTGCTAGACAATCCAAGCATAATGTGCATAGGGTGTAGTGAATATAGTGTGGCACTCAACACAATAGAAAGAGCAATTGTTCATCATGTGTGAGGCAATCAATTCAATCATGTGACAAGCAATGGGACATGGCATATGTGAAGAAATGACATTGTTGCAACCAAACATATGATAGGAGCAAGTAATCCAAGAATTGGATGCAACACACAAGGTATATATGTCATGAAGCATGGCAAAGTGGTGACCGTGGATGAAATCAATATCACTAACATGTGCACAATCAAGGGGTCCAAGATGACAAATAAGTCTCATGGTGCAAGCAACACAAGTAGTACGATCCATAATATGCATGCTCATGGTTTGGGGTTTCTCAAAAGAGAATGATATCACCTTGAAAGCATGTCCTTGTGCGTCCTTCACAATGCCGAAGCGCAAGCAAAAGCGGTGTAGAAGCAAGTTGTGGTGGAATGTATGAGGCTCGCTCTCAAGACCTCGAACGGTCAACTCACATGAAGTGGAAGTCGACAACACAAAGTCCAAGTATCCTACACATGCACAAAACAAAGCAAAGAACGTATGCACATGGTAGATAACCACATCATCCATCATGATGGTTCTCTTCTCTTGCACATAACCATTAGAAGCACAAGTGCATGAATAATATGCTGCAACAATGGCTATATTCATGGCACTAGGTATATGGTGCAAAGAGGTAAGACAAGCATGCTTCACAAGGAATATGTCAAAATCTCCAAATATATGTGAGAAAGATATGGGGGCAATCTCATTAGCAAGGCTAAAAGCATCATTGCACTCAATACATGGCAAATCATCTAGCATGAGAGAGGCAACATATGGAGATATATGACAAGAAGCAATAACAATCATGTGCGAAGCATGTAGATGGTTGTCATCAACCGCATGAAATGATCAAGTATGAATCATCGGTGATGCAACATAAGCAAGCATAGTAATCAAGTCGTGCAAACTAGTGGAGTGAAGATGCAACACACTAGAGGAAATCATGGCAATCATGTCATGTGAGCAAATAATAGGCATATGCAATGCACGTGACATATCGCAAGCACGAACACAAAGCAAGATCATAGTATCATCATAGGAATGGGTCACAAAAGGAACATGGCAATAACTAGCAATATCTCCACCAAGCTTGCAAATAGACATACAAGGACGAGAATCAGTGATCATGTGTAATGCAAAGCATGGGTCACAAATGCATGTCAAAGGCATGGGAATAAGCATATCATGCAAAGTGAACATGGCAAGATGGGCATAGAATGTGTAATGGACAAAAATCCATAGCCAAGTGAGGGCCATGTAGAAGAAATGCACGAAGTTTTTGCGCAATGGGGACGGTGTGAAATACAATCCACATGATCCCAAGTCATCGTTGCTCTCTAGAGCTCATTGTGTTAACTCATGGGATTGTGAGCTTGACAAGTATTTATGGGTACCTACACACAAGAGACACAAACCAAAGAAATTGTGTGCATGGTAAATATACACATCATCCATCATGATGTGTATGTGCACGTGAGAGTTAGAACAAGATAAGCATCACTCAAAGAAATTTGATGCATGGTTTAAGAACATGTCATCCATCATGAAAGAGTAGTTATTGTGTATAACACGATGGGGACACAAATTGAGAATGCAAGTATGTGGCACATCAATAGCATGTTTATGCATGGGGAGCATATGGTGCACACAAGTATTGGGATCATGCAATGGATGGGATGGATCAAAATCTCCTAACATGTGTGAGGAAACTATGGGGGTCTCCTCATGAGCAATATCAGAAACATCATATGGAGAAAATGGACAACATCCAAAACAATGCATATCCGAAGCTAGGTGGTCATGTCATGACATATGAGATAAATGATGCAAAGGGAGCATATCAATATCATCACAAGAAAAACAAATACCAATAATCATGGGCTTGTCATCTATGCCATATGTGCAAATTGGGTTCATTTTAATGGCATATGCATAATCACTACGAAGAGATTGCAAATATGACATGTGATTAATCTCATGCATAGCATATGACAAGTCAAGCGATTGTCAAACATGATGTGACCTAGAGAATTGTCATAAGAAATCCTATGTAACATGGCATCACAAGCAATCGTCCTACTCATCATAAATGGGCAATAAATCATCACATGAGGAAGTCGAACTTGCATGCAGCATGGTAATAGGTTGATCAACATCATGCAAGAAATAAATGTCAAGAATGTCCATTAGTGGGACTAGAGCATCACCTTCACCTATGTTACCATTGTCATTCCACTCAAGTGGTGTAGGTGAGGTGGGAAAGACCAAATGGTGGTCAACTTCATCGTGATGGAACCATGTGGGGGGTGCATCATATTCCACCATGGCCATCGTCTTGTCCAAAGGAAGGACGTAGTCGTCGAGTATCAGCGCATCATCATAAATGGGACCTAGCACCAAATGAGAAGACACAATAGAGGTAGAGGTCAAGTTGTTAGAAATGCAAATGGCCTCACAAGACCTATCAACTATCACACTCTCTCTATGTGGTGTTTCACTCACTCCCTCAAAGTAGGTGCACTCAAACTCACATATGGTGGAGTCACTCATCTCACTCAAGTGGTGGGGGTTGTGGCTCTCCTCACATGGGAATTGGGGCAACTCGTCATATATGGGGCTAGTGGTGAACTCACTCTCACTCTCAATATGGTGGCACAAGTCACTCAAGTCATCATACGCCGCCATGGTCGAAGGGAAAATCCCATGCTCAACCATCTCGTTGTCGTTGCCGTGGATGAAGGCCGAAGATGGCACATCATCACTCTCGCATCCAAAGATGGAAGCATCATCCTTGCTCGCCACCTTGTTGCTCGCCTCCAAATCTTGGTCCTTGAGGGTCTCCGTAGTCGAACCAGCATCATCAATGCCACAAAGAGGGATGGCGGTGAAGTCGAACTTGGGAGCATCGTCTTGGAGCTCGTCGGGCTTGGACATCTTCGTGGTACTATCCTCATGCTCGTTCTCATGGAGCTTGGTCGTCGTGAAGTGAGCTTGCGGTGGAGAAGCCTTGGCCTTCATCAATTCTTGTTCCGCCTTGAGATCACCAATGTAGTTGTCGTCGACAAACTTATAGTTCTTGAGGAAGATAGTCTTGGAGATGTCGTTGTTCAATCCCATCATGAAGTGGAACTTCATCAAAATGGGGTCGTCCACACCAGCTCTTCGCAAGGCATGCTTCATCTCCTTGAAGTACTTGTCGATGGACTTGTATCCTTGGATGGTGTTCTCCAATTGGCGTAGAAGTTCCGTGTAGGTTGGAGGCACGAACTCTCGCCGCATAGCTCTCTTTGTCTTGGGCCAACTCATGTTGTAGCTCTTCGGATGTGTGTGAAGCCACCATGTGGACGCATAGTCGTGGAAGTTTCTTATGGCGCACTTCACTTGCTCTTCAGAAGGGAATTGATTTAGCTTGAGGTAGTCGTCCATCAAGTGCTCCCACTCGAGATACTCCTTGGGTTCTAGAGTCCCATAGAAAGGAATCTCGTGGTCGGTGTCGAGGTCATAGTAGCTCGTGGAAGTCACAGACTTGAGCTTGGGGAGCTTCTCTTGAGGTGCTTGTGGGCTAAGATGTCGTATGTCCGTAGGCGAAGATGCCTTGAAGCCACTTGGCGAAGATGCCAAGGGAGATGGTGAAGTCGTCGAGCGGTTGTTAGTGTTGAGCTCTTGACCTTCACATTCTTATCGGTGGTGGTGTCGATGCTGATGTGATCTTGCCGGAGATGGTAGCTCGGAAGCATGTGCACTTGAGCGTCTTCTCCAAGATGAGGAAGACAACCTATAGGCCTTGATGAGGGCTTTGATCTCCTCCATGTGAGCATGCATCTTTGTGTTGGTGGAGTTTTTCGTGGTATCAAACTCGTCGTTGTTATTGTAGACCGAAGGTGAAATGCCTTGCCTATCCATCACAAGACTCGAGTAGAGGGAGTAGGAAATGCGATAAACAATATCAAGTTACCTTTTCCCAAAGTTGAGGATGTATCCCGTTTCACTCAATGTGAAATGAAAGAATAGTGGAATTGGTACCGGACTTGTTCACTCACACCTATCAAGTAAAGCTTATGGTGTAGCTTGGTGAGGATAGTGGCACAAAAATTTGATGTAAAATGTTAGCAAGAGTCAATAATGTTGAAAGAGTTTCACAAATTCGCAAGTGAAACAAGTAGACCAATAGCAATGAATGGCACACAGAAACGCACACACACGGATAGATAAATGGGGTCGTGCAACCAAGGAGTAAGCACAAAATGTGGAATCCACAAAAAACGCGTGTGTTGCACAACTCAAGAGAGACGCTAGCACGATTGCTCTATAGGCTGATACGACACTGGTGCACAACCTATAAGATACAAAATGGATAAAATTTCTATCCCAAATATGCTATATATGTATGGTTCCCGGTGTTTCTCACACGATGATCCAAGATGATCAAATATGATATATTGTAATGCACTATGATACGATGCTATGGCTCTTGCTTACAAGCTTCTTTGCTCACTCTTTTTCTTTGCTTAAAATCTTGTTCTTTTTTCTTTTCTTTTTTTGGATGTGGCCACAATGCTAAATGCACAAACCAAGATAGCAATTGTGTATATGCAGGAACAAACTTGTGACACAAGAGATGATATGATACCAAGACGATAAAAATGTGACATGGTATGTATGCATTGGAAGCTGTAGACCAATGATCACTAATGTGCACAAGTAACGTTGCCGGCAATGCTCAAATGGCTAGTCTCGATAGGCAAGTAACGCAAAATGGGCTAGGGGTTATCAATGCAATTGCAAGGGGAATATACAATGACGCCGTCGAGGTTACCATCCGTGATGTACGATGACGACCTCGTGGCGATGATGAGTGGCGGTGTTCTCGATGTCGAACCATTCCTAATTAGCTGAAACACCTTAGGAAACGGAGAAACCGCGAACTCAAAATCTCAAATGTCAAATG
Organism: Triticum aestivum; assembly: GCF_018294505.1. Classification (NCBI taxonomy): domain Eukaryota; kingdom Viridiplantae; phylum Streptophyta; class Magnoliopsida; order Poales; family Poaceae; genus Triticum; species Triticum aestivum. Next base: position 502,855,445 of record NC_057809.1, read on the forward strand.
TCAAATGGTGGTAGCGGGATGCGGTGGTGGAATGATGAGTTATGCGAGTAGGCAATGCAGAAGTGGAGGTTATGGTGGTGTACTATACACGATGTCGAAGTTGAGGTCACCGTCCCTAAGTAGCCCAAACACCTTAGGAGACTTGAATCACTACTCAAACAACCACTAATTCTATATGGACCACAATGGGTTTGGTTGCGGAAGTCGGTGGTGGTAATGGGGATGATGTGGTGAAAGCCCTAGGCAAAGATGCCAAAGTTGAAAATTTTGATGGAGTCACATGATGTTGGTGGTATTTTTTTGGGAAGGGGGATGTCAATAGCTTCAAAACAATCTAAAGAACGTCAAAATCGGAGTTCGGATGAATTAGTTATGGCCGAAACAAAAATCAGCCGAAGTTAGAATCTACAGGTGTCGGACGTCCGAGAAGTGTCGGATATCCGGTGGTCGGACGTCCGGAAATGGTCGGAAGTCCGTGATTTCAGCTCGGGACTGGGGTGTCAGATTTCCGGTGGAGTCCGTACATCCGGTGGTTCCTGGGGCTCCGGACGTCCGGTGAAGTGTCGGTCGTCCGGTGGGTCTGGGTCAACGCGAGATGCGAGTTTCAGGATGCGATTTTGGGCGGAAATTGGAGATTTTGGGCTCGAAATTGGAGAGATTTCATGGATGAAAAGTGGGGAAACTTGTGGAGATTCTAGATACACTCGAAGCCAAGCAAACCCATGGATCAAAATCAACAAAACATCATCAAACCAACAAATCACAAAACAATTGGGGCTATTTTTGGTGGAGATTTTCAAAATTTAGGACGAAATCCAGCAAAAGAAGGCTAGAAAATGACGGGAGGGGCTCCAAATACGCGATCAACATGGCTCATGATACCATATGATGCGGGGCTAACCTGGTGTAGGCCGATCTTTCACGATTGGAGTGGATTCCCTCGAAGAACACGAAGAACACAGGGAAGAACGGGGAGAAATCACAAGGGGAAACACTCTGTAGCGACCTGACCTCAAACGGTCAAGTCTCTGTGCTTCAGTGTCATCCCTGGATCGGTAATGCTGACACACACAGTACTCGAAGGATTTATAACAAAGTGGTAATCACACACTTATTACATCAAATGTCTCAAGAGAGAACTTATTACAATAAATATGGCTTAAGGCCATCTAATACGATAACAATGGAAGGCTTGGAAGATAAAGTGTGTCCATCAACTCCAACGGCATGGATGAGTGCATGACAAACGACCTGTCACACCTTAGTCCTTGTCTGAAAAGTCTGCAACATGATACGTTGCAGCCCGAAAACGGGTCAGCACATGGAATATACTGGCAATGTGACACATGCGAGTAATGAATAGATAAAAGCTATCACTATATGGTTAATATGTTTTGTGAACAGCCATTTTTTCCCTACAATAAAGGAATATATTTTATTTAACTATCATGGTAGTTGAAAAATATTGATAAGGTTCCTCCAACTCAATCCCAATTAAAAGTAATTATCAACTCAACAAATTATTTTAGAGTGATGAGATCCATATGATAATCCAAGAACCAGATACTCAAGATGTCCATAATCGGAGACACGGCTAACCATGATTAGTTTGTACACTCTGCAGAGGTTTGTGCACTTTTCCCCACAAGACTCGATCTCCTCTGTTGGATTTCTCGCACTACAGGGTGTTTGAGAAACGGATGACCGAGACACAATCTTTCAGAAGCATTTGCTCTTTACTCCGGGCGGACCGGTACACCTACAATCCCCTACATCTACTAGTCCACCTCTTCAAGAACTCACGCAACTTATTCAATTATGCCAGAGCCCATAATGGCTTGTGGCTGCACACGGAAGTTTCTAGCACGAATAGTCTTATGATCCCTTTGAGCCTGGGTGGTGGACCGTAGGATGATCACACGGGTACTCCGGGATATCCTAGGACAACACTGGATTCTCGAGGTGCCCACAAGCAATCCACCCAGACGTGTATTAAAGTTGCCACCTTAAGTTGAACCATTAATTAACAACTCAAATCTTTCATGGATACACTCAAACCCAAACCACGTCTACGAGCATAGCATGGCAATATAAGCATAACGTAGAAGTAACTCCGAAGGGTTTGATAATAAAATAGGTAATAGGTTCTACCTCATTATCTACATCCCAGACCCACATGTTAAGAGATCCTACTCATGCAATGTGTGAAGGTTGAAACTAATGCATAAAAACTAGGTGATAAAGGGGTATGATCAATGTGTTACTTGCCTTGCTGACGATCTGCAAATCCTAAAGACTCGTAGTAGCACGCTTCGCACTCTGGGTGTTCTATTGCAAACAAACAATAGCATACATAAGCAATCAAGCAAAGATGCATGGGTAAATCTCAAATAAGAAGATCTAACCGGAAAGTTCAACTGAAGAACTCCGGTTTGCAAAAAGAATCAAATCAAACGGAGCAACGAAACTCAACCTGCGAAAGAAACAAGATCCGATTACTAATCTGGACTAAAGTCAAATTTTAAAGTACCAAAATCTTGTTCAAGTTGGTTAAATAGAAAGAGGGCTTCGAGGCGAAGATCTAGGCGCTTGAATCGCATGGTTCCGATAAACGAGCGAAAAGATAAACTAAAACGAAAAATGAGGCAGAAATCACAATAAAAAATAATAGCGGAAAAACTCTGGAAAAAGACCGACGAACAGGCTAATGAACGAACGTTCGCTGTCTGCGGTTAACGGGTGAAAACCGTTCGTAAAAACGAACGTACGAACGGGCGTTCGCTAAATAACTAAACCAGGAAAAAACCCAAACCGATCTATTAAAAAAACGGATCTAGGGTTTTTACCGGAAAAACCGAACCGGCGAAGAAAACCGGCGGCGGCAGCAGCGTGGCGGCACGACGGCGAGGCGGCAGCAGCAGCGCGCGATGGCGGCGGCTGGTGCGGTGGCGGCGCTAGGGCGGCGGCGGCTTAGGGTTTTGGGCGGGGCGCTGGGCTGCTGGGGTTGGGCCTCCTGGCTTATAAAGGCCGGCCGGGCCAGGAGTCCTAGGCGGACACGACCCGATTAGGTCGGTTACTTTTTTGTTTTTTTATATAATTCCGTGCAGAAAATTGAAGAAAAGAAATACTAAACGGACTCCAAAAATCTTGAAATAAATTTTCCCTGTCCTCTAAAAATACGCTGGACAAGGTGAACATTTATTTGGACCTCGAATGAAATTTTGAAAATGCATATTTTTCCTAATTCAAATAAAATAGCGATAGAACCCCAAATAAAAATACAAATTGATTTTAATATTTTTCCTCCAACCTTTCATTTATTTTGGAGAAGTCATATTATCTCCTCTCATATAATTTTAAGTTGAAATATTTTTGAGGGAGAAAAATAATTAAAACCAAACTGATCCTTGTTTCAATATTTGATAAAACTCAAATATGAGAACGAGGGAAAATCCCCAACTCTCTCCGTGGGTCCTTGAGTTGCTTAGGATTTCGAGGATCACAAGAACGAAATGCCATAAAATATGATATGCATGGATGACCTATGTATAACATTCCAAATTGTAATTTTGGGATGTTACACACTCAAAACAAGTCCAATCACACATCCACTAGACAAGCAAACACACAAGATCCAGAAGGTACATGAACAACAAAGGGAAAGATACAAGGTAGAGTTCATCCCAAATCCAAAGGAGATGGAGGCTTGATGATCTAGATAGATTCTTCCCCGAAGGGGTCTTGATATCCCTCGGGATCTTCTCCAAGGAGGTCTTGGCCTCCAATGGAGTAGTCTCTCTATCTCAAGAGGAGAAGGTAGGAGCACACTTACAAATGAGCTATCACTTTGCTAACCCTAGAATGGAGGTGGAGGTGGTCTATTTATAGTCTAAGCCACGAAGGGGTAAGTGGGGGAGGGATACAAGGCCAAAGGCCCGTTGAGGGAGTCCTGGATTAAGGGGTCCTCGGGCGTCCGGGCTATGTGACATGGGCCGGACTAATGGGCCATGAAGATACAAGACAGAAGACTTCCTCCCGTGTCTGGATGGGACTCTCCTTTATGTGGAAGGCAAGCTTGATGTTCATATATGAAGATTCCTTCCTCTGTAAACCGACTCTGTACAACGCTAGGTCCCTCCGGTGTCTATATAAACCAGAGGGTTTACTCCGTAGAGGCAATCATAATCATACAGACTTGACGTCTAGGGTTTAGCCATTACAATCTCGAGGTAGATCAAATCTTGTAAACCCCATATTCATCCAAGATAATCAAGCAGGAAGTAGGGTATTACCTCCATCAAGAGGGCCCGAACCAGGGTAAACATCGTGTCCCTGTCTCCTGTTACCTTCGATCCTCAGACGCATAGTTCGGGACCCCCTACCCGAGATCTGCTGGTTTTCACACCAACATTGGTGCTTTCAGTGAGAGTTTCGCTGTGTTGTCATCGGAAGGATCGATGACTCCATCAGTCATCTACAATAATGCAACCCTGAGGGAGGTCTTTCTCCCCGACTAATGACCCACAAGTATAGGGGATCTATCATACTCCTTTCGATAAGTAAGAGTGTCGAACCCAACGAGGAGCAGAAGGAAATGATAAGCGGTTTCCAGCAAGGTACTCTCTGCAAGTACTGAAATAAGTGGTAACAGATAGTTTTGTGATAGTATAATTTGTAACGAGCAACAAGTAACAAAAGTAAATAAGGTGCAACAAGGTGGCCCAATCCTTTTTGTAGCAAAGGACAAGCCTGGACAAACTCTTATATAGAGAAAAGCGCTCCCGAGGACACATGGGAATATCATCAAGCTAGTTTTCATCACACTCATATGATTCGCGTTTGGAACTTTGATAATTTGGTATGTGGATGGACCAGTGCTTGGGTGCTACCCTTACTTGGACAAACATCCCACTTATGATTAACCTCTATTGCAAGCATCCACAACTACAACAAAAGTATTAAGGTAAACCTAACCATAGCATGAAACATATGGATCCAAATCTGCCCCTTACGAAGCAACGCGTAAACTAGGGTTTAAGCTTCTATCACTCTAGCAACCCATCATCTACTTATTACTTCCAAATGCCTTCCTCTAGGCCCAAACAATGGTGAAGTGTCATGTAGTCGATGTTCACATAACACCACTAGAGGAGAGACAACATGCATCTCATCAAAATATCGAACGAATACCAAATTCATATGACTACTAATAGCAAGACTTCTCCCATGTCCTCAGGAACAAACGTAACTACTCACAAAGCATAAACATGTTCATAATCAGAGGGGTATTAATATGCATATAGGATCTGAACATATGATCTTCCACCAATTAAAGCAACTAGCATCAACTACAAGGAGTAATTAACACTACTAGCAACCTACTAGCACCAATCCCGAACTTGGAGACAAGAATTGGATACAAGAGATGAACTAGGGTTTTGAGAGGAGGTGGTGCTGATGAAGATGTTGATGGAGATTGCCCTCTCCCGATGAGAGGAGCGTTGGTGATAATGATGGCAATGATTTCCCCCTCCTGGAGGGAAGTTTCCCCGGCAGAACAGCTCTGCCGGAGCCCTAGATTGGTTCCGCCAAGGTTCCTCCTCGTGGCTGCGGAGTTTCATCCGAGAAGATGGCTTCTTATTTTTTTCCCATCGAAATACTTCATATAGTAGAAGATGGCCACCGGAGGGCCACTAGGGGGCCCACGAGGTAGGGGGCACGCCCAGGGGGGTAGGGCGCGCCCCCACCCTCGTGGGTAGGGTGTGGCCCCCCTGGTGAACTTCTTCCGCCGAGTATTTTTTATATATTCCGAAAACGTCTTCCGTGAAGTTTCAAGACTTTTGGAGCTGTACAGAATAGGTCTATAATATTTGCTCCTTTTGCAGCCTAGAATCCCAGCTGCCGGCATTCTCCCTCTTTATGTAAACCTTATAAAATAAGAGAGAATAGATGTAAGTATTGTGACATAATGTGTAATAACAGCCCATAATGCAATAAATATCAATATAAAAGCATGATGCAAAATGGACGTATCACCGGCCAGATCTTTGTGTTCGACGGCTTCGCACTGCGGGCCAACTCACTTGGCCATCTAGAGCAGATCGATAGCTACGCCCCAGGTCACCAGATTAGTTTTGGAAATCTGGATTATGTCGCTGATATCGGAGGAGACTTGATCTTCCAAGGGTTTGCGATTGAGGGAGTCCTGGATTAGGGGGTCCTCGGACAGCTGGACTATATACTTTGGTCGGACTGTTGGACTATGAAGATACAAGATTGAAGACTTCGTCCCATGTCCGGGTGGGACTCTCCCTTGCGTGGAAGGCAAGCTTGCCAATTCGGATATGTAGATCTCCTCCCTTGTAACCGACTCTGTGTAACCCTAGACCCCTCCGGTGTCTATATAAACCGGAGGGTTTAGTCCATAGGACAACAACAATCATAATCATAGGCTAGCTTCTAGGGTTTAGCCTCTACGATCTCGTGGTAGATCAACTCTTGTAATACTCATACCATCAAGATCAATCAAGCAGGAAGTAGGGTATTACCTCCATCGAGAGGGCCTGAACCTGGGGAAACATTGTGTCCCCCGCCTCCTGTTATCATCAGCCTTAGACGCACAGTTCGGTACCCCCTACCCGAGATCCGCCGGTTTTGACACCGACATTGGTGCTTTCATTGAGAGTTCCACTGTGTCATCACGATAAGGCTTGATGGCTCGTCTTGTTGTCAAGGACAGCATTACCTCCGGGGGAGCCCTGGCTGTAGGCCAAACTCTCCGACTAGGCGGCTTCGTCATGACCGCCCGTTCGCCTGTCGCACCGACGATGACTTCTCAGGTCATCAAAAACAACCTCCACGTCGGCTCGGGATTCACCGAGCAGATGGATCTAATGGAGCTCTCTTCCTTGAACGAGCTCTTGGATCGCATCGCCGCCTTGGGAGTCGCTATGGACTATGATCGGATCGGGTTTAAACCCGACCAAAGGGAGATTAACTCTTCGTCGGTCACCCATTAGATAGCGGTGGTGGAGGAGCAATGCAACAATTCTTCCTCTATTTTGAGGACAAACTATGTCCGGATTCCCGAGCTCTCCGAGCCGGATACCCGTCTACGGGAGGACATGGCCCAAGCTTTGAACCTAGAATCGAACAGCGGGCCAGAACTATTGGGCAACGTCCCGGAGCCCGAACTGCCAAGCTCGGAAACTCCTCTGCCCCTGGGTCTCAGATCGGGTCAGGGTTTGGACCTAAATCTACCCACCCACCCTCACATAAGTGATCTTTCCTACATTAGACAAGAGCCCCAAGAGATAGTACATCACTATTGGGCCAGATTCCTCCTTGTAATGAGCAAGGTCAAGGACTGTCGCGAGGAAGACGCAATTCATTATTTTGCAAAAATTGCACGGAGAAGGGAATCCTCAACGCCATAAGTCGCCGTGACATAGCACACTTCACTGAGTTGGCGGCCATAGTACAGAAGTACTGTGCGATGGAAAGCACCTGGAAAACCCAAACAAAATTCTGGGATCCTCCGGCTCTCACTAAACCCTCCGTCCGAACTAAAAGGGTGTACTCTCGTAAGTCACCTGATCCAATTACAAAGAAACCAAAGCCCACTACAGGGCGTGGAACCATATTGGAGGGATGTGTCAATGTGCCATGCAAAATTCACAGTACACCGAATAACATGCCAACACATAGCCTTAGAGCATGTTGGATACTCCGGCAGGTGACCAAGAGCGGCGAGGATCTCCCCATCAACAATACCATAGAGCACCATCCCGTGGAAAATAACAATAGAGTACTGACAGTCTTCGAGACTTACGCCTCAAATAATAGGCACAAGCGAGCACTCCGCAGCCTCGCCGAAGTCTGCCACGTTGCAATAATAAATCCATGGAACGATACGGCTATAACCTTCAATGCCAGTGACGAACCTCAATTCCGAACAGCCCGAGCACCAGCCACTTTGGTCCTTAGTCCAATTGTGGACGGCTTCCGGCTTACTAAAGTTCTCTTGGACGGTGGCAGCGGATTAAACCTCATCTACGAGGAGACTCTTAGCAAAATGGAAATAGACAAGAGCCGCATTGAGCAAAGTAGCACGAACTTCAGAGGAATCATCCCTAGTTGGGAGGCACGATGTGCGGGAAAAATCACACTAGATGTGGTATTCGGCACGCCTGAGAATTATAGGTCCGAAGAAATCACATTCCAAGTGGCCCCGTTTAGTAGCGGATACCACGCCCTTTTAGGGCGGGAGGCATTCACGATCTTCCAAGCTATACCCCATTACAGGTACATAAAGCTCAAGATGCCCAGGCCCAATGGAATCATCACTCTAGCTAGTGATCCAGACATAGCACTCCGCATCGAAAATAAAACCGCCGCACTGGCCATCGAGGCGTTATCCGAAGCCCTCGCGGCCGAAGAACTAACTGCGCCGCGCTCCACAGTGGACAGTGACGACGTGATACTCGACAAAAGACCCAAGTCCACCTCTTTTAAACCAGCGGACGAAATAGTCAAATTCTAGGTCCACCCAACGGACCCTACAAAAACAGCATCCATCGGGGCACAACTGAACCAAACAACAGACGCCGCACTACGGGAGTTCTTGCACGAGAATTGGGACATCTTCGCCTGGCATCCTTCAGACATGCCAGGAACCCCACGCAGGCTGGCTGAGCATAGCCTAAACATTCTAAAGGGATACAAGCCGGTCAAGTAGACTCTTCGGCGTTTCTCAGAGCCCAATCGACAAGCCATAGGAGAAGAGCTAGCCAAGTTACTCGAGGCCAGATTCATTAGAGAAATAAAACATCCAGACTGGCTAGCAAACCTGGTGATGGTACCAAAGAAGGACAAATCCTGGCGCCTATGTGTCGATTTCAAGGACCTTAACAAGGCTTGCCCCAATGATCCCTTCCCCCTCCCCCGCATCGATCAAATTATCGATGCTACCGCAGGACACGACTCATTGTGTTTCCTCGATGCATACTCCGGATACCATCAAATCAAGATGGCGGAGTCCGATCAAGCCGCAACGACATTCATCACTCCATACGGCCCCTTCTGTTTTAACACCATGCCTTTCGGGCTCAAAAACGCCGGTGCAACCTATCAACGCATGATTCAGACATGCCTGGAAACACAAATTGGAAAAATAGTGGAGGCATACATAGACGATGTGTTCATTAAAACCAGACACGTCGAATCTTTAATAGACGACTTGAGGCTTACGTTCGACAATCTTCGAACATATGACATCAAGCTCAATCCAGAAAAATGCGTTTTCGGCATGCCCGCCAGAAAGCTCTTGGGCTTCATCGTTTCTAATAGAGGAATTGAAGCAAATCCGGCTAAAATCCGAGCTCTATCACAGTTGGCTATCCCAACAGACCTCAAGCAAATCAAGAAATTAACCGGATGCGTGGCTGCCTTAAGCCGCTTTATCTCCCGATTGGGAGAAAAGGCATTACCTCTTTATCGCCTTCTTCGATGCACCGAACATTTCGAGTGGACGGATGCGGCCACGGCCGGATTGGAAGAAATAAAAGCCCTCTTGGCTAGCAACCCAATCTTGGCCGTGCCAAATATCGGTGAACCAATGCTGTTATATATAGGGGCAACACACCAGGTTGTAAGCGCAGTGCTCGTCGTCGAATGAGAGACGGACGGACATAAGTTCCCGCTTCAAAAGCCGGTATACTACGTATCCGCTGTCCTCACTCCATGCAAATCACGGTACCCACATTATCAAAAGATAGCATACGCGGTCTTCATGGCATCCCGGAAACTACGACACTACTTTCAAGAGTGTTCAATTACGATGGCCTCTGAAGTACCATTCAACGACATAATAAATAACCGCGATGCCACGGGCCGGATTGCTAAATGGTCTATTGAGCTCCTGTCGTTCGACATAACATACAAACCACGGCGAGCCATTAAGTCGCAAGTACTGGCTGATTTCGTCGCTGAATGGACAGAAGCCAAACTCCCTAAAGAGTACGGTGCGTACTCTAGTTGGATCATGCACTTCGACGGCTCTAAGATGCTGGCTGGTCTAGGGGTAGGCGTCGTCCTGACACCCCCCACCGGAGATACAGTCCAATACGTACTCCAAATATTATACACAGACTCCAACAATGCAGCAGAATATGAGGCCCTGTTGCATGGTCTTCGGATGGCAGTCTCCATGGGCATTCAACGCCTAGAGGTGCGTGGGGATTCGAACCTCGCAATATCTAAAATAAATGGAGACTTTGACGCCAAGGATCCAAAAATGGCGGCTTACCGCAATGCCGTCCTCAAAATGTCAGCTCGGTTTGAGGGGCTCGAATTCCACCATGTGGTCCGAGAAAATAATCAAGCGGCGGATATCCTCGCCCGCATTGGTGCTAAGCGCGACCCTGTCCCACCTAATATCTTCTTGGAAAGGCTGTTTAAGCCATCCGTGGTGTGGGAAGGGGAGACCGGCAACAACAGTCCGGATCCGGCCATAACACCGGATCCCGAATACTCTGACGTAATCGGAGGCTCCGCCACCAAAATAACAACTTCGGCCCACGTGATTATGGCTGCCATCGCCCCGTGGACAGAACCCTTCTTGGCTTACCTAAATAGGAAAGAACTCCCTGAGGACCCAAATGAGGCACGTTGCATTGTGCGGCGGTCTATAGCCTACAAGGTCCACGAGGGAGAGCTTTATAAGAAAAGCGCCATCGAAGTACTTCAAAGGTGCATCTCCGAAGAGGAAGGACGGCAACTTTTGGCAGAAATTCATGCTGGACTCGGCGGCCATCACGCCGTAGCTCAGGCCCTTGTAAGCAAGGCCTTCCGTACAGGTTCCTACTGGCCAACAGCCCGAGCAGACGCACAGGACCTCGTCTAACATTGCGTCGGTTGCCAGCTTTTTGCAAACCAAAGCCATATGCCACCTACCGCTCTCCAAACAATCCCCATTACTTGGCCCTTTGCGGTTTGGGGGCTTGATATGGTCGGACCCCTTAAAGGAGGAAGCCATAAGAAAAAGTACCTATTGGTCATGGTGGATAAATTCACCAAATGGATAGAAGCCAAACCTATTAAAACGGTCGAGTCCGGACCAGTGATAGACTTCATATCCGGGGTTGTACACCGTTATGGTGTCCCCCACAGCATCATCACCAATAACGGCTCGAACTTTACAGCTGACGAGGTAAAAACTTGGTGCGGCAATATGGGCATTAAGCTCGATTATGCCTCCATCTATCACCCCCAAACAAACGGTCAAGTCAAACGAGCAAATGGTCTTATTATGAGCGGCATTAAACCCAGATTAGGGCGATCCTTGAAGGAATCAGATATGCACTGGGCTGAGGAGCTCGACTCCGTACTATGGGGGTTGCGGACCACGCCGAATCGCACTACCGGATACACACCATTTTTTAATGGTGTACGACGCAGAGGCGGTACTGCCCTGTGACATCATTCATGACTCACCTCGAGTGCGCATGTACGAAGAGAAAGAAGCCGAGCTTGATCGGCAGGATAGTTTAGACGCCCTGGAGGAGGAGCGTGACATTGCAAAAGCCCGCTCTGCATTCTATCAGCAACAGGCTCGACGGTATCAAAGCAGAGAAGTACGGGCCAAAACTTATAACGTTGGCGAACTCGTTCTACGCCTACCCGAGAAGAAAAAGGACAAGGTCAAGCCCAAATGGGAAGGTCCCTTCATCATCGACAAAGTTCTAACCGGTGGAGCATACCGTCTGCGTGATGCATCGGACAATCGACTCAAGCCAAACCCATGGAACGCGGCCAGACTCCGAAGGTTCTATGCCTAGTGTCGGACTCTATGTTCGTCTCCTTACCTCCGCCTTTTTTATATATATCCGCTATCTGTCTTTCTTTCTTTCTTTCTTCCCTTTTTCTTCATGACCTTAAAAGGTTAAAATGTGTCTTGACTACACAATCTTGACGCGCCATGCGTGCTCATTACACCTGGGGGCTTCTTATACAGAAGCTTAATATAATTATGTTCCGGGCTCTATGCCCCCTGCACATGTGTTACTTTTCCACATGTACCTTTTCTTCGCCATTATATGCATCGATATGACTTAAGTTTTGGCCAAGCGGGTTGCCTGGCTCTTGTGTTTATGCCCTACGTTCCCATTAATCGACTAGGGCATAAGGGGAGCACCTCTGCGATTGTTACTGCCGGGTCAGCCGGATGTGTACCTCAGACTGGGTGAAGCCGAAAGCTAGCATTCTTAAGGGAATATTCGGTCGGTGAACAAAAGATGACTTTTACTTATTGCAATACATGCCCCCAGATGTTTATATCCCGCGTCTCTTTTTGCAGTTCGGACATGCACATTAATGCATGCGTACCCAGGGAAAGGAACCCTTAACGGAACTATTCTCCCTGGAAGACGTTTCTTACTATCCATGTAATATAACATAGCTAGTTGGTACTTGTCTATTCAAGCACTTATGACCCCTACACCTGGTTTTCACGCGTACCCCAGTTTTTACATAACTAAGCGGGTATTCAGATACACTCCGGACTGTCGGGTCCGGAGGTCGAAGCGAAAAGGTCCGCCATGAAAAATGATTTACAATCCGGCTAGGGACAAAATATGTCACTTGAAGTACACAGTCACTTAGACTGACTAAATTCTTCTTCTATACCATCCAACAGGCGGTCTAGCCTACAATCCTGTTGGGAATACTTCGTGGCTAATTTTACCTGGTCATATACCGGACTAACGGGGATCTCTTTCCCATCAGACCCTACAAGTCCAACCTCAGCCATGTGGTTTAGGTCAGGCTTGGTATGTCGCGTATTCACCATGGCCCAGGCTTCCCTTGTACCTTGTCGGCAGGCAGATATCTTCCATAATCGGAAGCGTCGCCGCACTCGCTTGAGCATCTCTACGAGCTCCCCCATGCCTCCTGGCAGGGAGGCGGATGGCCACAAGGCCTGGGCAATGCCCTGCATCACCCACCGTACTTGTTCGTGCAATTGTGAGAGATCTGGTAGAAGATCGCCCGCAGATACGGGCATCTCCTCTTCGGGACGACCCGTCAGCATACCTACAAATATAACTCTGTTAGCCGGTTTCTTCGCCGAACTCTATAAAAGTTCGTTCAAGCACTTACTAAATATGCCGCGTCGAAGCCTCTTATTCTCCTTTACGGAGTTAGCTAGCTGGTCCCGATCATCTTTCAGTTCAATGCCCAGCCGGGTATTGGCATCTTGGAGATCATTTTTCTCCTACCTAACCCGCGTAAGCACGCGCTCGCCAGCCTCTAGCTATCGTTGAGCATGTTGCTCATCCCCACGCACGATCTTCGGATTCACTCCGGGATCATCTGCAGAATCTATTGTTAGATTTGCATGCATGTCGAATACTAACTGGTACATGTCATTTCATTCTTTTCGATCAGGACAAGTATTACTAGATGGGGCCTTCTTGGACTCCTCCATTCCGGCAACTGCGGCCCATAGCTGAGCTTTTCACTCCTCCAGCTCTTGAGACAACTGGGTATTCTTCTCCATAAGAACCTACACATATAATGATCCTTAAATCAGCTGTGCCAACTGTTTCAAGTCTCAGGGGCTACTGATATACATAATTATCAGATTTTCTTACCCGTATATCCTTTACATACTGGTCCGTGCCTCTGGTAAGGCCATTTTGAGCAGCTCGGATGTACGCATCTCCTGAGTTGAAGGCATCAAATGCCTCTTCGGAGAAACCAGGGTCGCGAAGTACGGCCCGGCGACGCCTGTGATTCATGGCACTCTCCACTTCAGAATTTGTAGCGGACAGCCTATCCGCATCCTCTGTAGGAGGAACATCCGGTGTTGTCCCCACGTTAGCATCTGCCCCTAAGTTCGGCTCTGGAGTCCGGCTGGTGGAGGCGTGGCTGGCAGGCTCTTCGGACACAGTCTGGCGAGCGTTTTTTCTGCCAGGAACCATGGACGTTATTATATTTTAAAGACGACAACCATGGAGCAGGGTTTTTTTTTCATACCTCTGCGATGGCGTCTCAGTCCTGTTCGCCTTCCTTTTAAGCCTACCCGGCTTCGGTGCCTCTTGTTGATGAGTCACCGCGGGTTCGGCATGGCGCCCCGAGGGCCTTCCTTGTAGGACGCAATACGTGTGCGGTGGGTGAGGTGCAAAAAAGGGATCCTTCTCAGAAGTTGGGACTCCGGTTTTACTTACATGCGATGCAGGGAGTATGCCAGGATAATCGGCTATGATGGCCACCAAGGCAACATCGCAGCTTAACTGATAGAACGTCCTGTCGACGAGCTCCACAAATATGTCCGTATCTTCTTCAAGTCCAGGGTCGAGGGCCCGGTCAGGGTCCTCTGGCTGTACAGACGGGCTATGGACCTCCCTCACAGCTTTTCGCAGTTCCTACTATGAAATAACAAGGTAAATATTTATGATGAAGAATGCGGGAAGGACTGGAGTAAAAGGTAACAGCTCACCTAGTGTGGGGGGTTGTACATGGAGAATCCATCCCATTGCTTATTGCGGATGAACTCCTCTTCCTCTCCTTTGTACAAATCAGACAGTATTTTCGCCAGAGCAGCGGCGGAGTCCGGACCTTTACGACCGCAGCGGGTGGCATCGTCTTCTCCATTGAAGTGCCACATGGGTTTCCCCCGATACTGGAGTGGCTACACCCCCCGCATTATACATATTGACATAACTTCGACTATTGTCAGTCCTGATTTGGCCAGCATTTTTATCCTGCCCATCAGGTAAAGGATCTCTCTGTTATCTTCCTCCTGGGGGCTCCGAGGGCGCCAGCTGCGGCGTTTCTTCAAAGGGGCATTGTTAAACTCAGGAAGTCCCATCCGAATAGGGTCTGGAAGGGGGACGTCCTCCATATAAAACCACTCCGAAGGCCAGTCTTCGGATGTCTTCTTCGGAGTACCGGATAGGTATCCGGTCCGGGCCTGCACCATATTTCGGCTCCGCCCACTTGATATATTGACCCCTCCTATGTACGGGGTACGAGGCAGAATAGCCTCTTCCATAGCTCGAAATGAGCTTCGCAGCCCAGAAACAGCTCACGAAAGGTGACGTAGCCGGCGATGTGTAATATGGAGGCGGGAGTAAAGTTATGCAGCTGGAGGCCGTAGAACTCCAGGAGCCCGCGGAGGAACGGATGGATTGGAAATTCGAGTCCCCTCAATAAGTAAGGGACAAGGCATACCCGCTCCCTCCTGGATGGGTTGGGAAAGCTCTCCGCTTGCTCCCCGCCATTATAAGTGGCTAGTCCGGCTCGGATGGGGACCATATACGCAGGAGGGAGAAACCCTTGGGTCTATAACTCTACTAATTGGCTGTGGGGGACGGAACACTTCTCTCAATTGCCTGGCTTAGTGCTACGGGAGCGAGAGGAGGAGATGCGATGGCTGGCCATGATGGGATGGACTTTTTCGGGCGTGCTCCGATGGATACTCGCTGTGGGAGGATGGTGTGATCTGGATCTGAGGATCCCCGACTCTTTAAACAGACAATTTACCTACATGGTTAGGGTGGCAAATGTAAAAATGCCCCGACTTCTCGCATTCGCTCGACACATGGAAGATAGCCATTATTAAAGCACAGAAGCCGAGGAGTGCAACATTCATGGGAAGCCGGACACTACTCGTTACGACAGGTACTCGGGATTTGAAGAAGAACCCGCCTTGCAATGTCGAAGACAATCTACGCGCCGGACTCATCGTCATTGAAGCCTGGTTTAGGGGCTACTGAGGGAGTCCTGGATTAGGGGGTCCTCAGACAGCCGGACTGTTGGACTATGAAGATACAAGATTGAAGACTTCGTCCCGTGTCTGGGTGGGACTCTCCCTTGCATGGAAGGCAAGCTTGGCAATTCGGATATGTAGATCTCCTCCCTTGTAACCGACTTTGTGTAACCCTAGACCCCTCCGGTGTCTATATAAACCATAGGGTTTAGTCCATAGGACAACAACAATCATAATCATAGGCTAGCTTCTAGGGTTTAGCCTCTATGATCTTGTGGTAGATCAACTCTTGTAATACTCATATCATCAAGATCAATCAAGCAGGAAGTAGGGTATTACCTCCATCGAGAGGGCCCGAACCTGGGTAAACATTGTGTCCCCCACCTCGTGTTACCATCAGCCTTAGACGCACAGTTCGGGACCCCCTACCCGAGATCCACCGGTTTTGACACCGACAGCGACCCCAACCTTCGCTCTGGCTTTAAATCCGGAGCGCTTCACTAGGTCTAAAGACAGGATTCCCGAGCCTGCCGGACTCTCCGCAGCTATTAAGCCTAGTACGGGAGAGCCGGATGAAACATCATCACCGGCAATCATCATGAAGCTGGACTCTTCTTCGAACACTGGCTCCGAACCCTCGGAGTGAGCATCGTGTGAGCTCGGCCAAGGAGTTTCCTTCCCACTGTACTCCACGAACTCTCTTCTCCTTGGCCGAACCTTGCCTTTAAACAAGGCTCTGGACTTAATGTGATCCCTCGTCATTACAGAGAGGAAACATCCAAACTACGCCCAACCCATACTAGGGGCTGAGAGCGGGGAATTTTACGTCCCACCTACCACCCACTTCATAGCCACTGTCGAGGACTTAACCTACATGCTCGATCACGGCTCCGAAGACATCGATGGTATGGACGATGATGCCGGAGAAGAGCAGGCCCAAAACCCACCATTTACCGGACGCTGGATGGCCACCTCTTTGTATGACGTGTACATGGTGGATACACCCAAAGAGGGCAACATCGATAATGAGAAAAATCCAGTTGAAGATACACCTCCTGAGACTTAACCAAAACGCTGATGTCAGCGGCGCCGCTCTAAATCACGCCGTGGAAAAGAAAGCAATACCGGCAACAGAAATGATAACACTCCGGAGAATGCCAAAGACCCAGACGCCCCCGCCAAACCAACATCCGAACAAGACAATAGGGAGGAGGGGCAGGCTAAACCTGACGAGCCAGTCAGAAACGAGGACTCAGAGGACATTAATTATATGCCACCCTCCGAAGACGAAATAAGCCTCGACGACTATGACTTCATCGTGCCAGAGGAGCCCCTCGAGCAAGAACGCTTTAAGCAACAGCTCATCGCAACCGCGAGGAGCCTAAAAAGGAAACAACAACGGCTTCAAGCCGAACAGGATACGCTCAATGACAGATGGACTAATGTCCTGGCAGCCGAGGAATACGGCCTCACACGACCAACCAAAAGCTACCCGAAGCGCAAGTTGTTACTCCAATTCACCGTTGAGGTGTGTGAGCCCCTAACATCAGCGCGTAATGCAGCCGATAAACCAAACTGGCCACCGCATGGCTGAGACAGAACGGCTACCCAAGCCAAACACCAGCCCACATTACCCCGCCGTAAAGGCAGGGAGACAGTGGCCCAGGATTACACCTACGACCTACGGCAGAACCTGGACACTAGGGCAGGCCTAGCTAGATCAATCTACGGTTCAAGGGGACGTGCTCGAACATGAGTGGACGGCTATCAGGCCCGACGTGATCAACACAACCTCACTCAGGGTGAAAACCGCATAGGGACATCCACCGAACTCCGTCGTGACGTCGCCCATCATAGAGGCGCCGCACACCCCCTGTGCTTCACCGAGGAAGTAATGGAACATGAATTCCCAGAAGGGTTTAAACCTATGAATATCGAATCATATGATGGAACAACTGACCCCGCAGTATGGATTGAGGATTTTCTTCTCCATATCCACATGGCCCATGGTGATGATCTCTATGCCATCAAATACCTCCCACTAAAATTAAAGGGACCAGCCCGACACTGGCTAAACAGCCTCCCAGAGAACTCCATTGGCAACTGGAAAGACTTGTAAGATGCCTTTCGCGACAACTTCCAAGGTACATATGTCCGGCCCCCAGACACCGATGACCTCAATCACATCATCCAACAGCCCGGAGAGTCAGCCATGAAACTTTGGACTAGGTTTCTAATTAAAAAGAACTAAATTGTCAACTATCTGGACACCGAAGCCCTTGCTGCCTTTAAACATAGCGTTTGAGATGAGTGGCTCGCCCGTCAACTCGGGCAAGAAAAACCTAAGTCCATGGCAGCTCTTACCTCACTGATGACCCGCTTTTGCGTGGGAGAAGATAGCTGGCTTGCTCGTAGAAGCAATAGCACCAGCGATCCCGACACCTCCGAAGCCAGGGACGGCAACGGCAAGCCACGATGCAATAAAAACAAGCGTCGAAACAATAACGCAGGAACCCAAGACACGGCGGTCAACGCCGGATTCAGTGGCCCCAAATCCAGTCAACGGAAGAAGCCATTCAAGGCAAACAGAGATGGTCCATCTAGTTTAGATAGTATACTAGATCGGCCCTGTCAGATTCATGGCAGCCCCGACAAACCCGCTAACCATACCAACAAATATTGCTGGGTTTTCAAACAAGCCGGCAAGCTCAATGCCGAACACAAAGGGAAGGGGCCTCCCAGTGACAGCGAAGACGAAGAGCTCGCCAAGATAGAAGCAATTTCCCCCCGAAGTCAAAACAGTAAACATGCTATATGTGACGCATATCCCTACAAGAGAGCGCAAGCGCGCACTACGAGACTTCTACGCCATAAGACCGGTCGCCCCAAAATTTAACCCATGGACGTCCTGCTCGATCACTTTTGATCACAAGGTCCACCCAACCAATATCCGTCACGGAGGTTCAATAACTCTGGTCCTCGATCCAATTATCAATGGATTCCATCTCATACGGGTCCTTATGGACGGCGGTAGTAGCCTTAATTTACTTTATCAAGACACTGTCCGCAAGATGGGCATTGACCCCTCAAGGATCAAGCCCACCACAACTACCTTCAAGGGAGTAATACCTGGCATCGAAGCTCACTACACGGGTTCAATCACATTGGAAGTCATCTTCGTTTCGCTGGACAACTTTTGAAGCAAAGACTTGATCTTCAATATTGTCCCGTTCTGCAGTGGCTACCATGCACTGCTCGGACGGGCTGCTTTTGCTCGTTTCAATGCGGTCCCACACTACGCCTATCTAAAACTTAAGGTGCCCGGTCCAGACGGTGTTATCACGATCAACGGAAACACGGAACGCTCCCTCCATACCGAGGAGCATACCGCGGCCATCAGAACCGAAGTACAAAGCGGCCCCGTCAAGCTGCATATCTCATCGGCCATTAAGCCTCCAGCCTCTATTACACAAGACCGGCCAATTCTAAAGCTGGATTAGCAGTTCCGCCTCTATCGTTCGCCACATATACCCGCAAAGTTCATATCGCGCATGCATAATTATGCACTTAAAATACCTTGGTCATCGGCGGAGGCACAATACTAGCAGGCCTACAATACGGTTCGCCCTCCTACAACATTTTTTCTCTTTTCTAACTATATCTTATCTTTTGCTACAGGTGAATCAAAAACGGTTCATCCTACGGACCTACAAGGACTCTTTCTGAGCTCGGTTTCATACAAGTAACCAAAGATTACTCCTTTTAAGGAATACTTTTCGCTGAGGCAACGACAACACAGATGTGCGACAGGAGGTCCAAAATATTTTCTATAGACCAAACACTCTATTTAAAACCTGTATAGAGTCTTTTTCCTCAGCCTTCGACCCCTGGCATGTAAAATGGCCTGGGTAGTGGTGTTATAATCTGTAAGATTGCGTTCAATGTATCAACCAGATTCCAGTGAACATAATCCGTCTTTAGTATTTGGTTTTCCTCATAGAACTACATTTTTCGGTTTGTTTCACGCACACACCTCAGCACAAATCACCAGGGGCTCGATACGACAACATATGGGTTACCGAAAATTCCAAACAGCTCTACAACATACTTCGACGTCACAAGTTTGGCATTATATGCATTAGCTCCGAATCATGTCTTTGGTCAATAGTTGGGTTGCCCGGCTCCTGTGCTTACTACCTTACGTTCCGTCTTATCGGCTAGCGTAGTAAAGGGAGAACTACTGCGATTGTGTTTCCGGTTCACCTGGTTAAACACCTCAGTAGAGAAAGCCGAAAACTGACTGTCGTGATGCGGCGAGAGCTGGTCAACCACTCGGAGACTTATTAGAATCTTTTGCGATTTCTTCTGTACTACACGAAGGACCGTTCTTTATTTTTTGGTCACCTATGTAATGCAACCGTATTCGGATAACCGTGTACATACTAGGGGCTACATAGTAGACCCACGTAAAACTCCCATGGCTAAGTGAAAGTGTTAAAGCCCTATAGTCCGATTGCCTAGTTCGCCGCACTTACAGCTCCGTTACAGACCAAGACGTTGGGTCAAGAGTGATCAGGTGCTATTCCGAACACCCCCGTATTATATGCGAGGGGGCCGAAGCCGACGACTGGCAAACTTTCAGATTACAAAAGACGTCCGCATAGGAGGAAATAACTTTCAGGCAAAGATATGAATATAACACAACCTTAATGTATCATAATATTGTTCTCACAATTCTGATGCATTTATTCGAACATAATATCCTTCGAGCACTAACCCTCTATCAAGCGGGCGCCCTCTAGGACATCCTCCACATAATGCTCCGGTGTGCGATGGTCCTTGCCTCCGAGCAGGCCCTTAGCTGTAACATCGGTGGCCTTCATCTTTGCCCTGTACATCTTGATGCGGGCGAAGGCCATCCGGGCACCTTCTATGCACGCTGACCGCTTGACGGCATTGATACGCGGCACTGCATCGACAAGTCACTGCACCAAACCAAAATAGCTGTTTGGAATGGGTTCAGCCGGCCATAGCCGGACCACGACGTCCTTTATGGCAGTTCTGGACATCTTGTGGAGCTCAGCCCACTACGCCATCTGTTCGTTTAGCAACGCCAGACGCCATGGCATGTTGAATTGTGACCAGAAAAGCTTCTCCGCAGCACGTCCTTCCTGCACTTGGAAGAACTGCGATGCATCGGAGACACTCTTCGGCAGGTCCAAGAACGCGTCTGGAGAACTCCAAAATTGGTTAAGCAGAGCATATTTCGGGTCGCTGAACTTAGTCTGTAAAAGAAAGGGCTTACGAGCCACTATCTCCCCTGCTTGCTGGATCTCCTCCCGAGCCGCTCTAGACTCGAACCGTGCTTCTCTCGCCTCTTGTAAGGCCTTGTCGAGTTCGGCTGCCTTGGCTTTGTTATCCTCCTTGAGTGATTTGCATTTGCCAGTGGCATCCTTAAGCTCTCGCTCCATGGCAGATATTCTCTCCTCGCACTAGCGCCGAGTGGCCTGTTCGGCCTTTAAATCAGCAGCCGCCTTCTTGGCAGCCGCATTACTTACTCTGGCCTGCTCCTTGGCCTGGGCAAGCTCGGCCCGAAGGGTCTCAACCGCGGTAGCACCATCTACAGTTATGCATGTCACAGTGTATAATTTTCAGCTTCGTGCTCATACTATTATACATGTATAAGCGGGCTGTCCCAAAACATACCTTGTGCCTTGTCGAGCCGCCTGTTAATGAGGGTAATGTCCTCATCAGCTTACTCAAGTTTATGCTTTAAATTTGCAACTTCCGCAACTTGGGCAGTCACCTTTGACATAACAACCTATTTTTAAATTAATTATGTTACTTCCTGAGCATATCTTTTTTTGATCCTCTGATCGCCTCCCTATGGAAACCGACCAGAGTCTCAGGGGCTACTATCTATACACAGGCGCATTTTTGCATGAAAAGAGCGGTTAAATATATTACATTGCATACCTCGAAGCCTCTTAGCAGGCTCGTGAAGGCTTCATTCAATCCGCTTCTCGCGGACAGAATCCTCTCAACTACCGTACCCATTAAGGTACGATGTTCCTCTGAGATGGTGATGACCCACAAGTATAGGGGATCTATCGTAGTCCTTTCGATAAGTAAGAGTGTCGAACCCAACAAGGAGCAGAAGGAAATGATAAGCAGTTTCCAGCAAGGTATTCTCTGCAAGTACTGAAATAAGTGGTAACAGATAGTTTTGTGATAAGATAATTTGTAATGAGCAACAAGTAACAAAAGTAAATAAGGTGCAGCAAGGTGGCCCAATCCTTTTTGTAGCAAAGGACAAGCCTGGACAAACTCTTATATGATGTAAAGCGCTCCCGAGGACACATGGGAATATCGTCAAGCTAGTTTTCATCACGCTCATATGATTCACGTTCGGTACTTTGATAATTTGGTATGTGGGTGGACCGGTGCTTGGGTGCTGCCCTTACTTGGACAAACATCCCACTTGTGATTAACCTCTATTGCAACAAAAGTATTAAGGTAAACCTAACCATAGCATGAAACATATGGATCCAAATCAGCCCCTTACGAAGCAACGCATAAACTAGGGTTTAAGCTTCTGTCACTCTAGCAACCCATCATCTACTTATTACTTCCCAATGCCTTCGTCTAGGCCCAAACAATGGTGAAGTGTCATGTAGTCGACGTTCACATAACACCACTAGAGGAGAGACAACATACATCTCATCAAAATATTGAACGAATACCAAATTCACATGACTACTAATAGCAAGACTTCTCCCGTGTCCTCATGAACAAAAGTAACTACTCACAAAGCATAAACATGTTCATAATCAGAGGGGTATTAATATGCATATAGGATCTGAACATATGATCTTCCACCAATTAAACCAACTAGCATCAACTACAAGGAGTAATTAACACTACTAGCAACCTACTAGCACCAATCCCGGACTTGGAGATAAGAATTGGATACAAGATATGAACTAGGGTTTTGAGATGAGATGGTGCTGATGAAGATGTTGATGGAGATTGCCCTCTCCCGATGACAGGAGCATTGGTGATGACGATGGCGATGATTTCCCCCTCCGGGAGGGAAGTTTCTCCAGCAGAACATCCCCACCAGAACCCTAGATTGGCTCCACCAAGGTTCCGCCTCGTGGCGTCGGAGTTTCGCCTGAGAAGATGGCTTTATGATTTTTTTTCATTGAAAGAGTCCATATAGCAGAAGATGGTCACCGGAGGGCCACCAGGGGGCCCACGAGGTAGGGGCGTGCCCCCCACCCTCGTGGGCAGGGTGTGGCCCCCCTGGTGAAGTTCT
Source organism: Triticum aestivum (assembly GCF_018294505.1). Lineage (NCBI taxonomy): Eukaryota > Viridiplantae > Streptophyta > Magnoliopsida > Poales > Poaceae > Triticum > Triticum aestivum. The sequence goes on from NC_057809.1 coordinate 502,878,532, forward strand.
TGCACTCAATGTTTTTTATATATTTGGAAAACATCATCCGTGAAGTTTCAGGACTTTTGGAGCTGTGCAGAAGAGGTCTCTAATATTTGCTCCTTTTCCAGCCAGAATCCCAGCTGTCGGCATTCTCCCTCTTTATGTAAACCTTGTAAAATAAGAGAGAATAGGCATAAGTATTGTGACATAATGTGTAATAACAACCCATAATGCAATAAATATTGATATAAAAGCATGATGCAAAATGGTTGTATCAACTCCCCCAAGCTTAGACCTCGCTTGTCCTCAAGCGAAAAGCCAAAATCATAAAATATGTCCACATGTTTAGAGATGAAGGTGTCGACAAAAATAAAATACGGACATGAGGGCATCATGATCATTCTTAGAACAACAACTTATATAATTCTTGTCATATGATATCTTATGCTAGAGTAATAATTCAATCACAATATCAAGTATGAATCGTAAACTTCATTGAAAACTAACAAACTATAATCTCAGTCATTGAGGCAATTGCAATTTGTCATAACATAAGAAAGAGTCAATGTATAAGAGCTTTTCAGCAAGTCCACATACTCAACTATCATATAGTCTTACACAATTGCTGACACTCATGCAATACTTATGGGTATGGAGTTTTAATCGGACACAGAGAAAGATGGGGGCTTATAGTTTTGCCTCCCAACGTTTTACCTCAAGGGTAATGTCAACAGTAATAGTTCATGAAAACCCACATCCAATTAGCCATATATACCAGGATCTTTCCAACATATTGTGCTTGCCAAAGGATAAAATGTAAAAAGGAAGGGTGAAGCTCACCATGACTCTTTTGCAGTGTGGAAGATAAAAGTAAAAGATAGGCCCTTCGCAGAGGGAAGCAGAGGTTGTCATGCGCTTTTATGGTTGGATGCACAAAATCCTAATGCGAAATAACGTCACTTTATATTGCCACTTGTGATATGGACCTTTATTATGCAGTCTGTCACTTTTATTACTTCCATATCACACGATTGTATAAAGCTTATTTCTACCACACCAATCAATCATACATATTTAGAGAGCAATATTTTTATTTCTTGCACCGATCAAAACTTACTTGATGGATCTTACTCAATCCATAGGTAGGTATGGTGGACTCTCATGGCAAAACTGGTTTAAGGGTATTTGGAAGCACAAGTAGTATCTCTACTTGGTGCAATGAGTTTGGCTAGCATGAGGGAGAAATGCAAGCTCAACATGTTGGAGGATCCAAGATAATATAACTTATCTCAGATGTAAGAAAACATAAACCATTATGTTGTCTTCTCTGTCCAATGTCAACTCTTTAGCATGTCATATTTTAATGAGTGCTCCCAATCATAAAAGATGTCCAAGATAGTATATTTATATGTGAAGACCTCTCTTTCTTTATTACTTCCTATTAATTGCAACGATGACCAAAACTATGTTTGTCAACCCTCAATAACTTTTATTCATCATACTCTTTCTATGTGAGCTCATTACTCTCCATAAGAGTCACATGATCTCTTTGTTTCTTTTTATTTATTTCACTTTTCTTTTATTCACTTGGGATCATGGCAAAAAATAAGCAAGCCCTTGAATCAACACTAATCTTTATTATATAGCTCATGGACTCGATTACATAGAAGGATCATAAAGCAGAACTCACAACTGGATCATGCTAAGAACTTTTATTCTACTAGATCAAAATATTACCAAAAGGATCGAACTAAGAAAAACGGTAAAGATAAGAGTGATGGTGATACGATACCGGGGCACTCCCCCAAGCTTGGTAGTTGCCAAGTGGAGTGCCCATACCCAGGTGATTATGTCTCCTTTGTTGGTGAAGAAGGTGGGGATGTTGATGATGGATAGTCTCACATCGAGCGTAGGAGGTCTTCTAACTTGCGGATAATGCCCTTGAGTGCGATGATATGCTCCTTCAACAAAATATTTTCATGTGTGGGATACTTATTTTGTATACGAGCTAACTCAATCATCTTGAAAGCTTCGATTTCTGTTGGGGTAAGAAGATTGTGATCCAGTTGAAGGGTGTCTTCTGTTGCCGGAACTTGGTCCTCCATGGCCTTCTTGATCCCTTCATCCTTGTTGATCTCCATGGGTTCTTCTCTCTTCATCTCTATCTTCATTAGCCAAGCATCGTTTCCCTCATGGTTGGAGGAGGAGGGAGACGACATAGTGCCTGGCCTTGACAACCCTGACAGAAAACAGGTCGAAACAAAGACAGGAGATTTTTGCGTGATACAGGAGTCAAAACCCCCGGGAGATTATATAATGAATATTTACCGACCAAAATACGTGTTCTGCAAGAAAACGGAGTCCGGAGAGCACACGAGGTGCCCACGAGGTAGGGGGCACGCCCTCCACCCTCGTGGAGCCCTCGTGTCCTTTCCGGACTGCTGCTTATTTTTCTATTTTTCTAAATATTCCAAAACGGAGAAATATTGCCTTAAACACTGTTTTGGAGTCGGTTTACTTACCGTACCACATACCTATTCCTTTTTGGAGTCTGAAGCGTTCCGGAAAGTGTCCCTTATGTATTCCTTCGGGGTTATGGCTTCAATAATATTGGTTTCAACATTTATGGGATTACCTGAGATATAATGTTTGATTCTTTGACCATTTACCACCTTCAGATTTGTGCCTTTGAAGTTGTTGATTTTTATAGCACCGGAACGATAGACCTCCTTGATAACGTAGGGACCTTCCCATTTAGAGAGAAGTTTTCCTGCAAAAAATCTTAAACGAGAGTTGTATAGCAATACATAATCACCTACATTAAACTCACACTTTTGTATCCTTTTGTCAAGCCATCTTTTAACTTTTTCTTTAAACAACTTGGCATTTTCGCAGGCTTGGCTTCTCCATTCATCAAGTGAGTTAATATCAAATAACCTCTTCTCACCGGCAAGTTTAAAATCATAATTTAATTCTTTAATAGCCCAATAAGCCTTGTGTTCTAGTTCGAGAGGTAAGTGACATGCTTTTCCATAGACCATTTTATACGGAGACATACCCATAAGATTTTTATTTGCAGTTCTATAGGCCCATATTGCATCATCTAGTTTCTTGGACCAATTCTTTCTGGACCTATTAATAGTCTTTTGCAAAATTAATTTGAGTTCTCTAATACTCAATTCTACTTGACCACTAGACTGAGGGTGATAAGGGGATGCAATTCTATGATTAACATCATATTTAGCAAGCATTTTATGGAAAGCACCATGAATAAAATGTGAACCACCATCAGTCATTAAATATCTAGGGACTCCAAACCTTGGAAAGATAACTTCTTTAAGCATTTTAATAGAAGTGTTATGATCAGCACTACTAGTTGGAATAGCTTCTACCCACTTAGTAAAGTAATCAACAACAACTAAAATATGTGTATAACCATTAGAGGAAGGAAAAGGTCCCATATAGTCAAAGCCCCAAACATCAAATGGTTCAATAACAAGTGAATAATTCATAGGCATTTCTTGACATCTACTAATATTACCAATTCTTTGGCATTCATCACAAGATAAGACAAACTTACGGGCATCCTTGAAGAGAGTAGGCCAATAAAAACCAGGTTGTAGTACCTTATGTGCAGTTCTATCTCCAGCATGGTGCCCACCATAAGCTTCGGAGTGACACTTGCGTAGGATATGTTCCTGTTCATGCTCAGGTACACAACGTCTAGTAACACCATCTACTCCTTCTTTATAAAGATGTGGGTGATCGCAAAAGTAATGCCTCAAATCTTAGAAGAACTTTTTCTTTTGCTCGTATGTGAAACTAGGTGGTATAAACTTAGCAACAATGTAATTAGCATAATCAGCATACCATGGAGCAGTATGAGAAGCATTTATGACATTTAATTGCTCATCAGAAAAGCTATCATCAATAGGTAGTGGGTCATCAAGCACATTTTCTAATCTAGACAAGTTGTCTGCAATGGGGTTCTCAGCTCCTTTTCTATCACCAATATGCAAATCAAATTCTTGTAGCAAGAGAACCCATCTAATAAGTCTAGGTTTAGCGTCTTTCTTTTCCACAAGATATTTAATAGCAGCATGATCAGTGTGAATAGTTACTTTAGAATCAACAATATATAAGGTCTAAACTTATCACAGGCAAATACAACTGCTAAGAATTCTTTTTCAGTAATAGCATAATTTCTTTGAGCATTGTCTAGAGTTTTACTAGCATATTGAATAACATTTAGTTTCTTATCAACTCTTTGTCCTAGAACAACACCTACAACATAATCACTAGCATCACACATAATTTCAAAGGGTAAATTCCAATCAGGTGGCTGAACAATAGGTTTAGAGGTCAATGCTTTCTTAAGTATTTCAAATGCTTCTACACAATCATCATCAAAAACAAATGGTATATCTTTTTGTAATAAATTAGTCAGAGGACGAGAGATTTTTGAGAAGTCCTTAATGAACCTCCTATAAAAACCGGAATGACCAAGGAAACTTCTTATACCTTTGATGTCCTTGGGACATGGCATCTTTTCAATAGCATCAACCTTGGCTTTATCAACCTCAATACCTCTTTCAGAAACTTTATGCCCCAAGACAATACCTTCATTAACCATAAAGTGGCACTTTTTCCAATTCAGGACAAGATTAGTTTCTTCACATCTCTGCAAAACTCGATCAAGGTTGCTCAAGCAATCATCAAAAGAAGATCCATAGACGGAAAAGTCGTCCATGAAAACCTCACAAATCTTTTCACAAAAGTCAGAGAATATAGCCATCATGCATCTTTGAAAGGTAGCAGGTGCATTACATAAACCAAAAGGCATACGTCTATAAGCAAAAGTACCAAAAGGGCATGTAAAAGTAGTCTTTGATTGATCTTTGGCTGACACAGGTATTTGAGAGAAACCAGAATAACCATCTAGAAAGCAAAAATGTGTATGTTTGGATAATCTTTCTAGCATTTGATCGATAAAAGGTAAGGGGTAATGATCCTTTTTAGTAGCCTTATTTAATTTGCAGAAATCAATTACCATCCTATAACCAATAATAATTCTTTGAGGAATCAATTCATCTTTGTCATTAGGAACAACAGTAATACCTCCCTTCTTAGGGACACAATGGATAGGGCTTACCCACCGACTATCAGCAACGGGGTAAGTTATACCTGCCTCAAGGAGCTTTAGTATCTCCTTTCTTACCACTTCTTTCATTTTAGGATTCAGTCGGCGTTGATGATCACGAACTGGTTTAACATCTTCTTCCAAATTAATTTTATGTTGACATAGAGTGGGACTAATGCCCTTAAGATCATCAAGAGTATACCGAATAGCAGCACGGTGCTTCTTCAGAATTTTCAATAATCTCTCTTCTTCATGTTCTGAAAGGTTAGCACTAATAATAACAGGATATATCTTTTTCTCATCAAGATAAGCATATTTAAGAGTATCCGGTAAAGGTTTAAGCTCAAACACGGGATCACCCTTGGGTGGAGGAGGATCCCCTAGGATTTCAACAGGTAAATTGTGTTTCAGAATAGGTTCCTGTTTAAAGAATACTTCATCTAATTCCCTTCTTTCATTCATAAACATATCATTTTCATGGTCTAGCAAATATTGTTCTAAAGGATCACTGGGAGGTACGGCAACAGAAGCAAGACCAATAATTTCATCTTTACTAGGTAATTCTTCTTCACGGTGTTGTCTACTAAATTTAGAAAAATTAAATTCATGAGTCATATCATCTAAACCAACAGTAACAACATCTCTTTTGCAATCTATGGTAGCATTAACAGTATTTAAGAAGGGTCTACCAAATATAATGGGACAGAAGCTATCTTGTGGGGAACCAAGAACAAGAAAATCAGCAGGATATTTAGTTTTCCCACACAAGACTTCAACATCTCTAACAATTCCCATTGGTGAAATAGTATCTCTATTAGCAAGTTTAATTGTGACATCAATATTTTCTAACTCAACAGGTGCAATGTCATGCATAATTTCTTTGTATAAGTCAATAGGTATTGCACTAGCACTAGCACCCATATCACATAAGCCATGATAACAATGATCTCCTATTTTAACAGAAATAACAGGCAAGCCTATCACAGGCCTAGGTTTATCTGTATCACGAGGTTTAGCAATTCTAGCAGTTTCATCACAGAAATAAATAACATGCCCATCTATATTATCAGACAAGAGATCTTTAACAATAGAAATATTAGGTTCAACTTTAAATTGCTCAGGAGGTGTATATGTTTTAATATTGCTTTTACGAACCACAGTTGAAACCTTAGCATGTTCCTTGATCCTAACAGGGAAAGGCGGTTTCTCAACATAAGAAGTAGGAACAATAGGATCATTATAAGTAATAGTCTTTTCTTCAACCTTAATAGGTGCAGCTACTTTTACTTCTATGGGAGGATGATATTTAAACCACTTCTCCTTGGGGAGATCAACATAAGCAGCAAAAGATTCACAGAAAGAAGCTACTATCTCAGAGTCAAGTCCATATTTAGTGCTAAATTTAAGAAAAATATCGGTATCCATAAAAGATTTAACACAATCAAAACTAGGTGTCATACCTGACTCCTTACCATTGTCCAGGTCCCAATCTTTGGAGTTGCATTTAATTATTTCCAATAAATCCCATTTGAATTCAATAGTCTTCATCATAAAAGAGCCAACACAAGAAGTATCAAGCATGGTGCGATTGTTATCAGAAAGCCGAGCATAAATTTTTTGAATAATCATTTCTCTTGAGAGCTCATGATTGGGGCATGAATATAACATTGATTTAAGCCTCCCCCAAGCTTGAGCGATGCTTTCTCCTTCGCTAGGCCAAAAGTTATATATAATTGTGATCACGATGAACAAGATGCATAGGATAAAACTTTTGATGAAATTCCAATTTCAATCGTTTGTAATTCCAAGACTCCATATCATCACATAGCCTGTACCATGTCGATGCATCTCCCCTCAAAGATAAAGGGAAGACCTTCTTCTTAACAACATCTTCGGGTACACCTGCAAGCTTAAATAATCCACAAACTTCATCCACATATATTAGATGCTCATCAGGATGTTTTGTTCCATCTCCCAAAAAAGGATTAGCTAGCAGTTTTTCTACCATACCCAAAGGAATTTTGAAGCAAGCATTTTCATTTTCAGTAGGTTGAGGAGCAACTCTTTGCTCTACTGGTCGGGGTGAAGATACCGCGAAGAAACCGCTCAGAGGATTACTTTCCATAGTAACAAGTGACGGTAAATTTCAGCACACTATATAAATTAAAATTTTCCTTACCAAATTCCACCTACCAAAGGCGCTTCACTCGCCGGCAACGGCGCCAGAAAAGAGTCTTGATGACCCACAAGTATAGGGGGTCTACCGTAGTCCTTTTAATAAGTAAGAGTGTCGGACCCAATGAGGAGCAGAAGGAAATGATAAGCGGTTTCCAGCAAGGTATTCTCTGCAAGTACTGAAATAAGTGGTAACAGATAGTTTTGTGATAAGATAATTTGTAACGAGCAACAAGTAACAAAAGTAAATAAGGTGCAGCAAGGTGGCCCAATCCTTTTTGTAGCAAAGGACAAGCCTGGACAAACTCTTATATGATGTAAAGCGCTCCCGAGGACACATGGGAATATCGTCAAGCTAGTTTTCATCACGCTCATATGATTCACGTTCGGTACTTTGATAATTTGGTATGTGGGTGGACCGGTGCTTGGGTGCTGCCCTTACTTGGACAAACATCCCACTTATGATTAACCTCTATTACAAGCATCCGCAAATACAACAAAAGCATTAAGGTAAACCTAACCATAGCATGAAACATATGGATCCAAATCAGCCCCTTACGAAGCAATGCATAAACTAGGGTTTAAGCTTCTGTCACTCTAGCAACCCATCATCTACTTATTACTTCCCAATGCCTTCGTCTAGGCCCAAACAATGGTGAAGTGGCATGTAGTCGACGTTCACATAACACCACTAGAGGAGAGACAATATACATGTCATCAAAATATCAAACGGATACCAAATTCACATGACTACTAATAGCAAGACTTCTCCCATGTCCTCAGGAACAAAAGTAACTACTCACAAAGCATAAACATGTTCATAATCAGAGGGGTATTAATATGCATATAGGATCTGAACATATGATCTTCCACCAATTAAACCAACTAGCATCAACTACAATGAGTAATTAGCACTACTAGCAACCTACTAGTACCAATCCCGGACTTGGAGACAAGAATTGGATACAGGAGATGAACTAGGGTTTTGAGATGAGATGTTGCTGATGAAGATGTTGATGGAGATTAACCTCTCCCGATGAAAGGAGCGTTGGTGATGATGATGGCGATGATTTCCCCCTCCGGAGGGAAGTTTCCCCGGCAGAACAACCCCGCCAGAACCCTAGATTGGCTCCGCCAAGGTTCCACCTCGTGGCGCCGGAGTTTCGTCCGAGAAGATAGCTTTATGATTTTTTTTCCATCGAAAGAGTCCATATAGCAGAAGAAGGTCACCAGAGGGCCACCAGGGGGCCCACGAGGTAGGGGGGCATGCCCAGGGGGTAGGGCGCGCCCCCACCCTCGTGGGCAGGGTGTGCCCCCCCTGGTGAAGTTCTTGCGCTCAATGTTTTTTATATGTTTGGAAAACATCATCTGTGAAGTTTCAGGACTTTTGGAGTTGTGCAGAATAGGTCTCTAATATTTGCTCCTTTTCCAGCCAGAATCCCAGCTGCCGGCATTCTCCCTCTTTATGTAAACCTTGTAAAATAAGAGAGAGTAGGCATAAGTATTGTGACATAATGTGTAATAACAACCCATAATGCAATAAATATTGATATAAAAGCATGATGCAAAATGGACGTATCAGATGGACGCATGTTGCAATGTGCCCATCAGTGTATCCGGCACCTCCGGATTCTCGGAGGCTGCTACAGGAGTACGGACTCCCTTCAAAAGGGTACGCTTACTCGACCCTAGAATCGTCTTTGGCTGTAAATCAGATAGTTCGGGGCCCTCATTGTTGGTCCCCATGGGGGATGCCTCCCCTGGACCCTTGACGACCGAAGTATCACGTTCCGGCGCTGTCTCCATTGTCCCCCGCTGTCGGTGTCAAAACTGGCGGATCTCGGGTAGGGGGTCCCGAACTGTGCGTCTGAGGTCGATGGTAATAGGAGACAAGGGACACGATGTTTACCCAAGTTCGGGCCCTCTCTATGGAGGTAATACCCTACGTCCTTCTTGATTGATATTGATGAATACGAGTATTACAAGAGTTGATCTACCTCGAGATCGTAATGGCTAAACCCTAGAGGTCTAGCTTGTATGGCTATGATCATGAATATCTCCCTCTCTGGACTAAGTCCTCCGGTTTATATAGGCACCAGGAGGATCTAGGGTTACACAAGGTCGGTTACAAAGAAAGGAATCTACATATCCAGTAGCCAAGCTTGCCTTCCACGCCAAGGAGAGTCCCATCCGGACACGGGTGTAGTCTTCGGTCTTCGTATCTTCATAGCCCGTCAGTCCGGCCCATGGTTAATAGGCCAGACGCCCGAGGACCCCTTAGTCCAGGACGCCCTCAGTAGCCCCTGAACTTGGCTTCAATGACAAGGTATTCGACGCATAGATCTGTCTTCGGCATTGCAAGGCAGGTTCCTCCTTCCGAACTCCAAAACAGTCTTCGGACGAAACAAACGTGTCCGGATCTGCAACACACATCTGTAGAGAGTATAGTATTCCACGAATCCAATCGACTGACAACTTTAGTAATGTGATGTCATGCTTCCCAGTCATTATTTCGAACCGTTTCCCGTCCCGCCGTTCCATGTTTCGGGCGTGGTTTTTATTGGCACGTCTTGTCGAAGCAGAGATCGTGTCCCCTTATTGCGGGATTTTCATCAATACGAGCGTGGGTAACCCAACTGTCCTGCGGGAAAGACTCCTTAGGAATAGGCAGGTTCTTAGGCTTAGGAGGACGCGTTCAATACCCGCTGCCTTTATAAAGGAACCAAGGGCCGTCTCTTTATGCCAACCTCTCCTCAGCCTTCCCAACCCCGAGTTCTAGCACCCAAGGTTCGACTTCATTGCTTCAAGCCTCCCCATCATGTCTGGACCCAGCTCTCAAGGCCGATGGGTGGCTTCCTCCGTTACAGAAGAGGATATCGCAAAGCTTCGGGCGGCCAGATATTTGACCGCGGAGGTTCACCACAGGCTTCCTTCTCAAGGACATGTTATTCTGACCCCCAGATCTGGCGAGAGGGTCGTATTCATCTCCCACTTCCTCTGGGGGCTAGGGTTCGCTCTTCACCCCTTCGTCTGGGGGCTAATGTTTTATTACGAACTAGATTTTCATGATCTAGCCCCGGACTCTATCCTCCATGTCTCGACATTTATCATTACATGCGGGGCCTTCCTCCGAATCCCCCCCCCCCACACTTCGGCTTATGGCTCAAGACCTTCAGTGTGAAGACGAAGGTGGTTGACGGGGAACATGCGGAGTGTGGTGGTGCTGTAGTGAGCAAGCTTACCAACAGTCTATGGCCAAAAGGCACTTTCACCGAAACCTCCCACCAATGGCAGCGAGAATGGTTTTATGTCATGGAACCCCGCAACACCAAGTGAGCAGCAATTCCCGCGTTCCGCTCCGGCCCTCCACCACAGCTCACATCATGGATTAACAAGGGGATGGACTGGGGATCAGTTGATGAAGTACAGAATCTACAGAGCCACATCCGAACCCTCCTTGAGAGAGACATCGATCTTGTCAACGTGATTCAAGTGATGCTAGTTCGCCGACTCCTGCCCTGCCAGCGCAGGTCTCGCCACATGTGGGAGCTCAATACGGAAGGACCACGAACCCTCCAACACTTCTTCAGCACTACGCACGAAGGGATGTGGAAGTTATTTTTTGGGAAGCGAAAACACTGGTCGGACACTATCGAGGATGCTGGCCTTAACTGCAACTGCCCGGATACCTCGGTAAGCACTTGTCTTCCGAACACTTTGTAATTAAGCATACCGTAATATGGTACTGAGCAGACTATCTTTCTCCAGGGCTGGATAAAGAAGGCGGAACTAATTATGTGTTCGGCCCTCTGCCCGAAGGCCCAGCGACTCCTGTTTTAACAAGGATGCTAGCCCCGGCACCATACCAGATGCCTGTGAAGGAGGGCGAGGCAGAGAGTGGAAAGACCAAAGATGGCCCCTATTCCAAGGGTACATTAGACATTGTGTTCGGAGGAATCAAAATTCCCTCATCCGAAGACAAAAGTGAAGGGGGGCACTACCTCTTCCCCTCATGGGAAGAAAAGGGCCGCCTCCAAAGATTTGGAGAAACAAGCTCCTAAGCGAGGCAAGATGCCTCTGTTGGATGGCTCGGGCTTGAAGGACATGAAGCACAGTCTCATAATGAGGACAAGCCTCAGGCCAAATCGTAAGTGAACTAGGATGTTTTAAACATATCCCGTTCTGTTCTCGTGATGCTTAGAATATATATTTTTTGCAGTCCGGCGCAGTCTTCTTCAACAATCCTCTTCCTCGGGGGACCTTCTCCCAGAGATGATGGAAAGCGAGACGCCTCCACCGGCCTCTCCGGCCAATAGGGCAGACGACTTCGAGGTGTCATCGCGGAGGGTCTCCTACGACCAACAGGTGGTGCACGGAATGATGAAGACATTGCCCGAAGGTGACACTTCGGTGGCCCAGGGTTCGGGGACCAACAATGAAGGCCCCGAACAGTCCGGTCTATGATACGTCCATTTTGCATCATGCTTTTATATCGATATTTATTGCATTATGGGCTGTTATTACACATTATGTCACAATACTTATGCCTATTCTCTCTTATTTTACAAGGTTTATATGAAGAGGGAGAATGCCGGCAGCTGGGATTCTGGGCTGGAAAAGCAGCAAATATTAGAGACCTATTCTGCACAGCTCCAAAAGTCCTGAAACTTCCCGGAAGTTATTTCCAGAATATATAAAAAATACTGAGCGAAGAAAGTTCCAGAGGGGGGCCACACCCTGGCCACGAGGGTGGGGGGGCGCGCCCCTGCCTCGTGGGCCCCCTGGTGGCCCTCCGATGCCCATCTTCTGCTATATGAGGTCTTTCGTCGAGGAAAAAAATCATAAGCAAGCTTACAGGACAAAACTCCGCCGCCACGAGGCAGAACCTTGGCGGAACCAATCTAGGGCTCCGGCAGTGCTGTTCTGCCGGGGAAACTTCCCTCCGAGAGGGGGAAATCATCACCATCATCATCACCAACGATCCTCTCATCAGGAGGGGGTCAATCTCCATCAACATTTTCACCAGCACCATCTCATCTCAAACCCTAGTTCATCTCTTGTATCCAATCTTTGTATCCAAACCTCAGATTGGTACCTGTGGGTTGCTAGTAGTGTTGATTACTCCTTGTAGTTGATGCTAGTTGGTTTATTTGGTGGAAGATTATATGTTCAGATCCATTATGCATATTAATACCCCTCTGATTATGAACATGAATATGCTTTGTGAGTAGTTATGTTTGTTCCCGAGGACATGGGAGAAGTCTTGCTATTAGTAGTCATGTGAATTTGGTATTCGTTCGATATTTTGATGAGATGTATGTTTTCATCCCTGTAGTGGTGTCATGTGAACGTCGACTACATGACACTTCACCATTGTTTGGGCCTAGAGGGAGGCATTGGGAAGTAATAAGTAGATGATGGGTTGCTAGAGTGATAGAAGCTTAAACCTTAGTTTATGCGTTGCTTCGTAAGGGGCTGATTTGGATCCATATGTTTCATGCTATGGTTAGGTTTACCTTAATACTTCCGTTGTAGTTGCGGATGCTTGCAATGGGGGTTAATCATAAGTGGGATGCTTGTCCAAGTAAGGACATCACCCAAGCACCGGTCGACCCACATATCAAATTATCAAAGTACCGAACGCGAATCATATGAGCGTGATGAAAACTAGCTTGACGATAATTCCCATGTGTCCTCAGGAGCACTTTACTTCATATAAGAGTTTGTCCAGGCTTGTCCTTTGCTATAAAAAGGATTGGGCCATATTGCTGCTCCTTACTTACTTTTATTACTTGCTACTCGTTACAAATTACCTTATGATGAAACTATCTGTTACCGATAATTTCAGTGCTTGCAGAGAATACCTTACTGAAAACTGCTTATCATTTCCTTCTGCTCCTCGTTGGGTTCAACACTCTTACTTATCGAAAAGCTAAGATAGATCCCCTACACTTGTGGGTCATCAAGACTCTTTTCTGGCGCTGTTGCCGGGGAGTGAAGCGCCTTTGGTAGGTGGAATTTGGTAAGTAAAATTTATATAGTGTGCTGAAATTTACTGTCACTTGTTACTATAGAACATAATCCTTTGAGGGGCTTGTTCGGGGTATCTTCACCCAGACCAGTAGAGCAAAGAGTTGCTCCTCAACCTACTGAACCTACTGAAAATGTTAACTTTGAAATTCCTTCGGTATGATAGAGAAACTGCTAGCTAATCCTTTTGCAGGAGATGGAACATTGCACCCCGATTTACACTTAACCTATGTGGATGAAGTTTGTGGATTATTTAAGCTTGCAGGTATGCCCGATGATGTTATCAAGAAGAATTTCTTCCCTTTATGTTTGAACGGAGATGCATTGACATGGTATAGTCTATGTGATGATACGGGATCATGGGACTACAAGCGATTGAAATTGGAATTCCATCAGAAGTTTTATCCTATGCATCTTGTTTACCGTGATCATAATTATATATATAATTTTTGGCCTCGTGAAGGACAAAGCATCGCTCAAGCTTGGGGGAGGCTTAAGTCAATGCTATATTCATGCCCCAATCATGAGCTCTCAAGAGAAATGATTATCCAAAAATTTTATGCTCGGCTTTCTCTCAGTAATCGCTCCATGCTCGATACTTCTTGTACTGGCTCTTTTATGATGAAGACTATTGAATTCAAATGGGATTTATTGGAAAGAATTAAACGCAACTCTGAAGATTGGGACCTCGACAAAGGTAAGGAGTCAGGTATAACACCTAAGTTTGATTGTGTTAAATCTTTTATGGATACCAATGCTTTTCATGAATTTAGCACTAAATATGACTTGACTCTGAGATAATAGCTTCCTTTTGTGAATCCTTTGCTACTCATGTTGATCTCCCTAAGGAGAAGTGGTTTAAATATAATCCTCCCATTGAAGTAAAAGTAGTTGCACCTATTAAAGTTGAACAAAAGACTATCACTTATGATGATTGTGTTGTTCCTACTGCTTAGTTGAGAAACCACCTTTCCCTGTTAGAATAAAGGATCATGCTAAAGTTTTAACTGTAGTCAACAAAAGTAATATTAGGACACACAAACCCCCTGAGCAAGTTAAAGTTGAACCTAATATTGCTATGGTTAAAGATCTCTTGGCTGATAACATTGATGGGCATGTTATTTACTTCTGTGATGAGACTGCTAGAATTGCTAGACCTGATACTAAAAATAAACATAGACCTGTTGTAGGCATGCCTATTATTTCAGTTAAATTAGGAGATCATTGCTATCATGGCTTATGTGATATGGGTGCTAGTGCAAGTGCAATACCTCATTCCTTATACAAAGAGATTATGCATGATATTGCACCTACTGAGATTGAAGATATCGATGTTACCATTAAGCTTGCCAATAGAGATAGTATTTCACCAATTGGGATTGTTAGAGATGTTGAAGTCTTGTGTGGGAAGGTTAAATATCCTGCTGATTTTCTTGTTCTTGGTTCCCCACAAGATAGCTTTTGTTCCATTATATTTGGTAGGCCCTTCTTGAATACTGTTAATGCTAAGATAGATTGCAATAAGGATATTGTTTCTGTTGGTTTAGGGGATATGTCTCATGAGTTTAATTTTGCTAAGTTTCATAGACAACCCCTTGATGAAGAATTGCCTAGTAAAGATGAAATAATTGGTCTTGCTTCTATTGCTGTGCCTCCCACTGATCCTTTGGAACAATATTTGCTAGACCATGAAAATGATATGTTTACGAATGAAAGAAGGGAAATAGAAGAAGTATTCTTTAAACAGGGACCTATTCTAAAACACAATTTGCATGTTGAAATCCTAGGGGATCCTCCTCCACCCAAGGGTGATCCCGTGTTTGAGCTCAAACCATTACCCGATACTCTTAAATATGCTTATCTTGATGAAAGGAAGATATATCCTATTATTATTAGTGCTAACCTTTCAGAGAAGGAGGAAGAGAAATTATTGAAAACTCTGAAGAAGCACCGTGCTGCTATTGGATATACTCTTGATGTTCTTAAGGACATTAGTCCCACTCTATGTCAACACAAAATAAATTAGGAGAAAGATGCCAAACCAGTTATTGATCACCAATGACGGGTGAATCCTAAGATGAAAGAAGTGGTAAGAAAGTAAATATTAAAGCTCCTTGAGGCAGGTATAATTTATCCCATTGCTGATAGTCAGTGGGTAAGTCCTGTCCATTGTGTCCCAAAGAAGGGAGGTATTACTGTCGTTCCTAATGATAAAGATGAATTGATTCCACAAAGAATTATTACAGGTTATAGGATGGTAATTGATTTCCACAAAAAAAATAAAGCTACTAAAAAAGATCATTACTGACGTGGAATAGTCACGTCAGATGTCCTGGCAAAAGGACTTAGTCATAGGGCCATCGCAACTAGGAAGCTTAAAGGGGTTAATCGGGACAAAGGACACAAGAGGTTTATACTGGTCCGGCCCCTTACGGTGAAGGTAAGGCCTAGTACAGTTGATGTTGTATTGCTAGATTTCGATGACCGAGGAGCGAATCCACTAGCTTGGCTATCGATCTCTTGATCCTTCCCCTAAGCCGCCGCCGGGTCGTCCCCTTATATACACGGGTTGACGCCTGGCGGCCTATAGAGTCCCGGCCGACTCATAAAACGTGTCCGGCTCGGTGACTTCTTTTATGTGCCTTTATTTACAAGTCTTTCTTTACATATAGCAGTTTATAATATTGGGCCTTAAGCCGCCTCTGGGCTTAGGCCTTCTATAAGTCTTAATAAACTATCACCTTGAATATTACTGGGCTTCTTTTTGTAACCCGCCATTGGGGTTGACCCGGCCCCTCCCGAGCGGGTCATACCTGGTAGCTATATCCCCAACATTAGACCCCAGGTTGACTTAAACTCTGCTCTATGTCAATCTTCAACACTTAGATGAAATCCATCTTCCTCTGTCTGTAAAAACTCTGTAACCCGCCATGACGTCATCTTCCGAAAACATGAAAGCCTTCTATGACGTCATCTTCAACGGATCTTTATCTTTTAATGTCTTTCGAGAATCGAGGCGTCTGTTTAGCTGGATAATCATTATTTTGGTGTTCCTCAATTTTTGCGCCTGCCTGTTCACTTATCCCCTTATAAATAGGTTCAACCGGTCCTTCCTCTTTCTTCTTCTTCCTTCCATCTTCTCGCCACCTCCCTACCTCTCGAGCTCCGCCGTCGCCATAGCACCCACCGTCGCCCTCAACATCGGCCGCGGCATCACCCTGAGCTCGTCTAGAGAACCACGGTGACCCTTCGCAGTAGATCTGCATTCGTAAGTTCCTACCTTTCCGCGCCCTTAGATCTGTATTAGGGTTGCGAGTTCATCGGTGTTCTTCGCCGTTCATCACATACCTTCTTGTAGTTTCTTCTCCATACCCTCTTTTGATATAGAAGAAATGTAGAACTTATGCAGTAGCTGTTTTGCGTCCATTTTTGATACTAGTAGATCCCTTTTTCCTGTACAGAGGCCTCATTATAACTCACGAACTCATCTGTACCAGATTATTAGGTCTAGAACATTTTCTTTTCTGAACGGCCATTTGATCCAAAATAATAGTGGCAGCTAGATAAACTTGTTTGTATCAACACTTAGCCAATTCTGTTTCTACCTTCGAATTAGTTTTTAGTCATGGCGGCTTATGACTCCGGCTTATTTTTCCTTTATATGTCATTAGCCCTTATTTAAGATGCCATTATTCATCTGTATCATGAACCTGTAATTTCATCAATAAATTGAACCAACAAATTACTTTCTTTTCAGCTTTGCCCTTTCATCATGCCGTCAAAAGCACCAACTATCTGCAACTGGGTCCTTTCCACAGTTACTGAAGATACCTTGAAGGAATTTGTCACCATATGATTTTTGCCAGAGAAAAATGTTATGCTTATCGTGCACCTGACCTGGACGAAGAATGGCCTCAGCCCAAAGACGGCGAAGTTATCATTTTCACTAATCACATGAACCGGGGATTCTCTCCACCCGGCTCAAAGTTCTTCCGAGACGTTCTGCATTTTTTTCAAGCTTCGCCCACAAGACATTGGACCCAACTCTATCTCCAATATCTGCAATTTTCAAGTTCTTTGTGAGGTATATCTTCAAGAAGAACCGACCGTGGAACTCTTCAGAGAATACTTTTATCTAAACCGCCAGAATGAATGCACCAACGGCCTTAGTTTGGATCTTGGTGGAATCTCAATTCAGCACCGACAGGGCGCCGTCTTTTCCTTAATAGTCTTACCGAGCCATCCCAAAGATTGGAATCAGACCTGGTTCTACTGCCAAGATACATCACCAGCCAATGAAAAACCACTGTCGGGTTATCGCGCGAAGCGTCTGGATTCCAAGTTTGTGCTCCCTGATAAGCTTACCGCTGCTGAACTCAAGAAGCTTATTCCATCTATTAAAAGGATTCAAGCTTTATTGGGGAACGACTTAACTGGAGTTGACCTGACTTGTTGCTGGGTCGCATGGCAGGTCATCCCTCTAAGCCACCGATCCAAGTTAATGTATGAGTATGCTGGAGGCCCAAATAACTCTCCGCGTTATAGCTCTGTTCAATTAACCGAAGAAGACATTGTTGCAATGTCAACCATCCTATTGAACGGCAAATACGAGGACTGCAATAAGGTTGGGTTAAACCCCTTCTGCAAACTTTACCCTACACCAGAGGTGAAAACCCCTGGCCTCTTTCTCTTTGTGTTTCCCTCAGTAGTTTAAATACTTGCATGACATTTTAACCTGTTTATTTGTTGACAGGCCAAATCTGACTTCTGGAAGGCCAAGTATGATCATGAAGCTGCCAAGAAGGCTAGAGCCGCTGCCATAGCCGCCAAAAGAACAACCCGGAAGCCCAAGAAGAAGAGGACTGCATCTGACATGTTCCAGCTGGATGATTCTGAGTCGGAGGTAGCCCTTGACTCCCTTGGCCAATTTTTTAACTATCTTATTGACACTGACTATTGCCAGGACGACACTGGGGCCAGCCAGGCCGTGGAAGAAGAGGTAACTATTTCCTCCGACTCAGCCCCTTTGCCAAGACAGAAACTTAGACTGGTAACCCGGAAAGTAAGGTTTTCACACCCTTTAGCTTATTTGGACCCTCATTTTCTTTTGAAAAAGCAGCAACATGAGAGCCGCCGTCAAGCCCGGACTAATGATGATGATGAACCACCTTCCGACTTACAAAAAACTCCTCGAAAACGCCAGAATGAGGTTTCTTTCACCTTTGTCCTTTGTTTTTATCCATGAATCTATTTCCTTATATTCTTTAACTTTATTTTACCTTTCTAGGAGGTTTCTCGCTCTTTTGGCGACTCGTCGCAAACTCAATTTCTGGCTTTCAAGACTGCCCCTGGGTAAGGACAATCATCTTTCTTCTACATCTTGTAAAAACTGCATTGTTACACTAACTGTCTCATAAAATCTTTCTTAGCGGTCAAGCCAATCCAAGAAGGCCAAGGTGATTAAGCCGTCAGAAGACCCGAAAGTTCCTGCACCTGAGCCGGCCATGCCAACTCCCTCTCAAACTGAAGCACTAGAAGACCCGGCTGTTCATACTCAATTGGACCCTCCTGATTTGTCAGCCGATGAGGCCACCCTTAATCCGACCATTACTGAACCATCTAGCTCAGCTAACCCGCCAACAACTGCCGATACCGACGTATTGATTACCGGTAGCCGATTTATGGAAACGGGGACTCCCACTGTATTAGCCCGGCATACTTCTAAGCAATAGGCTTTAGAGAAGCAGAAAGTGCAGTTTGATATCTCCCATTACGCTCACCTCAATGTCAATGATGTACTATCCGGCTATCTCAGTCATGTGCACTCCAGCCGTGACTCAAAAATCGAGATGGTCAAACAACTGCAGCTAAAATATGAGGTATGTTCTCCAGTTTACTTATACTTTGCCAGCCCCCAAGTCTTCAGATGATGAACTTGAATGATCTGTATACTTTATGATATAAGTTGATACTTTGCCTCTAGTTTTTTTGAAAGTCCAATAGAATAGCGTAAACTTCACCTGTAGTCCCCAAGAGCCGGCTCAATTTATCATAAATGAACCAGTACTTAATTGCATAACTGTTTTTTTACTAGTCCCAATAAGTATTGTGATCCGGCTCAATCTTGAAAAACTTTTCTGAATATCATGCATTAGCCCCCATGTGCCAAGCGTTGTTAATTTGTAAAACCCTTGGGACTTGAAACATATAAAAGTAAAAAAATTGCTTTGGCAAACATTATCCCCCAAGTGTCAAGTGGTATTGCGGTGCAAAGTACTTGAGACTTGAACCCTTATAACTTTTAGTTTAAGTCTTTACACACCTGTGAATGTTTTTATAGAACGCCTTATCTGAGTTGGGCTCTCTATTGACGGATGCGAAGACCCGGTTGGCGGAGCAGGAGACAGAGATAAAGACCACTGACTCTGAACTCCAATTGGGCCTCTCTGAAACTGAGAAATTGAAGACCAGCTTAGCTGCAAAAATGAAATCCTGGGCCGAAGAAAAGACGCTGCTGATACAACGCGCTGAGACAGCTAAGGCGGCTCTTGGGGAGGTTACCACGGAGCTCACCGGCTTAAAAAACCGTGTGTCTCAAATGGTCTCCGCCATCTTTGGTAAGTCACTTGTATTAATCACTTGTACCTTATTTTGACCAGGAATATAAGCCGCCTGCTGAGCTTTTGTTAAAAAACACTCGCGGGTCCACGAAGCAAAAATCTGAGCCAAGACAGTGTGACAAAACTGAAGGCGGTTTATACCTTGGTGGAGCAATTGTATACTGGCGCTCAATGAGCACTTGCTACTATCTCCACTACCAACCAAGGGCCCAACCGGTTGAGTGACGTTTTGAAGAAGTTACCGATCTTACCTGCTAGGTTTCAAGAGGTCAAACGATCTTGTGCCAGAGCCGAAGCCCTGACTGCCCTGAGCCGCTCCAAAGCGTGGGTGCCGGATCTAGACCCGGTGGATGTGGCTAAGGGGTACCATACCATGAAGGAAGACGGGACTCCATTTGAGCAGGATGACTTTATTGCCTGTGTGAGGGGAGTTTGTCCTCAAGCTACCATTCTTGGAGAGGAGACCAACATTGATAAATATCAGCCAGGTTTTGATTTGGAGAATAAGAAGATGGCGACTCCCTCTTATAAAGTGATGGATCTTATCCCGCCGGTTCGTCAACATACTTTTGCCCCGGAAATTGACCCAGCCGGCCTAATTGACGATGAAGATGAGTTCATTGCTCTGAACGACTTTGACTGGTCCAATCCCAGCTTTCAACCAGAGGAGGGAGGTGAGCCGGCCAGGGGGAGTCATAACCATCTTTTGGGCTCTCAATGCCTTGTAATAGGTTAGTTTGAAAACTGCATATTTTGCCCATGCCATCATGCATAAGATGTTGCATATGACTCTTTGCCCATGATGTCAATATATGCGTTACATCCATGGTTACATTTGTAATGTTTTAACTCTGTTCCTGTAAAAGTTGAAAAAATTTTCCTGGCGGCTTAGCACCGGACGGGTCAAAAACACCCGATATATGACTATGAAATTATCATAGTGGAAAAAACAGAACCAGATGTAAGATAAACAAGGCTGGAAAAACCTTTGACTAATGAAAAGACGCGGAGAAACTTGTTCATGAATGACACTGTCATACCTGTGTTCTTTGAACCTGGACTGCCGGTTTACATGACCCGGATGATGAGGTTAATAACCCAATCTTTTGTAGAAGTCAATACTTCCATATGTCTGATGACTGTTATGCCTTGGCAACTCATTGTCAAATAACTGAGCCGGTTTAATTTGAAACCACACTGACAGTTAAATTTGAGATGATAAAAAACAGTAAGACAAAACACTAGGCTTCAGACAATGTAAATCAAAATATTTAAATAAAAACTGGAGGCTTCTAATTCGAATACGATTAGTAAACCAGACCAAAGGGGTTAAGCTAAGATTGGAATACGATCATATAGCCCCCAGTGGTTTTGGCGTTGCGCCGATCAAGAGGGTACCAAAAGCTATGTTCTCTTTGGTTCGAATACGACCTATGTTTGAACAGGAAGCCCCCAAATGACCTTAAGAGTTTTTTAACGACCCTGATTCAAATACGATCCAAGTCAGACCCAAAAGGGGTTAAGCTATGATTCGGATATGATCAAGAAGCCCCCTAGTGAGTTTGGCTTTGAGCCGATCAAGAGGGTTACGACAGCTATGTTCTCTTTGGTTTGAATACGACCTATGTTTGAACAGAAAGCCCCCAAGTGACCATGAGGTTTACAGCTAGATTCGAATACGATCATGAGGCGGACCAAAAGGGTTAAGCTAGATTCGGATACGATCAGCCCCCTTTTGGTCATTTTGAATAATGAAAATAATAAAGATATATGATCATGAAAGGGAAAAGGACAGAGGTCCTGCTTTATTACTTATCATAATATATACAACGTCAAAGTATGTACATGACGAGAGCCGGTGGCTTAAGTATAATATGGCCGAAGCTGAGCGATGTTCCACGGCCGGCGGGTCTCCTCCTCCGACTTACGCGAGTCTTTGTGCTCTCGAACATCAATGAGGTAATATGACCTATTGTTTAAGTTCTTGCTGATCACAAAGGGTCCTTCCTAAGGCGGGGATAGTTTGTGTGCATCAGACAGATCTTGGATGAGCCGGAGCACCAGTTCACCTTCTTGGAAGGTCCTGGACTTAACCCAATGGCTGTGATAACGGTGCAGGTCATGTTGATAAATTGTTGATCGAGCCGTCGCCAAATCTCTCTCCTCATCTAACAAGTCAAGTGCATGCTGTCGGGCTTGTTCGTTATCAGCTTCAACATAAGCCGCCACGCGAGGCGAGTCATGACGGATGTCACTAGGCAGTACTACTTCTGCTGCATACACCATGAAGAAAGCTGTATAACCTGTAGACCTGTTAGGACTGGTATTGATACTCCACAGCACCGAGGGTAATTCCTCTACCCAACAACCCGGCGTCCGTTGTAAGGGAACCATAAGCCGGGGCTTGAGACCTTTTAAGATTTCTTAATTTGCTCTCTTAGCTTGACCATTAGATTGGGGGTGAGCTACTGAAGAAACATCAAGTCGGATATGCTCACGTTGACAAAATTCCTCCATAGCACCTTGGGACAAATTAGTGCCATTGTCAGTTATAATGCTGTGTGGAAAACCAAAGCGAAAAATCACCTTTTTCATGAACTGAACCGTTGTGGCTGCATCACACTTGCTCACTGGCTCTGCCTCAACCCATTTTGTGAATTTGTCAACTGCCATCAAAAGATGTGTCTTTTTATCTTTTGGACCTTTTGAAAGGACCAACCATGTCAAGCCCCTAGACTACAAACGGCCAAGTGATTGGAATCATCCGCAACTCTTGAGCCGGCACGTGTGCTCGTCGTGCAAATTTTTGACATCCATCACACCTACTAACCAGCTCCTCCGCATCAGCGTGAGCCGTTAGCCAGTAAAAACCATGATGAAAAGCTTTGGCCACAAGAGACTTTGACCCGGCGTGATGACCACAATCCCCTTCATGGATCTCACGAAGAATTTCTTGACCTTCTTCAGGAGAAACACAACGTTGAAACGCTCCAGTGACGCTGCGATGATACAACTCACCATCAGAAATTGTCATTGACTTGGACCACCGGGTTATCTGTCGGGCCAGGGTCTCGTCCTCTGGCAACTCGCCCCAGGTCATGTAAGCTAAGAACGACACTGTCTAATCTGGAATGACATGAAGAGCCGCCACCAACTGTGCCTCCAGGTCAGGAATGGCCAAATCTTCCTCTGTAGGCAACTTAACAGACGGGTTGTGTAAAACATCCAAAAGGTTGTTAGGTGGCACTGGCTTACGCCGAGATCCCAACTGGCTTAAGGCATTGGCTGCTTCGTTCTTTCGGTAGTCAATGTGTTCCACTTGATAACCCTTAAAATGCCTCGCAACAGCGTCGACCTCGCGGCTATAAGCCGCCATGAGAGGATCCTTAGAATCCCACTTGCCTGAGACTTGTTGAGCCACCAGATCTGAATCACCTAGGCATCGTACCTGTCTTAAACTCATTTCCTTAGCCATTCGAAGACCATGAAGCAAGGCCTCGTACTCAGCTGCGTTGTTAGTGCAAGGAAACATCAATCGTAACACATAACGAAATTTGTCACCTCGAGGAGAAGTTAGAACAACTCTAGCCCCGAGCCTTCCAATTGTCTGGACCCATCAAAGTGAATCGTCCAATATGTGTTGTCTGGTTTCTCCTCTAGCATGTGCAACTCTGTCCAGTAATTAATGAAGTCAACCAGCGCCTGAGATTTGATCACAGTACATGGCACATACTTCAAACCATGAGACCCAAGTTTAATAGCCCACTTGGCGACTCGTCCCGTGGCTTCTCTATTTTGGATAACTAGCGGGGTCACCCGCGCATTTGCGCGGCTAGGTTTAGTAGTGTTGTTTTGTTTCTGTTTCCTCATATACTATTACAATTTGACATTAGTAGGATGTTAGATATTACAATTATAGCCAGAATACATATTGAGAAAAAAGTTATTCAGATTGTTTACTATCTAGTCATTTGTTTCCATAGGTTTTAATTTTACTTAGGTCACCACTACACAACATATGATGTACCATTCAAATTATAGAAAATCATTGCAGACGATATGGATATCTTCAGGAAAAGTATCTGGAATTCGATGGGAGTACCTCTTTTCATTGAGTGTACATATTAGTTAGCTTATAAGGCATGTTTCTTCATGCACAAAGCTACATTTTATTGATTTTTATCTTCCACTTCTCTACATTTGTTAGTGTCTAGCTTCAAACAATAGTTTGCAGAGAAAATTTACATCGAGAATAACATCGAAGCTTTGATACTTTGTAGATTCAAAGGTCTAAGACAATGTATGATTCACCATGCACACAATTAGAGTATCATAATGTTTTCTATTTTTCTCTTCCAAATCTCTGAATCCATCGGTGTCTATATTTCTAAAAACGCCCTCTTTAGAAATTTAACGCTAACAACGATATCTAAACATTGATCAAAGTCTTTTTTATTTTCTCCTTCTTTGTGCTCCATATTCGTTTTATTGCAGTTGCTAATCTTGATTTGTGAATACTCTTGCCTCAAAATGCTTCCACGTATGTTGATATTTTTGTGGGAGATGCGCGTCTTGATTTTATCTATCATCATTTATATTTCTTGGCCATCTAAGGCATTATAATTTTATCTGTCATTAGTTATATTTATTGTCCATCTAAGGCATTCACCAAAATAGCTAAATATTTTCACACGTTCCATCTCGCTAATTTCTTGCTAATTGTGCTTAATTATCTGGGAATATACCCGGATTAAAATATTTATCAGGCTTGCCATGCTCTGTTGCTTCCAATTTATTCCTGCACCCGCTTCATCATTTTGATTTGTGTGATAAGTTTATTGATGAAGCAATGGCATCATGTAGCTATTCTTATGATTGTATTTGTAGTAATTTGGAATTCACTCAATTTCTCATAGTAATATTTCCGACTTGTACTAAATGTACTGATGGATTTATATGCTTCTTTCAAAAATAAATATTTAAGATATAATAGAGAAGATTTTTCTTGGAAATAAAACTGTTATTCCTCGTCATATAGACTTGATATATTCAAGTAGGGTTATTTCATAGGTATTATGCTTCTATTTTTGGACTATATGTAGACTATATATCACAACTGGATTATTATTATTATTTGTTATTATCGAATTTAACGGTTTAAATAATATAGTTATAATGTCTTACTTTACGCTAATACAACTGCTATAGACTCTCTTGAACCTTTAGAGAAGGTGTGAGGGTGCCAAATTCCTTACCTTGTACGTAAAAATTTGTAATTATTTCTAGGGACAGTATTGTGCTAGCTCGTGTGCATGCATGTGATATAGTAGTAGTTAAATCTTTTCGAAAAAAGTAGTAGTTAAATCAATCAGGCCACGCAAATCAATGGAAAACTTTTTTTTGCGGGGATATTCGAGAGCTTTATTAGATAAAAGCGTTCACATCACAGTCAGTCAATAGACTGCTGATCACGAAGCTGGGAGTACTGTCTAGCCAGCTCTTGGTCACATCAATTGTGCAAGCGTGCTTGGCACAAAGGTGAGCCGGACCGTTCGCTGACCTGGGTACATGTTCAATTACAAAAGAGATAAAAGTGCTAGCTAGCTCTCCAATTTCTACTAAGATTGGTGCCACAACTGTGTGTGAGTCGTGGCGATTGGTCCAGAGGTTTACAACCTCCAAACAATCCGTCTCGAGGACGACGCTCGTAAAGCCCCTCAGCTTGGCGAAGATGACACCATCTCGTACTGCCATCGCCTCCGCAATGAGAGGATCCGTCACACCTGGGTATGGTTTGCTCCAAGCTCCTAAGAAGGAACTTGGTGATCTTGCCACGCCGCCTCCTCCGCCTTTCCCGTCCTCGCGCCGAACAGCAGCATCAGTGTTGATCTTCACGATGTCAGCCTCGGGGGGGCGCCAACCATGTCCTGGTAACACAAAAACTTGACGCCGGGGAACATCTAGAAGTGCAAGTGTCTCCCTGGTCCTCCGGACTGAAGTAGCCGGATCCAATTTATCCTCCCCATGTGTCAGCTTGTTTCTGGAGTGCCAGACCGACCACATAACAGAAACTATAATGGCTCGGTCTCTGCAAGAAAAACGATCATCACATATGATATCTTGGGCCCATGTATCTGGATCTAGGCTGGGCATGCGGAAGTCAAACAGCTTCTGGACCTCCTCCCAAAACAGTTGTGCATGAGAGCACTTCAGTAAGGCATGCTCCAGATCTTCATCCACTGCCAGACAGATTTTGCATGTGCTGATCACTCTCAGATGTCGATGTTTTAGAGTGTTTTCATCTGGCAAAATGCCCCTTAGCACCCGCCAGAAGAACACCCTGACCTTTGGCAACACTTTTAGCTTTCACAAGGCATTCCACATCCGTTGATTATCAGTTGAAGAACCGGTAGCCTGCCCTTCCTCTAGAGCTTGACGCTCTTGTTGAGTAATTAGAGCTCGATACGCCGATTTGACGGTGTAGTTGCCTGAGGCCTCGTGTGCCCATGCAAAAAAAAATCCTCACCTCCTCCAGAGCGAAGCGGGATGTTCAAAATAGCTTTCGCATCTGGTGTAATAAAAGTGTCTCGCACCAGCTGTCTCTTCCACGTCCAGGTTTCAGTATCAATCAGTTCGTCAACCCGGGAAACATTTGTGTTCGGTGGTCGAAATAGCGGAGTCATCGTGGTTGTCGACGGGGTCCATCGATCATCCCAGACCGCAATGGTTGACCCATCTCCTACTCTCTTGATCAAACCAGCTAGCAACGCTTCCCTTCCGGAGATAATAGCTCTCCAAGTTGCGGATGAATTTTTGGGAGCTGAAGCTTGCATGAAATCAGTGTCAGGGAAGTACCTTCCCTTCAAAATTCTGGCACACAAAGTATTGGGATTTGTTAGGAGCCGCCATCCTTGTTTCCCTAATAGGGACAGATTAAAATTATGAAGGTCACGAAAACCCATTCCCCCTTGCACTTTGGTGTAGACAGTTTTTTCCATGAGATCCAGTGGAGCGACCGCTTATCAATCGAACTACTCCACCAATATTTTGCCATGCACGATGTTAGACTCTTGCATACCTTTTTGGTCAGGAGGAAGCAACTCATACTGAAAGTAGGAATTGCTTGGGCAATAGACTTAATAAGAGTCTCGCGTCCCGCACACGCAAACATTCTTTCCGACCAACCCTGCATCTTGCTCCTCGACCTCTCGCCGATGTGGTCGAAGGTTCCACTCGTGATCTTCCCCACTGCTGTAGGAAGGCCAAGGTATCTCTCAGTGAACGCCTCAACATGAATATCGAGCGTTCTTTTGATCGTGTGCCTACTAGTGTCAGTAGTATTGGAACTGAAATATATAGCACTCTTATCTCTGTTGACACATTGGCCTGAAGCTGCACCATACACTTGCAGAATATTGTTCAATCGCACTGCACTTTGATTGTCAGCTTTCATGAATATAAGGCTATCATCAGCAAACAACAAATGATTGACCCATGGGGCGCGGTAGCTGACACGAATTCCTCTATCAATCTGTCCATAATGGTTAAGAAGGGAGGAAAAGCCTTCTGCACATATGAGGAATAGGAATGGTGACATAGAGTCTCCCTGCCTTAAACCACAAGATGGTATAAAGAAGGGTAATAGATCACCATTAACCCGTACTGAGAACCTAACAGAAGTGACGCACATGTTGTGTGCTTCCGTGTGTCTCTGGAAACTCAGGCTGTATTTTTCCTTACTGTGCACGCACGCGGCCGACTTGGATACACCAGTTTAGGCCCGTTTAATTTATTTATTTTTGAAATTCAAAAGGCAGGTTCAATTCTAGTGCGCAGGTTGTTTTTCCGTGCATGTACCATTGATGATATGCATAGACGTGACAACTCCTTTTGGTATGAGCAAAAAAGACCCCAAAAAAGTGCGTGGAACGCTATTTAGAAATGCTAAAATTTGTCTTTTTGGCGGAGCCAAAATAAAAATTATTTACTCACAAAACATTGGGCGGCGCACATATTTTGCGCAGATGTACGCATGATATTTTTTTAAAAAATTGTTGGCATTTTGAAACCCATTTTAAAAAAGTGGGTGTAGATATACCCAGGTTCAGGTCGTCCTGACTCATGTTTCCCAGCTATGTAGTTCGTATGGAAACATTTTTTTTCAAAAATATACTTTAGCTATGTGTAAAAAATCATAATTTTCTTGATCCACCTAATAATAGTTTTATGCATAACTTATTTTGTATTTAGCAATTTAAGTTATTCGTGGTGTTTGCACTAACTTTTTCATTTGCTATACTTATTTCTTATTACTGTATACCAACATACAGACATATAGTTGATTTCTATAAATCTAAAGCTAATTTATTTATAAAGATATTTCTAGTTGAGGCCAATCAGTTTACCAAGTAGATGCTTTATGTATTTGTTATTTTAGGAAACTTACGGATATATATACATGCTGGTATCAACGTGACACCTGTGCATCCACTTCCAACATTATGGGCCCACACGCTGGCCCGACCTCGAGCATGTATTTTGACTATAAATCTTATGTATGCGTATGTTTGTAGAAAAATTGGAATTTCTTTTGTAAATAGAAAAATATTTGGTGTAAGATATAGCAATTGTTATAATTTTTTTTACCTTAGTACAATCTCTCTAACTTAGTATGAGACATTTTTTGACACTGTCATGGACTCGGAAAACATCTTATAAAAAGTTACAAAGAGAATACTAAGCAATTATTCCAATATTTTCTTAATCTATATGTATCATTATTTGTCTATTCCTGTTGTAGTGATCAAATTTCCTAATTTGGTGTCGACATAATAGTTGGACATAACGATGTTATTAAAAAACACAAATAGCTGTTTCTGTATATTTTTATATTTTTCTATCGCTAGACATGATCTATATGCAGTGCATCGATATGTCCATAGGCCCGCTCATGTTTTTCTAATTGGGTGGCCCTTTTCTTAGTTTGCTTGTGGGCAGGGGCACGTGTACCCTGTCTCCGTATTTGACTTGTTTAATTTTCTTTCAACCGGACTCTTTCTATCAATAGGATTGCCTTGTGTCACACCGATTAGTACTGCAACTCCAG
Source organism: Triticum aestivum (assembly GCF_018294505.1). Classification (NCBI taxonomy): domain Eukaryota; kingdom Viridiplantae; phylum Streptophyta; class Magnoliopsida; order Poales; family Poaceae; genus Triticum; species Triticum aestivum. Next base: position 502,907,576 of record NC_057809.1, read on the forward strand.
TATTGCCCCCCCCCCCTCTAGATGCATGTGTAGACGTAGCATCCATGTAGATTTTTTATCTAGACTTGTTTCTATATGTATTACCATATATGTGTGTGCACGTGACAGGTTCAATATGCTGACCTGTCAACAATAGCATGTTACGTAAAATCTTTTAAATCTCAGCCATTATTATTCTAATTGAACGGTTGAAATAATATTAGCATATGTGGACAAACGTGATGGCTTATTTGTCTTCTCTCTTAATTATATAATAGAATAGATGTCTCCTAGAGGAGCAGAGCTTACCACAATGATTGGGTGACCCTGAAAGTAATGCTTGAGCTTCCAGCTTGCCATGAACACCCCATAAACAAGCTTCTGCCAATGTGGATATCTTTGTTTAGATTCAATGAGCACCTCACTGACGTAGTAAACCAACCGTTGGATAGGATGTTCTTTACCAGCCTCCTTGCGCTCCACAACAATGGCCACATTGACAGCACGTGAGTTAGCAGCCACATACAACAACAACGACTCTTTTTCAACCGGAGCAGCAAGAATCGGTGGCTCAACGAGCTGTTTCTTCAGATCCTTAAAAGCAGAGTTAGTAGCGTCACTCCAGACAAAGTCATCCGCCTTCTTCATCATTTGATACCAAGGCATCGCCTTCTCCCCTAACCGGCTTAAGGCTGCGACGCGACCTGCCAACCGCTGAACGTCATTGATGCACGCCGGTTTAGCCAGAGATGTAATTGCCTTAATTTTCTCTGGGTTAGCCTCAATATCTCTGTTAGACACAAAAAAACCCAAGAGTTTGCCAGCTGGGACTCTGAAAACACACTTAGCCGGGTTAAGCATCATTTTGTAGACCCGGAGGTTATCAAAAGTCTCCTTCAGATCAGTTACCAAGGCTTCCTTCTCTCTGGACTTCACCACTATATCATCCACATAAGCATGAACATTACGCCCAATCTGATTTTGAAGGAAATTCTGCACACATCGTTGATAAGTCACCTGGGCACTCTTAAGCCCAGAAGGCATAAACACATAGCAGAAGGCTCCAAACGGAGTGATGAAAGTTGTCTTCTCCTTGTCCTTAACTGCCATCTTGATCTGATGATAACCCGAATAGGCGTCCAAAAAACTCAAATGCTCACAACCCGCCGTAGCATCAATGATCTGATCAATATGAGGGAGAGCAAAAGGGTCAGCCGGACAAGCTTTGTTCAAATCTATATAATCCACAAACATGCGCGAGGTGCCATTCTTTTTAAGCACAAGCACCGGGTTAGCCAGCCACTCCGGGTGAAAACCTTCAACAATGAACCCGGCCGCCAAGAGCCGGGCCACCTCTTCTCCAATAGCCTTGAGCCTTTCCTCGTTAAACCATTGAAGAAGCTGCCTGACCGGTTTAAATTTCGGATCAATATTGAGAGTGTGCTTAGCGAGTTCTCTCGGGACACCCGGCATGTCAGAAGGCTTCCATGCAAAGATTTCCCGGTTCTCACGGATGAACTCGATGAGCGCACTTTCCTATTTTGGATCCAAGTTAGCACTGATAATGAACTGTTTGGATGAATCGCTAGGCACAAAATCAACCATCTTGGTGTCATCAGCTGATTTGAATTTCAACGCCAGTTCATGCTCCGTAGTTGGCTTCTTCAAAGACATCATGTATGTCGGGTCAACATTATCTTTATAAAACTTTAATTCCTCTGTTGCACAAACAGACTCTACATAAGCAGCGTCACCTTCTTCACATTCCAGGGCTATTTTCCGGCTTCCATGTACTGTGATGGTGCCTTTATAACCCGGCATCTTGAGCTGCAGATACACATAACACGGCCGAGCCATGAACTTGGCGTAAGCCGGCCGTCCAAACATGGCATGATATGGGCTTTTGATCTTAACCACTTAAAAAGTTAACTTCTCAGACCTAGAATCGTATTCATCCTGAAAGGTTACTTCCAGCTCAATCTTACCAACTGGGTATGCCGATTTACCAGGTACAACACCATGAAAAACAGTGTTCGATTGTTTAAGACTGTTGCCAGTCAACCCCATGCGACGAAACGTCTCATAATAGAGGATGTTGATGCTACTGCCTCCGTCCATGAGCACCTTAGTAAACTTATATCCACCAACCTGAGGCGCCACCACTAAAGCCAAGTGACCCGGATTATCAACCCGGGGAGGGTGATCCTCCCTACTCCACACAATAGGCTGTTCTGACCATCTCAAATAACGTGGAACCACCGGCTCAACATCGTTTACAACCCTCTTATGAAGTTTCTGGTCCCTTTCGCGTAAACTAGTGGTAAATACGTGGTACTGCCCACTGTTCAGCTGTTTCGGGTTACTCTGATACCCGGACTGTTGCTGTTGTTGCTGCTGATTACTTTGGCCGGATTGCTGATTATAACCACCTTGGTTACCCGGATGGCCCTGGCCGTGAAAACCGCCTCCGCCTGAGCCGGCGCCCGGGCCATGGAAGCCGCCACCGCTTGAACCGCCGCCAGGTCCGTGGTTACCATCGAACATGTTTGAATTTTTAAACGCCTTCATGATCGTACAATCCTTCCACAGATGGGTAGCTAGCTTCTTCCGGGTGCCATGTCTCGGACAGGGTTCATTCAGTAGTTGCTCAAGGGTGGGACCTGACCCGCCTGACCGAGGAGGTGGCCTCCCCTTGCACCGTTGGTTGTTGCCCTGTGTACTGGCATTAGCCATGAACTCGTCAAACTTACATTTATTACCTCCTTGATTCACCGGGTTATACTGGTGACCCTTGCCATTGTCGTTCTTTTTTCCCTTCCCTGCCTTCTCTTCATCAGACGTGATATCCTTAGTACTATCAGAATCAGCATATTTGACCAGAGCCGCCATCAACTGGCCCATGTCATGACAATCACGCTTGAGCCGCCCCAGCTTCTGCTTCAGAGGTTCAAAACGGCAATTTTCCTCCAACATTAAGATCACAGAGCCGGCATCCATTTTATCAGATGAATGTATTATCTCCTTGACCCGGCGCACCCAATGGGTCATGGACTCACCTTCCTCCTGCTTACAGTTAGTCAAGTCCTGATTGACATAGGTTGCTTACATGTGTCCTTGAAGTTTTGAATGAACCGAGCTTTTAACTCCGCCCATGAATTGATGGAGTTGGGTGGCAACCCTTTCAACCAAGTGCGAGTTGTTCCATCCAACATCATAGTGAAATATTTAGCCATTGCTGCATTGCTGACCTCCAACAGCTCCATCACCATCTCGTAACTTTCAATCCATGCCCCAGGCTGCAAGTCGGCCGTGTAATTAGGCACCTTACGAGGCCCCTTAAAATCTTTTGGCAAGCGCTCATTACGTAGAGCCAGTACCAGGCAAGGGACACCTCCTGTCCTTGTGGCCACTCCTACCTCAACAGAGGTTGCTGGATAAACTAGAAAATCCTGATGAGCCGCCTGCTCAGCTGCCAGTTGAACCGCCCACTCAGCTTCCTGACGGATCCTCTCCTGATCCATCAAGTTAAAGGCTCCATCATGCGCCGGGTCATGCCTGCGCGGTTGGTTACGGCATTGGGCATTGCTTGACATAGCCGCTGAGTTCATATGCCTGCTAGAGCTCGGGCTCCGTCTTGGACGAGGGGTTGAATGGATTCTGTCTCGACTATAAGAGTACGCGTCCTGCTGTGCTAGGGCTGTCTGAAGATGTTCTCTGAACCTTCGTGTTTCAATCGCTGTTGGAGAGTCACCTTCCATTGGGAGAGCCGCCAGTCGAGCCGACGCAGCAATTAAATTCTCCAAAGTGTTAGAGAAGTGACCCGGTGGTACCGGCGTGTAATGAGGCGGAGCAGTATTCACACGGGGTGGTTCAATGGCCCTCAACTGAACCGGCGCCCCGCCCCGGGTGTTGTGATCCGGTTTGCCTCCAGGGGGTTGCTGGGACCAGCCCCGGGTGTGTGGAAAAGGTTCCTAGGATCGTAAGTCAGAGGCAGACGTGGCTGAGTTTTCTGGTGTCTTCTCCTCATGACCTCGTTTGACACGTTCAGATCCACCAAGAGCCGAAAATTCTCCGCTTGAAGCTGCTGAGCATGTGCATCCAGAGCCGCCCGTTCTGCGGCCATCCTGACATTTTCCGCTGCTAGATTTTCCTTGGCCTGTGCTACCTCTTCACGTAGTCGTGCGACCTTCGCGTCATGCTGAGCCTTATCCGCCGGCTCAACTAACAGAGCCATCATCTTATCCATGAGGTCCATTAGTACCTGAGCCGGGGGGCGCGCGGGGTCTCCTGACCCGGCTGCTACCGACCTGGTGGTTATTGTTGCCGCAGCCGTAGAATTCTGCCCGGGTTGAGTGCCAGCCATGAAGACTCCGGCTCGATTCGGCGGCTCAGAGGGGTTCGGAATACTACTGCCATCGGAACAGCCCCAAGCACGCCATCTTGTAGCTGATACAAAGAATCTGTCTCGCCTATGGACGACGCACCGTCAGAACAGATGGCCGTCTCACCATCGTCTATTGATCCTTCAGAAAATTCCCCTCCATGGGTGCAACCCACGAAGGCCCGCCGTGCGGCGAGTTGAGCCCGGGCGGGTTTCACCCGCTGAGCCGTCTCTATGAGGTTGGTGCACACGTCCGGCTCAGGGCCTGACTCACCGATCGGACCGAGGAAGACATGGATTCTACCGAAGGGGACCCGATACCCATACTCAATCGAGCCGGCGTCGGGGCCTCATCCTTCATCGTCGATGTAGAGCTTGCCGCGATGACTCTTGGTCATCCGGCCCACAGCGTATCCCTTGAGCCCTTCAAAGTTGCCCTTCAAGAACTCAAATCCACCGTGCGCTGGCCCCATGGCGGGAACCAACTGTCGTGGAATAGTCATGGCAAATGTCCTAGCGAAAGGACTTAGTCGTAGGGCCATCTCAACTAGGAAGCTTAAAGGGGTTAATTGGGACAAAGGACACGAGAGGTTTATACTGGTTCGGCCCCTTACGGTGAAGGTAATGCCTACTCCAGTTGATGTTGTATTGCTAGGTTTCGATGACCAAGGAGCGAATCCGCTAGCTTGGCTATCGATCTCTTGATCCTTCCCCTAAGCCGCCACCGGGTCGCTGCCTTATATACACGGGTTGACGCCTGGCGGCCTACAGAGTCCCGGCCGGCTCATAAAACGCGTCCGACTCGGTGACTTCTTTTATATGCCTTTCTTTACAAGTCTTTCTTTACATATAGCAGTTTACAATATTGGGCCTTAAGCCGCCTCTGGGCTTAGGCCTTCTATAAGTCTTAATAAACTATCACCTTGAATATTACTGGGCTTCTTTTTGTAACCCGCCATTGGGGTTGACCCGGCCCCTCCTGGGCGGGTCATACCTGGTAGCTATATCCCCAACAATTACCCTTTTCCTTTTATTGATCAAATGCTAGAAAGATTATCCAAACATACACACTTTTACTTTCTAGATGGTTACTTTGGTTTCTCTCAAATACCTGTGTCAGCTGAGGATCAAGAAAAGACCACTTTTACTTGCCCTTTCGGTACTTTTGCTTACAGACGTATGCCTTTTGTTGTATGTAATGCACCTGCTACCTTTCAAAGATGCATGATGGCTATATTCTCTGACTTTTGTGAAAAGATTTGTGAGGTTTTCATGGACGATTTCTCCGTTTATGGATCCTCTTTTGATGATTGCTTGAGCAACCTTGATCGAGTTTTGCAGAGATGTGAAGAAACTAATCTTGTCTTGAACTGGGAGAAGTGCCACTTCATGGTTAATGAAGGTATTGTCTTGGGGCATAAAATTTCTGAAAGAGGTATTGAAGTTGATTAAGCTAAATTTCATGCTATTGAAAAGATGCCGTGTCCCAAGGACATCAAAGGTATAAGAAGTTTCCTTGGTCATGCCGGTTTTTATAGGAGGTTCATTAAGGACTTCTCAAAAATTTCTCGGCCTCTGACTAACCTATTACAAAAAGATATTCCTTTTGTCTTTGATGATGATTGTGTAGAAGCATTCGAAGTACTTAAGAAAGCTTTGATTTATGCACCTATTGTTCAGCCACCTGATTGGAATTTACCATTTGAAATTATGTGTGATGCTAGTGATTATGCTGTAGGTGCTATTCTAGGGCAAAGAGTTGATAAGACATTAAATGTTATTCAATATGCTAGTAAAACTCTAGACAATGCCTAGAGAAATTATGCTACTACTGAAAAAGATTTTTAGCAGTCGTATTTGCTTGTGATAAGTTCAGACCTTATATTGTTGATTCTAAAGTAAATTTTCACACTGATCATGCTGCTATTAAATATCTTATGGAAAAGAAAGATGCAAAACCTAGACTTATTAGATGGGTTCTCCTACTACAAGAATTTGATTTGCATATTATTGATAGAAAGGGAGCTGAGAACCCTGTTGCAGACAACTTGTCTAGGTTAGAGAATGTTCTTGATGACCCACTACCTATTGATGATAGCTTTCCTGATGAACAATTAAATGTCATAAATGCTTCTCGAACTGCTCCATGGTATGCTGATTATGCTAATTATATTGTTGCTAAATTTATACCACCTAGTTTCACATACCAGCAAAAGAAAAAGTTCTTCTATGATTTGAGACATTACTTTTGAGATGACCCACATCTTTATAAAGAAGGAGTAGATGGTGTTATTAGACGTTGTGTACCTGAGCATGAACATGAACAGATCCTACGCAAGTGTCACTCCGAAGCCTATGCAGGACACCATGCTGGAGATAGAACTGCACACAAGGTATTGCAATACGGTTTTTATTGGCCTACTCTCTTCAAGGATGCCCGTAAGTTTGTCTTATCTTGTGATGAATGTCAAAGAATTGGTAATATTAGTAGACATCAAGAAATGCCTATAAATTATTCACTTGTTATTGAACCATTTGATGTTTGGGGTTTTGATTATATGGCACCTTTTCCTTCCTCTAATGGGTATACACACATTTTACTTACTGTTGATTATGTTACTAAGTGGGTAGAAGCTATTCCAACTATTAGTGCTGATCATAACACCTCTATTAAGATGCTTAAAGAAGTTATTTTTCCGAGGTTTGGAGTCTCTAGATATTTAATGACCGATGGTGGTTCACATTTTATTCATGGTGCCTTCGTAAAATGCTTGCTAAGTATGATGTTAATCATAGAATTGCATCTCCATATCATCCACAGTCTAGTGGTCAAGTAGAACTTAGCAATAGAGAGCTCAAATTAATTTTGCAAAAGACTGTTAATAGATCTAGGAAGAATTGGTCCAAGAAACTTGATGATGCATTATGGGCCTATAGAACTGCATATAAAAACCCTATGGGTATGTCTCCGTATAAAATGGTTTATGGTAAAGCATGTCACTTACCTCTTGAATTAGAACATAAGGCATATTGGGCTATTAAAGAGATCAACTATGACTTCAAACTTGCCGGTGAGAAGAGGCTTTTTGACATTAGCTCACTTGATGAATGGAGAACCCAGGCCTATGAAAATGCCAAACTGTTTAAAGAAAATGTTAAAAGATGGCATGACAAAAGGATACAAAAGCGTGAGTTTAATTTAGGTGATTATGTATTGCTATACAACTCCCGTTTAAGATTTTTTGCAAGAAAACTTCTCTCTAAATGGGAAGGCCCTTACGTCATCGAGGAGGTCTACCGTTCCGGTGCCATAAAAACCAACAACTTCGAAGGCACAAATCCGAGGGTGGTGAACGATCAAAGAATCAAACATTATATCTTAGGTAATCCTATAAATGTTGAAACTAATATTATTGAAACTGTAACCCCGACGGAATACATAAGGGACACCTTCGAGAATGTTGCAGACTCCGAAAAGGAATAGGTACGTGGTACGGTAAGTAAACCGACTCCAAAACAGTTCCAATGGCAATTTTTCTCCGTTTTGGAATATTTAGAAAAAGAGGAAAATAATAATTAGTCTGGGAAGGACATGAGGCTTCCACGAGGGTGGGAGGCGCGCCCTACCCCCTGGGCGCGCCACCTGCCTCGTGGGCACCTCGTGCGCTCTCTGGACTCCGTTTTCTTGCACGATACTTCTTTTAGTCGGTAAAAATTCATTATATAATCTCCTGAAGGTTTTGACCACCGTATCACGCAAATATCTCCTGTCTTTGTTTCGAGCTATTTTTCTGACCGATCTAGATCGCCATGGCTTCTTCAAGTGCCCCCAAGGACAAGTTCTTCGAGAAGGTCATCAAACCCTACCTTGCGAAGGTGCTGCAACACCCTCAAACCATTGAGATGCGTGAGGATTTGTTGCACATCCGCGATGTGGAGGGACCAAGGAGGACCGGGAGCGTGGAAACAAGGCTCGAGGCGATGGAGCAACAAGGTTTCAAGTGCCAGGAGATGGTGGAGCGTGGACTCGACTCCAATCACATAATGATCACGGAGTTCACCAACAACCACAAGCTAGACGTCAAGGACATTGGGGAGGCCATCTTCAAGCTTCATGAGAAAATCGAGCACCTCCAAGCCCAGATCTATGACCTACAAAATCAAAACTGTGAGTATGAATATAGATTCAAGAGGATGAGTTTGGCTGCAGATTTAAGGATCCTGGAGACTCGATCATCCTTCTATGATGGTGAGCCTATGCCTTGGAAGAGGGACGACAAGCCTACATTGTCAACAACTCCTTCATCACCACCTCTGAGGAAGGAAACATAAACACATGGGTATGGGCACTCCCCTTGGCAACTGCCAAGCTCGGGGGAGTGCCCCGGTATCGTATCACCATCACAACTTTTATCTTTACCGTTTTTCTTAGTTCGATCCTTTTGATTATATCTTGATTTAGTAGAAGAAAGTTTTAGTATGATCTAGTTGTGAGTTTTGCTTTATGATCCTTCTATGTAATCGAGTCCGTGAGCTATATATAATAAAGATTAGTGTTGAGTCAAGGGCTTGATTACCATGCTATGATCTTGAGGGAATAAAATAAAAGAGAAGAAATAAAGAGATCATATGGATTCTATGGAGAGTAATAAGCTCAAATATAAAGAGTATGATGAATAAAAGTTGTTGGGAGTTGACAAACATAGTTTTGGTCATCATTGCAATTAATAGGAAGTAATAAAGAAAAAGAGGTTCACATATAAATATACTATCTTGGACATCTTTCATGATTGTGAGCACTCATTAAAGTATGACATGTTAAAGAGTTGACGTTGGACAAGGAAGACAACTTAATGGGTTATGTTTTCTTACATCTAAGATAAATTATATTGTCATGGATCATCCAGCATGTTGAGCTTGCCTTTCCCTCTCATGCTATCCAATTTCTTTGCACCAAGTAGAGATACTACTTGTGCTTCCAATTATCCTTGAACCCAGTTTTGTCATGAAAGTCCACCATATCTACCTATGGATTGAGTAAGATCCTTCAAGTAAGTTGTCATCGGTGCAAGCAATAAAAATTGCTCTCTAAATATGTATGACTTATTAGTGCGGAGAAAATAAGCTTTATATGATCTTGTGATATGGAAGAAATAAAAGCGACGGACTGCATAATAAAGGTCCACATCATAAGTGGCAATATAAAGTGATGTTCTTTTTCATTAAGATTTCGTGCATCCAACCATAAAAGCGCATGACAACCTCTGCTTCCCTCTGCGAAGGGCCTATCTTTTATTCTTGTCTTATACTTCATGCAACGAGTCATGGTGATATTCACCTTTCCTTTTTACATTTTATCCTTTGGCAAGCACAATGTGTTGGAAAGATCTAGTGTCGGGGGTTGGGTGCGACATATGCCAATGGATGTCTAATCATGGTGGGAGCGAGTAGAACGTCGCCGGTGCCTGGAAGCGAGATGAGGCGTAGACATGAACGCCGGCGTACTTTATCCAGGTTCGAGGCTCTCCTAGGAGATAACACCCCTAGTGCTGCTCTGCGGGGTCTCCGCATGATCACTAAGGTGCAAGTGAGTACAATGGTGCTCCTTGAGCTGTATGCTAGAGGTAGGAGAAGGCAAGGCTAGCTCTATCCTTCCTCTATGGGCTGGTCTAGTTCTAACAGGTTAGGCACCCTTTGCATGGGTGCCCTGGGGGGTTTATATAGGCCTACCCCCAGGGGTACAATGGTAATCTGGCCGGGCGTAGGGCCCGGCCGTCAGTCTCTTCGGCCGCCGGCTTCTCCGCCGCCTGGTGGGCCCTGCCGACTGGTTGGGTACGGGGCGGACAAGCCGCCCCCGCCGCTCTCGGGTCTTGTCGGCTGCTGATCGCTGTAGCAGTGACTCTAATGACGCATGCTTGGTCAGGGGATCGTGGCTATAGCTTCGCCGCCTGGTGGGCGATTACTGTAGACACTCCATGTCTCGGCTGGTTAATGGCGCGTGGGTCCCGAGGAAAGGGCGGGCCGACTGCCGGGGGCCGACCTCCATCAGGTCCGACTGGTGGGGCTCTTGTCGTCATCCAGGCTCTCGCTGATTGGTGGGGCCCGTCGTCCTTGGGTCGTACCGATAGGCCGTCGTGGGAGCAGGGCTCCGCCTGCTTGTGGTGATGTCAGGAGTGGCGTGGCAACAGTGTCGCGCCGGGCGGAGATCTCCGCCGTACGGTGCACTGTGGCCACGCCCGTCCCTGGATCGGAGGGGGGAATGGTCTATACTGTAGCCACTCCCTGTCTTGTCTTTCTTGATGAGGGCGTGGGCTTTGTTGGCGCCATGGGCCGACTGCTAGGGGCCGACTTCTCTAGAAGCCGCCAACTAGGAGTCGGCTGGTCTTGAAGTCAGTCTCTGGAACTCGGTCGTCTACGGGTAGCCGGCTAGTCCTTCAGCCGGCCACCAGAAGGCGGCACTTCATCTTGGTGCCTTGAGGGGCGCAGCCAGCCCCGATGTCTTGAAAGGTTCTGGGTCTCGGGTTAGCCTACCCATGGCCCATTACTCCGACAGTGGTCCCAGAAGCTGGTGAGATGCCGCGGCTGAGCAACCGAGGAGCCTCAGCAGTTTTCTTCTTCGAGTGCCTGAGGTGGAGCTTCGTCCGACTTCTGCCGGGCCGACTGGCGGGAGTCGGCCACGCCCAGTCTGACTTATCCAAACTTCGAACGCGTCGGCAGGAACCAAGTGGCATGCTAGCTAAGCTTCTAGACCGCCGCCTATTGTGGTCATCTCACGTGGCGTCGAGCGGCCGGGCTAGTCTGCCAACCCACGTCCGTGATGGGACACGCCTGCGGGCGGGGTCCGCCACTACCACGCCTCAGCGCGCAAGCAGATCCGCTGCGGCCGAGGTGGGCGGTTGGGGTTCTCGCGGAGTTACTGCGTGTAGTATCTTGCACGATAAACATGGGGACGTGGGGTCGTGGGCACAGTAAATCCCACGATCGCCCCCTCAGCTTCACAGCCTGTAGGCCTATAAGTAGGGGGAGGAGGGGGGAGCGGCGGAGCATGCGCGTCCCTCCTCCCTATTCTTTCCTCCTTCTTCTTCGTCTCGTCGAAGCGCCCCCAAGACACATTGAGCGCTGCGGTGGTTCGTTCCTGATGAGCTCATCTTCCAACCCCACGCCCCCATGGCGCGCTCCGGTGCATGGGATGGCTCTGAGGTTCATGATGACCACATCGACTTCCTCCGCCAGACGCGGCGGCTCCCCAGCGAGGACCACATGAGGGTCCGCCTCGCGCCGAGGAGGGAAATTTTGCCAGTGCCGGAGGAGGGCAAGCGGGTCATCTTCCGCTCGCACTTCCTGTGCGGCCTCGGCCTGCCCGCGAGCAGCTTCTTCCGATCCTTCCTCGAGTTCTACGGTCTTCAGCCGAACACGGTGGTTGTCGGTGTCAAAACCGGCGGATCTCGGGTAGGGGGTCCCGAACTGTGCGTCTAGGTCGGATGGTAACAGGAGGCAAGGGACACGAAGTTTTACCCAGGTTCGGGCCCTCTCGATGGAGGTAAAACCCTACGTCCTGCTTGATTAATATTGATGATATGGGTAGTACAAGAGTAGATCTACCACGAGATCGGAGAGGCTAAACCCTAGAAGCTAGCCTATGGTATGATTGTTGTTCTGTATGTTGTCCTACGGACTAAAACCCTCCGGTTTATATAGACACCAGAGAGGGTTAGGGTTACACAAAGTCGGTTACAATGGTAGGAGATCTACATATCCGTATCGCCAAGCTTGCCTTCCACGCCAAGGAAAGTCCCTTCCGGACACGGGATGAAGTCTTCAATCTTGTATCTTCATAGTCCAAGAGTCCGGCTGAAGGTATAGTCCGGCCATCCGGACACCCCCTAATCCAGGACTCCCTCAGTAGCCCCTGAACCAGGCTTCAATGATGATGAGTCCGGCATGCAGATTGTCTTCGGCATTGCAAGGCGGGTTCCTCCTCCAAGTACTTCATAGAAGATTTTGAACACAAAGATAGTGTCCGGCTCTGCAAAAATAAGTTTCCACATATTGCCATAGAGAGAATAATATTTACGCAAATCTAATCTGCTGACGTATTCCGTTTTATTGTCCCATCTCAGCATGTCATGCGAGGCGGTTTCCTTGGCACGTCTTGTTAAAGCAGAGATCGTGTCCTCTTATTCCGGGATTCTCATCAATACGGGCGTGGGTAACCCAACCGCTTCTAGGGCTCCTAGACTATAGGCAAGTCCAAACGGCCACTGAGAGGACGCTTGATATTCGCCCTCTTTATAAAGGGGCAAGGCTTTTTATTTTTCCCTCCCGTGCTCAATCGAATCCTTCCCCCACCTCGAGCTCAAATACCCAAAGTTCAGGTCAGGTGCTCCGAACCTTCAATCATGTCCGGACCTAGCCTTCAAGGCCGATGGATGCCTTCCTCCGTCATGGAAGAAGACATCAAAATGTTGAGGGAGGCCAAATATCTGACCGCCGAGATTCCGCATCGGCTGCCTGCCCGAGGGCAGGCCGTCCCCTCCCCCGAACCCAACGAGATCGTCGTGTTCGTCTCCCACTTCCTTCGAGGTCTAGGCCTTGCTCTGGATCCTTTCGTCAGGGGTTTGATGTTTTATTACGGGCTAGATTTCCATGATCTAGCTCCGGACTCTTTTCTTCATATCACGACATTTATTGTCGTGTGTGAGGCCTTCCTCCGAGTTACCCCTCACTTTGGCCTGTGGCTCAAGACCTTTGAAGTAAAGCCGAAGATGATCGAGGGGCAACATGCAGCGTGTGGAGGTGCCTCAATATGCAAGATGACGGGAGCTCCATGGCCCAAAGGTTCCATTCCAGAGGTGTCTAAATTGTGGCAACAGGAGTGGTTCTACATCACGGCTCCTAGAAGTGCCAAGTGGGCGGCCGCCCCTATTTTCCACTCGGGCCCTCCACCACAACCGATGTCATGGATCAGCAGAGGTCTGAGCTGGGGTCCAGCCAAGGACGTGCCTATACTGCAAGGCCGCATTCGAGATCTCTTCAACGGAGATTTTAATTTGGTTGCGGTAATACAAGTTATGCTGGTTCGTCAAGTCCAGCCTTGCAAACGCCGACCCCTTCGCTTGTGGGAGTTCAATCCCGAGGGACCGCGTGTCATTCAAAATTTCCTCGGCCTGACGCACGAGGAGATGTACAAGTCATTCTTTGGACCTCAGGTAGAGTGTCCGGAAATCACCGAGGACATGGGCCTAAGCAGTAACCGCGCCGCCGAACAGGTAAGGAATAATCCGGCCGAACATACTATCTCTCATTTGTTACGAAGTTATTTATGAGAGTTTGCTTTTTGACCAGGACTGGCTAACAAGGCGAAGTTGATTCGGTGTTCGGCCCCCCTCCCTGAGGGTTTGGAAAATTCGGTACTGGAAAAGATGCTCCAGGTCGTACCTTGCCCGGAGCCCTTGAAGGAAGATACTGGGGAGGATATGTTGGGGAACGTTGCAGAAAACAAAAATTTTCCTACGGTTTCACCAAGATCCATCTATGAGTTCATCAAGCAACGAGTGATTAGATGCATCTACGTACCTTGTAGATCGCGAGCGGAAGCGTTCAAAGAACGAGGATGAGGTAGTCGTACACGACGTGATCCAAATCACCGGAGATCCTAGCACCGAACGGACGGCACCTCTGCGTTCAACACACGTACAGAACAGCCACGTCTCCTCCTTCTTGATCCAGCAAGGGGGAAGGAGAGGTTGAGGGAGATGGCACCAGCAGCAGCACGACGGCGTGGTGTTGATGGAGCTGCAGTACTCCGGCAGGCCTTCGCCAAGCACTATGGAGGAGGAGGAGGTGTTGGAGAGGGAGAGGGAGGCAACCAAAGGTCAAGGTAAGAAGTCCCCCATACCCCCCACTATATATAGGAGGGCCAAGGGGGGCGGCCCTAGGAGATCTAATCTCCTAGGGTGGTGCGGCCAAGGGGGAGGAATCCCTCCTCCCCAAGGCACCTAGGAGGTGCCTTCCCCTCCTAGGACTCTTCCTCCTTGAAACCCTAGGCGCATGGGCCTCTTGGGGCTGGTGACCTTGGCCCATGTAGGCCAAGGCGCACCCCCTATAGCCCATGTGGCCCCCCGGGACAGGTGGCCCCACCTGGTGGACCCCCGGGACCCTTCAGGTGGTCCCGGTACAATACCAATGACCCCGAAACTTGTCCCGATGGCCGAAATAGGACTTCCCATATATAAATCTTTACCTTCGGACCATTCCGGAACTCCTCGTGACGTCCGGGACTCCTAACAACATTCGGGTTACTGCATATACATATCCCTACAACCCTAGTGTCACCGAACCTTAAGTGTGTAGACCCTACGGGTTCGGGAGACATGCAGACATGACCGAGACGACTCTCCGGTCAATAACCAATAGCGGGATCTGGATACCCATGTTGGCTCCCACATACTCCACGATGATCTCATCGGATGAACCATGATGTCGAGGATTCAAGCAACCCCGTATACAATTCCCTTTGTCAATCGGTATGTTACTTGCCCGAGATTCGATCGTCGGTATCCCAATACCTCGTTCAATCTCGTTACCGGCAAGTCACTTTACTCGTACCGTAATGCATGATCCAGTGACCAGACACTTGGTCACTTTGAGCTCATTATGATGATGCATAACCGAGTGGGACCAGTGATACCTTTCCGTCTCACGGAGTGACAAATCCCAGTCTTGATCCGTGTCAACCCAACAGACACTTTCGGAGATACCTGTAGTGCACCTTTATGATCACCCAGTTACGTTGTGACGTTTGGTACACCCAAAGAACTCCTACGGTATCCGGGAGTTACACGATCTCATGGTCAAAGGAAAAGATACTTGACATTGGAAAACTCTAGAAAACGAACTATACGATCTTGTGCTATGTTTAGGATTGGGTCTTGTCCATCACATCATTCTCCTAATGATGTGATCCCGTTATCAATAACATCCAATGTCCATAGTCAGGAAACCATGACTATCTGTTGATCAACGAGCTAGTCAACTAGAGGCTTTCTAGGGGCATGTTGGTGTCTATTATTCACACGTGTATTACGATTTCCGGATAATAAGTTATAGCATGAATAAAGACAATTATCATGAACAAAGAAATATAATAATAATACTTTCATTATTGCCTCTAGGGCATATTTCCAACAGTCTCCCACTTGCACTAGAGTCAATAATCTAGTTACATTGTTATGAATCGAACACCCATGGAATTCTGGTGTTGCTCATGTTTTGCCCTAGGGAGAGGTTTAGTCAACGGATCTGCTACATTTAGGTCCGTATGTACTTTACAAATCTCTATGTCTCCATCTTGAACATTTTCACGAATGGAGTTGAAACGACGCTTGATGTGCCTTGTCCTCTTGTGAAACCTGGGCTCCTTGGCAAGTGCAATAGCTCCAGTGTTGTCACAGAAGAGTTTGATTGGCCCCGACGCATTGGGTATGACTCCTAGGTCGGTGATGAACTCCTTCACCCATATTGCTTCATGTGCTGCCTCCGAGGCTGCCATGTACTCCGCTTCACATGTAGATCCCGCCACGATGCTCTGCTTGCAGCTGCACCAGCTCACTGCTCCACCATTCAACATATACACGTATCCGGTTTGTGACTTAGAGTCATCCAGATCTGTGTTGAAGCTAGCGTCGATGTAACCCTTTACGACGAGCTCTTCATCACCTCCATAAACGAGAAACATGTCCTTTGTCCTTTTTAGGTACTTTAGGATATTCTTGACCGCTGTCCAATGTTCCTTGCCGGGATTACTTTGGTACCTTCCTACCAAACTTACGGCAAGGTTTACATCAGGTCTGGTACACAGCATGGCATACATAATAGATCCTATGGCTGAAGCATAGGGGATGACACTCATCTCTTCTTTATCTTTTGCCGTGGTCGGGCATTGAGCCGAGCTCAATCTCACACCTTGCAAAACAGGCAAGAACCCTTTCTTGGACTGATCCATTTTGAACTTCTTCAAAATCTTATCAAGGTATGTGCTTTGTGAAAGACCTATGAGGCGTCTCGATCTATCCCTATAGATCTTGATGCCTAATATATAAGCAGCTTCTCCCAGGTCCTTCATTGAAAAACTCTTATTCAAGTAGGCCTTAATGCTGTCCAAAAGTTCTATATCATTTCCCATCAAAAGTATGTCATCTACATATAATATGAGAAATGCTACAGAGCTCCCACTCACTTTCTTGTAAACGCAGGCTTCTCCATAAGTCTGCGTAAACCCAAACGCTTTGATCATCTCATCAAAGTGAATGTTCCAACTCCGAGATGCTTGCACCAGCCCATAAATCGAGCGTTGGAGCTTGCACACCTTGTCAGCATTCTTAGGATCGACAAAACCTTCCGGCTGCATCATATACAATTCTTCCTTAAGGAAACCATTAAGGAATGTCGTTTTGACGTCCATTTGCCATATTTCATAATCATAGAACGCGGCAATTGCTAACATGATTCGGACGGACTTTAGCTTCGCTACCGGTGAGAAAGTCTCATCGTAGTCAACCCCTTGAACTTGTCGATAACCCTTAGCGACAAGCCGAGCTTTATAGATGGTCACATTACCATCCGCATCCGTCTTCTTCTTAAAGATCCATTTATTTTCTATGGCTCGCCGTTCAACGGGCAAGTCAGTCAAAGTCCATACTTCTTTTCATACATGGATCCTATCTCGGATTTCATGGCTTCTAGCCATTTGTCGGAATCCGGGCCCGCCATCGGTTCTTCATAGTTCGAAGGTTCACCGTTGTCTAACAACATGATTTCCAAGACAGGGTTGTCGTACCACTCTGGTGCGGAACGTGTCCTTGTGGACCTTCGAATTTCAGTAGGAGCTTGATCAGAAGTATCTTGATCATCATCATTAACTTCCTCTCTAGTCGGTGCAGGCACCTCAGGAACATTTTCTTGAGTTGCGCCATTTTCCGGTTCAAGAGGTAATACTTCATCAAGTTCTACTTTCCTCCCACTTACTTCTTTCGAGAGAAACTCTTTCTCTAGAAAGGACCCATTCTTGGCAACAAATATCTTGCCTTCGGATCTGAGGTAGAAGATATACCCAATAGTTTCTTTAGGGTATCCTATGAAGACGCATTTTTCCGATTTCGGTTCGAGCTTTTCATGTTGAAGTTTCCTGACATAAGCATCGCATCCCCAAACTTTTAGAAACGACAGCTTAGGTTTCTTCCCAAACCATAATTCAAACGGTGTCGTCTCAATGGATTTCGACGGTGCCCTATTTAAAGTGAATGCGGCTGTCTCTAAAGCATAGCCCCAAAACGATAGTGGTAAATCGGCAAGAGACATCATAGATCGCACCATATCTAATAGAGTGCGATTACGACGTTCGGACACACCATTTCGCTGAGGTGTTCCAGGCGGCGTGAGTTGTGAAACTATTCCACATTTTCTTAAGTGTGTACCAAACTCGTGACTCAAGTATTCTCCTCCACGATCTGATCGCAGGAACTTGATTTTCCTGTCACGTTGATTTTCAACCTCACTCTGAAATTCCTTGAACTTTTCAAAGGTCTCAGACTTGTGTTTCATTAAGTAGACATACCCATATCTACTCAAGTCATCAGTGAGGGTGAGAACATAATGATAGCCACCGCGAGCCTCAACACTCATTGGACCGCACACATCAGTATGTATGATTTCCAATAAGTTGGTTGCTCGCTCCATTGTTCCTGAGAACGGAGTCTTGGTCATTTTACCCATGAGGCATGGTTCGCACGTGTCAAATGATTCATAATCAAGAGACTCTAAAAGTCCATCTGCATGGAGCTTCTTCATGCGGTTGACACCTATGTGACCAAGGCGGCAGTGCCACAAGTATGTGGGACTATCATTATCAATCTTACATCTTTTGGTACTTACACTATAAATATGTGTAGCATTACGCTCGAGATTCATAAAGAATAAACCATTCACCATCAGAGCATGACCATAAAACATATCTCTCATATAAATAGAACAACCATTATTCTCGGATTTAAATGAGTAGCCATCTCGAATTAAACGAGATCCTGATACAATGTTCATGCTCAAACTTGGCACTAAATAACAATTATTGAGGTTCAAAACTAATCCCGTAGGTAAATGTAGAGGTAGCGTGCCGACGGCGATCACATCGACCTTGGAACCATTCCCGATGCGCATCGTCACCTCGTCCTTCGCCAGTCTCCGTTTATTCCGCAGCTCCTGCTGTGAGTTACAAATATGAGCAACGGCACCGGTATCAAATACCCAGGAGTTACTACGAGTACTGGTAAGGTACACATCAATTACATGTATATCAAATATACCTTTGGTGTTGCCGGCCTTCTTGTCCGCTAAGTATTTGGGGCAGTTCCGTTTCCAGTGACCCTTCCCTTTGCAATAAAAGCACTCCGTCTCAGGCTTGGGTCCATTCTTTGATTTCTTCCCGGCAGCTTGCTTGCCGGGCGCGGCAACTCCCTTGCCGTCCTTCTTGAAGTACTTTTTACCCTTGCCCTTCTTGAACTTAGTGGTTTTATTCACCATCAACACTTGATGTTCCTTCTTGACTTCTACCTCTGCTGATTTTAGCATAGCAAATACTTCAGGAATGGTCTTCTCCATCCCCTGCATATTGAAGTTCATCACAAAGCTTTTGTAGCTTGGTGGAAGCGACTGGAGGATTCTGTCAATGACCGCATCATCCGGGAGATTAACTCCCAGTTGAGTCAAGCGGTTATGTAACCCAGACATAGTGAGCATGTGCTCACTGACAGAACTATTTTCCTCCATCTTACAGCTAAAGAATTTGTCGGAGACTTCATATCTCTCGATCTGGGCATGAGCTTGAAAAACCATTTTCAGCTCTTCGAACATCTCATATGCTCCATGTCTCTCAAAACGCTTTTGGAGCCCCGGCTCTAGGCTGTAAAGCATGCCGCACTGAACGAGGGAGTAGTCATCAGCACGTGTCTGCCAAGCGTTCATAACGTCTTGGTTCTGTGGGACGGGTGGATCACCTAGCGGTGCTTGTAGGACATAATCTTTCTTGGCAGCTATGAGGATGATCCTCAGGTTCCGGACCCAGTCCGGGTAGTTGCTGCCATCGTCTTTCAACTTGGTTTTCTCTAGGAACGCATTGAAGTTGAGGACTACGTTGGCCATTTGATCTACAAGACATATTGTAAAGATTTTAGACTAAGTTCATGATAATTAAGTTCATCTAATCAAATTATAATGAACTCCCACTTAGATAGACATCCCTCTTCTAGTCATCTAAGTATAACATGATCCGAGTTAGCTAGGTCGTGTCCGATCATCACGTGAGACGGACTAGTCAATGTCGGTGAACATCTTCATGTTGATCGTATCTTCTATACGACTCATGCTCGACCTTTCGGTCTTCTGTGTTCCGAGGCCATGTCTATGCACATGCTAGGCTCATCAAGTCAACCCTAAGTGTTTTGCATGTGTAAAACTGTCTTACACCCGTTGTATGTGAACGTAAGGATCTATCACACCCGATCATCACGTGGTGCTTCGAAACGACGAACTTTAGCAACGGTGCACAGTTAGGGGAGAACACTTCTTGAAATTATTATGAGGGATCATCTTATTTACTACCGTCATTCTAAGCAAACAAGATGCAAAACATGATAAACATCACATGCAATCAAATAATAATAGTGACATGATATGGCCAATATCACATAGCTCCTTTGATCTCCATCTTGGGGCTCCATGATCATCTTGTCACCGGCATGACACCATGATCTCCATCATCATGATCTCCATCATTGTGTCTCCATGAAGTTGCTCGCCAACTATTACTT
The DNA here is from genome assembly GCF_018294505.1 of Triticum aestivum. Lineage (NCBI taxonomy): Eukaryota > Viridiplantae > Streptophyta > Magnoliopsida > Poales > Poaceae > Triticum > Triticum aestivum. The sequence continues at coordinate 502,927,799 of NC_057809.1, forward strand.
CTACTACTAAGGCTAACGCGTTTAGCAATAAAGTAAAGTAATTTACATGGCGTTTCTCAATGACACGCAGGTCATACAAAAAATAAAGACAACTCCTATGGCTCCTGCCGGTTGTCATACTCATCAACATGCAAGTCGTGATTCCTATTACAATAGCATGAACATCTCATACATCACATATAGATCATTCATCATTCATCACAACTTTGGCCATATCATATCACAAAGCACTTGCTGCAAAAACAAGTTAGACGTCCTCTAATTGTTGTTGCAAGTTTTACGTGGCTGAAGTAGGGTTCTAGCAAGAACATTTTCTTACCTACGTGAAAGCCACAACGTGATTTGTCAACTTCTATTTACCCTTCATAAGGACGCTTTTCATCGAATCCGCTCCAACTAAAGTAGGAGAGACAGACACCCGCCAGCCACCTTATGCAACTTGTGCATGTTAGTCTGTGGAACCGGTCTCACGTAAGCGTACGTGTAAGGTTGGTCCGGGCCGCTTCATCCCACAATACCGTTGAAGCAAGATAAGACTAGTAGCGGCAAGAAAGTTGACAACATCTACGCCCACAACAAATTGTGTTCTACTCGCGCAAGAAGAACTACACATAGACCTAGCTCATGATGCCACTGTTGGGGAACGTTGCAGAAAACAAAAATTTTCCTACGGTTTCGCCAAGATCCATCTATGAGTTCATCAAGCAACGAGTGATTAGATGCATCTACGTACCTTGTAGATCGCGAGCGGAAGCGTTCAAAGAACGGGGATGAGGTAGTCGTACACGACGTGATCCAAATCACCGGAGATCCTAGCACCGAACGGACGACACCTCCGCGTTCAACACACGTACGGAACAGCCACGTCTCCTCCTTCTTGATCCAGCAAGGGGGAAGGAGAGGTTGAGGGAGATGGCACCAGCAGCAGCATGACGGCGTGGTGTTGATGGAGCTGCAGTACTCCGGCAGGGCTTCGCCAAGCACTATGGAGGAGGAGGAGGTGTTGGAGAGGGAGAGGGAGGCAACCAAAGGCCAAGGTAAGAAGTCCCCCATACCCCCCACTATATATAGGAGGGCCAAGGGGGGGCGGCCCTAGGAGATCTAATCTCCTAGGGTGGTGCGGCCAAGGGGGAGGAATCCCTCCTCCCCAAGGCACCTAGGAGGTGCCTTCCCCTCCTAGGACTCTTCCTCCTTGAAACCCTAGGCGCATGGGCCTCTTGGGGCTGGTGCCCTTGGCCCATGTAGGCCAAGGCGCACCCCCTACAACCCATGTGCCCCCCCGGGACAGGTGGCCCCACCCGGTGGACCCCCGGGACCCTTCTGGTGGTCCCGGTACAATACCGATGACCCCGAAACTTGTCCCGATGGCCGAAATAGGACTTCCCATATATAAATCTTTACCTCCGGACCATTCCGGAACTCCTCGTGACGTCCGGGACTCCGAACAACATTCGGGTTACTGCATATACATATCCCTACAACCCTAGCATCACCGAACCTTAAGTGTGTAGACCCTACGGGTTCGGGAGACATGCAGACATGACAGAGACGACTCTCCGATCAATAACCATCAGCGGGATCTGGATACCCATGTTGGCTCCCACATACTCCACGATGATCTCATCGGATGAACCACGATGTCGAGGATTCAAGCAATCCCGTATACAATTCCCTTTGTCAATCGGTATGTTACTTGCCCGAGATTCGATCGTCGGTATCCCAATACCTCGTTCAATCTTGTTACCGACAAGTCACTTTACTCGTACCGTAATGCATGATCCAGTGACCAGACACTTGGTCACTTTGAGCTCATTATGATGATGCATAACCGAGTGGGCCCAGTGATACCTTTCCGTCTCACGGAGTGACAAATCCCAGTCTTGATCCGTGTCAACCCAACAGACACTTTCGGAGATACCTATAGTGCACCTTTATAGTCACCCAGTTACGTTGTGACGTTTGGTACACCCCAAGAACTCCTACGGTATCCGGGAGTTACACAATCTCATGGTCAAAGGAAAAGATACTTGACATTGGAAAACTCTAGCAAACGAACTATACGATCTTGTGCTATGTTTAGGATTGGGTCTTGTCCATCACATCATTCTCCTAATGATGTGATCCCGTTATCAATAACATCCAATGTCCATAGTCAGGAAACCATGACTATCTATTGATCAACGAGCTAGTCAACTAGAGGCTTACTAGGGACATGTTGGTGTCTATTATTCACACGTGTATTACGATTTCCGGATAATACAGTTATAGCATGAATAAAGACAATTATCATGAACAAAGAAATATAATAATAATACTTTCATTATTGCCTCTAGGGCATATTTCCAACAGGATAATACGGGTGGACGCGGGCCCCCAACGCTTCCCATTCTAACCGAGGGAGCGAGCGTCTCCATGAAGGAAGATGACCGGAGGAGGAAAAGGACTGCGCCCGGGGATTCGGAAGCCGAAGCTTCCAAACGGGAGAAGAAGCCTCCCACAGAGGGTCCTACCTTGGGGGTGCTTTTGCCGCACAAAGTCCGCGGGAGGATCAATTCTCCAGCAAGTCGTAAGTGACCCGAAATACTGTAATAGCACAAGTACGGCATCTTTATCTTCTGAGAAAATAACCACCGCATATATCTTTTGTAGTTTGGGCCTAAGCCCCTCTCAAATGAGCTCGTCTTCGTGGGATCTTCTTCCAGAGATGATGAAGAGCAAAACGCCTCCTCCGGACTCCTCTGCTCCGGAAGCGGGCAACCCCGAAGTGTCGTCGCGGAGGGCCTCTTCGAGTCCGGTGAGGCCAGAAGATAATCCCATTGACCCCCGAAGCTCCCAGTGTCCGGATCCCGAAGAGAGCAGACAAAAGAGTCCGGCACCGTCTAGTGTGCGATCGGATGTTCTGAGGGAGTTGGTGGGGCGAGCGGCCATCTCAAACGAACACCGTATGCTGATGAATACGGTGGTGGAGAGAATCGCGTCCGCCGAAAGCGGATTGCATGAAGCTTTTATGAGTCTACTGACAGGCTTTGAGGTACGTAAAATAATGTATGATAGTCCTGCACATGCTAGGTGTGCCCTGTGTAGATAGTAGCCCCTGAGACTCTGGTTTTCGTCGGAAACTACGACGAACAGAGGATCATATTCCCAGGTAATAACCATATTGCCTCTATGTGCAGGTGATGGAAGCTCCGGTGGCTAGTCGGACTGGCGAGTTTGCCCATTTAAAATGGCAGTTGGATGCAGCAGACGCCGACATCGAGCTTGTTAACAAAAGGCTTGACGAGGCACAGGGTAAGTGTCATTATCTGGTAAACGCCACATATTAAGAGCAGCATGATGCCAGTATCTTTAATATGTTGTGACTGCAGATGGAGCTACCACTGTTGAAGCCTTGCGGGCACAACTTGCCCGAGCCAAGGAACAAGCGAGGTTTGGTAATGCGGCTGCTTTGAAGGCGGCCGAAGAGTTGAAAGCCGAGAAGGCCGCGCATGGCGAGAGCCGAGATAAGATGTCCAAGATGGCCATAGAATTAAAAGCCGCTGCCGACCGTTGCTGGGTTCTTGAAAAGGAAAACCTAGCGAAGGCATCGGACCTTGAGAAGGCTACTGTGATGAGAAAAGACCTCCGCTCTGCTATGAGGGCGAACAAAGAGGAGCTGCGGGAAGCCGGGGATATTGTAGCTGGGAAATCCTTTATGTTGCGGAGGAAGTTCGGAGATCCACGGTATGCCTCTCTGGATCAGTTGTGGAGTTCGGAGGAAGTGTATATGGATTTGGCGGCGAGCGCTGCCGATGCGGCCAAGTACTTCCAGGGTCAGACGGACCGTGAAGTGGACCAGCTGTTTTGGACTCAATTCCATTCTCCCGAGCGTCTGCTTTCATTGACTGGCCAATTAGCCGAATGGGCCGAACTGAATAGGTTGTCCGGACTCGCCGTGCGGTCTGTTGTGGATTAGTTATGGCCGGAAAGGCCAAAACCGAACAGCTATTTCGGCTTGGTGCAGCAGTTCCTTGACGTGGTGCCGCGCATTAATGCGATGAAGAGGTCGGCGTGCATAGAGGGCTCATGGATGGCCTTTGCTCGTGTTAAAGCATACTGGGCGGAGATGGATGCTACCACTGTTGCAGCGCGGGATTCGGCCATAGGTCGAATGGCTGCTGAGCACTACTTTGAAGAAGTTCTTGAGGGCGCTCGTTCGATAGAGACCCAGTGCTCAAAAAATGTTATGTTTGAGTGATATGTAATCTCATTATAAGCGAAATGCTTTTATAAATTTTTATAAGGCTATTTTTATACTTTTGCCTGAAAGTAATATGATGCCTCCTGGGCGGCCGTTTATGTATACATGTGTATAAACTGAAAGATTGCAGCCGTCGGCTTCAACCCCCACGCATATAATGCGGGGGTGCTCGCAAAAAACACGTGTTCACACTTAACCCAACGTCTTGGTCCTATTAAGGAGGTGATAGCGGAGCGAGCGAGGCAACCGGACTATAATGCTTTAGCACTTTCACTTAGCCATAGGAGTTTGACAGTGGGGCTACTAGATAGCCCCTGGTGGCTCCGCACTCTCCCGATCCCGGGGTGCGTAGATGTCTGGCCGGAAAATGACCCTTCCCTAAGGCGGAGGAATTCTAACATTCCAACAGGTCATCAAGTGGTTGACCAGTCTCACGCTATATCATGACAGTCAGTTTTCGGCTTTCTCTACTGAGGTGCTCGTCCGGATGAACCAGTGCACAATCGCAGTAGTTCTCCTGGTGCTACCTAGCCGGTAAAGCGGAACGTAAGGCACCAAAACACAGGAGCCGAGCAAACCCAACATTTGACCAAAGACAATGATTCGGAGCTGATGCATATAGGGCCAAACTCGCGACGCTGAACACTCCCTAAGGTATTCGGTCTTTGTGGTATAAACCGGGCCTAAATAATGGCCTTTGTAAGAAGCCCCTTGTGTCCAGGTACGTGCATTGTTCTGGCGTGGCCACATGCCAAGACGTCAGGATCCTTCTCAATGGTGGATATGTATCAACAAGAGACAGTAAAAAAGGTTTACGCAGGGTCTTAATCTAAAAAGAATCCTTGAGGCGGGTCCCTGCTGCACGTCTGCACCTGTGTCTCCGTTGTGCCGTATCCTGGATGGGTGTAGCACGATGATCGTCTGTAAAAGAGAGGAATTTAGGTGAAAAGTTGTCGTGCAGAAAGATATTTTTTAAAGAAACCATGTATAATTTAAGATGAGAAGAAATTGCCACTTGTCTGCGCGCGTTGAGCCCCTTGTATTGACAAATAGGGGTGTGACCATTTATTCGGTATAGATAGCAGCGCCGGACTTGATTAGTTGTGTCTGAGGTCTTAATGACCTATTGCATGCTTTCGCTGGTCCGGGCGCCTTTAGTGTGCGGCTACCAAGGCAGCCGCACTCTCTTCGGCGCGCAGAGATTGCTTGATATTTCCGTTCACTGAAATGATGCCACGTGGACCGGGCATCTTGAGTGTGAGGGAGGCGTAGTGTGGTATTGCGTTAAAGCGAGTGAAAGCTTCGCGTCCGAGCAGTGCTTGATAGCCACTTTGGAATGGAGCGATGTGGAAGGTTAAATGCTCACGACGGAAGTTATCGGGGGAGCCGAATATAACTTGTAGTAGGAGGGAGCCCGTACAATGAGCCCCTGGGCCTGGTGTTACTCCTTTAAAGGTAGTATTGCTATGGCAAAAAAAATTTGGGTCTAACCCCATCCTGCGGATTATATCCTGATATATTAGGTTTAGACTTCTACCACCGTCCATCAAGACTCGTGTGAAGTGATATCCGCCAATTACTGGGTCTATTACCAGGGCAGCCCATCCTGCGTGTTGGATATTTGCTGAGTAATCGCGATGGTCGAAAGTGATCGGGTGAGACGACCAGTGGCAGGACTTCGCGGTGACAGGCACTTGGGTATATTTTCCTGGGAGTGTCGCGTTGTTTTTTCCCTTGATCACGTGTAATACATTTACTGTTTTGACTTCTGGTGGAAATTTCTTTTGTTCCCCAGTGTCTTGCTTGGGAGGCTCGTCCTCGTCTTCACTTGGTGTATCCTCCCCCTTGTGTACAGCGTTGAGCTTGCCGGACTGCTTGAAGACCGAACATTCTCTGTGGGTATGATTAGCAGGTTTACCAGGGGTACTATGGATCTGACATACTTGGTCCAAAATTTTGTTGAGGCTGGATAGTTCATCCCTGGTGCCTTTAGAGGGCGGCTTTTGACCTGGCCGAGAGCTTTTGAATCCGGCGTTTACTGTCGTGCCCTTCGTGCTGTCTTCTTTATTCCGGCGTTTGTTATTGCTGTTGCACCGTGATTTCCCATTTCCATCTCTAACTTCAGATGTACTGGGGTCGCTGGTGCTGCATCTGGCTAGCCAGCTGTCCTCACCCGCGCAAAAGCGGGTCATGAGGTTTGTTAATGCGGCCATTGTTCTCGGCTTATTTTGGCCGAGGTGTCTGGCGAGCCATTCGTCACGGACGCTATGCTTAAAAGCTGCCAAGGCTTCGGCGTCCGGACAATCGACAATCTGGTTCTTTTTACTAAGAAACCTGTTCCAAAGCTTTCGGGCTGAATCTCCGGGATGTTGAGTTATATGACTCAAATCGTCCGCGTCCGGAGGTCGGACATAAGTCCCTTGAAAATTTGCCCGAAAGGCATCTTCGAGCTCTTCCCAACTTCCAATGGAGCTTTCGGGGAGGTCTTTAAGCCAGTGACGAGCTGGCCCTTTGAGCTTGAGGGGTAAGTACTTCATGGCGTGGAGATCATCTCGTCGAGCCATATGGATATGAAGGATGTAGTCCTCAATCCAGACCCCAAGGTCTGTTGTTCCGTCGTATGTCTCTATGTTTACGGGTTTGAATCCCTCTGGAAATTCATGGTCTAGCACCTCATCGGTGAAACATATGGGGTGTGCGGCACCCCTGTAGCTGGGTGTATCGCGTTGTTCGGATGTTTGTTGTGTTGCATTGTATGCTGGGACGCGCTTGCGTGGTCCGTAGATGGATCTTGTTGCGCCGTCCTTTGGGTGCGAGCCCTCGCATGGATCGCGTGTTGTATTGTGAGCGGTATTGTATGCCGCTCTGTATTTGTAGAGGGGTCGTCTATCCGGCCAGGTGGCTGCTTTGATATTTGGTTGTGGGGGGTCTGAGGCCTCCTCATCGAATTCAGGTAGCAGCTTCCGCTTTGGGTAGCTCTTGGAGGGGCGATTGTCGCCGTACCTCGCTGCTGTGTTGAGTATTTTACTCCATCTGATTTGGAGTGTGTCTTGCGCAGCCTTGAGCCTTTGCTTCTGCTTTTTAAGACTCCTCGCGGTGGCAACGAGCCTTTTACAGGCATTCTGCTGCTCCGGGTTCCTGTCCGGCGTTATGTCGTCCGGACCGTTATCCTTGATAGAATTTGTTTGTTTGGTTTGATTATCCGGGTTGCCGTTGTCCGGCAGCAGTTCACCCTGCTCCAGCGCTGGGTCTGTGTGATCGTTATTTATGTCGAGGCGGGATTTGGGGCGGCGCTTGCGTCGCTGCTTTGACTGCTTTTCGAGGGAACAAGCCTTTGGTGCGTCCTTCCGCTCCTCGTCGTCATCTTTTGGTGCGTCCACCATGTATACGTCATATGATGGGGTGGCTTTCCGGGGCCCAAATAGGCGCTGGTTCTTCATCGTCTCCTTCATTGGCGTCCATACCGTCGATGTCTTCGGAGTCGAAGTCGAGCATGTCGGTTAAATCATCGACAGTGGCTACAAAGTGGGTAGTGGGTGGGCTCTGATTTTCTTCATCGTCCGTATCCCAACCTTGCCGACCGTAGTCCGGCCAGGGCTCTCCTGATAAAGAGAGAGACTTTAGTGTCTTCGGAATATCGCTGAAAGGCGAGTGCTGAAAGATATCCACGACAGTAAACTCCATGATCGGCGCCCAATCGGATCCGATCGGCAGGGGCGCGGAGGGTTCAGAGTCCGGAGAGGAGTCCGGCTCCTTGGAGTCACGAGTCTCACGGAGTGCGGGGCTGGTGTTCGGCTCGATCGCCATTGGGATCGCAGCCCCCGAGGCAGCGTACAACTGCCCATCCTCGATCGGCGCAGTTCGCTTCGAATTAAGGGTCAAAGCCGATGCGGGTGTGGCCTCCAGGGCACTGTTCGGTGGCAGAGCTAGATCATGCTCGTCGTGACAGTGATGCGCGCTTGGCAGTGGCTCGAATCCGTCGAAGATCAAGTCCCCGCGGATGTCAGCAGTGTAGTTTAGACTTCCAAATCTGACCTGACGGCCAGGGGCATAGCTTTCGATCTGCTCCAGATGGCCAAGTGAATTGGCCCGTAGTGCGAAGCCGCCGAAGACGAAGATCTGTCCGGGAAGGAAGGTCTCACCCTGGACTGCATCGCTATTGATGATCGTAGGAGCCATCAAGCCTGACGGTGACGACACAGAGGAACTCTCAATGAATACACCAATGTCGGTGTCAAAACCAGCGGATCTCGGGTAGGGGGTCCCGAACTGTGCGTCTAGGTCGGATGGTAACAGGAGGCAAGGGACACAAAGTTTTACCAGGTTCGGGCCCTCTCGATGGAGGTAAAACCCTACGTCTTGCTTGATTAATATTGATGATATGGGTAGTACAAGAGTAGATCTACCACGAGGTCGGAGAGGCTAAACCCTAGAAACTAGCCTATGGTATGATTGTTGTTCTGTATGTTGTCCTACGGACTAAAACCCTCCAGTTTATATAGACACCGGCGAGGGTTAGGGTTACACAAAGTCGGTTACAATGGTAGGATATCTACATATCCGTATCGCCAAGCTTGCCTTCCACGCCAAGGAAAGTCCCTTCCGGACACGGGACGAAGTCTTCAATCTTGTATCTTCATAGTCCAGGAGTCCGGCTGAAGGTATAGTCCGGCCATCCGGACACCCCCTAATCCAGGACTCCCTCAGTGGTGCTGTTGTTTGCCTTCGTCACCTTGTGCGAAGGCTTCCTCGGCGCCCTCCCCACCATCGAGCTCTGGGGGGAGTTCTTCTACATCAAGCTTGTCACCATTGTTGCGGGCGTGCCGGCTCAATGCGGCGCGTTCATCACGGTGCGGAGGTCGGGGGCCGAAAACCCATTTCCTGCCATCCCGCTGATCAAGTCGGTGAAGATGTGGCAGCGGTCGTATTTCTATGTGAAGAGCATCTTCGCGGAGGGCTACTCGGTCAACTTGCCGGCTTACAAAGCCGACCCGCCAGCCAGGAGGCGGCCCAACTGGTCGCACCGGGCCAAGACGCTGTCGCCCTCTGAAGCCGCCGCTATCGCGCGGCTCCGAGCACTGATACAGTCGGAGGGCCTGACCGGGCCCGACTTGCTATCCGCGTTCGTGGCGCGCCAAGTGCTCCCGCTCTAGAGCCGCCCTCACATGATCTGCCAGATGAGCGAACATCGGGACACGAGTCGGCTGTGCACCAAGGAGATGCCTCACGCAGAGGTAGCTCACATGGTGAACTACCTTGCGAACTGTGAGCTCACGGATGAGTGGCGGTTTGGCAAGGAGCCGTATTCACGCGCCAACCCCCCCCGCCTATTGTAAGTCGTCTGTGTTTTTTCTCTATCTCTTTTTTGTTGAGTTCGTGCTGTCCAGCCTGACCAATCGGCCTTTGAACAGAGTCCCCTCCTCCAGCCGGCAGCCGGCGCCGCGGGGCCAGAGCGCCAATTCCTCCCCGACCGAGCAGAGAGCAACATCGACGACCCCGATCTGGGGGCTGCGGCCTTGGAGAACGACGCCGAGGGAGGAGGCGACGAAGCAGGCGGCCCTAGGCTCAGTGCCAGCCTCGAGGACTGGCCTGATGATGACGCGGGGGAAGCCGCCCCGTGCCACCAGCTAGGAGCCGGCCAGGCGGGCGCGAGCTCGTCTGTCGCGCCAGATGCCCAAGGCAGCGCAAAGAAGTGCAGGGCCGCGCCGAGCTTGTTCGGCAGCCGGCCGAAGAAGCCTAAGGGCTCGGCCGCGGCGACCAAGCGGGATGAAGCGGCCGCGAAGGCCATCCGCTTCCGCAAGGAGGTGAAGAAGCCGCTGCTGGTTTCCGCGTAAGTACCACCTTTATCTTGTACCTTCATTTCTTCCTTGTTGACTCTGTCTGAGTTTCTTCACTTCGTTTCCCTTGATCTAGGGCTCTGCTTTCTCTTGAGAAATCGGCCGCCGCCTCCATCGTGAGGTCGGCGGAGACTTCCGCCGCCACTCAGCGGATCGATCCGGCCGCCGACCTCCAGGAGGCGAGGGAGCGGAGTGCGCGGGAAGCACGCGAGGAGGCGGAAGCCGCCCGCCTGGAGAAGGCGGAGGCAGAGAAGGCGAAGGTCGCCGCCCTGAAGAAACTAGCGGAGGCCGAGGCTGCCGGCGCGGCGAAGAAGTAGGCTGAAGAAGCCGCGCACCGCCAGTCGGCGATTTTCATCACTCCCCTGAACTCCGCGCCGCCACCTCCAGAGTTCGTGGCGCAGACTGGGGAGGCCGGCGACTAGCACCCGGTCATGGAGAGGGATGGTGGCGACGTTGCTATGCCCGACATGATTGTGCCTCCACCGCCGCTGTACGGGAGCGTGCAAGGCAAGCAGCCGGTGGACCCGTCGGTGCCGCCAACTGCAAACGAGGTGACAACGAGCCTAACTCTTGAGGTTGCCACACCGATGCATCGCCGACTTGCGAAGGCGGCCTCGGTGCCATGCCCGTTGGAGACTGGCGCCACGAGCTCCTTGATCCCGGACACCGAGGCGACCAGCGCCGTGCCCACTGGGTGGGGGCGGGTCGGCGGGATAGGCCTTCTGAACAAGGCAATGCTGGATGTTCAAACCAAAATCCGCGCTGAAGCCGACGCCATCAAAAACTACAACAAGGCGTATCTGGCATCGCGAGAGGCCATTCGGGTATGCTTCTTGCTTTTTTGTTTTTAACTCTTGTATTGCTTCGTGGGGGGCGCCAGCGCACCCACTGGGTGTAGTCCCCAAGTTCCGGGCTGGCTGCTGAGCAGGTGGCTCGGAACTTTAATTAGTAGGCTCTAGGTGCTGATACCCTTGCTGCAGGATTATCATAACCTTCGTGCTGCCACCTACAACTCCAAGGTCCTGGAGTTGGATCAACGTGCTGCCGACTTGTCGGAGAACCGGAGTAAGTCTTCTTCCCTTTCCGTGGGGGCACGCTGATGCACCCGCGGGCTGTAGTCCCCGAGATTTGGGTCGACTGCTGAGCAGTCGGGCCGGATCACCCCGGCGACTATTCTTCTTTCTGTTGATGACTCCTTTCTCCAAGGGGGCGCGCTGGCGCACCCGCGGGCTGTAGTCCCCGAGATTCGGGCCGACTGCTGAACAGTCGGGCCGGATCTCCCCGGCGACTCTAGCCTCTTCTCTGTTGGCAACTGACGCCTTCCCTTCTTATTTCTTTCGCAGAAGCCAACGTCATCCTTCAATGGCAGCTGGGTGAAGCCAACGCCGCGCTGCACACCAAAGAGGCGGACTGCAGCAAGCTGGCTGAAGAACGTGACCGGCTGGCCACGCAGCTGGCGGAGCAGACAGGACTTCTCCAGAAGGCCCAGAAGGAGGTGGAGGACAAGGAGGCGGGTCTTCTCGCCGAGTTCGAGATCGAACGCTCCGCCTGGACTGACAAGGAGGCGATGCTGACGGCCGGCTTTGGCGAAATCGAGGATTTGGTTGACGGTAGGCGACCTTCTTTACTCTTCTTTTAAGTCGTCGGTCTCTAGTCAAGCCGACTTCTTTCTCTTTGTTCTGACTCTTTTGCTTAATCCTGGCAGACTTCTTTCCAGGCCACTCTGGTGCCGCCAACCAGGCTATCAAGGCCGACCGCGAAGAACAAAGGGCGGGGGGCGAAGCGATCGTCTCCAATGCCCCTCGCACCCTTCACGAGCAGCTTCTCAGCATCGAGGCCTGTGTCGGGGGTTGGGTGCGACATACGCCAAAGGATGGCTTATCATGGTGGGGGCGAGTAGAACGTCGCCGGTGCCTGGAAACGGGATGAGGCATAGACATGCACGCCGGTGAATCTTACCCAGCTTCAGGGCTCTCTGGGGAGATAATACCCCTACTGTTGCTCTATGGGGTCTCCGCATTATCACTATGGCAAAGTGTTTACACGATTGCTCCTTGAGCTGTTTCCTGGAGGTAGGAGAGGGCAAGGCTAGCTCCCTTCCTCCTATATGATCTGGTCTAGAGCTAATGGATTCCAACCCTTTGCATGGGTGCCCTGGGGGGGGGGGGGTTATATAGGCCTACCCCCCAGGGGTACAATGGTAATCCGGCTAGACGCGGGCCTAGCCGTCAGTGCCTCCGGCCTCCGTCTTCTCCGCCGACTGGTGGGGCCCGCCGACTGGCTAGGTATGGAGCCGACAGGCCACGTCCACCGCGGGCGGGTCTTGCCGGCTGCTGATTACTATAGCCGTGCTTCTGATGACGCGGGCTTGGTCATGGAATCGTGGCAACAGCCCCGCCGCCTGGCGGGCGATCACTATTGCCACTCGCCATCACATCTGATTAATGGTGCGTGGGCCCCGGGGGAGGGTCTGGCCGACTACCGGGGGCCGACTAGTGGCGCACTTGCCGTCTCCTGGGGTCCCACTGGCTGGTGGGACCCGACGCCCCAGGGTCGTACAGACAAGCCGTCGTGGGTGCAGGATTCGGTCCTTCGGTGCTGATGTGAGGGCCGGCACGGCAACAGTGCCACGCCGCACGGAGATCTCCCCGGGTACGGCGTGCTGTGGCCATGCCTGCCCTTGGTAAGGGGCAGGAGCGGGCTTTACTGAAGCCACTCCCCGGTCCTGTCCCTCCCGATGAGGATATGGGGTTCGTTGGAGTCGCGGGCCGACTCCCCAAAGCCAGCTTCTCTGGAAGTCGCCGGTCAGGAGTCGGCTTATCCTGAAGTCGTCCCCGGGACTCGGCCACGAGCGGGCAGTCAGTCGCCTTGCCGCCGTCTTCTCAGAAGGCGGCTCTTTGTCCTGGGGTCTTGAGGGGCGCAGCCTGCCCCGATGTCTTGAAAGGTTCTGGGGCTCGGGTTAGCCTACCCGTGGCCCATTACTCCGACAGTAGTCCCCGAAGCTGGTGAGGCGCCACGGACGATCGGCTGAGAAGCCCCAACTCTGGCTTGCACAGTATTTCGAATGTCACGGCGGGATCCTAGTAGCGTGCTGGCTAAGCTTCCAGGCCGACGCCCGTTCCAGGCCTGTCACGTGGCAACGCGAGGCCGGCCTAGTCTGCCAGCCTACGTGCATGACAGGACAGGCCCGTAGGGGGGGTGTCACATCCCTAGCTTTACCCTCGCCTTGGACTAGTTTGGTTGCTGCATCATGTTTAAATTCAATTGAAATTTGAATTGAGGAATTTTCCAAGCCTCAGAAAACCTCTAAAAATAACCAACATTTAAATCTCATCAAATGAGTCCAAGAAAATGTTCCTGTTATTTTGTGAAAATATTGGCATGAGGTGAAATTCAAACCAATATTTTGGGAGTCACAGAAATAATTTATTTGGGCCTTTGATTTAAATCAATAATATATTTGGGTTGGAATTATTTCTGTTGTATAAGAAATAATGTCCAAATAATCCCAAACTGAAATGTTTCATGTTGGGTTTATTCCATACAGTGAGCATGAGCAGTTTGGTGATTTTTGGAAGTGTCTAAGTATTTTTAATAAAGCCACAAAGTTACAGAATAATAGAAAACAGGAAATATATAAAAAGAGGAACCTTACCGTGCAGCCCACCACTGTAGTGGCCTACTGGCCAAAACCAGCCCGGCCCACCAGGGGCAGCATTGTCTTCTTCCTCCTGCCAGGAGGAGAAGCAGCTGCGTGCCCGATGGCCGGCGAGCCGCGCTGGCTCCTCCCTGCCTGCATGCCCCCCTCGACTGCCTGGTCGCCGCCAGGGACACCCCCGACCCCCTCGTCCTCTCCCCTCTCTCCCTGGACCTCTTTCCCCTCCTCTACTTCCTCCCTTCTCTCTGTTCGTGGGCGCCGAGACTGCCGACGAGTACCACCGCGACCACAGCCTTCCCTGTGCCCCTCCGACGTGACCTCGAGCTCCGCCGTTGACCCATACGCCGTCTCCACCGAGCCACGTGACGAGAAGTGCCTCAGAGCGCCGCCCCGACGTCTTCTTCCTTCTCGGGTCACCGAGATCGCCGGCGACCGTTCTTCCGCTCCGACGCATCCCCGAGCCCGCTGGCCTTCTCCGCCGCCCCGCAGTGAGCCACTGACCTCCCCCATCCTCTTCTTTTCTTTCCCCATGCGTCGTAGCGACTGCACCGCGCTCACCCGCACGCGCCGCCGCCCGCGCTCGTTGCTGGTGGTGCTCCGGTGACCATATGGTCCCGGGCTTGATCCCATTGCACTCCCCGCATCGCGTAGGAGCCGTAGGTGCTATTGCCGCCCCGTCTAGGCCACTGCAGCAACGAGCCCGAGCTCGATCGAGCTTCGGCCGCCACCGAGCTCATCGCCGGCGCTTCTCCGGCCACTCCCCGGCCGCGCCACCACCACGGTTGGATGCGGACGAGCGTCCGCATCCCGTAGCTGTGCTCCGCGCGCCAAACAACGCCCTATAGGCGAATCCCGCACCACTCCGCCGCGTCTGGACTCGCCGGCGGCTAGACGCCAGCAAGTTTGACCACTGACCGTTGACCCGGTGGGCCCAGGTTGCCCCCCCTAGGTCACTGACGTGTGGGCCCCAGGGCACTAACTAAACCAGGATTAATATTAGTTAACGCTAACTAAATTTAGTTAGTTAACTAACCACTGACTAGTGGGTCCCACTGGTCAGGGTTGACCTGGTGTCGGGTGGTAGGTGCGACATATGCCAATGGGTGGCTTATCATTGTGGGAGCCAGTAAGACATCGTCGGTGCCTGGAAACGGGATAAGGCGAAGACATGCATGCCGGCGGATCTTACCCAGCTTCGGGGCTCTCCGTGGAGATAACACCCCTACTGCTGCTCTGCGGGGTCTCCGCATGATCACTAGATGAACAAGTAGCTACACAATGCTCCTTCAGCTGTTTGGTGGGAGGAGGAAGAAGGGCACGGCTAGCCTGCTTCCTCTCCTTGTGTGGTGTCTAAGACTAGCAGGGGGTCGAACCCTTTGCATGGGTGCCCCGGGGGGTTTATATAGGCCCACCCCCCAGGGGTACAATGGTAATCCGACTGGGCGCGGGGCCCAGCCGTCTGTGACTGCGCTCGCCGGCTTCTGCGCCGGCTGCTGGGGCCCGCTGACTGGTGGGTCCCGCCGGCTGCCGGCCCCTTGGTCGACAGGCAGGCCCCACTGTCCAGGGCCTGGTCGGCGGCTGGTTACTGTGGCTTCATCTTGGTGACGTGGGCTTCGTCGTGGTTGGCGCGGCTACAGTGCCGCCGCCCGTCGAGCGATCGCTGTAGCCTCACCGCGTCTTGTCTCCTTAATGGGGCGTCTCCTTCGAGGGAGGCGGCAAGCCGGCTGCGGGGAGCCGACTCTGTCTTGGGCCGACTGGTTGGAGGCGTGGCCGCCTTCGGGCGTCTCGCTGCCCGAAGGGGCCCACCGACTGTGGGCCACGCTGGCGGCCCGTCGTGGGTGACATCAGGGTCAACAGTACCGTGCCAGACGGGTCATGGCTACTCCGTACGGCGCACTGTGCCAAGCGTGCTCCGGGATACGGGGGTGGCAGGCTTCACTGTAACCACGCCCCGTCGCACTGCCGTTAGGTGGGTGCAAACTTTGAGGGTACGGTCTCGACCGCTTTATGGGAGCCGACTTCTTGGAGTCGGCCTTCCCCTGGCCAGCTTCCCGAAGTCGGCCCTCCCGTGGCTTCCTTCATGAGGGCTAAACTCGGACCGCCTTCTGAAAGCCGGCCTGGGTGTCAGCCAGCAAGGGGAAGGCGGCTCCATGTCTTGGATTCTTGAGAGCCGGACGGGCTCGTGATTTTTTCAGAAGGGCCAGGGGAAGCCGGCTAGGCTACCCATGGCTATTTACTCCGACAGTAGTCCCCGAAGCTGATCGAGCTTCGAGGCGGACAAAGGGACGAGAAGCTTGGTCAGCTTCCTATCCTGAAGAGCCGGCTTTGCTGATGTATGCCGATTTCGGGGAGCCCTGCGTCTTGCAGGCGGGAAAGTGGTTGACCCGCGTGCTGACCGCGGGCCCTCCCGCGGGCCACGTGGCAGCGAAACCCTGCCATCGCACGCGAGCGACGGGACGTCGCTGCAGGCCCGGGCCCGCCACTCCTAGGCCTCGGCCTGAACGCTGATCTTCTGCGGCCCAGGTGGACCGCTCGCCTTCCCGTGGCGATTTTATTTCGCCATTAGGGCGCAACAAGCGCAGGAGGTGGGGGAGTGGGCACAATCGATCCCCACGTTTCCCCACGCCGCGCCTCCTGGGCTCCGCCACGCGAGCCTATAAGTAGGGGGAGGAGGGGGAGCGACAGAGGTTCGCACGCTTCCTCTCACTCCGCCCCCTCTCGTCCTCGTTTCTTCTTCTTGTTGCCGCCGCAGCCTCCCGTCTCAGCGCCGCCGCGCCTCCCCATCGTCTCGCTCCCATGGCGCTGTCAAGCTCGTGGGACGGCTCCAACGTCCATGAGGACCACGTTGAATTCCTCCGCCAGACTCGGCGCCTGCCCGACGCTAACCTCGTGCGGGTCCGCCTGGCGCCGAAGACGGAGATTTCGCCAGCGCTGGAGGAGGGCGAGCGGGTCGTCTTCCGCTCGCACTTCCTGCGCGGCTTCGGCCTTCCGGCGAGCGGATTTCTGCGCTCCTTCCTCGAGTTTTACAACCTTCAGCCGCATCACCTCACGCCCAATGTGGTGATGCTGCTGTCGGCCTTCGTCTCCCTCTGCGAAGGTTTCTTGGGGCTGCTCCCCACGCTGGAGCTCTGGGGGGAGTTCTTCCAGAGCAAGCTCGGTACCGTCGTCACAGGCATGCCCGCCCCCTGCGGGGCCTTCATCGCCATGAGGAGGGCGAGCGAGAACAACCCATTCCCGCCCATCCCCCTGATCCAGTCGGTGAAGATTTGGCAGAAATCATATTTCTACGTGAAGAACGTCGCCGAGCAAGGGGATCACGTCAACCTGCCGGCTTATGTAGCCGGCCCACCGACTGGGAGGCAGCCCTCATGGAGTTTCCGGTCCCGGTCACTGTCTCAGGCCGGGAATGTCGCCGTCTCCCGGCTTCGGGTGATAATCCAGTCGGAAAACCTGAACGGGGCCGACTTGGTGGCCG
Organism: Triticum aestivum; assembly: GCF_018294505.1. Taxonomy (NCBI): domain Eukaryota; kingdom Viridiplantae; phylum Streptophyta; class Magnoliopsida; order Poales; family Poaceae; genus Triticum; species Triticum aestivum. The sequence goes on from NC_057809.1 coordinate 502,945,009, forward strand.
CCTTCGTGGAGCGCCGGATATCTCCTCTCCAAAGTCGGCCCCACATGATGTGCCAGATGAGCGGCTGCTTCGACCCAAGCCGGTGAGCACCAGGGAGATGCCTCATGCGGAGGTATCGTATATGGTAAATTACATCTCAAATTGCAAGCTCGCCGAAGACTGGCGATACGGCAAGGCGCCGTATTCTCGCGCCAACCCTCCGCCCGTGGTAAGTTTTCTTTTCTTCCTTCTTTTCGTTGGTAGCCGGCTTTATGACGGCCGGCTTCTGATTAGTCGGTTCTTCTTAGCAGAACCCCCTTCTCCCGCCGACGTCCGGGTCAGCGGGAATAGAACGCCAGTATGCCCCCGACCGCACGGTGGATGACGTTGACGATCCGGACTTGGGGGCGGCCGCCATGGAAGACGCCGTCATGGGGGACGACGCCGAGCCCGGGGGCTCAAGGCTCACCGCGAGCTTCGAGGACTGTCCGGACGATGCTGAAGCCGAAGTCGCCCCGCGTCGCCAGCCGGCGGCCGATCATCAGGGCGCGGGCTCGTCCATCGCGCCGGCTGCCGGTGGTGGCGCACAGAAGCGCCGGGCCGCTTCAGGCCTCTTCGGCATTCGGCCGAAGAAGTCCAAAGCCTCCACCACGGCGACCAAGCGAAACGAGGCGGCCGCGAAAGTGGCCCGCTTCCGCAAGGCGGTGAAGCAGCCTCAGGCGGTCTCAGCGTAAGTCATCAATTGCCTTGTCGCATGCTCTTCATCATTCTCTTCTTGTTCGAGCCTTCTTCTTAATTTCTTCCGCTTGCTGGGCAGGGCGCCACTTTCCCTTGAGCGTGGTCCGGGCGGCTCCGTAGTTGGGCCGACTGGAGGTTCTTCAAGCTCCCGCCGCGTGGACCCCCACGCCGACCTCAGGGAGGCCACAGAGCGGAACGCCCGTGAAGCGCGAGAGGAGCGCGAGGCGGCGGAGAAAGCGGCCGCCCAGTCGGCGAGGGAGCACGCCGACGCGGCAGCCAAGGCCCAGACGGAGGCGGCGACCGCGGAGCCGGAGGTGGAGGGTTCGCGCAACCAGCCTCCGCTGCTCGCCATTCCCCTCCGAGCCATGGCCCCCGACACCCCATTGCCCTTGGCGGAGGAGATCGTCTACCCTCCACTGATGGAAAGGGGGGAGGACCCCGTGGTCTTTACGAGGAAAGAGCCGCCAGCAGCGCCAACCGGAGCGGGCCAAGGCGGCCAATCGTCAGCGGCGCCAGAGGGGCCGACCGGGGGTGAGCCGGAGAACAGAGCCGGCCTCGAGGTGCAGCCGGCGTCGGGCCGACGCGCAGGGGGAGGCGCCGCTCCGCCGGAGTTGCGCCGAGTCGCGGGCGCAGGCCAGTCGGCGGAAGATCTGGAAGCGGCCAGCACTGCCACGTCCGAGTGGACTCCCAGCGGGGGGACTGGCGAGCTGAATGTGGCAGCTCAAGGGGTCCGGAGCCGGCTGCAAGCTCAGGCCACCCTACTGCAACAGTTCACCCAGGAGTTCTTGTCGACGCGAGCCACCATCCGGGTGAGTCCTTCGTTCTTGGCTGCTTTGCTCTCTTAATTTCTTCCGTGGGGGCGCGTCAGCGCACCCACTGGGTGTAGTCCCCGAGATTCGGGCCGACTGCTGCGCAGTCGGGTCGGATCTTTCTTGACGGCTACCTTATTTTTGCCTCTTGTCTGAATTTCCAGGAATATCACAACCTCCGTGTCGCCGCCTTCAACTCCTAGGCTCGGGAGTTGAGCTGGAGGACCGACGACCTGGCCGACAGCCGAAGTAAGTACTCGATCTTGTCTGTCTCCTGTGGGGGCGCGTCAGCGCACCCACTGGGTGTAGTCCCCGAGATTCGGGCCGACTGCTGAGCAGTCGGATCGGATCTTTCTTGACGACTCTTTCCTTATTGGTTTTTCTTTTTCTTTGTCTTCAGGGGCCAACGCCGACTTGAGGAAGGAGCTCGGCGAAGCGAAGGCCGCCCTTCATACCAAGGACGCCGAGTACGCTGCCTTGGTCCAGGAGCGTGATTGCCTGGCCAAGAAGCTGGCCGACCAGGAGAAGAGCCACAGGGCGGCCCTGCAGGCGGCGCAGGATAGCGAAGCCGTCCTGAAGGCAGAGTATGAGACCGAGGCGGCGAGCTGGGCTGAGACCCGGCGAGCCCTGGATGGAGGCTTCGGCCGGATCGAGCATTTGATCGACGGTAAGCCGCCTTCCTCGCCCCTCTCCTGCCCCTTGCCGCCTGGGTTTTTGGCTTAACTTGAGCTGCTGCTTGTTTTTTGGGGCAGACTACTTCCCCGGCTACTCCGCCTTCGCCGCCCAAAGCATTGAGGCCCATCGCGAGGCGTGCCGTCAGGGGGGGCCAACATCGCGCCAGATGCGAACCGGACGCTTGAGGAGCAGCTCTTGGTTGTCCAGGCGCGGTTGTAGCCGGCTCATCGGATGCTTCACCGGCTCCAACGTGCCAGGGCACAAGTGTTGGCCGCCCTCTGGCCCGGCGAGACGATCCCCCGCACCCCAAGCCAAACTGCCGACTGGCTAGAGGTCGCAGTCGGTCGCTTTGAGGCTTGGAAGGCGTCGGCGGCCCGCCTCGGAGCCGGGCGGGCGTTGGAGTTCGTTCGGGCTTGGTACCCAGGGCTGAGCCTGGACCAGCTGCGCACTTGGCGGATAAAGGCCGACGCGGAGCTGGAGGAGGTGAGGCTGGCTATCGCCCAGCGGGCTTCGACGATCGCCGAGTGCACCGACATCAGCGTTTTCGCACCCGAAATCGATGATGACGGTGTTGCTCAGCCGGAGGAGTGGTTCGGGCTGAACCCGGCGGTGGGCGAGGACTCGGCGGAGGAGATTGCCTCCAGCGACAAGGGCGAGGATGACGAAGAGGAGGATGGCGAAGACGTCGAGCCGGCTGGTGGAACAACCGGCCGACCTCAGGCCGACCGTGCCTCCAGCAACGAGGCGCATGGAAGCGCGCCCTCTACGGGAGGCGGTGACCAAGCCGAAGTTCGCCAGCCGGCCGCTCCTTCAGCCGGCACGACCATCTCCGCCAACCAGTCCGGCTCGTCGGTCGCTCCGCCAGTTTGACCTGCCGTCTTTATCTTTCCTCCTTGTTGTCTTTTGAACAATCTTCATTAAGTTTTCGCAGTTCCACCCACTGGGGGTGTATCCAAACTCTGTTGAATGCTGGCCTCTCGGAGGTCTTTTATGTAAATATTATTATGTGCATGTTTGGTTTCCATTCGCGTATGCTTTTTATCCTTAGGCCTTTTCCTTTGCCGCCTTCCCTCTTTGGGGAGGCAAGTACTTGAGCTTTCTTGGATTGAAGTGAAGTGAGTGGAAACCGGCCGGCCGGCTACTCTAGTAGCCAGTCGGCGGTGGGAGAAAAAACCGGCTTTTGTTATATTAGTCCGTTAGTCCCTAGCCATTTTTCGTGTGGGCGCCCGTTCCTGCCTTTAACTCTTGCCAGATAGATAGTCAGGCTTCTTAGCCTTTTTCATTTGTAGATGTCTGTTCTCAGACATGTTAAGCTTCCGCTTGTGCTTTGACTTGTATGTTATGATTGTTGGGTCATGAGACCCATGTTTGTAATATCTCGCTCCTTGGAGCCTAATGAATAAATACTTGAGTTGTAGAGTTATGTTGTGATGCCATGTTGTATTTACACATATCGAGCATATTGTGTGTATGATTGAAGTGCTTGGTATGTGTGGGATCCGACAATCTAGTTGTTTATCCTTGGCAGTCTCTCTTATGGGGAAATGTAGTCTAGTGCTTCCATGAGCCATGGTAGTCCGCTACAGCCCGGTTCACCGGAGTCCTGTTAGCCCAGCACTACTGCTCATGACACTTGACTGGCCGGCGTGTGTTTCACTTTGTTCCTGTGCCTGTCCCTTCAGGAAATGTCACGCGGTGACATCTGGAGTCCCGCCTAGCCTTCTACAGCCTGGGTTCCCGGAGTCCTGTTAGCCTAGTGCTACAGCCTGGATTCACACACTGCTGACCGACACGCTCGATGTGATTCATGTATGCCTGTCCCCATAGGTTAGTGCCGCTTTGGGTTCACGACTAGCCATGTTGGCCCGGGTTCTCTGTCATATGGATGCTAGCGACACTATCATATACATGAGCCAAAAGGCGCAAACGGTCTCAGACCATGGTAAGGCGACACCCGTGGGAATACCGTGCGTGCGGCCGCAAAGTGATATGAGGTGTTACCGGCTAGATCGATGTGACTTGGAATCGGGGTCCTGACAGCTTTGGTATCAGAGCCTGACTGCTTGTAGGATTACCAAGCCAAACTGGTCGAAGTTGAGTCTAGAACTGCTTTAGTTATATAAGGGAATTGAATGTGGAAGGGAACGTAAGGCTCTTTTTACTCCTTTACCTTATGCCCTTCTGATCTGAGTCAACCTCTTCTTTTCTACGGGGTTAAGAAACTAGGCTTTCTCCTCTATCTATCCGGTTCACGTGTTACTAATCCGTAGTAGCTTTTAGGATTGTTGTTACGAGCCCCAGTTCAGTTTCTACTATTTTTAGTATGTTGCTAATTGGATCAGAACCTTGATATTGTGTTGTTGAGTGGTTATGCCACTATTTTGTAGGATGTCTCAAATAATTTTGAGCATTTACAACCGTTATGCTGTCCGAGTCATCCTAGGTTTCTAAATAGTCTGATGCATTTGCAAACCCCTTCTTCCTGTTCCTGATGTCCATTTGGGCCAGATTAATCACACTATCGGTCAGTTGAGGTACTCTATTGCCTCAACATATATGTTGGAGCTATTATTATGACCCTAGGTGTTTTAGGGAGTCACCTAGTAATCTAGCCATGTTTTGTGTTTCTGGTGTGATGATTCTGGCCACCATTCTCGAAAGCATCCCATGATTCCATTTAGTAGTAGGTATTCCATTCCTGGGTTCTTGAACCCGAGATTCACCCTACTTGCCTCCTGTTGATAGTGTTTGCTCGTTCCTTTAGGATGTTAGTAACCTTTGCATTAGTCCTCAAGGTCCGTGGTATTTCCTTCTTCCAAATACTATGAACCACTTATGGCAGAAGTTTGTTGGATCAAAAGATCATAACAAGAGTGCTCTCGATGAGTTTCCCATTCTATATTGTGATTCTGCCAGTCCTACCGTTCTGCATGGGTTGTCCGGAAGAAATGTTAAGCTTTGCTCGACATACTAATCAATGCATCCACAACTTGGAAAATTATATGTTCCTTGAGTTGTTCCTCTTTAGTTGTAACCCGACCATCCCCTATCAGTTGATAGCCAAGAGTATGTGTGCATTTGTGTTCATCAATGCCCTTTTATTCTTGTGGTCCGTCAAGCCATTCTATTCCGGAATGACTAGGAGAAACAAACTCCAGTACCTCATCCATATCCAGGATTGGGTCAAAGTAGTTGTGTTCTGTTCTGCAGATCAAATGCCAATCCAGCTTTTGCTCTGTTCTATCCTAGAGTATTACCCCTTTATGTGAGGATTGCCATGAGAATTGCACCATCTCTTATGCACTCTTGACGCAGTGATACTTCTTACCATCATTTTTAATTCCTCGGTCCCGTGTTGTCGCAACCGGAATGCCGGCAAGTGAACCATGATGTATGAAATCAATACTCCTAGCAACTAGTTGCTAGGTAGCTAATGGACAATAATTTCTTTCTTAGCGTGTTGGATATTGAATCATCATCCTAAGATTGATCGTGCTACCTAGTCCATTTTTCCTGGTGCACTCTTCGATCAATGAGTTAGGATTGTGTTAGTCCCTCGCTCTCTTGATCATATTATCTTACTCTGAAAAGCAAGATTGTTCCCGAGCTTAGAAACATATCGGTGGTTCGTGATTTTCTGATTATCTCCTCGGAAGTATCACCAGGTTGCCCCCTGAATGTAATGTTGAGCTCGTGATCAAGTTGGTTTCTTGTAAACCACCCCTTTTCCAAGAATCTGTGTTGGATACCCTGAGCTAGTTGGTTAAGCTGAACAACAACTTGGAGAGTTGGAAGATGAAAGCTTGTCCGGCTTAGTTCATTCCAAAGGGATATCCTTGTGTGTGTGTGTGTGTTGAAGAAAGATGATATTTTCATCGATTGTTCCTCGGGATCGGTTGTTGAATCTATCGTCTTGTCTAAACCTTGATTTGAATGTGGGCTATCGTCAAGTAAAATGAGAACCAACGATGTTCATAATGTTGTCTTACTCGTGGTTGTTTCCTCGAGCATACACCGTTATATCTTTTGGGTCTGACCAATGCTATCACCTTGTTCACCTAATTATGGAATTCCATCTTCATGGAAATCTGGATGACCTGTTGTTGAGCCCATCGACAATATTTTCATCTTATCCATGATTCATGTTGAACATTAAGCTAGTGTTGGAAACTTTGAAAGCATTTCTTCATGCTAGCTCATGAAGCATATGTTTGGTATTAGAAGTGACTTCCTCTAGTTCACGTGCATTTGAAGCAAGTTGCCGCCATGAATTTGGGAAAGTTTGTCTCGCCTTCTCTGGAATCATCCTAAGTCAGTCATGCATACATGCGAAGTATTCTGTGGTCTGGAGACTTGCAACCTTCATTCTATATGAATCCCTAGCACACCAAGCCACTGATTGATTTGTTCAAGGAGAAGAAGTTTCTTCTTAAGAGCTAGACTTACGCAAGGACTTCGATATCCTCGATGATGGTTCCCCATCTGGACTCGGTAGTGTTTTATTATAAGACTACTATGTGGTCATGCTTGTCTGGGACAGCGTGTTCATAGGTTTGTAGCAAAACTGGCTCATGTTTTGGAGCTTACTACCATAGTCCATTTCCTGATAATCTCGCAATGACATCTCGTTGATTGTGTTGCAAAATTTCATTTTCTTTCTAGACTCGATGAGTCTAGAATATCCTATCACCAACCAGATCTGAATCTCGGGCAGATATGATGGTTGGAACGTACTCCAAGAACTATATTGTCGGTCCCTCTGTAACCGGTAACATGGATGTCATGGCCAACACACCTAACCGGAAGGCCTATTATTGTAGTATCCTGGTTGAAGAAGTTAGTCACCTCCCCATAAGGATCTCGCAGGATCTGCCTCCGTAGTTATTCCTTATGGATTCTTAAGCTTCCGAAGTCCGACCTTTTACTTGATGTTCTAGATATCAAACCATATCTATGAATGGATTACGCTAGCACATCAAGGAGAACATTAGAGGCGGAGTGATAAATGTCTCTCGGTCGATCATCCAGATTCTGATCCCTTGGCCTTGCTAAGGTGAAATCTGAGAAAGTGTTATCTTTCTTTGCATCTGCATCTTCCACCATTATTCATCATGGTAGCATGTTGTGTTGCCAGGATCCTTGACACGGATATTAGCAGAACCTTGATGAATACGGAAATGCTCAAGTTCTTGAGAGCATGCGCAAGCACTAGGATTTATCGCCAGCATTAATTGGGATCCGTTCTTAGTTTCTTCGATTATGCCATAACCTTTCAAACAGTGGAATCTCTCTCTACTATTGGGTTTCTCCCCAGTTACTAGAATCATTCCTAGCATTTGCATTTTGTTCCCAGCTTGCACCGCCATTGTGTCATCCTACTACGGACTACCCTTCTCAGTAATTACTGATCAGGATCATCTTCAAAGTGGTCCTACCACGGGTTCCATCCATCTCCGATGATAAGCAAAAATCATCCATTGCGTTGTCTTCAACAAGGTAGTCCACATCATCCATCCTAGTCCAAGTATGCCATCTATTCGAGCTACCTCAAACGATCAATTGAAAATTGCTTTAAGTCGGTATGAAGAGTTTCAATGATTTATGGATCAAAAGTAATTCTTTTTGCCACTTAAGGGAACAATCCAACGAGTCACTTTTCCCAAGGTGCCCCATTACGGGATCATGGCAATTATTTCCTCGCCACCTTGACACCATCCACCATCTTTCTAAGCGTGGAATTGCTGCCCACAAATCAAACCCCGTCGTTTGTTCTTCCATCCCTCTCGATGTGTTCTGTGTCTCAACTCAAGATGTTTCAACATCTCATTCCGCGAGTGGATCTTGTATAGCTCGATCTTCGAGAAGATCAATCTTAGTATAGTTTCTTTCTGTCGTCATCGCGTGGATGAAGATCTCAAAAGCAAGGATGTCAAGATCAACATATGCAACGAATCAACAACCTTTTGGGGTGCAACCTGGATCGTGAAGATCATGTTGGTCTTATGCCCCCCCTTCCTTCTTACCTCACGTCCTGAATCTCGGGCCGAGATTCTTGTGTAGTGGGGGTGAGTTGTCACATCCCTAGCTTTACCCTGGCCTTGGACTAGTTTGGTTGCTGCATCATGTTTAAATTCAATTGAAATTTGAATTGAGGAATTTTCCAAGCCTCAGAAAACCTCTAAAAATAACCAACATTTAAATCTCATCAAATGAGTCCAAGAAAATGTTCCTGTTATTCTGTGAAAATATTGGCATGAGGTGAAATTCAAACCAATATTTTGGGAGTCACAAAAATAATTTATTTGGGCCTTTGATTTAAATCAATAATATATTTGGGTTGGAATTATTTCTGTTATATAAGAAATAATGTCCAAATAATCCCAAACTGAAATGTTTCATGTTGGGTTTATTCCATACAGTGAGCATGAGAAGTTTGGTGATTTTTGGAAGTGTCTAAGTATTTTTAATAAAGCCACAAAGTTGCAGAATAATAGAAAATAGGGAAATATAAAAAAAGAGGAACCTTACCGTGTAGCCCACCACTGTAGTGGCCTACTGGCCAAAGCCAGCCCGACCCACCAGGGGCAGCACTGTCTTCTTCCTCCTGCCAGGAGGAGAAGCAGCTGCGTGCCCGATGGTCGGCGAGCCGCGCTGGCTCCTCCCTGCCTGTGTGCCCCCCCCTCGACTGCTTGGTCGCCGCCACGCACACCCCCCCCCGACCCCCTCGTCCTCTCCCCTCTCTCCCTGGACCTCTTTCCCCTCCTCTGCTTCCTCCCTTCTCTCTGTTCGTGGGCGCCGAGACTGCCGACGAGCACCACCGCGACCACATCCTTCCCCGTGCCCCTCCAACGTGACCTCGAGCTCCGCCGTTGACCCATACGCCGTCTCCACCGAGCCACGTGAAGAGAAGAGCCTCAGAGCGCCGCCCCGACGTCTTCTTCCTTCTCGGGTCACTGAGATCGCCGGCGACCGTGCTTCTGCTCCGACGCGTCCCCGAGCCCGCTGGCCTTCTCCTCCGCCCCGAAGTGAGCCACTGACCTCCCCCATCCTCTTCTTTTCTTTCCCCGTGCGTCGTAGGGACTGCACCGTGCTCACCCGCACGCGCCGCCGCCCGCGCTCGTCGCCGGTGGTGCTCCGGTGACCATATGGTCCCGGGCTTGAGCCCATTGCACTCCCCGCATCGCGTAGGAGCCATAGGTGCTAGCGCCGCCCCGCCTAGGCCACTATAGCAATGAGCCCGAGCTCGACCAAGCTTCGGCCGCCACCGAGCTCGTCGCCGGCGCTTCTCCGGCCACTCCCCGGCCGCGCCACCACCATGGTTGGATGCGGACGAGCGTCCGCATCCCGTAGCTATGCTCCGCGCGCCAAACGGCGCCCTGTAGGCGAATCCCGCGCCGCTCCGCCGCGTCTGGACTCGCCGGCGGCTAGACGCCGGCAAGTTTGACCGCTGACCGTTGACCCGGTGGGCCCAGGTTGCCCCCCCTAGGTCGCTGACGTGTGGGCCCCAGGGCACTAACTAAACCAGGATTAATATTAGTTAACGCTAACTAAATTTAGTTAGTTAACTAACCACTGACCAGGGGGTCCCACTGGTCAGGGTTGACCTGGACCGCGCCCGTTGACCGCTGACATCACAGTGACGTCATGCTGACGCAGTAACTCATTTTCTGGATTTATTCTTATATAGGAAATTCCAGAAAATGTTGCAAACTTCAAAAATTCATAGTAATTCAACCGTAACTCCAAAAGAAATAAATTATATATGAAAAATTATCAAAAAATTCAAGGAATCCATCTGTACCATTTTCATGCATGTTTGAACAATGTTTGTGATCTATTTTGGACAAAACAAATAAAGGGCATTTAAATAATCATATATGGAGTTGGAATTTGAATCTTGTATTCAAACCAACTTCATTTAAATCATAACTAGATGCATTAGCTCAAATCACTGCATATTGCCATGTATGATCATGCATCATATTGTCGCATATGCATTGATTGTGTTCTTCTCTTTTGCCGGTGTTTGTCCCCCTTCAGTAGACGACGTTCCGACGATGTGATCGGTGACACCGATGAAGAGCTATAATATCTTCAGAAGTGCCAGGCAAGCAAAACCCCCTTCTTCATTCTGATACAATCCCCCTCTCTCGCTCCTGCTCTCTTTTACTGCATTAGGACAACAACGATTCAACTGTTACATGCTGCGGTAGTTGAACCCCTTTCCTCTGCATGACCTGTCATTGCCACAGTAAATTGATGAAACCCACTAGCATGAGTAGGAGTTGTTTGAGCCCTGATGTGCCTACTCATTCATGTTTGTTTGTCATGCCTGCTACTACTTAGAGTTGAGTCAGGTCTGATTCATCGGGGATGAATCGGAGGTGTGTGAACATGTCCTACTGTGTGTGAGCTAAGTGTGTGAACACGATTTGGTAAAGGTAGCGGTGAGAGGCCATGTAGGAGTACATGGTGGGTTGTCTCATTGAAACCATCCTCAGGAACTGAGTTCTATGTTTGTGATCCATGAAACAGTTACTACCACGCATTGGGCCCGAAACCAATGGACCCTCTCGGCTTCTTGATCACCCTTGTTCTCTGTCCAGGAGTTGCAACTAGTTTCGGGTGTTTATAGGATATGTGTTGACGGCCGTGTGTAGCGCTGACCCTAGGGGTGGGCTATGATGCGGTAGATACACCGTGGCCGGGCATGCCGGGCGCCCGTTTGGTGTCTCGGAACCCTGTACACATCGTCCGGGGCCGTATGTGGAAACCTCGGCCGGACTCCCTGCGGATGGAACCTGGATAGGCGATAAACCTGGACTAGAGACTTGAGTGTTTAGGTAGGCCGTGGCCGACACCCTCGTTGGGCTTCCGCTTGAAGGTTGCCGAGTACATGTCGTGTAAACGGCGGTAAGTGGTGAGAGCGTGTGTGAAGAAGTACACCCCTGCAGGGTTAACATCATCTATTCGAATAGTCGTGTCCGCGGTAATGGACTTCTAGGTTGCCTATAACAGTTCATAGACAAGTGAAAGTGGATACTCTAAAATGCGCAAGATAAGCGTGAGTGCTATGGATGGCGTTCTCGTAGGTAGACGAGAGCGGATCCATAGTAGTGTATTGATTGGTGAATATGTGGACTCGTGTGCGCCACCTCAAAAGAGTTGCTTGCAGTCGTAGTTTAGGTTAGCCACTGAGTCAAAGCTAGCTTGCTGCAGTTAAACTCCAGCACCCCCTTTATTGATACCGATGCATATGTAGATAGTTCTGATGTAAGTCTTGTTGGGTACATTTGTACTCACGTTTGCCTATTTTATGTTTTGCAGAGAGACGTCAGTCTGGCTTGTAGTTCCGTGTGGACTTCGATGTTTAGCTTGATACCTCAGCTACGATCTTGTGCCCTCGGCAAGATCTGGTAGATAGTCAGGCTTCTTAGCCTTTTTCATTTGTAGATGTCTGTTCTCAGACATGTTAAGCTTCCGCTTGTGCTTTGACTTGTATGTTATGATTGTTGGGTCACGAGACCCATGTTTGTAATATCTCGCTCCTTGGAGCCTAATGAATAAATACTTCAGTTGTAGAGTTATGTTGTGATGCCATGTTGTATTTACACATATCGAGCATATTTTGTGTATGATTGAAGTGCTTGGTATGTGTGGGATCCGACAATCTAGTTGTTTATCCTTGGCAGTCTCTCTTATGGGGAAATGTAGTCTAGTGCTTTCATGAGCCATGGTAGTCCGCTACAGCCCGGTTCACCGGAGTCCTGTTAGCCCAGCACTACTGCTCAGGACACTTGACTGGCCGGTGTGTGGTTCACTTTGTTCCTTGGTCTGTCCCTTCGGGGAAATGTCACGCGGTGACATCCGGAGTCCTGCCTAGCCTGCTACAGCCTGGGTTCCTGGAGTCCTGTTAGCCCAGTGCTACAGCCCGGATTCACACGCTGCTGACTGACACGCTCGATGTGATTCATGTATGCCTGTCCCCATAGGTTAGTGCCGCTTTGGGTTCACGACTAGCCATGTCGGCCCGGGTTCTCTGTCATATGGATGCTAGCGACACTATCATATACGTGAGCCAAAAGGCGCAAACGGTCTCGGACCATGGTAAGGCGACACCCGTGGGAATACCGTGCGTGAGGCCGCAAAGTGATATGAGGTGTTACCGGCTAGATCGATGTGACTTGGAATCGGGGTCCTGACAAGGGGGCGCCATTACCGTGCCTCGGCGCTCGAGCGGATCCGCTGTGGCCCGAGCGGACGGTTGGGATTCTTGTGAAGTTACTGCGCGCAGTAAGTTTGTCGTGGAAACGTGGGGGTCGTGGGGTCGTAGGAGCAGTAAATCCCACGACCGCCCCCTCGGCTTCGCAGCCCATGAGGCTATAAGTAGGGGAAGGAGGGGGGCGCGGCAGAGCACGCGCGCCCCTCCTTCCCACTACTCCTTGCTCTTCTCCTTCTTCTTCTTCTTCGCTCCGCCGCGCGCCCAAGCTTCGACGAACGCCACGGCGATCAGCTCGCGATGAGCTCTTCTTCTGCTGCCGCGCCTCCCCCAGTGCGCTCCGGCACTTGGGACGGCTCAGAAGTTCACGACGACCACATCGAGTTTCTCTGCAAGACTCGTCGGCTCCCCGACGAAGATTACGTGCGGGCGCGTCTTGTGCCAAGGGGGAGATTTCCCCAGCGCCGGAGGAGGGCGAGCGGGTCATCTTCCGCTCGCACTGCCTGTGCGGATTGGGGCTGCCGGCGATCAACTTCTTCCGCTCTTTTTTAGAGTTCTATGGCCTCCAACCGCACCACCTCATGCCCAACACGGTGGTGCTGCTGTCCGCCTTCGTGGCCTTGTGTGAAGGCTTCCTCGGAGTCCTCCCCACCCTCGAGCTCTGGGGGGAGTTCTTCTTTTCCAAGCTCGGTACCCAGGCTACAGGCGTGCTGGCTCAATGCGGCGCTTTCATCGCTGTGCGGAGGTTGGGGGCCGACAACCCCTTCCTCACCATCATGCTGATAAAGTTAGTGAAGATGTGGCAGCAATCGTACTCCTACGTCAAGAGCGTCTCCGCGAGGGGCGACTGGGTCAACCTGCCGGCTTTCGAAGCCGGCCCGCCGGCTGGGAGACTGCCCAACTGGTCGTACCGGGCCAAGTCGCTGATGTCTGCGGGAGCCGGCGCCATCGTGCGATTCCGAGTGCTAACACAGTCGGAGGGCTTGACTGGTCCAGACCTGCTGGTCGCCTTCGTGGCGCGCCGAGTTCTCCCGCTCCAAGGCCGCCCCCACATGATATGCCAAATGAGCGGGCGCCGTCACCCGAGTTAGATGTGCACCAAGGACATGCCTCACGCGGAGGTGGCCTATATGGTGAACTACCTCTCGGATAGCAAGCTGCTGGAGGACTGGCGGTTCGGCAAGGAGCCGTACTCCCGCGCCAACCCCCACCCACAGTGAGTTGCCTTTTCTTTCTTCTTTGGATTGTCTTCTTTCTTGCCGAGTTTGTTTTGTGCGGCCTGACCAGTCGGCTTTGGTCAGAATCCCCTCCTCCATCCACCAGCCGGCACCACGGGGCCGGCCCGCGAGTTCCTTGTCGACCGAGCAGAGAGCGACACCGACGACCCCGATCTGGGAGCGGCGGCTTTGGAAGACGACGCGGAGGGAGGAGGCGGCCCGCGGCTCGGGGCCAACCTAGAGGACTGGCCTAATGATGATGAGGAGGTCGCCCCCCGCCATCGGCCAGGAGCCAGCCACCCCGGCGCGGGCTCTTCTGCCGCGCCGGGTGCTCCAGGTGGCGGGAAGAAGCGCAGGGCCGCGCCGACCTTGTTCGGCAGTCGGCCGAAGAAGCCCAAGAGTTCGGCTGTGGCGACCCGGCGGGACGAAGCGGCTGCGAAGGCCATCCGCTTCCGTAAGGAAGTGAAGAAGCCGCCACTGGTCTCCACGTGAGTATTCTGTCTCAATGCTTTATTCTTTCTCTATAGCTTTCTCTGAGTCTTTTACTGCTTCCCTTGCTTTAGGGTTCCCCTCACTCTTGAGAGGGTCGTCGCCGCCTCCGTCATGGGGTCAGTGAAGACGTCCGCCTCCACTCGGCGGATTGATCCTGCCGTCGACCTCCGGGAGGCGATGGAGCGGAATGCGCAGGAGAAGCGCAACGAGGAAGAGGCCGCCCGCCTGGAGAAGGTGGAGGCCGATAAGGCGGAGGCCTCCACCAAGAAGAAACTGGCGGAGGCCGAAGCCGTCGCCGCGACGAAGCGGCATGCTGAGGAGGCCGCGTGCCGCCAATCGGCGGTGTTCGTCACCCCGCTGAACTCTGCGCCGCCGCCTCCGGAATTCACGGGGCAGACTGAGGAAGCCGGCCGCGAGAACCCCGTCATGGAGAAGGAAGGCGGCGACTCCTCCATGCCGGACGTGATCATTCCGCTGCCGGCTCCGCCGTCGTCTGGGAGCGCGCAAGGCAAACAGCTAGTGGACCCTCCGGTGCCGCCGACTGAAGACGAGGCCGTGGCGAGGTTACTCCTTCAAGTCGGCTTGCCAACGCGCCGCCGTCTTGAGAAAGCGACCTCGACGCCACGCCCCCTGGAGACCGACACCGCCAGCTTGGCGATCCCGGATGCCGAAGCGACGAGCGCTGCACCCATTGGGTGGGTGCGGGGAGGCGGCACAGGGCCGCTGAACCAGGCGCTTCTGGACGTCCAAACGAAGCTTCGAGCTGAGGGCGACGCCATCCAGAACTGCACCAAGGCGTACCTGGCATCGCGGGCAGCCGTCCGGGTATGTTTTCTCTTTGGTCCTTGTTTTCTTGTTCCTCTCTGTGGGGGCGCGCCAGTGCACCCACTGGGTGTAGTCCCTGAGTTTCAGGTCGGCTGCTGAGCAGGCAGCCCGGAACTCCAATTGGTGAGCTCCGGGTACTAACTTTTGTATGAAATATTTGTCGCAGGACTACCACAACCTCCGTGTTACTGCCTTCAACCGTAACGTTGAAGAGCTGGGCAAGCGGACCGCCGACTTGTCGAAGAGCCGGAGTAAGTCCTTTTTCTTCTTTGCTGGGGCACGCTGGTGCACCTGCGGGCTGTAGTCCCCGAGATTCGGGCCGACTACTGAGCAATCGGGCCGGATCTCCCCGGCGACCTTCTTTACTAATGACTTAACGCCTTCTTTCTTCCATCTTTTCAGAAGCCAACGCTGTTCTTCAACAGTAGCTGAGCGAAGCCAACTCCGTGTTGCGCGCCAAGGGGGAGTTGTGCAGCAAGCTCACCACAGAGCGCGATCTGCTGGCCACTCAATTGGCAGAGCAGAAGGAGCTGCTTGCGAAGACGCAGAAGGAGGCGGAAGAGGCGGAAACCGCCCTCCTGGCCGAGTTCGCGAGCGAGCGCTCCTCCTGGACTGACAAAGAGGCAATGCTGGTCTCCGGCTTCCATGAGATTGAAGACATTGTTGATGGTGAGTTTCTTTACTTTCTTTCTTTGAGCTGCCAATTATAAATCGTGCCGACTCCTGGTTTTTGACTTGTTTCTTCGTTTCTTCCGTCTTGGCAGACTTCTTCCCTGGGCACTTGCAGGCCGCCATCCAAGCCATCGAGGCTGACCGTGAAGGTCGGAGGGCGGAAGGTGCAGAGATCGTCGCCGACGCTCCCCGGACCCTTGATGAGCATATCCTGAGCATCGAGGCTCGCCTTCGGCCGACTCACCGGATGCTACGCCGGCTTCAACGTGTCGGTGCCCAGGCGATTGCCGCCCAGTGGCCGGACATGTAGGCTCCGCGCACCCCCAGCCTGACTGTCGACTGGCTAGAGGTCGCGGCTGGTCGACTTGAGGCCTGGAAGGGTTTCTCGACCTGAGCTGGAGCGCATCGGGCCTTGGAGTTCGTCAAGGCATGGTATCCCGAGCTGGATCTAGACCGGCTGGCCACACTCCGGTCAGAGGCCCAGCCGGAGCTGGCAGCTGCGGAAGACGCCCTCGTCAAGCATGCCGTGGTGATCGCCGAGTACACCGACATCAGCATCTTCATCCCCGAGCGGTCTGAAGACGACGAGGAGGTACCGCCGAAGTGGTTTGGGATGAACCTAGACTACAGCGAGGACTCGGCGGAGGTGATCGGCTCCAGCGTCGAGGAGGAAGGCGAGGCGGAGGACAGAGTCGAGACGGAAGCACCAGAAGACGGAGCAGACGGCCTGCCTCAGCTCGATCGTGCCTCCAGCAACGAACCGCATGCGACCGAGCCGACTGCCGCTGGAGGCGATCAAGCCGAGACTGCCCAGCCGGCCGCCCCAACGCCTGACGCTGCCGCCTCCTCCGACCCTCCGAATCCGTCTGCTACTTCTTAAGCTGCTGCCTTATCTTTATTTTATCTGCTTTAGTAGTCTTTGAAGAACTTGTTAATTCGCACAATTCCACCCGCGGGGTGTATTTTGAACTTCTGCTTGAAGATTCGGCCAAGGGCCTATGTTATGTAAATATTTATCCGAAATCTATCTTTTCTTGCTCATTGCTCTTTTGGCTTTTTCCTTTGCCGCTTTCCCTTAGCTGCCTGTCTTGCCAGTCGGCCAGCCGCTCTGTGGACTGCCGTTGGATCAAATGCTTGGCTACTTTGGGAAGGCAAGTACTTAGCCGTTTTAGAGTTTCTGAGCAAGTTGAATAGAAGGCGGTGAGCTGACTATTCGAGAGTCGGTTTGCGAGAAAAAAGCTGGAAGCCGGCTTTAGCTATGTTTTATGCTTTGAGTCCTTAGCCATTTTTCATGCCAGCGCCCATTCTACCTTACTCCTGCCCACCATACACTTGCTCTGCGAGCTGCAGCTTCTGACAGGAGATGGCTTAGGCACCACACACTACTTGTCCGGCTGCAGGAAGCATTTCATAGTGCGAGGCGGCAAGTCCCCGGGCCGACCTGTCGAGCCTGGTGCCAAGCGGCATAACGAAAAGCAACATACTCGTAGGCATAATTTTTATCATATAGACAAAAGAGGGCAGTCCCCGAGCTCGTCTCGGGGGGCACGAAGTCGTGGTACTTTAATACAAAAGGTAGCGTGGTACATACTGCATCAACTGTAAAATCTTTGGAGGAGATTTGTATTCCATGGCCGCTCTGTCTCTTTGCCGGAGTCATCCCTCTTGTGTGCTCGGGGCTTCTGAGCATCAATCAGGTAGTAGGAGTCGTTGCCCAGCACTTTGCTGATGATGAAAGGGCCTTCCCAAGGTGCCGACAGCTTGTGCTGGCCGGCTGTTCGCTAGATCAGCCGGAGCACAAGGTCGCCTTCTTGGAAAGATCTTGGCTTGACCTTCCTATTGTGGTATCGGCGCAGGCTCTACTGGTAGATGCTGAACCGGCTGAGTGCCAACAGCCGGCCCTCTTCCAGCAGATCGACATCGTCTTGACATGCTTCTTCTGCTTCCTCCTTGGTGTATATGGTGACTCGCAGGGAGTCGAACTCTATGTCCGTTGGGATGACGGCTTCGGCACTGTAGACGAGGAAGAAAGGCGTGAAGCCGGTTGACTTGTTTGGAGTCGTGTGCAGACTCCAGAGGATGGCTGGCAACTCATCGAGCCAGCAGCCAGCCGAGCGCTCCAGAGGCTCAACCAGCCGGGGCTTGATGTCGGACAAGATGATGTTGTTTGCTCGCTCCACCTGGCCGTTTGACTGTGGATGGGCGAGGACGCTAGGTCCAGTTGGATGCCCTGTGTTGCACAGAAACGGGCCAAGGCGCGTTTGGCAAAATTTGTGCCGTTGTCGGTGATGATGTTGTGTGGTATGCCGTACCAAATTGTGATATCAGAGATGAAAGTCACGGCAGTCGGACCATTCAGTTTCTTGATTGGCTTCGCTTCTATCCACTTGGTGAACTTGTCTACTGCGACAAGTAAGTGAGTTAAGCCACCTCGTGCCGTCTTGAATGGTCCCACCATGTCTAGACCCCAAACTGCGAAAGGCCAGGCAATGGGGATGGTCTTCAGTGCAGAAGCCGGCTGGTGCGGCTTGGAGCTGAACTTCTGGTACCCTTTGCATTTTTGGACCAATTCCTTGGCCTCTTCTAAGGTAGTCGGCCAGAAGAAACCGTGTCGAAAGGCTTTTGCGACGAGTGCTCTTGAAGCCGCATGGTGGCCGCACTCGCCTTGATGGATGTCTTTGAGAATTGCTTGGCCTTGCTCTGGCTCTACGCAGCGCTGGTAGACACCAGTGACGCTGCGCCTGACCAGCTCTCTGTTGACTATGGTGTAGGCTGCCGCTCGGCGTTGTACTTGCCGAGCTGAGGTCTCATCAGTCGGCAGCTCTTTGCTCACCAGGAATTTGAGGATGGGCTGGGCCCATGAGGGTGCTGCTATTTCTTCGACTGCCAGAACTGCGACTTGGATGAGGGCGGTTGGGCTGGGAGGCGGCGGGTTGGAGTCAACAACCACTTGCTAGGTTAATGAAGTCCCCGGGTCGACTGACGTGGCTCTTGGGCCGAGTTCTGGAGTCCTCGAGCCCGCCGCCGCAGTCCCCGGGCCGGCCTTGACTGTGGTGATTTTGGAGCCATCTGCCAAAATCCCCGTATCGTCTGCCGGGGCTCTAGAGTCGGATCCGACTTCTTCGGGAGGAGCCGGCACGAAGACGGAGTCTGATTCTGGTGAAGGCTTGACAGACGGCTTGAGGAGGCGTTGAAGGGCGACGCCGAATGGTATTGCTTGGCGGGTAGAGCCGATTCGTGCCAAGGCGTCTGCTTGGTCGTTGTCATTTCTTGGCACATGGAGGAACTCGCACCCCTCGAAATACCCACCGAGTTGCTGTACGAGGAAACGACAACTCGCCATGTTTGCATCTTTGGCGTCCCAGTCGCCAGATGACTGTTGGACCACTAAGTCCGAGTCGCCATAACACAGGATCCGGCGAATGCCAAGTTCTTTGGCAAGCCGGAGCCCGTGAATGAGCGCCTCGTACTCGGTGACGTTGTTGGAGGCGGCAAAATGGATTTGCAGTGCGTATTTGAGCTTGTTGCCTTTAGGGGAAGTGAGGACGACGCCGGCTCCCAAGCCGGTGCGCATCTTGGAGCCATCGAAATGCATCCGCCAATGGGTGGAGTCGGGCGCTGGAGGTAGGTACTGGGTCTCGGCCCAGTCGATGAGAAAGTCGGCCAGTGCTTGTGACTTTATGGCGGTGCGGGGCTGGTAGTAGATGGTGTAGGGAGCTAGCTCTATGGCTCACTTGGCCACTCGGCCAGAAGCATCTCGGCTTCCGATGATCTCGGCAAGTGGGGCCGTGCCGACCACAGTGACTGGATGCTCTTGAAAGTAAGGCTTCAATTTCTTGGCGGTAAAGTGCACGCCATAGCACATCTTCTGGTAGTGAGGGTAGTTCTGCTTGGAGGCTGACAGTACTTTACTTAGGTAATATACCAGTCTCTGGACAGGTAGTGCCTTGCCTTCCTCCTTGCGTTCCACTACAATAACCGTGCTGACTACCCGGCTGATGGCGGCGATGTACAGGAACATAGGTTCCTTAGGAGTCGGAGCCGCCAGAACGGGTGGAGTAGTCAGCATCTTCTTCAGCTGGAGAAAAGCTTCGTCCGCCTTGTGGTTCCACTCGAAAAAAGTGGTCTTCTTCATGAGTTGGTATAAGGGGAGAGCTTTCTCGCCCAGCCGACTGATGAACTGGTTGATGGACACCAAGCAGCCGGTGAACTTTTGCACGTCCAATAGTCGGCTGGGTACCTCCATCCTCTCAATGGCCTTGATCTTTACAGGGTTGCATTCTATGCCGCATTCAGAGACCAGGAAGCCAAGGAGTTGGCCGGCTGGTACTCCAAAGACGCACTTCTCGGGGTTGAGCTTGATCTAGAATTGGCGCAGGTTCTCAAAGGTCTCCTTGAGGTCTTCCAGCAATGTTCCACGCTTTTCCGTCTTCACCACCACATCGTCCATGTAGACTTGGGCGTTCCTGCCGAGCTGCTTGAGGAGGCACTTCTGCATGCAACGCTGAAAGGTGGCGCCGTCATTCCTCAAGCCGAATGTCATGGTGAGGTAGCAGAAAGCTCCAAACAGCGTGATGAAGGCGGTCTTCAGTCTGTCAGCTGGGTTCAGCTTGATCTGGTGATATCCTAAATATGCATCCAAAAAGCTCAACAGCTTGCATCCGGCGGTGGAGTCTATCACCTGATCAATTCTTGGTAGAGCAAACGGGTCCTTGGGGCAGGCTTTGTTGAGGCTCATGTAGTCAATACACATTCGCCACTGCTTGTTCTTTTTCAGTACCAGGACCGGATTGGCTAGCCACTCTGGAAAGAATACTTCCATAATGAAGTCGGCTGCTAGGAGTCGGGCTATCTCTTCTCCGACAACTCTTCTCTTCTCTTCTGATAGGCGGCGCAAGGGCTGCCTGACCGGCTTTGCATCAGATCGGACATGTAGCTTGTGCTCGGTGAATTCCGTCGGTACACCTGGCATGTCTTTGGGGGACCATGCGAAGATGTCCCGATTCTCACGGAGGAAATCGACGAGCTCGCCTTCCTATTTGCTGTCGAGGTTTGCGCCTACGATAGCGTACCTTTCTGGGCGCTCCGGATCCAAGGGTATCTTGTTTGTCTCCTTGGCCGGCTTGAATGAACCCTCAACCTCCGACTCCTTTGGGTTGGGCGATACCTCTGGCTGCTTGCCGGCCATCGCCACAACCTGCTCAAGGAGCCGCTTCTCGGCTGCGATCACCAGGGACTCGGCTAGCCGACTGCTCTCAGCCGCATAGGCAGACGACTTCCGGTAGTCGCCGGCTACAGTCAGAATTCCCCTGGAACTGGGCATCTTCATTTTGAGGTAGGCGTAGTGGGGGACCACCATGAACTTGGCCAAGGCGGTTCGGCCAAGTAGTGCATGGTATGGGCTCTCAAGGTCCACCACCTCAAACCAAACTAACTCTCGGCGGAAGTGATCTTTGTCTCCAAAGAGGACGTCCATCAGGATCTTGCCGATTGGTGAGCAGGAAAGCCCAGGAACAATGTCGTGGAAGACAGTCCGGCTGTTCTGAAGTTGTCTTTGCTTGATTCCTAATTTCTCTATGGTGTCCTTGTACATGATGTTAATGCTGCTGCCTCCGTCTATCAGAACTCGCGAGAAACGAGCAGCTCGTCTATCCGTGGCAAAGGTGGCATCCAGGACCAAGGCATAAGAGCCCGGACTCGGCATCACCTCTGGGTGATCAGCCCTGCTCCAGCTGATAGGCTTTTCGGACCAGTGCATGAACTCTGGCATCTCCGACGCTACTGCATTCACCTCTTGTCTCTGCAGCTGCCTGCTGCGTCGATCATCAGCCATACTAGTAAATACCACATAGGCTCCGTGTTCTTCGGGGTATTCGTCTTATACCGTGCCGACTGGTCTAACAGCCGGTTGCTGGGGCGGAGGCGGCGGCTGCTGCCCAGCAGGCGGGGGAGGTAAGAGGCCGTCTCCCTTGGCGATCCTGGTGAGCCAGTGGCACTTCCCAGTGGTGTGATTCAACGGCTTCGCACCGCTATGGAACTTGCAAGGTCCATCCAGAGTCTGCTCGTAGGAGAAGGCCCGCAACCAGTTGGGCTTGCCGCCTTTCTGTCGCTTGGGTGGGGGCTGCCCATCCGGCTGCTGGGCTTCAATTGTCGCAACCTGCCGGCTGCTGGAAGCCGGCTGCAGGGCCTTGCGCTTGTGGTCGCTCTGCTGTTGCCGCTGACTGGCATCTCCCGCCGGAGTTCTTGGAGCTTGAGGGGCCACTTTGCCAGTTGCGCTAACTTGAATCTCCACCTTCATGGAGGAGTCGGCCGTGGCGTACTTGTCTTCTATGATCAGCAGCTCGTCCAGGGTTTCTGGCTCGTCGCAGAGGAGCTTGTGCTTGAGGAGGGTGCCTTCTCTGCACCCGGTTGTGAAGTACTCGATTGCCTGCACCTCATGCACGCCCTCGCAGGAGTTCCGAAGCTCGGCCCAATGCGTGAGGTAATCGCGAGTCGACTCGTCGGGACCTTGCATGCACAAGGAAAGCTGACGAGGCTTGGGAGGGCGTTTGTACGTGCTGGTGAAGTTGCGGATGAATGCCTCGGTGAAGTCGACCCAGCTATTGATGCTGCGGGGCTTCAGGCTGTTCAGCCATGTCCGGGCCGTGCCCTGGAGCATGAGGGGAACGTACTTTACGGTGACACGCTTGTTGTCGTTCGCTATGCTAACGGCCGTGGAGTAGTCGACCAACCAGTCTTCCGGCTTCACAGAGCTGGTGTATTTGGGCGTGTCTCTTGGGAGCGTGAACCCTCTGGGAAAGGGCTTGTCTCGAATGCGGGGCCCGAAACAAGGCGGACCCAACTCATCTTCTTCTTCCAGCGCCAGGGATCGGTGAAGTCGGTCGATCCGGTGGCGGGCGTCATTTTCTCCGACTCCCTCTCGGCGGCCAAGGCGGTCGCCGAGAGTCGGATGGTCAACAGGCGGCAGGGAGACTCGCCTCTCCTTGCAAAGAGTAGGAGGCGGATAGTCGTCCCGCCGTTCTACTGCTCTCGGGTGGCCGTCTCGGTTGCGCTCTATGGTAATGTGAGTCCGACTGTGGCTGACAGCCGGATCCTTGTCTATTCTTCCTTGGGCGCAGCCAGTCGGCATCCGAGACGTTGCGCCTTGATCTCGGCGAAGGTCGTCGTTATGCCGTTGCAGCGCCTCCGTGCGGCAGCCGGCCTTGTTCTGCGCGGCAGTCGCGTCAAGGAGCCGCTAGACTCGCTCCATCATCAGGCGGCGTTCTTCGCCCTCGAAATTGTCCAGCTCGTCCGCCGTCGCCTGGGCAGCTCGGATGTTCTCTGCTGGTGTAGCGTACACATGGCGACTTGCCCTGAATAGATTGGCGATGGCTACGCCACGCTACTAGACCGTGCCAAGGCGGCTAGGCCCAGCTGGGGCTGGCGAGCCACCGACAGCGCGATCCATCTCTCGCTGGTAGGCTTCTGACAAGCGTCTCATGCTAGCCAGCTTCTTCACACCTTCGACGAGCTGAAGGCGGCGCGCCTCCAACATCTCCGCATCAGCGTCTTCCGGAATGGGCGCAGTCAGGTCTTGTAGCGCCACGTCAAGTGGATCATGCACTCCTCCGCCAGGGAGCTCGTCATGACTAATGACGAGCACCTCGGTGACGGTGCTCTCGTCGCCCTCCGCGCGAGGAAGAGGCTCATCGTAGACCACCACATTAGTGGGGAACGCGTCGAGCGACGCGGTGTCGGAGTCGACCAGCATCGGGTCGGTGGAACCTACGGACTCCAAGTCCACGGCAGGCTCGCCGGCGACGTGGAGTTGCTCGAGAAGGCCCGCGAGGAGCCTCTCGGAGCTGCCCGTGCCTGCGTCGGATGCAGGTTCGTCGGAGATGCGAACCTCGCCGACAAGTTCGGCGAGGCGGCTAGCTACACAGGCGATCTCAACGCCGTGCAGCGCGTCGGCGCAAACTCCGTCTGGTGTGCCTGGCTGGCTGCGCTCACCAGGGAGAAAAAGGGTTCCCGTCCAGAACAGGTCTCCGGACGGCGGTGCACCAGGCCCCACGGTGGGCGCCAAATGTCGGGGGGTTGGGTGCGACATACGCCAAAGGATGGCTTATCATGGTGGGGGCGAGTAGAACGTCGCCGGTGCCTGGAAACGGGATGAGGCGTAGACATGCACGCCGGCGAATCTTACCCAGCTTCAGGGCTCTCCGGGGAGATAATACCCCTACTGCTGCTCTACGGGGTCTCTGCATGATCACTATGGCAAAGTGTTTACACGATTGCTCCTTGAGTTGTTTCCTGGAGGTAGGAGAGGGCAAGGCTAGCTCCCTCCCTCCTATATGATCTGGTCTAGAGCTAATGGATTCCAACCCTTTGCATGGGTGCCTTGGGGGGTTTATATAGGCCTACCCCCAGGGGTACAATGGTAATCCGGCTGGACGCGTGCTCAGCCGTCAGTGCCTCCGGCTTCCGTCTTCTCCGCCGACTGGCTAGGTACGGAGCCGACAGGCCGCGTCCGCCGTGGGCGGGTCTTGTCGTCTGCTGATTACTGTAGCCGTGCTTCTGATGACACGGGCTTGGTCATGGAATCGTGGCAACAGCCCCGCCGCCTGGCGGGCGATCACTATTGCCACTCGCCGTCACATCTGGTTAATGGCGCGTGGGCCCCGGGGGAAGGTCTGGCCGACTCCCGGGGGCCGACTGGTGGCGCACTTGCCGTCTCCTGGGGTCCCACTGGCTGGTGGGACCCGCCGCCCCAGTGTCGTACAGACAAGTCGTGGTGGGCGCAGGATTCGGTCCTTCAATGCTGATGTCAGGGCCGGCACGGCAACAGTGCCACGCCGCACGGAGATCTCCCCGGGTACGGCGTGCTGTGGCCATGCCTGCCCTTGGTAAGGGGCGGGAGCGGGCTTTACTGAAGCCACTCCCCGGTCCTGTCCCTCCCAATGAGGATATGGGGTTCGTTGTAGTCGCGGGCCGACTCCCCAAAGCCGGCTTCTCTGGAAGTCGCCGGTCAGGAGTCGGCTTATCCTGAAGTCGTCCGCGGGACTCGGCCGCGAGCGGGCAGTCGGTCGCCTTGCCGCTGACTTCTCAGAAGGCGGCTCTTCGTCCTGGGGTCTTGAGGGGCGCAGCCTGCCCTGATGTCTTGAAAGGTTCTGGGGCTCGGGTTAGCCTACCTGTAGCGCATTACTCCGACAGCCCATCTTCGGCCGGCTCATTGGATGTTGCGCCGCCTTCAGCGTGTCGGCGCCCAGGCGATCGCCGCCTTATGGCCTGACAGGCTGGCCCCGCGCACCCCCAGCCGGACTATCGACTGGCTAGAGGTGGCGGCTGGCCGCCTTGAGGCGTGGAAGGTCTCCTCGGCCCGGGCCCGAGCGCGCCGGGCCTTGGAGTTCGTCAAGGCGTGGTACCCTAGGCTAGATCTAGCCCAGTTGACCATGTTCCGACAGGAGGCCCAGGAGGAGCTGGTGGTGGTGGAGGGTGAACTCGTCAAGCGGGCGGCGGCCATCGCCGAGTATACCGACACTGGCGTATTCATCTCGGAGCCAGCTGAGGATGGCACCGAGACGCCGCTGGAGTGGTTTGGGCTGAACCCGGAGGAGGGCGAAGACTCGGCCGAGGTGATCGACTCCAGCGGTGAGGAAGAAGGCGAAGAGGAGGCGCCAGAGGTCGGAGCGGACGGCCAGCCCCAGCTCGACCGTGCCTCCAGCAACGAGCCACGCCCAACCGAGCCGGCTACCGCTGGAGGCGACCAAGAGGAGACTAACCAGCCGACCGCTCCACCAACCGGCGCCGCCGATTCCTCCGATCCACTGAACCCGTCCGCCGCTTCCTAGGCCGCCAGTTTATCTTTTTGCTTTACCTGTCTATCAGTCTCGACGAACTTGTTAATTTTGCATAGTTCCACCCATGGGGTGTATCTTAAACTTGTGTTTTGAAGATCGGCCAAGGGCCTTTGTTATGTAAATATTTTTCCGAGTTCTATCTTTTCTTGCTTGCTGCTCTTTGGCTTTTTCCTTTGCCGCCTTCCCTTGGTTGTCGTCTTGCCAGCCGAACAGCCGCTCTGCGGACTGTGGCTGGGTCAAGTACTTAGCTACTTCTGGGAAGGCAAGTACTTAGTCGTTTTTAGAACATTTTAGCAAGTTAAGTAGAAGCCGGCAGGCCAGCTGCTCAACAGTCGGTCATAGAAGGCGGGAAGCTGGCTTAAACTATGCACGTGCTTTGTGTACTTAGCCATTTTTCATGTGGACACCCTTTCTGCCTTGCTCCTGCCCACCAGACAGTCGCTCTGCGAGCTGCGGCTTCTGGCAGGAGACGGCTTAAGTTGTAATGCCCCAAGACCGGAGCTTCACATGCCTTCCATGTTTGTGAGTGTTGTCGGGTGATTCATTTTGGTTCGTTGCATCATGTCATCATGTCATCATGTCATAAGTCTTTTGCATCTCAACTAAATAATTTGTATGGATCTTCGGTCCATTTAAATCGAGGGAATTCGCATGGTGATTCTCTTTACAATATATCCTCTCGATATTTAGAGAGCTATAGTAATATTCCAATTATTTGGGTTCACCGCAAACACACTTGCAAAATATTTCAATGCCTTTGTTATCTTAATTCTCGGTCTCCAACATGGCCATATTTTTTTCTTTCATCGTATTTCGGAGCTCCACCAAAAATCCGAACATTTTTGGGACACCTCTTATTCCTAGTCCTTGTTCAAACCATTTGAATTAATTTCAAATGACTTTGAATTAAATTCTTGCAATCATGTCTCCCCTAATTTTCGTGGACCGTGCACATTTTTACGAGTCCGTGAAAATTATCCCCATGCTCAAAATCCTTCCCTAACCCTCTCTTTCTTTCCTCTCTCTCCAATTTCTTTTGTGTTTAAGGTTTAAGTTTTTAAAGAGAGAGGGAGGAGAGAATCCAGGCCATCAGCCCCGCAGGCCCATCCTAACCCCGCAGCCTTTTGGGCCAAAGCCCAGCCTGCGCCCTCACACCTGGGCTGGCCCAAGGCCAAAGCCACCTACCCCCTTTTCTAACCCTAGGCCTTACCCCCGAACCCATCTCCCTCCTCTCGCGCCGCCACACCCACACGCATCGCTCCAGGGAAGCCATGCTCGATCCCCATCTTCCCTGCGTCGTCCCCTCGATCCCGCACGACTCCCTCTCCTTCTCTCGCGCCACCAGAGGAACCTCTCCCTCTCGATCCCTCTCTCCCTCCTAGCACCGTCACCAGGAGAGGAGCGACACCTCTGGACGACCACCCCTGCGACCCCGTGAGCTCGCCGCCTTCGATCCGGTACCGCCGGAGGCCACCAGCGCCGCCCAGGCGCCGCACCTCCTTCCTTAGCACGCCTCCTTCCTTCCCCGGCCTCCTCCTCACGCCAGTCGCCAGGGACGCGCCTCCCTGCTACCGAAGACGCCGCCAAGCTACGGCCCGCGGTCCTGTCCTCCGACCGCGCCAAGCCCCGCCACCGGCCTGCTACCTCACCTCCCCAACCCGAGCTGGCCCGGATCCGGCCATCTTCGACACCTTGGGTCGCTGGCCATGGACGCCTCTGCTCCATCGCCGGACGGTTGCTTCTCCGCACGCCTCTGTTCGTCGTCGTTGTCACCGTGGGCCCGCGTTGACTTCCCCTGCTCCACCACCATCAGCGCCTGGCAGCACCTCCTCTGTCCGTGACTCGTGTTGCTGCTGCTCGTCTTGCCACTGCCATGGCCTCTCACTTGTAGCCCCTTGCCAAGCATGCTACGTGATGCTGCCCCTTTTGTCGTTGCCAAGGCTACTGAATCCAGGGACACAAGACCTTTTGTCGTTGCCAAGGCTACTGAATCCAGGGACACAAGACCGCCTCGGTGGATTCCTTTCGACAATTCGACAAGTACCACGACGACCGTCGAGACCGCCAAGTTCCACTACCGATGAACGTTTTGGAATCGTCAAGTCAGACTACAACGTGAAAACCATGTACAACTACTGACACCCGTGGATTTCACCAAGTACCTATACCGACGACCGAGACCCTGTTTTCGACAAGTTCGCAAGACGACCACTTCCCACGACGACCTTGTATTACTACCGTTGACGAAGACATGTGCACCGCAAGCATCAAGTTCAACTACCGTCGATCGCGAAGGGTTTGGAGTCATCAAGTACCTCTCCGAAACGAACGTGAATGACCATCGTCGCAAGAACGGGACCGGAAAGTCCGAAGACCCCAAGTACCTCGACACCGATGACATGAACGTCTACGGAAACTCGTGCAACGATAAACATGTACCACTATCGTCGCTGAGATCACGAGAACCTCTACCCTCGACCCTAGAGCATGCGAGAACGACTACTTCCCACAACGAACCGTGAACAACTACTTCCTCTACCATCGCCGAGCACCACTACTTCCCACGACGATCGTGAACGACTACACTGCTTGACCCGAACCCCTTTGATAACGCACGCTTTGAAGGTATAACCCGGAGACGACTGCCCGTGAACAAATGCATGTGTGATGTATGAGATGCTCGTGTTTGCGCCGTGTCCAATTTGTCACTCGTTTCTTTGTCGCCAACTCATGGGACACCCGGAATCCGGGAGCGCCCCACCATCTTTTGCACGCATCCGCACACTTCTCCTTTGCATCGGTATCTCAATCGAGTTACCGGAACCGGAACGTTGCCGTGGCACCGTTTCGTTATCGTCGCCGTGGCACCCCTTTTCTTTCCACCACGATGACAAATGCTTCATAATAATGCTCTTGTTAACTTTTAATAATAATTGCATAAATTTGTTCATGTCATCCGCATCATGTTAACAACATTAAGATGGTTTAAATTGTTGTTTGCTTTAATTTGCTAAATGCATATGGGGATTCACCGGATTCATTATTTGTTATATCCGGCCCCATTTAATTTGTTTAGATGGTGTAGTTTTGTTATGCCTCACCTCTTGCCATGTTAACCAACATTTAATATTGGTGGATACATAACCGAGAGAGAACTAAATAATGGATGTGGAATTCCGTCAATATGCAACTCGTTGCATATTGAGCTCCACTTAATTTGTAGTTTTGGTTGTTGCATTTTGTCATGCCATGCTTCATTAAACCGGACATGCATCATACTTGATTGTGCATCATGCCATGATTATGTGGTGGTTGTTTACTATGTTGTTTGCTTTCTTTCCGGTGTTGCTTCTTCGGGTTAGTTCCGATAACGTCGCGTTTGTGAGGATTCGTTCGTCTACGTCCGTTTGTCTTCTTCATGGACTCGTTCTTCTTCCTTGCGAGATTTCAGGCAAGATGACCATACCCTCGAAATCACTTCTATCTTTGCTTGCTTAGTTGCTCGCTCTTTTGCTCTGCCTATGCTGCGATACCTACCACTTGCTTATCCCGCCTCCCATATTGTTGAACCAAGCCTCTAACCCACCATGTCCTAGCAAACCGTTGTTTGGCTATGTTACCGCTTTGCTCAGCCCCTCTTATAGCGTTGTTAGTTGCAGGTGAAGATTGAAGTTTGTTCCTTGTTGGAACATGGAGATGTTGTTCCTTGTTGGAACATGTTTACTTGTCGGGATATCACAATATATCTTATTTAATTAATGCATCTATATACTTGGTAAAGGGTGGAAGGCTCGGCCTTATGCCTGGTGTTTTGTTCCACTCTTGCCGCCCTAGTTTCCGTCATATCGGTGTTATGTTCTCGGATTTTGCGTTCCTTGCGCGGTTGGGCTATAATGGGAACCCCTTGACAGTTCGCCTTGAATAAAACTCCTCCAGCAATGCCCAACCTTGGTTTTACCATTTGCCTCACCACCACCTACTTTTCCCTTGGGAGTCGCTCTCTCGAGGGTCATCATTATTTTACCCCCCCCGGGCCAGTGCTCCTCTGAGTGTTGGTCCAACCTGTCAGCTGCCGGTGACCACCAGGGGCAACTCTGGGCTGGCCTACCCGTACCTTGCACAATCTGAGTGTGCCCTGAGAAAGAGATATGTGCAGCTCCTATCGGGATTTGTCGGCACATTTGGGCGGTGTTGCTGGTTTAGTTTTACCTTGTCGAAATGTCTTGTAACCGGGATTCTGAGTCTGGTCGGGTCTTCCCGCTAGAAGGAATATCCTTCATTGACCGTGAGAGCTTGTGATGGGCTAAGTTGGGACACCCCTGCAGGGATTTGAACTTTCGAAAGCCATGCCTGCGGTTATGGGCAGATGGGAATTTTGTTAACGTCCTGTTGTAGAAAACCTGAAGTTGACCTTAATTAAAATACATCAACCGCGTGTGTAACCGTGATGGTCTCTTTTCGGCGGAGTCCGGGAAGTGAACACGGTGTCGGAGTTATGCTTGACGTAGGTTATTCTAGGATCACTTCTTGATCATACTTTTATCGACCGTGCTTTGCCTTCTCTTCTCGCTCTCATTTGCGTATGTTAGCCACCATATATGCTAGTCGCTTGCTGCAACTCCACTTCATACCTTTACCTTACCCATAAGCTTAAATAGTTTTGATCGCGAGGGTGCGAGACTGCTGAGTCCCCGTGACTCACAGATACTTCCAAAACCAGCTTGCAGGTGCCATTGAACCGTGCAGATGGCGCAACCAAGCTCAAGGAGGATCTCGATGAAGATCTTGCCCTTTGTGTTGTTTCGTTCTAGTTGATCAGTAGTGGAGCCCGGTTGGGGTTGATCGGGGACCTTGTCGCATTTGGGGTTCTTCTTTTATTTTGGTTCCGTAGTCGGACCTTGATTGTATCTGGATGATGTAATGCTTTATTTATGTATTGTGTGAAGTGGCCATTGTAAGCCAACTATGTATCTCTTTCCCTTATGTATTACATGGGTTGTGTGAAGATTACCTTACTTGCGACATTGCTTTCAATGCGGTTATGCCTCTAAGTCGTGCTTCGACACGTGGGAGATATAGCCGCATCGAGGGCGTTACATAAGTGCCAACACATTACTTGTCCGGCTGCAGGAAGCATTTCATAGTACAAGGCGGCAAGTCCCCGGGCTGACTAGTCGGACCCGGTGCCAAGCGACATAAAGAAAATGACATGCTCATAGGCATAATTCCTATCATATAGATAAAAGAGGGCAGTCCCCGAGCTCTTCTTGGGGGACTGATGTCTACTACACAACCTTCTTCTTGTAGACGTTGTTGGGCCTCCAAGTGCAGAGGTTTGTAGGACAGTAGCAAATTTCCCTCAAGTGGATGACCTAAGGTTTATCAATCCGTAGGAGGCGTAGGATGAAGATGGCCTCTCTCAAGCAACCCTGCAACCAAATAACAAAGAGTCTCTTGTGTCCCCAACACACCCAATACAATGGTAAATTGTATAGGTGCACTAGTTAGGCGAAGAGATGGTGATACAAGTGCAATATGGATAGTAGATAATAGTTTTGTAATCTAAAAATATAAAAATAGCAAGGTATCAAATGATAAAAGTGAGCGTAAACGGTATTGCAATGCGTTGAAACAAGGCCTAGGGTTCATACTTTCGCTAGTGTAAGTTCCCTCAACAATACTAACATAATTGGATCATAAAACTATCCCTCAACATGCAACAAAGATTCACTCCAAAGTCACTAATAGCAGAGAACGAACGAAGAGATTATGGTAGGGTACGAAACCACCTCAAAGTTATTCTTTCCAATCAATCCGGTGGGCTATTCCTATAAGTGTCACAAACAGCCCTAGAGTTCGTACTAGAATAACACCTTAACGTACAAATCAACCAAAACCCTAATGTCACCTAGATACTCCAATGTCACCTCAAGTATCCGTGGGCATGATTATACGATATGCATCACACAATCTCAGATTCATCTATTCAACCAACACAAAGGACCTCAAAGAGTGCCCCAAAGTTCTACCGGAGAATCATGAAGAAAACGTGTGCCAACCCCTATGCATAGGTTCCCAATGTCACGAAACCCGCAAGTTGGTCACCAAAACATACATCAAGTGGCACGTGGTATCCCATTGTCACCACAGATATCCACAGCAAGACATACATCAAGTGTTCTCAAGTCTTTAAAGACTCAATCCGATAAGATTACTTCAAAGGGGAAACTCAATTCATTACAAGAGAGAAGAGGGGGGAGAAAACATCATAGGATCCAAATATAATAGCAAAGCTCGCGATACATCAAGATCGTATCATATCAAGAACACAAGAGAGAGAGAGATCAAACACATAGCTACTGGTACATACCCTCAGCCCCGAGGGAGAACTACTCCCTCCTCGTCATGGAGAGCGCCGGGATGATGAAGATGGCCACTGGAGAGGGATTGCCCCCTCCGGCAGGGTGCCGGAACGGGTCTAGATTGGTTTTTGGTGGCTACGGAGGCTTCTGGCGGCGGAACTCCCGATCTATTGTGTGTTCTGGAAGTTTTAGGGTATATGGAGTTATATAGGCAGAAGAAGCACGTCATGGGAGCCACGGGGGCCCCATGAGCCAGGGGGCGCGCACTAGGGGGTGGGCGCGCCCCCCACCCTCGTGGGCAGCTCCCGTATCTTCTGACGTGGGGTCCAAGTCAATCAAGTGTGTTTCCTTCCAAAAATAACTTCTCCAGTTGATTTCATTCCGTTTCGACTCCGTCTGATATTCCTTTTCTTCAAAACACTGAAATAGGCATAAAACAACAAATCTGGGCTGGGCCTCCGGTTAATAGGTTAGTCCCAAAAGTAATATAAAAGTGGATAATAAAGCCCAATATTGCCCAAAACAGTAGATAATATAGCATGGAGCAATCAAAAATTATAGATACATTGGAGACGTATCAAGCATCCCCAAGCTTCATTCCTGCTCGTCCTCGAGTAGGTAAATGATAAAAGAAAGAATTTTTGATGTGGAATGCTAGTTGGCATAATTTCAATGTAATTCTTCTTAATTGTGATATGAATATTCAGATTCGAAATATTCAAGACAAAATTTTATATTGACATAAAAATAATAATACTTCAAGCATACTAACTAAGCAATTATGTCTTCTCAAAATAACATGGCCAAAGAAAGATATCCGTACAAAATCATATAGTCTGGCTATGCTCCATCTTCACCACACAAAATATTTAAATCATGCACAACCCCGATGACAAGCCAAACAATTGTTTCATACTTTTGACATTCTCAAAACTTTTTCAATCTTCACGCAATGCATGAGTGTGAGCCATGGACATAGCACTATAGGTGGAATAGAATTGTGGTTGTGGAGAAGACAAAAAAAGGAGAAGATAGTCTCACATCAACTAGGCGTATAAATGGGCTATGGAGATGCCCATCAATAGATATCAATGTGAGTGAGTAGGGATTGCCATGCAACGGATGCACTAGAGCTATAAATGTATGAAAGCTCAATAAGAGAAACTAGTGGGTGTACATCCAACTTGCTTGCTCACTAAGACCTAGGCACTTGAGGAGGCCCATTGTTGGAATATACAAGCCAAGTTTTATAATGAGAAATTCCCACTAGTATATGAAAGTGACAGAACAAGAGACTCTATCATAAAGATCATGGTGCTACTTTGAAGCACAAGTGTGGAAAAAGGATAGTAGCATTGTCCCTTTTTTTTTTTTTTGGCCTTTCTTTTTTTATTTGGCCTTTCTTTTTTTATTTGGCCTTTCTTTTTTCTTTCTTTTGGGACAATGCTCTATTGAATGATGATCATCACACTTCTATTTATTTACAACTCAATGACTACAACTTGATACTAGAACAAAGATGACTATATATGAATGCCTCCGGCGGTGTACCGGGATGTGCAATGACTCAAGAGTGACATGTATGAAAGAATTATGAATGGTGGCTTTGCCACAAATACGATGTCAACTACATGATCATGCTAAGCAATATGACAATGATGAAGCGTGTCATAATAGATGGAACGGTGGAAAGTTGCATGGCAATATATCTCGGAATGGCTATGGAAATGCCATAATAGGTAGGTATGGTGGCTGTTTTGAGGAAGGTATATGGTGGGTGT
Source organism: Triticum aestivum (assembly GCF_018294505.1). Classification (NCBI taxonomy): domain Eukaryota; kingdom Viridiplantae; phylum Streptophyta; class Magnoliopsida; order Poales; family Poaceae; genus Triticum; species Triticum aestivum. The sequence continues at coordinate 502,978,614 of NC_057809.1, forward strand.
ATGGTACCGGCGAAAGTTGTGCGGTACTAGAGAGGCTAGCAATGGTGGAAGGGTGAGTGCGTATAATCCATGGACTCAACATTAGTCATAAAGAACTCACATACTTATTGCAAAATCTATTAGTTATCGAAACAAAGTACTACGCGCATGCTCCTAGGGGGATAGATTGGTAGGATAAGACCATCGCTCGTCCCCGACCGCCACTCATAAGGAAGACAATCAATAAATAAATCATACTCTGACTTCATCACATAACGGTTCACCATACGTGCATGCTACGGGAATCACAAACTTCAAGACAAGTATTTCTCAAATTCACAACTACTCAACTAGCATGACTCTAATATCACCATCTCCATATCTCAAAACAATTATCAAGTATCAAACTTCTCATAGTATTCAACACACTCATAAGAGAATTTTATTATTCTTGAATACCTAGCATATTAGGATTTTAAGCAAATTACCATGCTATTTAAGACTCTCAAAATAATATAAGTGAAGCATGAGAGTTCATCTATTTCTTCAAAATAAAACTACCACCATGCTCTAAAAGATATAAGTGAAGCACTAGAGCAAATGACAAACTACTCCAAAAGATATAAGTGAAGATCAACGAGTAGTCGAATAATTATGCAACTATGTGAAGACTCTCTAACATTTAATAATTTCAGATCTTGGTACTCTATTTAAACAGCAAGCAAAGCAAAATAAAATGACATCTAAGAATAGCAAACATCATGCGAAGAAACTTAGGATCAACTGATACTAACCGATAATTGTTGAAGAAGAAAGGTGGGATGCCAACCGGGGCATCCCCAAGCTTAGATGCTTGAGACTTCTTGAAATATTATCTTGGTATGCCTTGGTCATCCCCAAGCTTGAGCTTTTGTGTCTCTTTAATTCCTCTCATATCACGGTCTCCCTAAATCTCAAAAGCTTCATCCACACAAAACTCAACAAGGACTCGTGAGATAAGTTAATATAAACCATTGCAAAAACCTTATCATACTCTACTGTAGCAAGTCACTAAAATTATTATTCAAAATTGCATACTAAATGCCTCTGCATATTTAATAGTCCTATCCTCAAATAGAATCATTAAAGAAGCAAACATATGCAAACAATGCAAACATAACAGCAATCTGCCTAAACAGGATAGTCTGTAAAGAATGCTGCAACATCCATACTTCCCTAGCTCCAAAAATTATGAAAGAAAATTCACAATGTAGTAAATTTATCATAGCTTAATATGCAAAAGGTTTCAACATTTTATCACATTCTGACTTTTCTAGGGAATTATTGCAACAGCGGTAAACTTTCTGTTTTCAAACAGCAACATGTATACTTGTAACATAGGCATAGTAAAGGCTATCAATGCCACTTTTATTGAAATAAAAGATGCAAAACATTATTATAAATAACATCAAGAAAATCCTAACAAAATAAATTGACGCTCCAAGCAAAACACATATCATATGGTGAATAAAAATATAGCTCCAAGTAAAGTTACCGATGAACGAAGACGAAAGAGGGGATGCCTTCCGGGGCATCCCGAAACTTAGGCTCTTTGTTGTCCTTGATTATTACCTTGGGGTGCCTTGGGCATCCCCAAGCTTAGGATCTTGCCACTCCTTATTCCATAGTCCATCAAATCCTTACCCAAAACTTGAAAACTTCACAACACAAAACTTAACAGAAAACCCATAAGCTCTGTTAGTATAAGAAAATAAATCACCACTTCAAGTTACTGTAATGAACTCATTCTTTATTTATATTGGTGTTAAACCTACTGTATTCCAACTTCTCTATGGTTTATAAACTATTTTACTAGCCATAGATTCATCAAAATAAGTAAACAACACATGAAAAACAGAATCTGTCAAAAACAGAATAGTCTGTAGTAATCTGGATCAAACGTATACTTATGGAACTCATAAAATTCTCAAATAAATTTCTGGACCTGAGGAATTTATCTATTAATCATCTGAAAAAAGAATTAACTAAATATCACTCTCCAAATAAAAATGGCAGCAATTCTCGTGAGCACTCAAGTTTCAGTTTTTGACAGTATGATCAACAAGACTTTCCCAAAGTCTTCCCAAAGGTTCTACTTGGCACAAACACTAATTAAACACATAAAACCACATCTAAACAGAGGCTAGATGGATTATTTATTATTAAACAGGAACAAAAAGCAAGGAACTAAAATAAAATTGGGTTGCCTCCCAACAAGCCCTATCGTTTAACGCCCCTAGCTAGGCATGATGATTTCAACGATGCTCACATAAAAGATAAGAATTGAGACATAAAGAGAGCATCATGAAGAATATGACTAGCACATTTAAGTCTAACATACTTCCTATGCATAGGGATTTTGTGAGCAAACAACTTGTGTGAACAAGAATCAACTTGCATAGGACGGTAAAACAAGCATAGCTTCAAAACTTTAAGCACATAGAGAGGAAACTTGATATTATTGCAATTCCTAAAAGCATATATTCCTCCCTCATAATAATTTTCAGTAGCATCATGAATGAATTCAACAATATAACCAGCACCTAAAGCATTATTTTCATGATCTACAAGCATAGAAAATTTACTACTCTCCACACAAGCAAAATTCTTCTCATGAATAATAGTGGGAGCAAACTCAACAAAATAACTATCATGTGATTGAAAATTAATATCAAGATGACAAGTTTCATGGTTATCATTATTATTTAAAGCATACGTGTCATCACAATAATCATCATAGATGGGAGGCATGCTTTCATCATAATAAATTTGCTCATCAAAACTTGGGGGACAAAAAATATCATCTTCATCAAACATAGCTTCCCCAAGCTTGTGGCTTTGCATATCATTAGCATCATGGATATTCAAAGAATTCATACTAACAACATTGAAATCATGCTCATCATTCAAATATTTAGTGCCAAATATTTTATAGATTTCTTCTTCTAGCACTTGAGCACAATTATCCTTTCCATCATACTCACGAAAGATATTAAAAAGGTGAAGCGTATGAGACAAACTCAATTCCATTTTTTTATAGTTTTCTTTTATAAACTAAACTAGTGATAAAACAAGAAACTAAAAGACTCGATTGCAAGATCTAAACATATACCTTCAAGCACTCACCTCCCCGGCAACGGCGCCAGAAAAGAGCTTGATGTCTACTACACAACCTTCTTCTTGTAGACGTTGTTGGGCCTCCAAGTGCAGAGGTTTGTAGGACAGTAGCAAATTTCCCTCAAGTGGATGACCTAAGGTTTATCAATCTGTAGGAGGCGTAGGATGAAGATGGTCTCTCTCAAGCAACCCTGCAACCAAATAACAAAGAGTCTCTTGTGTCCCCAACACACCCGATACAATGGTAAATTGTATAGGTGCACTAGTTCGGCGAAGAGATGGTGATACAAGTGCAATATGGATAGTAGATAATAGTTTTTGTAATCTAAAAATACAAAAACAGCAAGGTATCTAATGATAAAAGTGAGCGTAAACAGTATTGCAATGCGTTGAAACAAGGCCTAGGGTTCATACTTTCGCTGGTGTAAGTTCCCTCAACAATACTAACATAATTGGATCATAAAACTATCCCTCAACATGCAACAAAGAGTCACTCCGAAGTCACTAATAGCAGAGAACGAACGAAGAGATTATGGTAGGGTACGAAACCACCTCAAAGTTATTCTTTCCAATCAATCCGGTGGGCTATTCCTATAAGTGTCACAAACAGCCCTAGAGTTCGTACTAGAATAACACCTTAAGATACAAATCAACCAAAACACTAATGTCACCTAGATATTCCAATGTCACCTCAAGTATCTGTGGGCATGATTATATGATATGCATCACACAATCTCAGATTCATCTATTCAACCAACACAAAGGACCTCAAAGAGTGCCCCGAAGTTCTACCGAAGAATCACGACGAAAACGTGTGCCAACCCTATGCATAGGTTCCCAATGTCACGAAACCCGCAAGTTGGTCACCAAAACATACATCAAGTGGCACGTGGTATCCCATTGTCACCACAGATATCCACGGCAAGACATACATCAAGTGTTCTCAAGTCTTTAAAGACTCAATCCGGTAAGATTACTTCAAAGGGGAAACTCAATTCATTACAAGAGAGAAGAGGGGGGAGAAAACATCATAGGATCCAAATATAACAGGAAAGCTCGTGATACATCAAGATCGTATCATCTCAAGAACACGAGAGAGAGAGAGAGAGATCAAACACATAGCTACTGGTACATACCCTCAGCCCCGAGGGAGAACTACTCCCTCCTCGTCATGGAGAGCGCTGGGATGATGAAGATGGCCACTGGAGAGGGATTGCCCCCTCCGGCAGGGTGCCGGAACGGGTCTAGATTGGTTTTTGGTGGCTACGGAGGCTTCTGGTGGCGGAACTCCCGATCTATTGTGTGTTCTGGAAGTTTTAGGGTATATGGAGTTATATAGGCAGAAGAAGCACGTCAGGGGAGCCATGGGGGCCCCACGAGGCAGGGGGCGCGCCCTAGGGGGTGGGCGCGCCCCCCACCCTCGTGGGCAGCTCTCGTATCTTCTAACGTGGGGTCCAAGTCCATCAGGTGTGTTTCCTTCCAAAAATAACTTCTCTATTTGATTTCGTTTTGTTTCGACTCTGTCTGATATTCCTTTTCTTCAAAACACTGAAATAGGCATAAAACAACAAATTTGGGTTGGGCCTCCGGTTAATAGGTTAGTCCCAAAAGTAATATAAAAGTGGATAATAAAGCCCAATATTGCCCAAAACAGTAGATAATATAGCATGGAGCAATCAAAAATTATAGATACGTTGGAGACGTATCAGGGACCTGGAGTCGGTGGCAGGTACTGGGTCTCGTCCTAGTCGACGAGGAAGTCAGCCAGCGCCTGTGACTTGATGGCGATGCGAGGCTGGTAGTAGATGGTGTAAGGGGCCAAATCTATGGCCCATTTGGCCACTCGGCCGGAGGCATCTCGGCTTCCAATGATCTCGGCGAGCGGAGCAGTGTAGACAACAGTGATTGGGTGCTCTTGAAAGTACGGCTTCAACTTTTTGGCGGCAAAGTGCACGCCGTAGCACATCTTCTGATAGTGGGGGTAGTTTTGCTTGGAGGCTGACAACACTTCACTTAGGTAATACACCGGTCTCTGGACTGGTAGCACATTTCCTTTCTCCTTGCGTTCTACCACTATGACTGTGCTGACCACTCGGCTCGTGGTGGCGATGCAGAGGAGCATGGGCTCCTTAGGAGTCGAAGCCACCAGGACAGGCGGAGTAGTCAACATCATCTTGAGCCGGAGAAAAGCTTCATCCGCCTTGTCGTTCCACTCAAAAAAAGTGGTCTTCTTCATGAGCTGGTACAGGGAAGGGCCTTCTCTCCCAGCCGACTGATGAAACGGCTAATGGATGCCAAACAGCCGGTGAACTTCTACACATCCAGCAGTCGGGTGGGTACTTCCATCCTCTCGATGGCCTTGATCTTCACAGGGTTGCACTCTATGCCATGCTCTGAGACCAGGAATCCAAGAAGTTGGCCGGCTAGTACTCCGAAGACGCATTTCTTTGGGTTGAGCTTGATTTGAAACCGACGTAGGTTCTCAAAGGTCTCCTTGAGGTCTTCTAGGAGCGTTCCACGCTTCTCCGTCTTCACCACGACATCGTCCACGTAAACGTGGGTGTTTCTGCCGAGTTGTTTGAGGAGGCACTTCTGCATGCAACGTTGAAATGTGGCGCCGGCATTCCTCAAGCCGAACGTCATGGTAAAATAGCAGAAGGCTCCAAATGGTGTGATGAAGGCAGTCTTCAGTCTGTCGGCCGGGTTCAACTTGATCTGGTGATACCCTGAATATGCTTATTGTCCGCCACGCTGGTGAACACGACATAAGCTCCGTGCTCTTCAGGGTACTCGTCTTGTATGGCTCTGACTGGTCGAACCCCCGGCTGCTGGGGGAGGAGGAGGCGGCTGCCCAGCAGGCGAAGGAGGCAGAAGGCCGTCTCCCTTGGCGATCCTGGTGAGCCAATGGCATTTACGAGTGGTATGGTTGGACGGCTTCGCACCACTGTGGAATTTACAGGGTGCGTCAAGAGTCTGCTCATATGAGAAAGCCGGCAGCCAATTGGGCTTGCCTCCCTTCTGGCGCTTGGACGGAGGCTGCCCCTCCGACTGCTGGTCTTCGACTGTCGCCACCTGCCGGCTTGTGGAAGCCGGCTGCATGGCCTTGCGCTTGTTGCCGCTTGGTTGCTGGCGCCGACTGGTGTCGCCAGCCGGGGTTCGAGGAGCTTGAGGGGCTACTTTGCCAGACGCATCAACATGGATTTCTGCCTTCATGGAGGAGTTGGTCGTGGCATATTTATCTGCTATGATCAGCAGCTCGTCGAGGGTCGCTGGCTTGTCGCAGAGGAGTTGGTGCTTGAGGAGGGTGCCCTCTCGGCACCCAGTGGTGAAGTACTCAATAGCCTGCACCTCGTGCACGCCTTCGCAAGAGTTGCGGAGCTTGGCCCATCGCGTGAGGTAGTCGCGAGTCGACTTGTTGGGGCCTTGTACGCACAAGGAGAGCTGGCGATGTTTGGGCGGCCGCTTGTACGTACTGGTGAAGTTGCGGATGAAGGCTTCGATGAAGTCAACCCAGCTGTTGATGCCGCGGGGCTTCAGACTGTTTAGCCATGTCCGAGCTGTGCCCTGGAGCATGAGCGGAACGTACTTCACAGCAACGCGCTTGTTGCCGTTTGCTATGCTGACGGCTGTGGAGTAGTTGACCAGCCAGTCCTCCGGCTTCACGGAGCCGATGTATTTGGGCGTGTCTCTTGGGAGCGTGATCCCTTTGGGGAAGGGCTCGTCTCGAATGCGGGGGCCAAAACAGGGCAGACTCAACTCATCTTCCTCTTATAGCGCCAGGGACCGGTGGAGAAGGTCGATCCGGTGGCGGGCATCATTCTCTCCGACTCCCTCTCGGCGGCCAAGGCGGTCGCCGAGTGTCGGGTGATCAATAGGTGGCAGGGAGACGCGCCTTCCCTGCGAGGGGGAGGAGGCGAACAGTCATCCTGTCGTTCCACTGCTCTCGGGCGGCCGTCTTGGTCGCGCTCGATGGTGATGCGAGTCCGGCTGCGGCTGGCAGCCGGCTCCTTGTCTCTTCTTCTGCCGACGCCACCAGTCGGCGTCTAAGATGTCGCGCCTTGCTCTCGGCGGGGAGGCGGATCGTCATTTTGCCGGTGGGGCACCTCAGTGTGGCAACCGGCCCTCGTGCTGCTCAGCAGCCGCGACGAGCCGCTGGACGCGCTCCGCCATCTGGCGACATTCTCCGCCCTCAAACTTGTCTAGCTCTTCTTCTGCCGCCTGGGCAACTCGGATATTTTCCACAGGGGTGGCATAGACGGGGCGATCTGCCTTGAACAGGTTGGCGATGGCCACACCACGCTGCTGGACCGTGCTAAGGCGGCTGGGCCTAGCGGGAGCCGGTGTGCCGCCCATATCGCGGTCCATCTCGTGCCGGTAGGCTTCCGACATGCGTCTCATGCTAGCTAGCTTCTTGGCGCCCTCGACGAGCTGGAGGCGGGATCTCGGCTCCGGCATCTTCTGGGATGGGCGCCGTTCGGTCTTGTAGTGCCGCATTGAGCGGATCGTGAGCACCTCTGCCAGAGTGCTCGCTGTGGCCGATGACAAGCACTTCCATGACGGTGCTTTCGCCGCTCTCCGTGCAAGGAGGCAGCTTGTCGTAGACCACCACGTTGGTGGGGAACGCGTCAAGCGACACAGTGTCGGAATTGACAAGCATCGGGTCGGTGGAGCCAACGGATTCCAAGTCCACACCAGGCTCGCTTGTTACGTGGAGCTGATCGAGGAGGCTGACGAGGCGGCTCTCAGGGCCATCATTGCCTGCATCGGACGTCGGCTCGTCGGAGAGGCAAACCTCGCCAACAAGGTCGGCGAGGCAGCTCGCCATGCAGGCGATCTCCGCGCCACGCAGCACGTCGGCACAAACTCCGTCTGGTGTGCCGAGCTGGCTACGCTCGCCAGGGAGGAAAAGGGTTCCCGTCCAGAACAGGTCTCCGGACGATGGTGCACCTGGCCCCATGGTGGGTGCCAAATGTCGGGGGTTGGGTGCGACATATGCCAATGGATGGCTTATCATGGTGGGAGCGAGTAGGACGTCTCCGGTGCCCGGAAGCGGGATGAGGCGTAGACACGAACGCCAGCATACTTTACCCAGGTTCGGCACTCTCCTAGGAGATAACACCCCTAGTCCTACTCTGCGGGGTCTCCGCATGATCACTAAGGCGCAAGTGAGTACAATGGTGCTCCTTGAGCTGTATGCTAGAGGTAGGAGAAGGCAAGGCTAGCTCTCTCCTTCCTCTATGGGCTCGTCTAGTTCTAACAGGTTGGGCACCCTTTGCATGGGTGCCCTGGGGGGTTTATATAGGCTTACCCCCCAGGGGTACAATGGTAATCCGGCCAGGCATAGGGCCTGGCCGTCAGTCTCTCCGGCCGCCGGCTTCTCCGCCGACTGCTGGGCCCCGCCGCCTGGTGGGCCCCGCCGACTGGTTGGGTACGGGGCCGACAGGCCGCCCCACCACTCTCGGGTCTTGTCGGCTGCTGATCGATGTAGCCATGACTCTAATGACGCAGGCTTGGTCAGGGGATCGTGGCTACAGCTCCGCCGCCTGGTGGGCGATTACTATAGCCACTCCGTGTCTCGGCTGGTTAATGGCGCGTGGGTCCCGAGGAAAGGGCAGGCCAACTGCCGGGGGCCGACCTCCATCGGGTCCGACTGGTGGGGCTCTTGCCGTCTTCCAGGCTCTCGCTGATTGGTGGGGCCCGTCGTCCTTGGGTCGTACCGACAGGCCATCGTGGGAGCAGGGCTCCGCCTGCTTGTGGTGATGTCAGGAGTGGCGTGGCAACAGTGCCGCCTCGGGCGGAGATCTCCGCCAGTATGGTGCACTGTGGCCATGCCCGTCCCTGGATCGGGGGGGGGGGTCTATACTGTAGCCACTCCATGTCTTGTCTTTCTTGATGAGGGTGTGGGCTTTGTTGGCGCCATGGGCCGACTGCTAGGGGCTGGCTTCTCTATAAGCCGCCAACTAGGAGTTGGCTGGTCTTGAAGTCGGTCTCTGGAACTCGGCCATCTACGGGCAGCCGGCTATTCTTTCAGCCAGCCACCAAAAGGCGGCACTTCATCTTGGTGCCTTGAGGGGCGCAGCCAGCCTCGATGTCTTGAAAGGTTCTGGGCCTCGGGTTAGCCTACCCATGGCCCATTACTCTGACATCTAGATATATATAGCTAATTGGATGTGAGTTTTCATGAACTATTATTGTTGACATTACCCTTGAGGTAAAATGTTGGAGGCAAAACTATAAGCCCCTATCTTTCTCTGTGTCCAATTAAAACTTCATACCCATAAATATTGTGTGAGTGTTAGCAATTGTGAAAGACTAAAAGATGGTTGAGTATGTGGACTTGCTGAAAAGCTCTTATATCGGCTCTTTCCTATGTTTTGATAAATTGCAATTGCCTCAATGACTGAGATTAGAGTTTGTTGGTTCTCAATAAAGTTTATGATTCATACTTGAAATTGTGATTGAATTGTTACTTTAGCATAAGATATCATATGACAGTATATATATATATATATGTTGTTGTTGTTCTAAGAATGATCATGATGCCCTGATGTCCGTATTTTATTTTATTGACACCTCTATCTCTAAACATGTAGACATATTTTTCGATTTTGGCTTTCGCTTGAGGACAAGCAAGGTCTAAGCTTGGGGGAGTTGATACGTCCATTTTGCATCATTCTTTTATATCGATATTTATTGCATTATGGGCTGTTATTACACATTATGTCACAATACTTATGCCTATTCTCTCTTATTTTACAAGGTTTATTTGAAGAGGGAGAATGCCGGCAGCTGGGATTCTAGGCTGGAAAAGGAGCAAATATTAGAGACCTATTCTACACAGCTCGAAAAGTCCTGAAACTTCACCAAAGTTATTTCCAGAATATATAAAAAATACTGAGCAAAGAAAGTTCCAGAGGGGGGGCACACCCTGGCCACGAGGGTGGGGGCACGCCCTACCCCCCTGGGCGCGCCCCCTGCCTCATGGGCCCCCTGGTGGCCCTCCGATGCCCTTCTTCTGCTATATGAGGTCTTTCGTCGAGGAAAAAAATCATAAGCAAGCTTACGGGATGAAACTCCGCCGCCACGAGGCGGAACCTTGGCGGAACCAATCTAGGGCTCTGGCAGAGCTGTTCTGCCGGGGAAACTTCCCTCCAGGAGGGGGAAATCATCACCATCGTCATCACCAACGATCCTCTCATCGGGAGAGGGTCAATCACCATCAACATCTTCACCAGCACCATCTCATCTCAAACCCTAGTTCATCTATTGTATCCAATCTTTGTATCCAAACCTCAGATTGGTACCTATGAGTTGCTAGTAGTGTTGATTACTCCTTGTAGTTGATGCTAGTTGGTTTATTTGGTGGAAGATTATATGTTCAGATCCATTATGCATATTAATACCCCTCTGATTATGAACATGAATATGCTTTGTGAGTAGTTACATTTGTTCCCGAGGACATGGGAGAAGTCTTGCTATTAGTAGTCATGTGAATTTGGTATTCATTTGATATTTTGATGAGATGTATGTTGTCATCCCTCTACTGGTGTCATGTGAACGTCGACTACATGACACTTCACCATTGTTTGGGCCTAGAGGGAGGCATTGGGAAGTAATAAGTAGATAATGGGTTGCTAGAGTGACAGAAGCTTAAACCCTAGTTTATGTGTTGCTTCGTAAGGGGCTGATTTGGATCCATATATTTCATGCTATGGTTAGTTTTACCTTAATACTTCTGTTGTAGTTGCGGATGCTTGCAATGGGGGTTAATCATAAGTGGGATGCTTGTCCAAGTAAGGACAACACCCAAGCACCGGTCCACCCACATATCAAATCATCAAAGTACCAAACGCGAATCATATGAGCGTGATGAAAACTAGCTTGACGATAATTCCCATGTGTCCTCGGGAGCGCTTTATTTCATATAAGAGTTTGTCCAGGTTTGTCCTTTTCTATAAAAAGGATTGGGCCATCTTGCTGCACCTTACTTACTTTTATTACTTGCTACTCGTTACAAATTACCTTATCACGAAACTATCTATTACCGATAATTTCAGTGCTTGCAGAGAATACCTTACTGAAAACTGCTTATCATTTCGTTCTGCTCCTCATTGGGTTCGACGCTCTTACTTATCGAAAAGCTACGATAGATCCCCTATACTTGTGGGTCATCAGTCTACAACTGGATACGAATGAACGAATCCCTTCAAAGGGAGGTCATACTCCTACAGCTGCCTCCGGAGACCCAGAGGCACTGGATATATTGACGAACATGCTGCGACAGGCATCCGTCTCAGAGGAACATCGTACTTTGATGGGCAAGGTGGTCGAAAAGATCTTGTCCACGAAAAGTGGATTGAATGAGGCCTTCATGGGCCTGCTGAGAGGCTTCGAGGTTTGTCATGTAATGTTTTCCACTATATTTTATTTGCAAAGATGCACCTGTGTATAGGTAGTAGCCCCTGAGACTCGGGTTGGCTTCCCATGGGAGGCGAACGGAGGATCAAGAAGAAATATTCAAGGACTAATCTGATTAACTTGAACACAGGCTGCCTCCCCCTGGCTACTTCCCATACTATGGATATTACCGAGCTGCAGCGGAAGCTTGACGTGGCCAGGGATGACATTGCGTTAATCAATTTGCGTCTTGACGAGGCGCAAGGTATGTATTCGGGGCAGTCCCTTTACGTACATTTTTGTGATATAAGCATGACGCTGAAAGTTATATACTGGAATATGCATGACTGCAGATGGTACTGCCGCCGTTGAAATTCTTCGGGCGGAGCTAGCCCGGGCCAAGGAGCGGGCCTAATTTAGTGATGCAGCTGCCGGAAAGGCATCGGCTGAGTTAAAAGCCGAACAAGCTGCTCGGCGCCAAGACGAAGCCGCAGTGAACTTCTTGAGAAGGAGAATGAAGCCAAAATGGCTGAACTTGACAAGGCCTTACGAGAGGCGAGAGAAGCGCGGTCAGAATCCAGAGCAGCCCGTGAGGAGATCCGACAAGCTGGGGAGATTGCCGCTGGTAAGCCCTTTTTATTACAGACTAAGTTCGGCGATCCGAATTATGCTCAGCTTAACCAAGTGTGGAGTTCTCCAGACGTGTTTTTGGACTTGCCGAAGAGTTCATCTGATGCGACGCAGTTTTACCAAGCGCAAGGGGGGTATGCAACAGAGAAGCTTTTTTGGTCACAGTTCGGCGTATCAAAACGCCCTATGCTGCTGAACGAACAGATGTCCCAATGGGCCGAGCTTCACAGGATGTCCAGTGCTGCCATGAAGAACGTCATACTTCAGCTGTGGCCGATTGAGCCGATTCCAAATAGCTATTTTGGCTTGGTGCGGCGGCTTGCTGATGCGGTGCCACGTATCGATGCCGTGAAGCGGTCGGAGTGCATTGAAGGTGCACGGATGGCCTTTGCCCGAGTCAAGACATACTTGGGGAAGATGAAGGTCGTCGGTGTTGCAGCGCAGGGTCCACCCAAGGGCAAGGACCATCACACACCGGAGCATTACTTTGAGGACGTCTTAGATGCTGCCCGCTTGATAGAGGGTCAATGTTCGAAAGACATAATATTCGAGTGAATTCTTTACGAATTGCAAAAGACAATTTTTATAATCAGTCTATATTTTTTATTCTGCCTAAAGGCCTTTATTCCTCCTGTGCGGCCGTTTGTATACGATCTATAAGTTTTCCAATCGTCGGCTTCATCCCCCTCGTAGGAAGTACGGGGGTGTTTGAAAAAGCATCTGATCACTCTTGACCCAACTTCTTGGTCCGTGAAGGAGGTGTCAATGCGGCGAACCAGGCAACCAGACTATAGGGTGTTAACAATTTCACTTAGCCATAGGAGTTTTATGGTGGGTCTACGACATAGCCCCTGGTATGTATGCGGCTTATTTATACGATGCGTTTACATATTTGACCAGAAAGAGGTCCTTCGTGTGACACGGAGGAATCACTAAAGATTCCGATAAGTCATCGAGTGGTTGACCAGCTCTCGCCGCATCATGACAGTCAGTTTTCGGCTTTCTCTACTGAGGTGCTTAACCAGGTGAACCGGAAGCACAACCGAAGTAGTTCTCCCTTTACTACCCTAGTCGATAGAGCGGAACATAGGATAATGTCACAACCCTAGATTCATGACTGTAAATAGTTGCATCAGTAAGCATGCATCATGTAAAATTCGAAGAAATTTGAATTGAGGAAGATTCTCAAAGCCTCAGAAACCTTTTAAAAATGAGCAAGTTAAAAATTTCTTCAAATGAGCCCAAGGAAATGTTCATATTAATCCCTCAAAATATTGGCAAGAGGTAAAAATCCAAACCAATATTTTTAGAGCATTAAGAGTAATTAATTTGGGCATTTGAATTAAATCATAATGTATTTGAATTGGCTTTATTTTTGTTATAAAAGCAAGACATGTCCAATAATTTTGGAAATTATTGTGGGGCTCTAGAGTAATATCTCTAGTCCATACAATAATTTACAGAAAGTTTTAAAATGGTTTAGTTTCCAAACTAAATCAAAACAAAATAACAGAAATAGAATAGAAAAAATAAAAGAGAGAGAGAAGGACTAACCTGGCGCCCACCAACCGGCCCAGCTCCTGTGCTGGTCCAGCACTGTGCGGCCCAGCCCACTGGCCGCCCTCCTGTCGTCATCCTCGCGACAGAAGGACGCCGCGCGTCTGCCCCGTGCGCGCGGCCACTCGCCCCGGCCACCTCCTGCTTGCCGCTCCCCCTCGACTGCCTGGGCATCCCTGGATACACCACGCACCCCCTGGACCTCTCTCACTCTCTCTCGTGCTTCTCCGCTCCTCTGCTCTCTCTCCCTCTCTGCCCGAGAGGAGCTCGTCGCTGCCGCTCGCCATAGACACAGCCACCGCGTCCCCCTCGCCTCTCTGACATGCCCACGAGCTTTGCCTCGACGCCCTCGCCCTCTCCACCAAGTCACGCGCCCGCGGAACGCCTGAAGCGACGCCACTGTCTTCGTTTTCATCGCCGGCCGCCAGAGATCCCCCTCGCTGCTCTGCTGGCTCCAGTGCCTCCCCGAGCTTGCGAACGGCGCTGTTCGACGCGTTGTGAGCTCCTTTGCCGATCCCCCTCTCCCCTGGCTCGTTTCCTTCCTCTAACACCGATGCCGTCGGAGCCGAGAGCTCTTCACCGCCGGCCATGTCGCCGTCGTGGCCACCGTTGCCTAGAGCTGCAACCGAGCACACAGCCGTGCTCAATGAACCCCCAGGAGGCCGTAGCGCTCCTCCTTGCGACCTACCGAGCTCCCTAACACCAAACCCGAGCTCACCTGAACTCTGGGCGCCGCCGCGAGCTCGCTTCCGACGAGCTCAGTCCACCCCAACTACTCCGGCTTGCCCCGTTAGATGCGCGCGAATGCCAGCTCCCCGTAGAGCCTCTCTGCCGCCCATTTGGACGCCCGTGGGCGATTTCCGAGCCGCACCGCCGTCTCGGGCCTCGTCGGTGTCGAGTCGCCGGTGGGTTTGACCCCGCTGACCGGGGTTTGACTCCAGTTTGACCGCCTTGGTTGACTAACGTATGGGCCATGCCCCTGTTTAGTTTAAGTGTTCGATAAGTTAGCGCTAATTAACCTAGTTAGTTGGTTGACTCACCGACAAGTGGGCCCAGGCCCTAATTTACCTAGGTTAGTGCTAACCTAACACTAACTAACTCTGTTAGTTGGTTGTTACACCAACATGTGGGTCCCAGGCGTCAGGTTTGACCTGGGCTGGCGCCTTTGACCTGCTGACCTCACCCCGGCGTCATGCTGACACAGTTAACCTTTTTTGGATTTATTCTTATTCAGGAAATTCCAGAAAAAGAACTAAAACTTCTAAAATTCACAGAAATTAATCTGTAACTCCAAATGAGATAATTTATATATGAAATTTGATCACAAAAATCCAATCTATCAATCTGTACTTGTTTCATGCATGTTAGAGCAACCTAACCTTGTTGTTTAGATGAAACAAGATAATGCATTTATATGAGTTCATATTTTGGGTTTGCATTTGAATCTTTGATTCAAATGAACTCAAACCACCTTGTTAAAAGCTGCATTAGCCAGAACACACTCATTTTGCCATGTCATTGCATGCATCATATTGTTGCATATTGCCATGTAATGATTGTGTTACCGGTTTGATCTTCGTGGTAGGTTCTGCCTCCAAGGATATTCACGAGTATCCAGCTAAAGGGCAGCACCCCTGTACCACTCTGTCAGGCAAGCAAAACCCCTTTGTTCATTCCGATACAATCACTCTCTCGCTCCTGCTCTCTTTTACCGCATTAGGACAACATCAATTCAACTGTCACGTGCTGTGGTAGCTGATCCCCTTTTCCTCTGCATGACCTATCATTGCCACAGTAAATAGATGAAACCCACTAGCATGAGTAGGAGTTGTTTGAGCCCTGATGTGCCTACTCATCCATGCTTGTTTGTCATGCCTGCTACTACTTAGATTTGAGTCAGGTCTTATCATCGGGAATGAATTGGAATGGTCATGAACATGTCCTACTGTGTGTGAACATGATTTGGTAAAGGTAGCAGTGAGAGGACATGTAGGAGTACATGGTGGGTTGTCTCATTGAAACCGTCCTTAGGACCTGAGTTCTGTGTTTGTGATCCATGAACAGCTACTACCACGTGTTGGGCCCGAAACTAATGGACCCTCTCGACTTATTGATTGCCTTGATCTCTATCCAGGAGTTGCAACTAGTTTCTGGTGTTTCTAGGATATGTGTTGGAGGCCGTGCATAGCACTGACCCTAGGGGTGGGCTAGATGCGGTAGATACACCGTGGCCTGGTGTACCGGGCACCCGTTTGGTGTCTCGGGAACCCTGCACACATCATTTGGGGACGTGAGCGACACCCCGGCCGGATCTCCTCGTGGATGGAACCCGAATAGGCGATAAACCTAGACTAGAGACTTGTGTGGTTAGTCAGGTCGTGGCCGACTCCCTTGCCTGGCTTCCACTTGAAGGTTGCCGAGATACACGACGTGTACATGCTGGTAAGTGGTGAGAGCATGTGTGAAGAAGTACACCCCTGCAGGGTTATAAATGATCTATTCGAATAGTCGTGTCCGCGGTAAAGGACTTCTGGGTTGCCTGTACAGTTCATAGACAGGTGAAAGTGGATGCTCTAAAATGCGCAAGATAAGCGTGAGTGCTATGGATGGCATTCTCGTAGGGAGACGGGAGCGGATCCATAGTGATGTATTGATATGGTGAATATGTGGACTCATGTGCGCCACCTCAAATGAGTTGCTTGCAGTCGTAGTTCAGGATAGCCACCGAGTCAAAGCTGGCTTGCTGCAGTTAAACCCCACCATCCCTTTGTTGATAATGATGCATATGTAGTTAGTTCTGATGTAAGTCTTGCTGGGTACATTATACTCACGTTTGCTTAATTTATGTTTTTGCAGAGAGACTTTAGTCTCGCTAGTAGTTCCGTGTGGACTTCGACGCTTAGCTTGATACCTCAGCTACGATCTTGTGCCCTCGGCAGGATCTGGTAGACAGTCAGGCTTATCAGCCTTTTTCATTTGTAGATGTCTGTACTCAGACAAGTTAAGCTTCCGCTTGTGCTTGTTCCTTGTATGCTCTGTATGTTGGGTCATCAGACCCATGTTTGTAATATCTGGCTCTTCGGAGCCTAATGAATAAATACTTTGAGTTGTAGAGTCATGTTGTGATGCCATGTTGTATTTGCACATATCGAACACATTGTGTGTATGTCGTTGAAATGCTTGGCATGTGTGGGATTCGACAACATAGTTGTCTATCCTTGGTAGCCTCTCTTATGGGGAAATGTAGTCTAGTGCTTCCACAGAGCCATGGTAGTCTGCTACAGCCTGGTTGACCGGAGTCCTGTTAGCCCAGTTGCTACTACTCCGGAACACTTAGACTGGCCGGCATGTGTCCTTCTTCGATCGTGTGTCTGTTCCTTCGGGGAAATGTCATGCGGTGTCTTTCGGAGTCCTGCTAGCCTACTACAGCCCGGATTCCCGGAGTCCTGCTAACCTAGTTGCTATAGCCCAAATTTACTCGCTGATGACCGACACGTTCATTGTTGGGTCATGTATGCCTGTCCCTGTAAGTTAGTGCCACTTTGGGTTCACGACTATTCATGTTGGCCCGGGTTCTCTGTCATATGGATACTAGCGACACTATCATATACATGAGCCAAAAGGCGCAAACGGTCCTGGGCCAGGTAAGGTGGCAGCCGTGGGAATACCGTGTGTGAGGCCGGAAAGTGATATGATGTGTTACATGCTAGATCGGTGTGACTTAGAATCGGGGTCCTGACAGCTTTGGTATTAGAGCCTGACTGCCTGTAGGATTACCAAGCCAAACTGGTCGAAGTTGTGTCTAGAAATGCTTTAGTCATGTAAGGGAATTGATTGGGGAAGGGAACATAAGGCTCTTTTTACTCCTTATACCTTATGCCCTTCTGGTCTGAGTCAGCCTCTGCTCTTTTACGGGGATTAAGAACTAGGCTTCTCGTCTTTCTATCAGGATCACGTGTTACTAATCTATAGACTCTTAGGGTTGTTGGTTTCAAGCCCCAATTCAGTTCCTACTACTTCCGTGTGTTGACAATTGATCTCAAAACTTTGATATTGTGATGTTGAGTGGTTATGCCACCATTTTGCAGGATGTCTCAAATCATTTTGAGCATTTACAGTCGTTATGCTGTCCGAGTCATCCCAGGTTTCTAAATAGTCTGATGCATTTGCAAATCCCTTCTTTCCGTTCCCGATTTCCCTTTGGGCTAGGTTAATCACACTAATTGCTGAGTTGAGGTATTATATTGTCTCGACATATATGTTGGAGTTATTATTATGACCCTAGGTGTCTTAGAAGATCACCTAGTAATCTAGCCATGTTTTGTGTCCCAGTGTGATGATTCTGGCCATCATTCTCAAAAGCATCCCGTGATGCCATTTAGTTAGTAGGCATTCTATTTCTGGGTTTTTGAACCCAAGATTCACTCTACTTAATTCGTGTAGATAGTGTTGCTCGTTCCTTTAGGATATTAGTGACCTTGTGATAGTCTTCGAGGTCCGTGGTATATCATTCTTCCAAATACCATGAACCATCCTTGGCAGAAGTTCCTCGTTGAACCAAAAGATCACAACAAGAGTGCTCTCGATGAGTTCTCCATTCTATTTGTGGATCTGCCAGTTCTACCCTTTCCGCATGGGTTATCCGGAAGAAATGTTGAGCTTCGCTCGGCATACTAATCTATGCATCCACAACTCAGAAAAATATATGTTCCTTTGAGTTGACCCTCTTTAGTTGTATCCTGACCTCCATCTATCAAGTGATAGTCGGGAATAGTTGTGCCATCGTGTTCGTCAGTGTCTATTATCCTTGTGGTCTGTCGAGCCGTTCTATTTCAGAATGGCTAGGAGAAACAAACTCCAGTACCTCATCCATATCTAGAATTGGGTCAAAGCAGTTGTATTCTGCAGATCAAATGCCAATCTAGCTTTTGATTCTATTCTACCCTGAAGTAATGCCCTCTTGATGTTAGGAATGTCATGATAATTGCACCAACTCTTATGAATTCCTGATGCAGTGATACTTCTCGCCATCATCATTCGCTCCTCGGTTTCGTGTTGTTGCAACCGGAATACCGACAAGTGAACCGTAATGTGTGAAATTAATACTTCTAGCAACTAGTTGCTTGGTAGTAAATGGACAATATTCTCATTCTTAGCGTGTTGGTTATTGAATCATCATTCTAAGATAGATTGTGCTACCTAGTCCTTATTTTTGGTGCACTCTTCAATCAATGAGTTAGGAATATTCAATCCATTGCTTATTTGATCATATCGTCTTGCTCTGAAAAGCAAGATTATTCTCGAGCTTAGTAACATATCGGTGGTTCATGATGTTTCGAATATCTTCTCGGAAGTATTACCAGGTTGTCACCTAACCGCTATGTTGAGTTCGTGATCATGTTGGTTTTCCTCCAAACCACCCATTCTCCAAGAATCTGTGTGGGATACCCCTGAGCTAGTTGGTTAAGCCAAACAACAACTTGGAGAGTTGGAAGATAAAAGCTTGTCTAACTTAGTTCATGTTAAGGGATATCATTTTGTGTTTGTGTGTGTTGAAGAAAGATGATATCTTCACCAATTGGTCCTCGTGATCAGTTGTTGGATCTATTGCCTTGTCAAAACTTTGACTTGAGTATGGGCTATCATCAAGTCAAATCAGAACTAACGATGTTATTAATGTTGTCTTACTCGTGGTTGATCCCTCGAGCATACACCATTACATCTTTTGGTCTGACCAATGCTATCACCGTGTTCACATGATGGTGGAAGTCCAGTGATATGGAAATTCTGATGAGTTGCTATTGAGCCCATCAGCAGCATTTTGTCTCCCCCATGATTCATGTTGAACATCAATCTAGTGTTGAAAACTTTGTAAGCAATGCCTTCGTGTTTCGTTCATGAAGCTTAGGCTTGGATGGAAGAAGTGACTTCCTCGAATTCATGTGCATTTGGTGCAAGCTGCCGCTGTGAGTTCGAGAAAGATTGTTTTTGTTTCCTTTGGAATCATCCCAAGTCAGTTATGCCAGTGCCAAGGTATTCTATAGTTTGGTAGATTAATTACCTCCACTCCATATGTATTCCCTAGCACACCAATCCACTGATTGATTTGCTCAAGGAGAAGAAGTTCCTTCTTAAGAATCATGACTTATGCTAGGACTTCATTATCCTCGATGATGGTTCCCAACCTGAACTCGGTAGTGTTATATCATGAGACTACTACGTGGCCATACTTGTCTGGGACATCGTGTTCACATGGGTGTAGCAGAACCAGCTCATGTTTTGGAGCTGGCTATCGTAGTTCATCTCCCGAGAATCTCGAAACATTATCTCGTCGATTTGTGTTGCAACTCTTATTTTCAGACATGTTGAGTCTGAAGTATCCTGTTACTAACCAGATCTGAATCCCAGGCAGATATGATGGTTGGGACGTCCCCAAGAATTATAATATTGGTCTTTTGAACCATTAAGTGGATGTCATGGACAACACACTTATTCGGGAGATCTCTTATTGTAGTATCTTGAGTTAGCAATTTGGCCATTCTTCCATGAGGAGTTGGTATGACTTTGTTCATAAGTTGTTCCCTATGGGCTCCTTGAGCTCCCGAAGTCAGGCCTTTATTTGATGTTCCAGATACCGAATGGTATTAGTTAAGCTAGGACATCAAGGAGAATATTAGAAGCGGAGTGCTAAATGTCTCTCGATCGATCATCCAGATTTCGTTCCCTTGGCCTCGCTAAGGTGAAATCTGAGAAAGTGTTGTCTTCCCTTGCATTTGCATTGTCCATCACTATTTGTCAAGGTAGTAAGATGTGTTGCCAGGATCCTCGGAACAAATGTTGGTAAGACCTTGATGAGTACGGAAATGCTGAAGATCTTAAGAGCATACTCAGTCACTAGGTTATATCCTCGGTATCAATTGGGATGTGCCTCCCGTTTGCTGAGTTGTTCTATAACCGTAGAGTCCTTTCCAAACTGAGTATGCCATTCTTTCCAATTCCTTCAAACGACCGTTTGCGAATTGCCTTAGGCTGGTATAGAGAGTTTCAATGATCTTTGTGTCAAAAGTAATTCTTTTTGCCACTTAAGGGAATAACTCTATGAGTCACCTTTCCTAAGGTTCCCTATTACGGAATCATGACAATCAATCTCCTCGCTACTTTGAAACCATGCACCATCCTATTCTAGCGTGGAATTGTTCTCTACCAAATTGAACTTTCGTCATCTGTTTCTTCCACCCCCCCCCCAATGTGTGTTTTGTGTCTCAGCTCAAGATATGATTCTACATCTCATTCCGTGAGTTGATCATGATTTGCTTGATCTTCGTGAAGATCGAATCCAGTAGAGCTTCCCTCTCTTTCCCTTGTCGTGTTGGGTGAAGATCTCGAACGAAAGATGTCAAGATCAATTTGAAGCAATGAATCAACATCTTCGAGAAGGGAAAATGGATCATGAAGATTGTGATAGTTTTGTGACCCCCTTTCCTTTTACCTCATGTCTTGAATCTCGGGACGAGATTCTTGTTTAGTGGGGGTCAGTTGTCACAGCTCTAGATTCATGACTGTAAATAGTTGCATCAGTAAGCATGCATCATGTTAAATTCGAAGAAATTTGAATTGAGGAAGATTATCAAAGCCTCAGAAACCTTTTAAAAATGAGCAAGTTAAAAATTTCTTCAAATGAGCCCAAGGAAAATTTCATATTAATCCCTAAAAATATTGGCAAGAGGTAAAAATCCAAACCAATATTTTTAGAGCATTAAGAGTAATTAATTTGGGCATTTGAATTAAATCATAATGTATTTGAATTAGCTTTATTTCTGTTATAAAGAAATACATGTCCAATAATTTTGGAAATTATTGTGGGGCTCTAGAGTAATATCTCTAGTCCATACAATAATTTACAGAAAGTTTTAAAATGGTTTAGTTTCCAAACTAAATCAAAACAAAATAACAGAAATAGAAAAGAAAAATAAAAGAGAGAGAGAAGGACTAACCTGGCGCCCACCAACCAGCCCAGCTCCTGTGCTGGTCCAGCACTGTGCGGCCCAGCCCACTGGCCGCCCCCCTGTCATCTTCCTCGCGACAGAAGGATGCCGGGCGTGTGCCCCGTGCGCGCGGCCACGCGCCCCGGCCACCTCCTACTTGCCGCTCCCCCTCGACTGCTTGGGCGTCCTTGGAGATGCCACGCACCCCCTGGACCTCTCTCACTCTCTCCCGTGCTTCTCCCCTCCTCTGCTCTCTCTCCCTCTCTGCCCGAGCGAAGCTCGTCGCCGCCGCTCGCCATAGACACAGCCACCGCCTCCCCCTCGCCTCTCCGACGTGCCCACGAGCTTCACCTCGACGCCCTCGCCCTCTCCACCAAGTCACACGCCCGCGGAATGCCTGAAGTGACGCCACTGTCTTCGTTTTCATCGCCGGCCGCTGGAGATCCTCCTCGTCGCTCCGCTCGCTCCAGTGCCTCCTCGAGCTTGCGAACGGCTCCGTTTGACGCGCTGTGAGGCCCTTTGCCGATCCCCCTCTCCCCTGGCTCGTTTTCTTCCTCTAATGTCGATGTCGTCGGACCCGAGAGCTCTTCGCCTCCGGCCATGTCACCGCCGTGGCCACCATTTTCTAGAGCTGCAACCGAGCACATAGCCATGCTCAGTGAACCCCCAGGAGGCCGTAGCACCCCTCCTTGCCACCTGCCGAGATCCCAAACGCCGAACCCGAGCTCAGCCGAACTCCGGTCGTTGCCGCGAGCTCGCTTCCGACGAGCTCGGTCCACCCGAGCTACTCCCGCTTGCCCCGTTAGATGCACGCGATCGCCAGCTCCCCGTAGAGCTTCTCCGCCGCCCATTTGGATGCCCGTGGGCGATTTCCAAGCCGCACCGTTGTCTCGGGCCTCGCTGGTGTCGAGTTGCCGGTGGGTTTAACCCCGCTGACCGGGGTTTGACCCCAGTTTGACCGCCTTGGTTGACTAACGTGTGGGCCATGCCCCTGTTTAGTTTAGGTCTTAGATAAGTTAGTGCTAATTAACCTAGTTAGTTGGTTGACTCACCGACAAGTGGGCCCAGGCCCTAATTAACCTAGGTTAGTGCTAACCTAACACTAACTAACTCTGTTAGTTAGTTGTTACACCGACATGTGGGTCCCAGCCATCAGGTTTGACCTGGGCTAGCGCCTTTGACCTGCTGACGTCACCCCGACGTCATGCTGACGCAGTTAACCTTTTTTTGGATTTATTCTTATTCAGGAAATTCCAGAAAATAACTAAAACTTCTAAAATTCACAGAAATTAATCTGTAACTCCAAATGAGATAATTTATGTATGAAATTTGATCACAAAAATCCAATCTATCCATCTGTACTGGTTTCATGCATGTTAGAGCAACCAAACCTTGCTGTTTAGATGAAACAAGATAATGCATTTATATGAGTTCATATTTTGGGTTTGCATTTGAATCTTTGATTCAAATGAACTCAAACCACCCTGTTCAAAGCTGCATTAGCCAGAATACACTCATTTTGCCATGTCATTGCATGCATCATATTGTTGCATATTGCCATGTAATGATTGTGTTACCGGTGTGATCTTCGTGGTAGGTTCTGCCTCCGAGGGTATTCACGAGTATCCAGCTAAAGGGCAGCACCCCACTACCACTTCGTCAGGCAAGCAAAACCCCTTTGTTCATTCCGATACAATCCCACTCTCTTGCTCCTGCTCTCTTTTACTGCATTAGGACAACATCGATTCAAGTGTTACATGCTGCGGTAGCTGAACCCCTTTTTCTCTGCATGACCTGTTATTGCCATAGTAAATAGATGAAGCCCACTGGCATGAGTAGGAGTTGTTTGAGCCCTGATGTGCCTACCCATTCATGCTTGTTTGTCATGCCTGATACTGCTTAGAGTTGTGTCAGGTCTGATTCGTCGGGAATGAATTGGAATGGTGATGAACATGTCCTACTGTGTGTGAGCTAAGTGTGTGAACATGATTTCGTAAAGGTAGTGGTGAGAGGCCATGTAGGAGTACATGGTGGGTTGT
Organism: Triticum aestivum; assembly: GCF_018294505.1. Lineage (NCBI taxonomy): Eukaryota > Viridiplantae > Streptophyta > Magnoliopsida > Poales > Poaceae > Triticum > Triticum aestivum. Next base: position 503,002,357 of record NC_057809.1, read on the forward strand.
CTCATTGAAACCGCCCTTAGGAACTGAGTTCTGTGTTTGTGATCCATGAACAGCTACTACCACGCGATGGGCCCGAAACCAATGGACCCTCTCGACTTATTAATCGCCTTGATCTCTGTCCAGGAGTTGCAACTAGTTTCCGGTGTTTGTAGGATATGTGTTGGAGGCCGTGCATAGCGCTGACCCTAGGGGTGGGCTAGATGCGGTAGATACACCGTGGCCTGGTGTACCGGGCACCCGTTTGGTGTCTCGGGAACCCTGCACACATTATTTGGGGACGTGAGCGACACCCCGGCCGGATCTCCTCGTGGATGGAACCCGAATAGGCGATAAACCTAGACTAGAGACTTGTGTGGTTAGTCAGGTCGTGGCCGACTCCCTTGCCTGGCTTCCACTTGAAGGTTGCCGAGATACACGACGTGTACATGCTGGTAAGTGGTGAGAGCGTGTGTGAAGAAGTATACCCCTGCAGGGTTATAAATGATCTATTTGAATAGCCGTGTCCGCGGTAAAGGACTTCTGGGTTGCCTGTACAGTTCATAGACAAGTGAAAGTGGATACTCTAAAATGCGCAAGATAAGTGTGAGTGCTATGAATGGCGTTCTCGTAGGGAGACATGAGCAGGTCCATAGTGGTGTATTGATATGGTGAATATGTGGACTCGTGTGCGCCACCTCAAAAGAGTTGCTTGCAGTCATAGTTCAGGATAGCCACCGAGTCAAAGCTGGCTTGCTGCAGTTAAACCCCACCATCCCTTTGTTGATAATGATGCATATGTAGTTAGTTCTGATGTAAGTCTTGCTGGGTACATTGTACTCACGTTTGCTTAAATTATGTTTTTGCAGAGAGACTTCAGTCTCTCTAGTAGTTCCGTGTGGAATTTGACATTTAGCTTGATACCTTAGCTACGATCTTGTGCCCTCGGTAGGATCTGGTAGATAGTCAAGCTTCTCAGCCTTTTTCATTTGTAGATGTCTGTACTCAGACAAGTTAAGCTTCCGCTTGTGCTTGTTCCTTGTATGCTCTGTATGTTGGGTCATCAGACCCATGTTTGTAATATCTGGCTCTTCGGAGCCTAATGAATAAATACTTTGAGTTGTAGAGTCATGTTGTGATGCCATGTTATATTTGCACATATCGAGCATATTGTGTGTATGTTGTTGAAATGCTTGGTATGTGTGGGATCTGAAAACCAAGTTGTCAATCCTTGGTAGCCTCTCTTATGGGGAAATGTAGTCTAGTGCTTCCACTGAGCCATGGTAGTCTGCTACAACCCAGTTTACCGGAGTCATGTTAGCCCAGTTGCTACTGCTCCGAAACACTTAGACTAGCCGACATGTGTCCTTCTTCGGTCCTGTGTCTGTCCCTCCGGGGAAATGTCACGCGGTGTCTTTCAGAGTCCTGCTAGCCTGCTACAGCCCGGATTCCCGGAGTCGTGCTAACCCAGTTGCTACAGCCCGAATTCACTCGCTGATGACCGACACGTTCGTTGCTGGGTCATGTATGCCTGTCCCTGTAAGTTAGTGCCACTTTGGGTTCATGACTAGTCATGTCGGCCCGGGTTCTCTGTCATATGGATACTAGCGACACTATCATATACGTGAGCCAAAAGGCGCAAACGGTCCCAGGCCAGGTAAGGTGGCACCTGTGGGAATACCGTGCGTGAGGCCGCAAAGTGATATGATGTGTTACATGCTAGATCGGTGTGGCTTAGAATTGGGGTCCTGATAGATAAGCACAGGAGCCGGGCAACCCTTGACCCAAGACATGATTCAGAGCTGATGCATATAAGGCCAAAGTCGCGACATCGAAGTACGCTATAGAGCTGTTAGGACTTGTCGGCAACTCGCTTGTTCCCAAATCGAGCCCCTGGCAAGTTATGCCGAGGTGTATGTTTGAAACAACTGTAGGGGCAAAACACGGTCCTTTAGAAAAGAATGGATTATTTTTACTGGGATCTGAGTGGTGTGTCAATCATGTAATACATAACAAAGCCGCAACCCCGGCTATTTAATATGCCAGGGGTCGAAGGCGGAGGAAAAAGGCACTTTACAGGCTCGAAATAGAGAGTACGGTCTACAAAAAGTAATTTTGGACCTCCTGTCGCACGTCTGCGCTGCCTGTCCTTGATGAAGGGATTCCTTGACGGGAGTAGCCCCTTAGGTGAGTGTGCGGATCCGAACTCCTATGGAGTCAGTTATATGTTTGTCCTTTGCGTCACCTGTTTTTAAAAGAAAGAAAAAGGAAAGTAGATAAAAAATGTTACTGGAATGCTTGCTGGCTTGTCCGTATTGTGCTTCCACCAATGCCCATGGTATCTTGAGTGCGTAGTGATGTATGCACGGTACAAATTTTGCAGGTATATGAAGTGGGCGGCAGAAGCCGAACTGCTATTTCCGCTCCGTGATTGATCGATCCTCGGGGGGAAATTGCTTCTGACCCCCGGTATTTGGTTGGTGAACCCATCCGTCGTCCCTATCGCCTGGCGGCCCCCTCCCCTTGTGTTAGGCGTTGAGCTTGTGGCCTATTTGAAGACCCAACAACTTCTGTTGGTATGATTAGCTGGTTTATCGAGGTGTCCGTGAATCTGGCAGGGTCGGTCCAATATCCTGTCTAGGTTGGATGGTCCATCTCGGTTCGCCTTGAATTGTTTTTTCCGTCGACCGGGTTTGGGATTGTTGAATCCGGTGTTGACCACTGTGTCGCATGATCTGTCAATATCACTGCGATTGTTGTGTTTGCTTCGCCGTGGCTTGCCATTGCCGTATCGGATTTCGGAGGTGCCCGAGTCACTGGCGCTGTTGCTTCTACGAGCAAGCCAGCTGTCTTCTCCCGCGCAAAAGCGAGTCATTAGAGCGGTAAGGGCTGTCATGGATCTAGGTCCTTCTTGACTGAGGTGGCGTGCGAGCCATTCATCCCGGACGCTGTGTTTGAAGTCCGCAAGGGCTTCCGCATCCGGACAGTCGATGATTTGGTTCTTTTTAACTAAGAACCTAGTCGAGAGCTTCCTGGCTGACTCTTCGGGCTGTGGGACAATGTGACTCAAGTCATCGGCGTCCGGTGGCTGGACATATGTTCCTTGGAAGTTGTCGCGAAAGGCGTCTTCCAAATCTTCCCAGCCGCCAATAGAATTTTCTGGAAGACTGTTTAACCAGTGCTGAGCTGTTCCTTTGAGTTTTAGTGGTAGGTATTTGATGGCCTGAAGGTCATCACTGCGGGCCATGTGGATATGGAGGAGGAAGTCCTCGATCCATACCGCGGGATCTGTTGTTCCGTCGTATGATTCGATATTCATGGGTTTGAACCCGTCTGGGAATTCATGCTCCATTACTTCGTCTGTGAAGCAAAGCAGGTGTGCGGCGCCTCTATGTTGGGCCACACTGCAACGTACCTCCGATGGAGTCTGTTTATGGTTTTCGGCCCGGGCGTGGCCAGGTTTGTCGCATCCGAATAGGTAGCGGTCGCCGCGTGTCGAGGCACGTCCTCGTGATCCGTAGATCGATCTGGTATGCCCCGCTCTGTTGTTCCGGTTCTGTCGGAGGTCATATTTGTGACCGAGAGCTGTTTTATCTTTGCCATTATAATGAGGCGGGGCGGGCTGGTGTTCGGGTTGAGTTCCCGCTTTATCCCGGCCACATGGTATTCTGTCAGCCCCATTGCATGATGATGGTATGAGCTCCAGCGCCTCATCGTCGAACTGAGGTAGTAATTTGCGCTTTGGGTAACTTTTGGCTGGGCGCTTAGGGCCATATTCTTCGGCTGCTAGGACATCAGTCCATCTATCATTTAGCAGATCTTGATCAACTTGAAGTTGCAACTGCTTCTTTTTCAGGCTTCTTGCAGTGGCTATTAGCTGGCGCTTGAAGCGCTCCTGCTCGAGAGGTTCCTCAGGCACGATGAAATCCTCGTCGCCGAGGCTCTCCTCATCCTTGGAGAGCGGAAGATAATTACTGTCCTACGAGTCTTTGTGTATGGCCTGTTCATCAGGGCTATCGTGCTCGTCTTCCCATTCATTCTGTTCAGATGTTGCCCCAACAGGGTCTTCATTGTCTTCGGCATTCTCTGGAGTATTATTTTCTCCGGTGCCGGTATTGTTGTCTTTTGCATGACGCGACTTAGAGCGGCACCGCTGACGCCGGTGTCTAGGCCGTGTCCCAGGAGGTTTATCCTCAACAGGATCTTCTTTGTCATCGTCGTCCACACCGTCGATGTCTTCGGAGCCGTAATCGAGCATGTCGGTTAAGTCGTCGACAATGGCTATGAAGTGGGTGGTGGGTGGGGAGAGAAATTCTCCATCGTCAGCCCCTAGTTTGAACTGGATATAGTTTGGTTGCGGGTCCTTTGCTAAGGACAGGTTTTTAATGAGTTTAGCATGTCGCCCAAAGGTGAGTGCTGGGAGATGTCTGCGGCGCTGAATTCGAATATCGATAAACGATCCAGTTCAGCGCCCGCGGGCTTGCATGGTTCAGAACTTATGACCGGAAACAAGTCTGGAGTCCCGGTGGCACATGTATCATGTGAGATCAAGTCTATGTGCAGTTCCAACACCGGGGAATCTGTGGCCTTCGTGGCGGTGTTGAGCTTCCCGTCCTTGGATGGCATAGTCTGCTCCGGATCTAAGGCCAGAGCGGTTACAGGAGCTATCTCCTGGGTGCGGTCGGATGACAGATTTAGGTCATGTCCATCGGGGTGACCAGCAGTGGTAGCCGTGTTCTCGAATCCGGCAAAGATCAAGTCTCCACGGATGTCCGCAACGTAGTTCAAGCTCCCAAATCTGACCTGATGGCCAGGGGCGTAGCTTTCGATCTGCTCCGGATGGTCAAGCGAGTTGGCCCGCAGTGTGAACCCGCCGAACACGAAGATCTGTCCGAGGAAGAAAGCTCCCCCTAGGACAACATCATTGTAGATCATTGAAGGAGCCATTGAACCTCTTGATGATGGCACAACGAAACTCTCAATGAAAGCACCAATGTCGGTGTCAAAACCCGCGGATCTCGGGTAGGGGGCCCTGAACTGTGCGTCTGAGGTCGATGGTAACAGGAGACAAGGGACACGATGTTTACCCACATTCGGGCCCTCTCTATGGAGGTAATACCCTACGTCCTGCTTGATTGATATTGATGAATACGAGTATTGCAAGAGTTGATCTACCTCAAGATCGTAATGGCTAAACCCTAGAGGTCTAGCTTGTATGGCTATGATCATGAATATCTCCCTCTCCGGACTAAGTCCTCCGGTTTATATAGGCACCGGGAGGATCTAGGGTTACACAAGGTCGGTTACAAAGAAAGGAATCTACATATTCGGTAGCCAACTTGCCTTCCATGCCAAGGAGAGTCCCATCCGGACACGGGTGCAGTCTTCGGTCTTCGTATCTTCACAGCCCATTAGTCTGGCCCATGGTTAACAGGCCGGACCCCCGAGGACCCCTTAGTCCAGGACTCCCTCACCCGCGCCGCTGGATGGTCAGGGGAGATCCTCCGGGACGACACCTCGAAGTCGTCCGCCCTTAGGGGCGATGAGCTTGTGGAGGCGTCTCGCTTTCCATCATCTCCGGAGGCAAGTCCCCCGATGAGGAGGACTGTTGAGGTAGATAGCAGTCCGGACTACAAACATATGGTTTAAATGTCACCCTTGCAAACCAAAAAGAACAGAATATGTCTAGAGCATCCTTGTTCACTTACGATTTGGCAAAGGGCTTGTCCCTAGAGAGGAGCTTTGCGTCAACATCGGCTTCCGAACCCGAACCATCTGATAGGGATATCTTCCCTCTCTTGGGTGCCTCCACCTCCAAGTCTTCGGAGGCAGTCCTTTTCTTCCCATGGGGGGGGGAGGGATATCCCCTTCTTCTTCTTCTTCTTCTTCTTCTTCTTCTTCCCCTTTGTCTTCATCTTCAGAAGAGGGAGCTTCAGTCTCCCCGGACATAGTGTCCAGTATACCTTTAGAGCGGAGGCCACCTTCAGCCCTCTTGTTCTTCTCCTTGTCCTCCCTCGCCGACATTTGATACGGTGCCGAGGCCAGCATCCTCATTAACACATGACCAGCTGAGTCTTCGGGAAGTGGAGCCAAACACCTAATTCGTTCTGCCTTCTTTATCCATCCCTGGTCGAAGATAGGTTTCTCAGTACATCGCTATGGGATAATCAACCGAGTTGCATTCAGAAGTTGGGTGCTTACCGAGGTATCCGTATGGTTGCAGTCGAGGCTGATGTCCTCGGATGTGTTCGGCCACTGCTTTCGGGTCTTGAAGAATAGTTTCCACATCCCTCTGTGCATTGTGTCGAAGAATTGCTGAAGGGTCCGCGGTCCTTCCGGATTGAACTCCCACATGCTGAGAGGCTGTCACTGACACGGGAGTATCCGGTGGACTAGCATCACCTGGATCATGTTAATGAGGCCGGTGTCCTTTTCGAGGATGCTCCGGATACGACTTTGCAGCGTCTACACTTCATCAGTTGATCCCCAGTCAAGCCCCTTATTAATCCACGACGCGAGTCGCAATGGAGGGCCATATCGAAATGCAGGTGTGGCTGCCCATTTGCTACCGCGGGGTTCAGTGATATAGAGCCACTCCCGCTGCCATAAGTTGGAGGTTTCCGTGAAGGTGCCTTTTGGCTAGATAGTATTTGCGAGCTTGCTCATCATAGCACCACCACACTCCGCCTGCTCCCCGTCGACTATTTTCGGCTTCACATTGAAGGTCTTGAGCCATAGGCTGAAGTGTGGGGGGATGCGGAGAAAAGCTTCACATATAACGATAAATGCCGAAATGTGGAGAAAGGAGTCCGGAGCTAGATCGTGAAAATCTAGCCCACAATAGAACATAAGGCCACGAATGAAGGGGTGGAGAGAGAACCCTAGCCTATGGAGGAAGTGAGAGATGAATACAACCCTCTCGTCGGATTTAGGTGTGGGGATAACCTGCCCCTTGGTAGGGAGCCTGTGGGAGATTTCCGCAGTCAGGTACCTAGCCTCCCGGAGCTTCACGATATCTTCCTCGGTGATAAAGGAGGCCGTCCACCTGCCTTGGGAGCTGGATCCGGACATGACTAGAAGGCTTGGTAGCAATGAAAGAAATCGAGACTTGGGCACTGGAGCTTGAGGCTGTAAGGGCTGAGGAAGAGGTAGGCGTGGGGGAGAAAGACGGGTCTGTACCCCTTTATAAAGGCGATGAATATCGAACGCTCCTCATGGGCCTTAAAGCTCGCCTATTCCCAAGGGATCGTGCAAATGACACGGTTGGATTACCCACACCCATATTGATAAGAATCCCATGATAAGGGGGCATGATCTCTGCTTTGACAAGATGTGCCAATAAAGACCGTGTCTCGTAACATGGAGCGAGAGGCTGAAAGACGGTTCGAAATAACAACCAGGCAAAGGATGTAATGTATGCCCACGAAAGCCGTCAGTAGATGGGACTTGTTAAATATTATACCCTGTTGTGGTTGTCTGTGGTGTCTGTTTCGCAGAACCGGACACGCTTTCTGTGTTCGAGGACTACTTTGAAGTATTCGGAGGAGGAACCCGCCTTGCAATGCCAAAGACAATCTGCACGCCGGACACATCGTCATTGAAGCCTGGTTCAGGGGCTACTGAGGGAGTCCTGGATTAAGGGGTCCTCGGGCGTTTGGGCAATGTGACGTGGGCCGGACTAATGGGCCATGAAGATACAAGACAGAAGACTTCCTCCCATGTCCGGATGGGACTCTCCTTTACGTGGAAGGGAAGCTTGGTGTCCGGATATGAAGATTCCTTCCTCTGTAAACCGATTCTGTACAACCCTAGGTCCCTCTGGTGTCTATATAAACTGGAGGGCTTAGTCCGTAGAGGCAATCATAATCATACAGACTAGACATCTAGGGTTTAGCCATTACGATCTCGAGGTAGATCAACTCTTGTAAACCCCATATTCATCCAAGATAATCAAGCAGGAAGTAGGGTATTACCTCCATCAAGAGGGCCCGAACCTGGGTAAACATCGTGTCCCTGTCTCCTGTTACCTTCGATCCTCAGACGCACAGTTCGGGACCCCCTACCCAAGATCTACCGGTTTTGACACCGACACCTGCGGCTGCGCATAGGAAGGTACCAGATGTCCGGTCAGTGTCGGACGTCCGATGGCTCGTGAGGTACCGAACGTCCGGTGCGGGTCGGCCGCCCACTGATTCTTCTCAGGTGTAGCGGCACCAGATTTCCGGAGGTTGTCGGACGTCCGGGCGCTGGGACTTGTCGGACATCCTGTGGGCGTCGGTCGTCCGACCGCTATAGCACACGTTAGCTGTAGTTCTTCTGGTCGTCTGGGATGCGTCAGGTACCGGATGTCCGGTGGCTATAGCTTGTAGCAGCTCCATTTCTTCCGTCTTCTCTTCCATGCTTCCCTCGCGGATGGTACAGGTGTTCCTTAGCGCTTGCACTCCTCGTCGTCATCCGTGAAGGTCCGGTAATACCTATGAATGGACACGAGAGGAATGTCAAGTACTCCCTCTGTCCCATAATGTAAGACATTTTTTGACACTACACTAGTGCCAAAAAATGTCTTACATTATGGGACAGAGGGAGTAGTATACCATCCTCGAAGGGGTCAAGTGAACATGTGTAAAGGAGAAGATTCACCTTTATGTGTGTGAAGTAGATGTCACATGTGTCACTTGCCAAACGGACTCTTGACATGGTGATGTCCGTAGGATGCTCCGCATCAGAACCCCTCCATGATGGTGTCTAGATTGGATCTGGTGGTTCTGTACTCTGCGGCAGCTGGAATTGATTTTTGTTGACTCTCCTAGGGTTTCTGGAATATTGGGGTATTTATAGAGCAAAGAGGCGGTCCGGGGCACCCGAGGTGGGCACAACCCACAAGGGCGCGCCCTGGTGGGTTGTGCTCCCCTCGGAGCACCCCCAGGCACTTCTCCGGCCCATTGGATGTCTTCTGGTCCAAAAAAATCCACAAAAAGTTTCGCTGCGTTTGGACTCCGTTTGATATTGATTACCTGCGATGTAAAAAACATGCAAAAACCAGCAACTGGCACTTGGCACTATATCAATAGGTTAGTACCAGAAAATGATATAAAATGACTATAAAATGATTATAAAACATCCAAGAATGATAATATAACAACATGGAACAATAAAAAATTTATATATATGTTGGAGACATATCAGTTACTAGCATGGGAATTATCAATTAAAACAAAAGGAGGGCACGTGGCTATCTCCTTGGTTAGCTTCACTTGGAGTTGATCATGAGACTGCTTGAGAGAAGCATGAGCACTCTTTCGTGGCCTTATGAGCCTTGTCAAGTATGTCAAACTCTTCCTTGAGTCTATCACTAGCAAAAGGCCCCGTGCGTTGCAACGGGAGAAAAGAATACCACACACTCTTCATTTACAAAAATGTCTATAATCTGAGTATTTGTAGTTACGGCCCAAACAAAGATGGTCTTTTCCTACAAAAGTAAAACTTCAAGATTCCACATGTCTTCTATTTAAACACGGCTTACATGTAGATTTAATACGTATAAAGAAACAGGCAAGTGATCTTCAATTTCGTCTCAAATCCTGATTTTGCTGAGATGTTCATCCACAATCCAGATCAGTACCGATATGAAAGAAAGACGAACAATGAACTGTTGATTAACATTGCACCATAGATAATATTTTTAATGGTTAACAAGTAAAATGACATCATATCCAGATTCTATATATTTTTCTAATAAAATTCCGTATATAACATGTTAAATTTGTTGTTACGGTTTAGAAGATATGAGTATTTTTTCAAAAAATTAATATGTACTGCGGGTTTAATGTCAAAAACATCAGGGAGTTTTCTATGAAATAGCATGACAGACCAAGAATACCTATTTCTTTTATTAGTAGGTATAGACGGCCAACCCCAAGTGCAACCTTCTCGGATTTAAGCACATGAGTAAGAACAAGAGCATGATCATGATCATTCCGTAATTTAGCAAGATCAACGTTGTGTGACTCCTCAAGAGCCAAACGAAGACCTCGCTCTTCCTCAAGAGCAATGGAAAGATCTGCTATCTCATCGGCATAGTCAGGGCTATGCCCTCCATCTTAGAGATGGTATCCTCATGAGACTCAATGATATCATTGGCCTCACCAAGTTGTTCCAAGAGAGCAACAAAATGCTTCTTGGTCCCACCTTTGATCTTACCCAAGAACTTGTCAAACTCATTCTCATCCACTTTTACCTCCTCATGTTCATCCACACAATCCAAGAAAGAAGGATTAGTTGTGATGGACGTTACCTTGTTAATGCCTTTAGCCACGAGGCACTTGAGGATGAGGTTCTCGTCGAGGGCGTTGAAGAGTGACACTTTGGTCGGGGGAGGTGGCAATGGCCACGGAGGCCGTTGATACGTCTCCAACGTATCTATAATTTTTATTTGTTGCATGCCATTATATTATCTGTTTTGGATGTTTTATATGCATTAATATGCTATTTTATATTATTTCTGGGACTAACCTATTAACCTAGTGCCCAGTGCCAGTTTCTGTTTTCTCCTTGTTTTCAACTTCTACAGAAAAGGAATATCAAACGGAGTCCAAACAGAATAAAACTTTACGATGATTTTTCTTGGACCAGGAGAAACCTATGAGATTTGGAGAGGAGGCTAGAAGACATACGAGACGGCCACAAGCCATAGGGGCGTGCCCCAGGGGGGCCCTAGGGCTTGTGAGCCCCTCGTAACCCTTTCGACCCTAACTCCAGCACTATAAATCCTCAAATGTTCCCCCTATGCTAGAGGGCACACAAAAAATACTTTTCCACCACTGCAAGCTTTTGTTCCTGTGAGATCCCATCTTGGGGCCTTTTCCAACACTCCACCGGAGGGGGATTCGATCACGGAGGGCCTCTACACCAACCTTGTTGCCCTTCCAATGAAGCGTGAGTAATTTACTGAGGACCTAAGGGTCCATAGCTCGTAGCTAGATGGCTTGTTCTCTCTCTCTTTGATCTTCAATACAATGTTCTCCTCGATGTTGTTGGAGATCTATTCGATGTAATCTTCTTTTGCAGTGCGTTTGTTGAGATCTGATGAATTGTGGATTTATGATCAGATTATCTATGAATATTATTTGAGTCTTCTCTAAACTCTTTTATGCATGATTGAGATAGCTTAGTAATTTTCTTCGATCTATCAATTTGGTTTGGCCAACTAGATTGGTTTTTCTTGCAATGGGAGAAGTGCTTTGTGATGGGTTCAATCTTGCGGTGTCCTCTCCGATGTCTACTACACAACTTGTTCTTGTAGACTCGTGTTGGGCCTCCAAGCACAGAGTTCTGTAGGATAGTAGGAAATTTCCCTCAAGTGGATGACCTAAGGTTTATCAATCCGTGGGAGGCATAGGATGAATATGGTCTCTCTCAAACAACCCTGCAACCAAATAATAAAAATCCTCTTGTGTCCCGAACACACCATGTACAATGGTAAATTGTATAGGTGCACTAGGTCGGCAAAGAGATGGTGATACAAGGGTAATATGGATTAGTAGATATTGATTTTTGTAATAGGAACAATAAAATACAGCAAGGTAGCAAATAATAAAAGTGAGCACAAACAGCATTGCAATGCTTGAAAATTAGGCCCAGGGTCTGTACTTTCACTAGTGCAATCTCTCAACATGCTAATATGACCAGATCATATAACCATCCCTCAACATGTGATAAAGAATCACTCAAAAGTTCTTATATAGCGGAGAACATAGAAGAAATTGTTTGTAGGGTACGAAACCACCTCAAAGCTATTCTTTTCGATCAATATATCCTAGAGTTCGTACTAAAATAACACCAAGTTATCATTTCTGATCGATCTATCCAAGAGTTCATACTAAAATAACACCATATGATACATATCAACCAACTCTAATGTCACCTATATACTCCAATGTCACAGCGAGTATCCGTGAGTTGATTATACTATATGCATCAAACAAATTCAGATTCATAATACTCAATCCAACACAAAGAACCTCAAAGAGTGTGCCAAGATTTATACCGGAGAAACAAGGACGAAAACATGCATCAATCCCTATGCATAGATTACCCCAATGTCACCTCGAGAATCCGCGAGTTGAGTGCCAAAACATATATCAAGTGAATCAATATGATACCCCATTGTCACCACGGGTATTCATATGAAAGACATATATCAAGTGCTCTCAAATCCATAAAAGTATTCAATCTGATAAAATGAAATCTCAAAGGGAAAACTCAATTCATCACAACAAGATAGAGAGGGGGTGATGTCTACTACACAACTTGTTATTGTATACTCGTGTTGGGCCTCCAAGCGCAGAGTTTTGTAGGACAGTAGCAATTTTCCCTCAAATGGATGACCTAAGGTTTATCAATCCATGGGAGGCATAGGATGAAGATGGTCTCTCTCAAACAACCCTGCAACCAAATAACAACAAGTTTCTTGTGTCCCCAACACACCAAATACAATAGTAAATTGTATAGGTGCACTAGTTCAGTGAAGAGATGGTGAAACAAGTGTAGTAATGATAGTAGATATTGATTTTTGTAATAAGAACAATACAAAACAGCAAGGTAGCAAGTAACAAAAGTGATCACAAACGGTATTGCAATGCTTGAAAATCAGGCCAAGGGTCTCTTTCATTGTTTGAACCTTAACATGTGAATTGGTTGCTAGTTTAACATTAGAAGTTTTATAAGAAAGAATTATTGTTATGATGCTAGGAAAAGTGATTGAAATTTTCATTGATCAAACTTGTGTACTTTGCTAGCATTCACACTTCATAAATTATTTCTTTTATCATTTACCTACTCGAGGACGAGTAGGAATTAAGCTTGGGGATGCTGATACGTCTCCAATGTATCTATAATTTATGAAGTATTCATGTTGTTATATTATCATTCTTGGATGTTTTACAATCATTTTATAGAAACTTTATATCATTTTTTGGGACTAACCTATTGACCCAGTGCCCAACGCCAGTTGCTGTATTTTGCTTGTCTTTTACATCACAGGAAATCAATATCAAACGGAGTCCAAACACCGCGAAACTTTTTGTGGATTTTTTATGGACCAGAATACATCCAACGGGCCAGAGTAGCACCTGGGGGGTGCCCCGAGAGGGGGCACAACACACTAGGGGCGCCTGGGGGCCCAGGCGCGCCCAGGTGGGTTGTGCCCACCTTGGTGGCCTCCCGCACCCCCTCTTTACCATATAAAATCCCAAATATTCTAAAAATCCTCGTGGTTAACCTCTGTAGCCACGAAAAACCAATCTAGACCCCATTCCGACACCCTGCCGGAGGGGGAAATCATCACTAGCGGCCATCTTCATCATCCCGGCGGCCACCACGATGAGGAGGGAGTAGTCCACCCTCGGGGCTGAGGGTTTGTACCAGTAGCTATGTGTTTAATCTCTCTCTCTCTCTCTCTCTCGTGTTCTTGATATGTCAGGATCTTGATGTATCGCGGGATTTGTTAATATAGTCAGATCATATGGTGTTTTCCCCTCTCTATCTTGTTGTGATGAATTGAATTTTTCCCTTTGAGATTTCGTTGTTATCGGATTGAATACTTCTATGGATTTGAGAGCACTTGATATATGTCTTGCATATGAATACTCGTGGTGACAATGGGGTATCATATTTATTCACTTGATATGTGTTTTGGCACTCAACTCACGGATTCCCGCGGTGACATTGAGGTAATCTATGCGTAGGGGTTGATGCACGTTCTCGTCTTTTGTTTCTTCGATAGAAATTTTGGGGCACTCTTTGAAGTTCTTTGCGTTGGATTGAGTATTGTGAATCTGAAATTATTGTTGGGGAATGCAGTATTTCAAAATTTTCCTACGATCACGCAAGATCTATCTAGGAGATGCATAGCAACAAGAGGGGAGAGTGTGTCTACGTACTCTCGTAGACCGAAAGCGGGAGCTTTTAGTAACGCGGTTGATGTAGTCGAACGTCTTCGCGATCCAACTGATCAAGTACTGAACGCATGACACCTCCATGATCTGCACACGTTCAGCTCGGGGATGTCCGTCGAACTCTTGATCCAGTTGATACCGAGGGAGAGTTTCGTCAGCACGATGGCATGGTGATGGTGATGATGAAGTTACCGACGCAGGGCTTCGCCTAAGCACTATGACAATATGACCGAGGTGTAAAACTATGGAGGGGGCACCGCACACGGCTAAAGATCAACTTGTGTGTCTATGGGGTGCCCCTCCCCCGTATATAAAGGAGGGGAGGAGGAGGCCAGCCGGCCCTAGGGGGCGCGCCCAAGGGGGGAGTCCTACTCCAAGTAGGAATCAACTCTCCCCTTTCCTAGTCCATGTAGGAGAAGAAGGAAGGAGAGGGAGAGGGAGAGGGAAAGAGGGGCCGCGCCCCTCTCCCCTAGTCCTATTCAGACTCCCCTAGGGGGCACCTCTTGGGCGCTGCCCTCTCTCTCCCCTAAGGCCCACTAAGGCCCATTATTTCCTCGCGGGGTTCCAGTAACCCTTCCGGCACTCCGGTTTTATCCGAAACTATCCGGAACACTTCCGGTGTCCGAATAACATGGTCCAATATATCAATCTTTATGTCTCGACCATTTCAAGACTCCTCGTCATGTCCGTGATCTCATCCGGGACTCAGAACAACCTTCGGTACATCAAATCACATAACTCATAATACAAATCATCATCAAACGTTAAGCTTGCGGACCCTACGTGTTCGAGAACTATGTAGACATGACCGAAACATATCTCCGGTCAATAACCAATAGCAGAACCTGGATGGTCATATTGGTTCCTACATAATCTATGAAGATCTATATCCGTCAAACATCATAACAACATACGTTGTTCCCTTTGTCATTCTTATGTTACTTGCCCGAGATTCGATCGTCAGTATCATCATACCTAGTTCGATCTCGTTACCGGAAAGTCTCTTTACTCGTTCGGTAATGCAGCATCCCGCAACTAACTCATTAGTCACTTTGCTTGCAAGGCTTATAGTGATGTGCATTACCGAGAGGGCCCAGAGATACCTCCCCGATACATGAAGTGACAAATCCTAATCTCGATCTATGCCAACTCAACAAACACCATCGGCGACACCTGTAGAGCATCTTTATAATCACCCAGTTATGTTGTGACGTTTGATAGCACACAAGATGTTCCTCAAGTATTCGGGAGTTGCATAATCTCATAGCCATAGGAACATGTATAAGTCATGATGAAAGCAATAGCAATAAAAACTAAACGATCATTAATGCTAAGCTAATGGATGTGTCTTGTCCATCACATCATTCTCTAATGATGTGATCTTGTTCATCAAATGACAACACATGTCTATGGTTAGGAAACTTAACCATCTTTGAGTAACGAGCTAGTCAAGTAGAGGCATATTAGGGACATTCTGTTTTGTCTATGTATCCACACATTTACCAAATTTCCGGTTAATACAATTCTAGCATGAATAATAAACATTTATCATGATATAAGGAAATATAAATAACAACTTTATTATTTCCTCTAGGGCATATTTCCTTCAGTCTCCCACTTGCACTAGAGTCAATAATCTAGTTCACATCATCATGTGATGTAACACAATAGTTCACATCTTTATGTGATTAGTTCACATATCCATGTGACTAATACCCAAAGGGTTTACTAGAGTCAATAATCTAGTTCACATCTCTATGTGATTAAAACCCAAAGAGTGATCATGTTTTGCTTGTGAGAGAAGTTTAGTCAACGGGTCTGCCACATTCAGAGCTGTATGTATTTGCAAATTTTCTATGTCTACAATGCTCTGCATAGAGCTACTCTAGCTAATCGCTCCTACTTTCAATATGTATCCAGATTGAGACTTAGAGTCATCCGGATCAGTGTCAAAGCTTGCATCGATGTAACTCTTTATGACGAACTTTTTGTCACCTCCATATCTGAGAAATATTTCCTTAGTCCTCTAAGGATAATTTTGACCGATGTCCAGTGATCTACTCCTAGATCACCATTGTACTCCCTTGCCAAAATCATGCTAAGGTATACAATAGGTCTGGTACACAGCCAATCATACTTTATAGAACCTATGACTGAGGCATAGGGAATGACTTTTCGTTCTCTTTATTTTTTCTCCCATGGTCGGGTTTTGAGTCTTTACTCAACTTCACACCTTACAACTCAGGCAAGGACTCCTTCTTTGACTGATCCATTTTGAACTTCTTCAAAATCTTCTCAAGGTATGTACTCATTGAAAGTCTTATCAAGTGTCTTGATCTATCTTTATAGATCTTGATGCCTAATATGTAAGTAGCTTCACGGAGGTATTTCTTTGAAAAAGTCCTTTCAAACACTCCTTTATGCTTTCCAGAAAATTCAACATCATTTCTGATCAACAGTATGTCATTCACATATATTTATCAGAAAGGTTGTAGTGCTCCCACTCACTTTCTTGTAAATAAAAGCTTCACCAAAAGTCTATATAAAACCATATGATTTGATCACTTTATCAAAGCGTATATTCCAACTCCGAGATGCTTGCACCAGTCCATTCATGGATCGCTGGAGCTTGCACACTTTGTTAGCACCTTTAGGATTGACAAAACCTTCTTGTTGCATCATATACAACTCTTCTTTAAGAAATCCATTTAAGGAATGCAATTTTGACATCCATTTGCCAGATTTCATAAAATGTGGCAATTGCTAACATGATTCGGATAGACTTAAGCATCGCTATGAGTGATAAAATCTTATCGTATTCAACACCTTGAACTTGTCAAAAACCTTTTTGCGACAATTCAAGCTTTGTAGACAGTAATATTACCGTCAGCGTCAGTCTTCTTCTTGAAGATCCATTTATTCTCTATGGCTTGCCGAACATCGGGCAAGTCAACCAAAGTCCACACTTTGTTCTCATACATGGATCCCATCTCAGATTTCATGGCCTCAAGCCATTTTGCGAAATCTGGGCTCATCATCGCTTCCTCATAGTTCGCAGGTTCGTCATGGTCTAGTAATATGACTTACAGAACAGGATTACCATACCACTCTGGTGCAGACCATACTATGGTAGACCTACGAGGTTCGGTAGTAACTTGATCTGAAGTTTCATGATCATCATCATTAGCTTCATCACTAATTGGTGTAGGAATAACTGGAACTCATTTCTGTGATGAACTACTTTCCAATTCGGGAGAAGGTACAATTACCTCATCAAGTTCTACATTCCTCCCACTCACTTCTTTCAAGAGAAACTCCTTCTTTAGAAAGGATCCGTTCATAGCAATGAAGATCTTGCCTTCAGATCTGTGATAGAAGGTGTACCCAACAGTTTCTTTTGGGTATCCTATGAAGACGCACATTTCCGATTTGGGTTCGAGATTATCAAGCTGAAACCTTTTTCACATAAGCATCGCAACCCCAAACTTTTAAGAAATGACATCTTTGGTTTCTTGCTTAAACCATAGTTCATATGGTGTCGTCTCAACGGATTTAGATGGTGCCCTATTTAACGTGAATGCAGTTGTCTCTAATGCATAACCCTCAAAACGATAGCGGTAAATCGGTAAGAGACATCATATATCGCGCCATATCTAATAAAGTATGGTTGCGACGTTCGGATACACCATTACGCTGTGGTGTTCCAGGTGGCATGAGTTGTGAAACTATTCCACATTGTTTTTAAATGAAGGCCAAACTCGTAACTCAAATATTTACCTCCACGATCAGATCGTAGAAACTGTTATTTTCTTGTTACGATGATTCTCAACTTCACTCTAAATTTCTTTGAACTTTTCAAATGTTTCATACTTGTGTTTCATTAAGTAGATATACCCATATCTGCTCAAATCATCTATGAATGTCAGAAAATAATGATACCCACCACGAGCCTGAACACTC
This sequence comes from Triticum aestivum, assembly GCF_018294505.1. Lineage (NCBI taxonomy): Eukaryota > Viridiplantae > Streptophyta > Magnoliopsida > Poales > Poaceae > Triticum > Triticum aestivum. The sequence continues at coordinate 503,020,248 of NC_057809.1, forward strand.
ATCAGACTGCATACATCGGTATGTATTATTTCCAATAAGTCAGTGGCTCGCTCCATTGGTCATCTTGCCCATGAGGCATGGTTCGCAAGCATAAACTAATTCATAATCAAGTGATACCAAAAGTCCATCTGCATGGAGTTTCCTCATGCGCTTTACACCAATATGACCTAAATGGCAGTGCCACTAGTATGTTGCACTATCATTATCAACTTTGCATATTTTAGGCATCAGTATTACGAATATGTTTATCACTACGATCGAGATTCAATAAATCATTCACCTTGGGTGTATGACCACAAAAAGGTTTTATTCATGTAAATAGAATAACATTTATTCTTTGACTTAAATGAATAACCGTATTGCAACAAACATGATCCAATCATATTATGCTCAATGCAAACACCAAACAACATTTATTTTAGGTTCAACACTAACCCCGAAGGTAAAGGGAGTGTGCGATGGTGACCTTATCAACCTTGGAATCACTTCCAACACACATTGTCACCTTGCCCTCAACTAGTCTCTGTTCATTTTGTAACTCCTGTTTCAAGTTACTAATCATAGCAACTGAACTAGTATCAAATACCCAGGGGCTACTATGAACACTAGTAAAGTACACATCAATAACATGTATATCATATATACTTTTGCTCACTTTTCCATCCTTCTTATCCGCCAAGTATTTGGGGAAGTTCCGCTTCCAGTGACCATTCCCTTTGTAGTACAAGCACTCAGCTTCAGGCTTGGGTCTAGCTTTTGGGCTTCTTCATGGGAGTGGCAACTTGCTTGCCATTCTTGTTGAAGTTCCCTTTCTTTCCCTTGCCCTTTTATTTGAAACTAGTGGTCTTGTAAACCATCAACACTTGATGCTTTTCTTGATTTCTACCTTCGTCGATTTCAGCATCGCGGAGAGCTCGAGAATCATTTTCGTCATCCCTTGCATATTATAGTTCAATATGAAGTTCCAGTAACTTGGTGATGGTGACTAGAGAACTCTGTCAATCACTATCTTATCTGGAAGATTAACTCCCACTTGATTCAAGCGATTGTAGTACTCAGACATTCTGAGCACATGCTCACTTGTTGAGCTATTCTCCCCCATCTTGAATGCAAAGTACTAGTCAGAGGTCTCATACCTCTCGACTCAGGCATGAGTCTGAAATACCAATTTCATCTCTTCGAACATCTTAATGCTCTATGGTGAGCAAAATGTTTTTGAAGTCCCGGTTCTAAGCCGTAAAGCATGGCGCACTAAACTATCAAGTAGTCATCATACCGATCTTGCCAAACATTTCATAATGTCTGCATCTGCTCCTGCAATAGGTCTGTCACCTAGCGGTGCATCAATGACACAATTCTTCTGTGCAGCAATGACGATAATCCTTAGATCACGGATCCAGTCCGCATCATTGCTACTACCATCTTTCAACTCATTTTTCTCTAGGAACATATCAAAAATAAATGGGGAGCTATAACGCGAGCTATTGATCTACAACAACATAGACATGCAAAAACTATTAGGACTAAGTTCACGATAAATTAAAGTTCAGTTAATCAAATTACTTAAGAACTCCCACTTAGATAGACATCCCTCGAGTCATCTAAATGATCACGTGATCCATATCAACTAAACCATGTCCGATCATCACGTGAGATGGAGTAGTTTTCAATGGTGAACATCACTATGTTGATCATATCTACTATATGATTCGCGCTTGACCTTTCGGTCTCAGTGTTCCGAGGCCATATCTGCATATGCTAGGCTCGTCAAGTTTAACCAAAGTATTCTGCGTGTGCAAAACTGGCTTGCACCCATTGTATGTGAACGTAGAGCTTATCACACCCGATCATCACGTGGTGTCTCGGCACGACGAACTGTAGCAATAGTGCATACTGTCACATCCCTAGTTCTGGCCTGTCCTATGCCTGCTTCCATCTGAGCATCATGTTTAAATTTTTGAAACCTGAACTGAGGAATTTTGGAAGCCTCAAAAACTTAAATAAAAGAAGGGCAAAAACCCTAAAAATCTCATTCATTGCTCCAAAATGCTCTTCTTAAATGTTTGATAATTTTGGTAAGGGTTCTGGTCCCAACCAAAATATTGAACATTTTCAAGGATTTATTTTTGGGACTTTGAATTTAAATCATTAGCTATGTGAATTTGAATTATATTCATATAACTAGAATATAATTTCAAATACCCCTGAAATATTTTATGAGCTTTTGGAAAAGTCCATATAGCAAAATAGAAATATTCAGAGGAGCTTTTGGCATTGTTGAATTATTTTAAATTCAAAACAGTGGCAAAAGATTAAATAAAAATAAAACAAACAGAACAATAAAACAGGAGAGAGAGGAAACCTACCTGGGCCACTTACCCGCAGCCTACCTGGCGCCACCAACCGGCCCAGCCGGCCCAGCCCATCTCCACCCCCTCCCCTGTCGTCTTCCTCCCTCGCCAGAAGGACAGAGGCGAGGCGTGGCGCGCGCCCGAGAGGCCTCGGCCACCTCCTGCTTCCTCCTCGACGCCCGGAGACGCCACGCACCTCCCTGCCTCTCTTCCTCACTCTCCCGCGTCCTCATCCTCTCCCCGGAACACTCTCCCCCTCCTCTGTTCTCCTCACCCGAACGGAGCCGCCGCCACCGACGAGAGCCACCGTGGCTACCGGCCACCCCACGCCTCACCGACGCCCCAGGAAGCTCCGCCCCGACCCCCTCTTCCTCCCCACCGATCCACGGCCCTCCGGAAGCCCTGCAGCGTCGCCCTCAAGCTCGCCCCCAACCTTCGGCCGCCGGCGAACTTTTGAGGATTCGCGAGCTCCAGCCCCTCCCCGGCCTCGCCGTTGCCTCCACCAGATCCGCTGTGAGCTACTCTTCCATTCCCCCTCCTCCTCGCGCTCGTTCCTGTACTCTAGCCGCCCTAACCACCTTGCCGATCACTCCTCGCCGCCGGCCATGGCACCGCCGTGGCCACAGGTGTCCTAGCTCGCGTCTGAGCACGCCCTCGGGCTCGAGATGTTCCCAGGAGCCGAAAACTCCCATCGGTTCGTCCGTAGCCGCACCATAGCATCGTCTTAGGCGATGCCCGAGCTCCGGTCGCCGTCTCTCTCGCCGTAGTTGCCGCTACCGGTCACCCCAGCCGCGGCCACAGCCACCGCTGGACGCGCCGCGTCGCGGACGTTCTAATGAGCCAAACCGCGCGCCAAACCATCGCCCCTAGCTCAAATCCGAGCCGCGCCGCCGTGCGGAATGGTCGCCGCCGGCGATACTCCGGCGACTGCTGACGGGGCACGCTTAATTAGTGTTAATGGCCCCACTAATTAAACCCACAGCCACTGACAGTGGGCCCCACCCCTGGTCAAACCCCAGTCAGCGCTGGGTTTGACCGGGATTAGCTCCTGTGTCACTGACGTGTGGCCCCCACACGTCAGGTTTGACCTGGGGCGCCCAGTTGACCCTGCTGACGTCACAGTGACGTGGGGCCGACGCCATAAATCATTTCTGGATTTATTTTTATTCAGAAAATTCTAGAAAATTGTATAAACTTCTAAAATTCATAGAAATTCAACCGTAACTCCAAATTAAATAAATTATATATGAAAAATTATCAGAAAAATTCAAGGAATCCATCTGTACCATTTTCATGCATGTTAGAACCACTTATAGCTGCTGTTTAGCACAAGTCATACAAAGGGCATTTAAATAATCACATATGGAGTTTGAATTTGAATCTTGTATTCAAACCAACTTCATTTAATCTGTTGCTAGTTGCATTAGCTCAAAACACATTCATATTGCCATGTCATGAGCATGCATCATATTGTGCATTGCATTGATTGTATTTCTTCCTTGTTGCCGGTATCTGTTCCCTCCCGGTAGACGATGTTCCGACGTTGTGATCGTTGACACTGATGAAGACTCAATGTTATCTTCAGAAGTGCCAGGCAAGCAAAACCCCCTTGTTCATTTCGATAAAATCCCACTCTCTCGCTCCTGCTCTCTTTTACTGCATTAGGACAACATCGATTCATCTGTTACTTGCTGCGGTAGCTGAACCCCTTTATCCTTTGCATGACCTGTCATTCCACAGTAAATAGATGAAACCCACTAGCATGAGTAGGAGTTGTTTGAGCCCTATTGTGCCTACTCATTCATGTTTGTTTGTCATGCCTGCTACTGCTTAGAGTTGAGTCAGGTCTGATTCATCGGGGATGAATCAAAGGCGTGTGAACATGTCCTACTATGTGTGAGCTAAGTGTGTGAACACGATTTGGTAAAGGTAGCGGTGAGAGGCCATGTAGGAGTACATGGTGGGTTGTCTCATTGCAGCCGTCCTCAGGAACTGAGTTCTGTGTTTGTGATCCATGATTCAGCTACTACCACGCATTGGGCCCGAAACCAATGGACCCTCTCGGCTTCTTAATCACCCTTGTCCTCTGTCCAGGAGTTGCAAGTAGTTTCTGGTGTTTGTAGTATGCTGGAGGCCGTGCGCAGCGCTGACCGGAGGGGTGGGCTGTGATGCGGTAGGCACGTGGCCGGGTATACCGGGCGCCCGTTTGGTGTCACGGAACCCTGTTCACATCGTTTGGGGCTGTGAGCGAAACTCCGGCCGGATCTCCTCATGGATGGAACCCGAATAGGCGATAAACCTGGACTAGAGACTTGAGTGTTTAGGTAGGCCGTGGCCGACACCCACGTTGGGCTTCCGCTTGAAGGTTGCCGAGTACATGTCGTGTAAACGGCGGTAAGTGGTGAGAGCGTGTGTGAAGAAGTACACCCCTGCAGGGTTAACATCATCTATTCGAATAGCCGTGTCTGCGGAAAAGGACTTCTGGGTTGCTTATATCAGTTCATAGACAAGTGAAAGTGGATACTCTAAAATACGCAAGATAAGCGTGAGTGCTATGGATGGCGTTCTCGTAGGGAGACGGGAGCGGATCCATAGTGGTGTATTGATATGGTGAATATGTGGACTCGTGTGCGCCACCTCAAAAGAGTTACTTGCAGTCGTAGTTCAGGATAGCCACCGAGTCAAAGCTGGCTTGCTACAGTTAAACCCCACCATCCCTTTGTTGATAATGATGCATATGTAGATAGTTCTGATGTAAGTCTTGCTGGGTACATTTGTACTCACGTTTGCCTATTTTATGTTTTTGCAGAGAGACTTCAGTCTCACTAGTAATTCCGCGTGGTCTTCGACGTTTAGCTTGTTACCTCAGCTACGATCTTGTGCCTCGGCAGGATTGGTAGATAGTCAGGCTTCTCAGCCTTTTTCATTTATAGATGTCTGTACTCAGACATGTTAAGCTTCCGCATGTGCTTTGACTTGTATGCTCTGATTGTTGGGTCATAAGACCCATGTTTGTAATATCTCGCTCCTCGGAGCCTATTGAATAGTTACTTGTGTCGTAGAGTCATGTTGTGATGCCATGTTGTATTTGCACATATCGAGCATATTGTGTGTATGTTATTGAAATGCTTGGTATGTGTGGGATCTGGCTATCTAGTTGTTTATCCTTAGTAGCCTCTCTTACCGGGAAATGTCTCCTAGTGTTTCCACTGAGCCATGGTAGCTTGCTGCTGCTCCGGAACACTTAGGCTGGCCGGCATGTGTCCTTCTTCGTTCCTGTGTCTGTCCCTTCGGGGAAATGTCACGCGATGAATACCGGAGTCCTGTTAGCCCACTACAGCCCGGTTCACCGGAGTCCTGCTAGCCCAGTGCTACAGCCTGGATTCACTCGCTGATGACCGACACGTTCGATGTTGGGTCATGGATGCCTGTCCCTGTAAGTTTGTGCCACTTTGGGTTTACGACTAGCCATGTCAGCCCGGGCTCCTTATCATATGGATGCTAGCGACACTGTCATATATGTGTGCCAAAAGGCGCAAACGGTCCCGGGCAAAGGTAATGCGACACCCGTGGGAATACCGTGCGTGAGGCCGCAAAGTGATATGAGGTGTTACATGCTAGATCGATGTGGCATTGAGTCGGGGTCCTGACAGCGTTGGTATCAGAGCTTGACTGCCTGTAGGATTACCAAGCCAAACTGGTCGAAGTTGAGTCTAGAAATTCTTTGGTTATATAAGGGAATTGATTGTGGGATGGAACGTAAGGCTCTTTTTACTCCTTATACCTTATGCCTTCTGATCTGAGTCATCTTATCTTTCCTGCGGGGATTAAGAACTAGGCTATCTCTTCTTTCTATCAGGATCACGTGTTACTAATCAGTGGACTTATAAGATTGTTGGATTTAAGTCTCAGTTCAGTTCCTACTACTTCCGTATGTTAATTGTTGATCTCGGAACCTTGGTATTGTGCTTCTGAGTGGTTATGCCACCATTTTTGTGAATGTCTCAAATCTTTTCCGAGCATTTACAGCCGTTATGCTGTCCGAGTCATCCCAGGTTTCTAAAGAGTCTGATGCATTTGCAAAATCCTTTTTCTCCGGTTTCAATGTCTGTTAAGCCAGGTTAATCACACAAATTGTTGAGCTGAGGTACTCTACTGCCTCAACCTTTATGTTGGAGTTATTATTATGACCCTAGGTGTCTCAGGGGATCATCTAGTAGTCTAGCCATGATTTATGTTCCAGTGTGATGACTCTGGCCGTCATTATCGAAAGCATCCCGTGATGCCATTTAGTTAGTAGGTATTCTATTCCTGGGTTCTTAAACCCGATATTCACCCTACTTACATCATGTTGATAGTGTTGCTAGTTCTTTTAGTATATTAGTAACCTTTGCGATAGTCCTCGAGGTCCATGGTATATCGTTCTTCCAAATACCATGAACCATTATGGCAGAAGTTTGTTGGATCAAAAGATCACAACAGGCCCTCTATGAGTTCTCCATGCTATATTGTGACTCTGCCAGCTCAACCTTTCTGCATGGGTTATCCGGAAGAATTATGTTGAACTTTGTTCGGCATACCAACCCATGTATCCACAACTCAGAAAGTTATATGTTCCTTTGAGTTGTCCCTCTTTAGTTGTCTACTGACCTTCGTCTATCAATTGATAGTCAAGAGTATGCGTGCGTTCGTTTATCGATGCCTATTACTCTTGTGGTCCGTCAAGCCATTCCATCGCGGAATGACTAGGAGAAACAAACTCCAGTACCTCTTCCCTATCCAGGATTGGGTCAAAGAAGTTGTGCTCCGCAGATCAAATTGCTAATCCAGCTTTTGTTCTGCTCTACCTTGGAGTATTACATATTTTATATCGAGATTGTTATAGGAATTGCACACCATCCTATGAACTCTTGGTACAGTGATACTTCTTGCCATCATTAGTCATTCCTCGGTCTTCGTGTTGATGCAACCGGAATACCGACAAGTGAATCGTGGCGTGTGAAATCAATACTGCTAGCAACTCTGTTGCTTGGTAGTTAAATGGACGATAACCTCATTCTCAGCGTATTGATTTTAGAATCATCCTTCTAAGACTGATCGTGCTACCTAGTCCTTATTTCGGTGCACCCTTCGATTGATGAGTTAGGATCTTGTCAAGTCCTCACTCATTTGATCATATCGTCTTGCCCTCAAAAGCGAGATTGTTCTCGTGCTTAGTAACATACCGGTGGTTCGTGACTTTCCAAATATCTTCTCGGAAGTATTACCAGGTTGTTCCCTGACTGTTATGTTGAGCTCGTGATCAAGTTGGTTTCTTGTGAACCACCTTCTCTCCAAGAATCGGTGTTAGATATCCCTGAGCTAGTTGGTTAAGCTAGACAACAACTTGGAGAGTTGGAAGATAAAAGCTTGCCTGACTTAGTTCGTTCCAAAGGGATATTTTTGTGTAGTGTGTGTTGAAGAAAGATGATATCTTCATCGATTGGTCCTTGTGATCAGTTGCTGGACCTATTGTCTTATCAATCCTTTGATTTGAGTGTGGGCTATCGTCAAATCAAATCAGTACCAACGATGCTCGTAATGTTGTCTTATTCGTGGTTGATCCCTCGAGCATACACCATTACATCTTTGGTCTGACCAATGCTATCACCGTGTTCACTTAACTATGGAATTCCTTTTAAAAGGAAACCTAGATGAATTGTTGTTGAGCCCATTGACAACATCCTTATCTCCTCCATGATTTTGTTGAACATTAAGCTAGTGTTGGAAACTTTTGAAAGCATTTGTTCATGCTAGCTCATGAAGCATATGTTTGGATGAAGGTAGTGACTTCCTTTAATTCATGTGCATCTGATGCAAGTTGCCGCCGTGGATTCGAGAAAGTCAATGTTGCTTTCTTTGGAATCATTCCAAATCAGTCATGCACACGTGCGAAGAATGCTGTGGTTTGAAGACTTGCAACCTTCAATCTATATGTATCCCTAGCACACCAAGCCACTGATTGATTTGTTCAAGGAGAAGGAGTTTCTTCATAAGAGCTAATCCGGACTTATGTAAGGACTTCGATACCCTCGTTGATGGTTCCCCCTCCTGAACTCGGTAGTGTTTTATTATAAGACTACTATGTGGTCATGCTTGTCTGGGACAACGTGTTCACATGTTTGTAGCGGAACCAGCTCATGTTTTGGAGTTACTATCGTAGTTCATTCCCCGAGAATATCGCAACGTCTTCTCGTCGATTTGTGTTGCAAACTTTCGTTTTTCTTCCTAGACTCGATGAGTCTGGAATATCCTGACCCCAACCAGATCTGAATCTCAGGCAGATATGATGGTTTGGAACATTTCCCAAGAACTATAATATCGGTCCCTCGGAGACCGGTAAAGTGGATGTCGTGGTCAACACACCCCACCGGAAGACCTATTATTGCAGTATCTTGATTGAAGAAGTTGGCCACCTCTCCATAAGGATTTCGTAGGGTTTTACTCCCTAGTTGCCCCTATGGATTCTTGTGCTCCCGAAGTCCGACCTTTACTTGATGTTCTAGATATCAAACCATATCTATGAATGGGTTACACTAGCACATCAAGAAGAACATTAGAAGCGGAGTGCTAAATGTCTCTCGGTCGATCATCCAGATTTTATTTCCTTGGCCTTGCTAAGATGAAATCTGAGAAAGTGTTATCTTCCTTTGCATCTGCATCCTCCATCACCATTCATCATGGTAGTAAGTTGTTTACCGGACCCTTGACACGGATGTTGGTAAAACCTTGATGAATGTGGAAATGCTCAAGTTCTTGAGAGCACGCACAAGCGCTACGTGTTATCATCGGCACTAACTGGGATTCCTCTCAGTTTCCTCGGCAATGCTATGACCTCTTCAAACAGTGAATTCACTCCCTATTGTTGGGCTCTTCCCCAGTTACCAGAATCATTCCCAACATTTGCATTTTGTTCCCAGCTTGCACCACCAATGTGCCATTCTACCATGGGTCTCTTCCATTTCCGGTGATAAGCAAATTCATCCATTGCGTTGTCTTCAACAAGGTAATCCACATCATCCAAGTTTGAGTATGCCATTCTACCGACCCCCTCCAAACAATCGCTCGAGAATTGTCTTAGGCTGGTTTAAAGAGTTTCAATGATCTCTGAATCAAAAGTAATTCTTTTTGCCACTTAAGGGGATATATCTACAAGTCACCTTCCCTAAGGTGCATCGTTATGGTATCATGGCAATTCAACTCCTCGCTACGTTGACAATTGTTTACCACCTTCTTAAGCGTGAAATTGTTGTCTACCTAGTGCACCTTCGTCATCCATCTCTTTCCACCCCTCTTGATGTGTAACTCGTGTCTCAACCCGAGAGATGATCCTATGTCTCATTCCGTGAGTTGTTCGATCTTCGAGAAGATCGACCCTTCTAGAGTCTCCTTCTTCCCTCCATGTCATGTTGACAGGATTTCTCAGAGCAGGACTTCAAGACAATAATGGTGTTCAAATCAACGTTCATTTGAAGTGCACCCTGGATCATGAAGATTATACTAGTTTGCGTTTTCCCTTCGTCTTACCCTACCCTTGAATCTCGGGTCGAGATTCTTGTTTAGTGGGGGTGAGTTGTCACATCCCTAGTTCTGGCCTGTCCTATGCCTGCTTCCATCTGAGCATCATGTTTAAATTTTTGAAACCTGAACTGAGGAATTATGGAAGCCTCAAAAACTTAAATAAAAGAAGGGCAAAAACCCTAAAAATCTCATTCATTGCTCCAAAATGCTCTTCTTAAATGTTTGATAATTTTGGTAAGGGTTCTGGTCCCAACCAAAATATTGAACATTTTTAAGGATTTATTTTTGGGACTTTGAATTTAAATCATTAGCTATTTGAATTTGAATTATATTCATATAACTAGAATATAATTTCAAATACCCCTGAAATATTTTATGAGCTTTTGGAAAAGTCCATATAGCAAATAGAAATATTCAGAGGAGCTTTTGGCATTGTTGAATTATTTTAAATTCAAAACAGTGGCAAAAGATTAAATAAAAATAAAACAAACAGAACAATAAAACAGGAGAGAGAGGAAACCTACCTGGGCCACTTACCCGCAGCCTACCTGGCGCCACCAACCGGCCTAGCCGGCCCAGCCCATCTCCACCCCCTCCCCTGTCATCTTCCTCCCTCGCCAGAAGGACAGAGGCGAGGCGTGGCGCGCGCCCGAGAGGCCTCGGCCACCTCCTGCTTCCTCCTCGACGCCCGGAGACGCCACGCACCTCCCTGCCTCTCTTCCTCACTCTCCCGCGTCCTCATCCTCTCCCCGGAACACTCTCCCCCTCCTCTGTTCTCCTCACCCGAACGGAGCCGCCGCCACCGACGAGAGCCACCGTGGCTACCGGCCACCCCACGCCTCACCGACGCCCCAGGAAGCTCCGCCCCGACCCCCTCTTCCTCCCCACCGATCCACGGCCCTCCGGAAGCCCTGCAGCGTCGCCCTCAAGCTCGCCCCCAAGCTTCGGCCGCCGGCGAACTTTCGAGGATTCGCAAGCTCCAGCCCCTCCCCGGCCTCGCCGTTGCCTCCACCAGATCCGCTGTGAGCTACTCTTCCATTCCCCCTCCTCCTCGCGCTCGTTCCCGTACTCTAGCCGCCCTAACCACCTTGCCGAGCGCTCCTCGCCGCCGGCCATGGCACCGCCGTGGCCACAGGTATCCTGGCTCGCGTCTGAGCACGCCCTCGGGCTCGAGATGTTCCCAGGAGCCGAAAACTCCCATCGGTTCGTCCGTAGCCGCACCATAGCATCGTCTTAGGCGATGCCCGAGCTCCGGTCGCCGTCTCTCTTGCCGTAGTTGCCGCTACCGGTCACCCCAGCCGCGGCCACAGCCACCGCTGGACGCGCCGCGTCGCGGACGTTCTAATGAGCCAAACCGCGCGCCAAACCATCGCCCCTAGCTCAAATCCGAGCCGCGCCGCCGTGCGGAATGGTCGCCGCCGGCGATACTCCGGCGACTGCCGACGGGGCACGCTTAATCAGTGTTAATGGCCCCACTAATTAAACCCACATCCACTGACAGTGGGCCCCACCCCTGGTCAAACCCCAGTCAGCGCTGGGTTTGACCGGGATTAGCTCCTGTGTCACTGACGTGTGGCCCCCACACGTCAGGTTTGACCTGGGTCGCCCAGTTGACCCTGCTGACGTCACAGTGACGTGGGGCTGACGCCATAAATCATTTCTGGATTTATTTTTATTCAGAAAATTCTAGAAAATTGTATAAACTTCTAAAATTCATAGAAATTCAACCGTAACTCCAAATTAAATAAATTATATATGAAAAATTATCAGAAAAATTCAAGGAATCCATCTGTACCATTTTCATGCATGTTAGAACCACCTATAGCTGCTGTTTAGCACAAGTCATACAAAGGGCATTTAAATAATCACATATGGAGTTTGAATTTGAATCTTGTATTCAAACCAACTTCATTTAATCTGTTGCTAGTTGCATTAGCTCAAAACACATTCATATTGCCATGTCATGAGCATGCATCATATTGTGCATTGCATTGATTGTATTTCTTCCTTGTTGCCGGTATCTGTTCCCTCCCGGTAGACGATGTTCCGACGTTGTGATCGTTGACACTGATGAAGACTCAATGTTATCTTCAGAAGTGCCAGGCAAGCAAAACCCCCTTGTTCATTCCGATAAAATCCCACTCTCTCGCTCCTGCTCTCTTTTACTGCATTAGGACAACATCAATTCATCTGTTACTTGCTGCGGTAGCTGAACCCCTTTATCCTTTGCATGACCTGTCATTCCACAGTAAATAGATGAAACCCACTAGCATGAGTAGGAGTTGTTTGAGCCCTGTTGTGCCTACTCATTCATGTTTGTTTTTCATGCCTGCTACTGCTTAGAGTTGAGTCAGGTCTGATTCATCGGGGATGAATCAGAGGCGTGTGAACATGTCCTACTGTGTGTGAGCTAAGTGTGTGAACACGATTTGGTAAAGGTAGCGGTGAGAGGCCATGTAGGAGTACATGGTGGGTTGTCTCATTGTAGCCGTCCTCAGGAACTGAGTTCTGTGTTTGTGATCCATGATTCAGCTACTACCACGCATTGGGCCCGAAACCAATGGACCCTCTTGGCTTCTTAATCACCCTTGTCCTCTGTCCAGGAGTTGCAAGTAGTTTCTGGTGTTTGTAGTATGCTGGAGGCCGTGCGCAGCGCTGACCGTAGGGGTGGGCTGTGATGCGGTAGGCACGTGGCCGGGTATACCGGGCGCCCGTTTGGTGTCACGGAACCCTGTTCACATCGTTTGGGGCTGTGAGCGAAACTCCGGCCGGATCTCCTCATGGATGGAACCCGAATAGGCGATAAACCTGGACTAGAGACTTGAGTGTTTAGGTAGGCCGTGGCCGACACCCACGTTGGGCTTCCGCTTGAAGGTTGCCGAGTACATGTCGTGTAAACGGCGGTAAGTGGTGAGAGTGTGTGTGAAGAAGTACACCCCTGCAGGGTTAACATCATCTATTCGAATAGCCGTGTCCGCGGAAAAGGACTTCTGGGTTGCTTATATCAGTTCATAGACAAGTGAAAGTGGATACTCTAAAATACGCAAGATAAGCGTGAGTGCTATGGATGGCGTTCTCGTAGGGAGACGGGAGCGGATCCATAGTGGTGTATTGATATGGTGAATATGTGGACTCGTGTGCGCCACCTCAAAAGAGTTACTTGCAGTCGTAGTTCAGGATAGCCACCGAGTCAAAGCTGGCTTGCTGCAGTTAAACCCCACCATCCCTTTGTTGATAATGATGCATATGTAGATAGTTCTGATGTAAGTCTTGCTGGGTACATTTGTACTCACGTTTGCCTATTTTATGTTTTGCAGAGAGACTTCAGTCTCACTAGTAATTCCGCGTGGTCTTCAACGTTTAGCTTGTTACCTCAGCTACGATCTTGTGCCTCGGCAGGATTGGTAGATAGTTAGGCTTCTCAGCCTTTTTCATTTATAGATGTCTGTACTCAGACATGTTAAGCTTCCGCATGTGCTTTGACTTGTATGCTCTGATTGTTGGGTCATAAGACCCATGTTTGTAATATCTCGCTCCTCGGAGCCTATTGAATAGTTACTTGTGTCGTAGAGTCATGTTGTGATGCCATGTTGTATTTGCACATATCGAGCATATTGTGTGTATGTTATTGAAATGCTTGGTATGTGTGGGATCTGGCTATCTAGTTGTTTATCCTTAGTAGCCTCTCTTACCGGGAAATGTCTCCTAGTGTTTCCACTGAGCCATGGTAGCTTGCTGCTGCTCCGGAACACTTAGGCTGGCCGGCATGTGTCCTTCTTTGTTCCTGTGTCTGTCCCTTCGGGGAAATGTCACGCGATGAATACCGGAGTCCTGTTAGCCCGCTACAGCCCGGTTCACCGGAGTCCTGCTAGCCCAGTGCTACAGCCTGGATTCACTCGCTGATGACCGACACGTTCGATGTTGGGTCATGGATGCCTGTCCCTATAAGTTTGTGCCACTTTGGGTTTACGACTAGCCATGTCAGCCCGGGCTCCTTATCATATGGATGCTAGCGACACTGTCATATACGTGTGCCAAAAGGCGCAAACGGTCCCGGGCAAAGGTAATGCGACACCCGTGGGAATACCATGCGTGAGGCCGCAAAGTGATATGAGGTGTTACATGCTAGATCGATGTGGCATTGAGTCGGGGTCCTGACACATACTCAGGGAGAACACTTATAACTTGAAATTTAGTGAGAGATCATCTTATAGTGCTACCTCCGAACTAAGCAAAATAAGATGCATAAAAAGATAAACATCACATGCAATCAAATAAGTGATATGATATGGCCATCATCAGCTTGTGCCTTTGATCTCCATCTCCAAAGCACCGTCATGATCACCATCATCACCGGCTTGACACCTTGATCTCCATCGAAGAATCATTGTCGTCTCGCCAACTATTGCTTCTATGACTATTGCTACCGCTTAGTGATAAAGTAAAGCAATTACATGGCGATTGCATTTCATACAATAGAGCGACAACCATATGGCTCCTGCCAGTTGCCGATAACTGTTACAAAGCATGATCATCTCATAGAACAATTTATATATCATCACGTCTTGACCATATTACATCACAGCAAGCCCTGCAAAAACAAGTTAGAGTCCTCTACTTTGCTGTTGCAAGTTTTACGTGGCTGCTACGAGCTTCTAGCAAGAACCGTTCTTACCTATGCATCAAAACCACCACGAGTTTTTGTTAAGTGTGCTATTTTAACCTTCAATAAGGACCGGGCGTAGTCACACTTGATTCAACTAAAGTTGGAGAAACAGACACCCACTAGCCACTTGTGTGCGAAGCACGACAGTAGAACCAGTCTCATGAACGCAGTCATGCAATGTCGGTCTGGGCCGCTTCATCCAACAGTACCGCCAAATCAAAGTATGACATGCTGGTAAGCAGTATGACTATTATAGCCCACAACTCTTTGTGTTATACTCGTGCATATAACATCTATGCATAGACCTGGCTCTGATGCCACTTTTGGGGAACACGGTATTTCAAAATTTTCCTATGATCAAGCAAGATCTATCAAGGAGATGCATAGAAACGATAGGGGAGAGTGTGTCTACATACGCTCGTAGACTGAAAGCGGAAGCGTTTGGTAACGCGGTTGATGTAGTCGAACGTCTTCGTGATCCAACCGATCAAGTACCGAACACACGGCACCTCTGCGTTATGCACACGTTCAGCTCAGTGACGTCCCTCGAACTCTTGATCCAGTTGAGACCGAGGGAGAGTTTCTTCAACACGACGGCGTGGTGACGGTGACGATGAAGTTACCGTCGCAGATCTTCGCCTAAGCATTACAACACATGACCGAGATGTAAAACCATGGAGGGGGGCACCGCACACGGCTAAAGATCAACCTTGTCGGTGTTATGGGAACGGGGGTCCCCAGACTTGCCTGCCTGCGCCCACAGCGTGGCTCCACCAGCGGCCTGCATGACCCATCCTCAACAACAAACACTCAAGACCCTCGCGAGGGGCCAAGCCTCACGAGGCGAACGACGCAAGACCTCCTCAGGGGCGGCCTCACCAGGCTGGCTCGCGAGGGGCGGAGATCAAGGCACGGGATAGCTCATGAGGTTTCTATGATGCAATCCATGACGGCTGGAGCCAGGCGGGCGCTAGCGCGCGCAGTGTCCTTGTTTCCTCTTTGGTGCTAAAGAGGCAAGCGCAGGCGAGGAGTCCTGAGGCATCAGGCAAAGGTTTCCATATCGGTCAACAAGACCAAGACCAGCAGGACAGCAAGACACAGGTCACCATGGAGCCCAAGGCAGCATCACCACCAGAGCCTTTGGCAGGCGAAGACCACCTTTTGTCATGATAGCTTCTACTAGTTGTCCCCCTTCAAACTGGCCGTTGTGGGATCCCTTCCCGCTCAATATTTGGGAAGAGGACCAGGGCGCCTAAAAATAGGATTAGCCACCACCGTAGAAGGGAAGAGAGGATCTGGATCATAGCCACTCCATCCTTAGCCACAGACAAGTTCGCCAAGCACAAGAACACCTCTCCTCAGGAGGCTGTTTGTCGGTGTCAAAACCGGTGGATCTCGGGTAGGGGGTCCCGAACTGTGCGTCTAAGGCGGATGGTAACACGAGGCAGGGGACACGATGTTTTACCCAGGTTCAGGCCCTCTTGATGGAGGTAAAACCCTACGTCCTGCTTGATTGTTCTTGATAATATGAGTAGTACAAGAGTAGATCTACCACGAGATCGGAGAGGTTAAACCCTAGAAGCTAGCCTATGGTATGATTGTATGTTGTCCTACGGACTAAAACCCTCCGGTTTATATAGACACCGGAGGGGGCTAGAGTTACACAGGGTCGGTTACAAAGGAGGAGATATACATATGCATATTGCGTAGCTTGCCTTCCACGCCAAGTAGAGTCCCATCCGGACATGGGACGAAGTCTTCAATCTTGTATCTTCATAGTCCAACAGTTTGGCCAAAGGATATAATCCGGCTGTCCGGATACCCCCTAATCCAGGACTCCCTCAGTAGCCCCCGAACCAGGCTTCAATGACGATGAGTCCAATGCGCAGTGTTGTCTTCGGCATTGCAAGGCGGGTTCTTCTCCAAATTTCGAACGTTTGTTAAGCAGTGTCCGGCCCCATAAATGTTGGACCTCTTGGATTCTGCGCCCAATAAGGGCTATCTTCCATGCATCGAATGAATACGAGGCGCCAGGGAGTTTTCACATTCGCCCCCTAGCCAGATAAATAAATTGTCTATTAAAGGGATGGGGGTTCTTAGATCCAATCCATATCATCCTCCCCCAGCGAGAATCCATCAGAGCGCACTTCGGAAAAATCCACTCCAACATGGCCGACCTCCGCATCTCCTCCTCCCGCCCCCGTAGCCCTAAGCCCGGTGATTGGGAGAGGTGTTCAGTCCCACAGTCAATTAGTGGAACTGCAGACTAAGGGATTTCTCCCTCCAGCGTATATGGTTCCCGTCCGAGCCGGGCTCGCCACCTACAATGGCGGGGAGCAAGCGGAGAGCTTCCCTAGCCCCTCTATGGGGGAGCGGGTATGCCTTGTTCCTTATTTATTAAGGGGACTCGGATTTCCAATTCATCCGTTCCTCCGCGGGCTCCTGGAGTTTTACGGCCTCCAACTGCATAATTTCACCCCTACTTCCATATTACACATCGCCGGCTATGTTGCCCTTTGCGAGTTATTCCTGGGTTGCGAGGCTCATTTCGAGCTGTGGAAAAGGTTATTTTGCCTCGTCCCCCGCACACAGGAAGGGTCACTTTATCAAGTGGGCGGAGCCAAAATATGGCGCATCGGCAAAACCTGATACCTGTCCGGTACTCCGAAGAAGACATCCGAGGACTGGCCTTCGGAATGGTTTTATATGGAGGACGTCCCCCTTCCGGACCCTGTTCGGCGGGGTCTACCTGAGTTCAATAATGCTCCTCTGAAGAAACGCCGAAGCTGGCGCCCACGGAGCCCCCAGGAGGAAGACAATGGGGAAGTCCTCTACCTAATGAACCGGATTAAAGTGCTAGCTCAATCAGGATTGACAATAATCGAGTTTATGTCAATATGCATAATGCGGGGAGTACAACCACTTCAATATCGAGGGCACCCCCTGTGGTGTTTTAACAGGGAAGAAGATGCCACCCGTTGCGGGCGCAAGGGTCCGAACAACGCTGCTGCTTTAGCAAAAATCCCGTCCGAGCTGTTCAAGGGAGAGGAAGAGGAGTTCATACACATCAAACCACGGGATGGATTCTCCATGTACAACCCTCCAAGCTGGGTGAGTTATATCTCCTTACTCCCGTTCTTCCTGCATTCTTTGTTGCAGGTACTTACCTTGCCATTTCACGGCAGGAACTGCGAAAATCCATATGGGAGGTCAACAACCCATCCCCACAACCAGAGGACCCTGACCGGGCCCTCGGTCCTGGACTCAAAGAAGATCCAGACATATTCATGGAGCTGATCGACCGGCAGTTCTATCAGTTGAGCTGTAATGACGCCATGGTGGCCATTACGGCCGACTATCCCGGACTACTCCCTGCGTCGCTCGTAAGGAAAACCAAAATCCCAACTCCAAAAACTAGGATCCCCTTTTAGATACTTCACCTACCATATACATATGGTGTTTTACAGGGAAGGTATTCGGGATGCCGTGCCGAACCCGCAGCAAGTCGCCAACAAGAGGCGCCGAGGCCGGGTAGACCAAAAAGGAAGGCGGTCAGGACGGAGACGCTGGCGCAGAGGTATGACAAAAACCCCGCTCCGTGGTTGTCATCTTTCTCAAAATGTAATGACGTCCATGTTTCTTTAACAGAAAAAACGCTCGCCGGAATATGTCCGGTGAGGCTGCCGATCATGCTTCCACCAGTCGGGCTCCAGGACCGGACATAGAGGCGGAAGCCGACATGGGGCGGACGCCTGATACTCCCCCTACAGAGGATGCAGATAGACTATCCTCTACAAATTCAGAAGTGGAGAGTGCCATGAATCATAGGCGTCGCCGGGCCGTACTCCGTGACGCTTGCTTCTCACCAGAGGCATTTGATGCCTTCAATTCTGGAGACACGTACCTCCGTGCTGCTCAAAGTGGTCTAGCCAGAGAAACAGACCAGTATGTAAGGGATGTACGTGTAAGCAAATCTGACGATTATATGTATCAGTAGCCCCTGAGACTTGAAACAGTTAGCATAACTGATTTAAGGATCATCTATTGTGCAGGTTCTTACAAAGAAGAATACTCGACTGTCACAGGAGCTGGATGAATGCAAGACCCAACTTCAGGCCGCCGTTGCCGCATTGAAGGAACCTAAAAAGTCCCCAGCTGGTAACATTTGTTTCAAAGAATGATAGGTACCATATAGCGTGCGGCATGGCTACAGATCTAACAATAGATATTGTAGATGAATCCAGAGAGAATCCGGAGGACCAGCATGCCGTACGACAACTAAAGGCTGGCGAACGTGTGCTGACTGAGGTCAGGCGGGAGAAAAACAATCTCCAAGACGCCAATACCAAGATGAGCGTGGAACTGAAAGATGTTCGAGCCCAACTTGCAGACTCCGAGAAGGAGAATAAGCAGCTTCGACGCAGCATTTTCAGTAAGTGCTTGAACGAACCCTTAAAAAGGGGACGGCGGAGAAGCCGGCTAACAGAGTTATGTCTGCAGGTATGCTGACGGGTCATCCCACGGAGGAGATGCCCGGGTCTGCGGGTGATCTTCTATCAAAGCTCTCACAACTGCACGAACAAGTATGGCAGGTGATGCAAGGTATTGCACAGGCCTTGTGGCCATCCGTCTCCCTGCCAGAAGGCATTGGAGAGCTTGCGGAGAAGCTCAAGGGAGCACGGCGGCGCTTCCGATTATGGAAGATATCGGCCTGCCGTCAAGGTGCCTGGGAAGCCCGGGGCATGGTGAAGACGCGGTATACCAAAGATGACCCAAACCACATGGCCGAGGTCGGACCTGTGGGGCCCGATGGGAAAGAGATCCCCGTTAGCTTACTGTATGGGCAAGTAGAATTAGCCACAAAGTATTCCCAACGGGATTGTAGGTTAGACAGCCTGTTTGATGGTATAGAAGAGGAATTTAGTCAGTCTACATGACTATGTAATTAAAGTGACATGTATAATGCCTTCTAGCCGGATTGTAAATCATTTGTCATGGTGGACCTTTTCGCTTCAACCTCGGGACCCGATAGTCCGGAGTGTTTCCGAATTCCCGCTCAGTTATATAAGAACCGGGGTATGCATGGAAACCAGGTGTAGGGGTCATTGGTGCTCGAACAGACAAGTACCCAACTAGTTATGTTATATTACATGGGTAGTAAGAAACATCTTCCAGGGAGAATAGTTCCGTTAGGGGTTCCTTTCCCTGGGTACGCATGCCCTAAGGTGCATGTCTGGACTGCGAGAGGAGATGTAGGAAAAAACATCTAGGGGCATATGTGGAAAATAAATAAAAATCATCTTTTGTTCACCGACTGAATATTCCCTTAAGAACGCTAGCTTTCGGCTTCACCCAGTCTGAGGTACACATCCGGCTGACCCGACAGTAACAATCGCAGAGGTGCTCCCCTTATACCCTAGCCGAATTAACGGGAACGTAGGGCATAAATACAAGAGCCAGGCAACCCAGCTTGGCCAAAACTTAAGTCATATCGATGCATATAATGGCGAAGAAAAGGTACATGCGGAAGAATAACACATGTGCGGGGCATAAAGCCCAGAAATATAATTAAGCTTCTGTGTAAGAATCCCCCAGGTATAATGAGCGCGGTTAGCGCGTCTATAGTGTGCAAGCGAGGTACAAGTTGGCCCTTGAAGGCCTTGAGAAAGAATAAAATAAAGAAAGAGGAAAAAGACAGATAATGTATATGCAAAAAATGGACAGAGGAAGGAGACGAACATAGAGTCCAGCGCTAGGCGTAGAATCTTCGGAGCCTGGCTGCGTTCCATGGGTTCGGCTCAAGTCGATTATTCGACGCATCCCGCAGACGGTACGCTCCACCGGTCAGAACTTGGTTAATAATGAAGGGACCTTCCCATTTGGGCTCGAGCTTGGTCTTTTTCTTCTCCAGCAGGCGTGGAACTAACTTGCCAACATTATAAGTTTTGGCCCGTACTTCTTTGCTTTGGTATGTGCGAGCATGTTGCTGATAGAATGCGGAACGGGCTTTTGCCAGGTCGAGATCCTCCTCCAGGGTGTCCAGACTGTCCTGCCGATCGAGCTCGGCTTCTCTTTCTTCGTACATGCGCACTCGAGGTGAGTCATGAATTATGTCGCAGGGCAGAACTGCCTCTGCGCCATACACCATAAAGAAGGGTGTATATCCGGTAGTACGATTCGGTGTTGTCCGCAGCCCCCAGAGTACGGAGTCGAGCTCCTCTACCCAATGCATGTTAGACTCCTTTAAGGACCGCACTAATCTGGGTTTAATGCCGCTCATGATAAGACCATTTGCTCGCTCAACTTGGCCGTTGGTTTGTGGGTGATAGACGGAAGCATAATCGAGCTTGATGCCCATGTTGCTGCACTAGAGTTTTACCTTGTTGGCCGTGAAGTTCGTGTCGTTGTCAGTAATGATGCTGTGCGGGACGCCATAATGGTGTACAACCCCGGATATGAAGTCTATCACCGGTCCGGATTCGGCTGTTTTAACAGGTTTGGCTTCTATCCATTTGGTGAATTTATCCACCATGACCAGTAAGTATTTTTTCTTATGGGTTCCCCCTTTAAGGGGTCCAACCATGTCAAGCCCCCAGACCGCAAAGGGCCAGGTAATGGGGATTTTTTGGAGGGCGGTGGGTGGCATGTGGCTTTGGTTTGCAAAAAGCTGGCAACCGACGCAGTGTTGGACCAAGTCCTGTGCGTCTACCCGGGCCGTCGGCCAATAAAAACCTGTATGGAAGGCCTTGCTTACAAGGGCCCGGGCTGCGGCGTGGTGGCCGCCGAGTCCGGCGTGAATTTCTGCCAAAAGCTTCCGCCCTTCCTCTTCGGAGATGCACCTTTTAAGGACTCCGATAGTGCTTTTTTATACAGCTCTCCCTCATGGACCCTGTAGGCTTTAGATCGCCGCACTATGCAGCGTGCCTCATTTTGGTCCTCGAGAAGTTCCTGCCTAGTTAGGTAGGCCAAGAATGGTTCTGTCCACGGGGCAATGACGACCATTATGATGTGGGATGAAGGTGTTATTTCGGTGGCAGAGCCTCCGATTATATCAGAGTGTTCGGTATCGGGCATTTTGGCCGGGTCCGGACTATTGTTACCGGTGTCCCCTTCCCATACCACGGATGGCTTAAACAACCTCTCCAAAAAGATGTTGGGGGGACCGCATCGCGTTTTGTGCTGATGCGGATGAGGATATCCGCCGCCTGATTGTTTTCCCGAGCCACGTGGTGAAATTCGAGCCCCTCGAACCGAGCTGACATCTTTAGGACGGTGTTTCGATAGGCCGCCATCTTCGGATCCTTGGCATCGAAGTCTCCATTTATTTGGGATATTGTGAGGTTCGAATCCCCACACACCTCCAGGCGTTGAATGCCCATGGAAACTGCCATCCGAAGATCATGTAGCAGGGCTTCGTATTCGGCTGCGTTGTTGGAGTCTGTATACAGTATCTGCAGTACATATTGAACTGTATCTCCGGTTGGGGACATCAGGACGACACCAGCCCCCAGACCAGCCAGCATTTTGGAGCCGTTGAAGTGCATGATCCAATTGGAGTATGCGCCGTACTCTTTAGGGAGTTTGGCTTCCGTCCATTCGGCAACAAAGTCGTCCAATACTTGTGATTTAATGGCTCGCCATGGTTTGTATGTTATGTCGAACGGGAGGATCTCAATGGCCCATTTGGCAATCCGGCCTGTGGCGTCGCGGTTGTTTATAATATCATTAAGTGGCACTTCCGAGGCTACTGTAATCGAACACTCTTGAGCAGCTTCCGGGATGCCATGAATACCGCATAGGCTATCTTTTTATAATGTGGGTACCGTGATTTTCATGGAGTGAGGATAGTGGATACATACTATACCGGCTTTTGAAGAGGGAATTTATGTCCGTCCACTCGACGAGCACTGCGCTTACAACCTGATGAGTTGCCGCAATGTATAACAGCATTGGTTCGCCAATGTTTGGCGTGGCCAGGATTGGGTTGGTTGCCAGTATGGCTTTTATTTCTTCCAATCCGGCTGTGGCAGCGTTCGTCCACTCAAAGTGTTTGGTGCACCGAAGGAGGCGATAAAGGGGTAATGCCTTTTCTCCTAAGCGGGAGATAAAGCGGCTTAGAGCCACCACACAACCAGTTAATTTCTGGATTTGTTTGAGGTCTGTTGGGGTAGCCAACTGTGACAGCTCGGATTTTGGCCGGATTAGCTTCAATTCCTCTACTGGAGACAATGAATTCCAGGAGCTTTCCGGCTTGTACGCCGAAAATGCATTTTTCCAGATTGAGCTTGATGTCGTATGTTCGGAGGTTGTCGAATGTGAGCCTCAAGTCGTCTATTAGAGAGTCGACGTGTTTTGTTTTGACGACCACATCATCTACATATGCCTCTACTGTTTTGCCGATCTGTTTCTCTAGACATGTCTGAATCATGCGCTGATATGTTGCATCGGCGTTTTTGAGCCCAAAAGGCATTGTGTTGAAACAGAAGGGGCTGTATGGTGTGATAAATGCCATTGCGGCTTGGTCGGACTCCGCCATCTTGATTTGGTGGTAGCCGGAGTATGCGTCGAGGAAACACAATGACTCGTGTCCTGCGGTAGCATCGATAATTTGATCAATGCGGGGGAGGGGGAAGGTATCCTTTGGGCAATCCTTGTTGAGGTCCTTGAAATCGACACATAGGGCCAGGATTTGTCCTTCTTTGGTACCATCACCAGGTTTGCTAGCCAGTCTGGGTGTTTTATTTCTCTAATGAATCTGGCCTCCAATAACTTGGCTAGTTCCTCTCCCATAGCCTGTCTCATAGGTTCCGAGAAACGCCGAAGAGCCTGCTTGACCGGCTTGAATCCCTTTAGGATATTGAGGCTGTGCTCGGCCAGCCTATGTGGGATTCCTGGCATGTCTGAGGGGTGCCAGGCGAATATGTCCCAATTCTCGCGCAGGAACTCTCGTAGTGCGGTGTCCACGGCGGGGTTTAACTGTGCCCTGATGGAGGCTGTTTTTGTAGGGTCCGTTGGGTGGACTTGGAATTTGACCATTTCATCCGCTGGTTTAAAAGACATGGACTTGGATCTCTTGTCAAGTATCACGTCGTCCCTGTCCACTGTGGAGCGTAGCGCAGTTAAATCCTCGGCCGAAAGGGCTTCGGATAATGCCTCGAGGGCCAATGCGGCTATTTTGTTTTCGGCGCGGAGTGCTGTGTCCGGATCACTAGCGAGAGTGATGATTCCGTTGGGCCCGGGCATTTTGAGCTTCATGTACCCATAATGGGGTATGGCTTGGAAGATCGTAAATGCCTCCCGTCCTAAAAGGGCGTGGTATCCACTACTGAACGGGGCCACTTGGAATGTAATTTCTTCGGACCTATAGTTCTCCGGCGTGCCGAATACCACATCTAGTGTGATTTTCCTAGCACAGCGTGCTTCCCGACTGGGGATGATTCCTCTGAAGGTTGTGCTGCTTTGCTCAATGTGGTTCCAGTCTATTTCCAATTTTTTGAAGAGTTTCCTCATAGATAAGGTTCAATCCACTGCCGCCGTCCATGAGTACTTTGGTGAGTCAATAGCCATCCACAATTGGACTGAGGACTAGTGCAGCTGGTGCTCAGGCTGTTCGGAATTTAGGTTCGTCACTGGCATTGAAGGTAATAGCCGTGTCACTCCATGGATTTATTGCTGCCACGTGGCAGATTTCGGCGAGGCTGCAGAGTGTTCGCTTGCGCCTATTATTTGATGCGAAGGTTTCAAAGACTGTTAATACCATATTGTTATCCACGAGATGGTGCTCTGTGGCATTTGGGATGAGAAGATCCTCACCACTTTTGGCCACCTGCCGGAGTATCCAACATGCTCTAAGGCTGTGTGTTGGTATGGTATCCGTTGTACTATGAATTTTGCAGGGTCCGTTAAGCCATCCGTCCAATACGGTTCCATGCCCTGTAGAGGATTTTTGTTTCTTTGTAACTAACTCGGGTGTCTTATGATAGTGCACCCTTTTACTTCGGACTGGGTGTATATTCCGAGCCGGATTATCCCAAAATTTCGTTTCGGTTTTCCAGGCGCTTTCCATCGCACAGTACTTTCGTACTATGGACACCAAGTCAGCGAAGCGTGATATGTCACGGCGACTTAAGGCGTTAAGGATTCCCTTGTCCATGCAATTATTGCAGAAAAATGAGACCGTGTCTTCCTCGCGACAGTCCTTAACCTTGTTCATCACAAGGAGGAATCTGGCCCAATAATGATGTACTGTTTCATGGGGCTCTTGCCTGATGAGGGAAAGATCATTTATGTCTGGGTGGGTGGGTGGATTTGAGTCCGAACCCTACCCGATCTAAGACCCAGGGGCCGAGGAGTTTCCAATCTTGGAAGCTCGGATTCTGGAGTGATGCCTGATAAGTCTGGCCCGCTGCCTGATCCTAGGTTCAGGGCTTGGGTGATGTCCTCCCGTAAACGGGTATCCGGCTCGGAGGGCTCAGGAATCCGGACATAGTTAGTCCTCAAGATAGAGGAAGAACTGCCACATTGTTCCTCCACCACCGCAATATGATGGGTGACCGGTGGAGAGTTAATCTCCCTTTGATCGGGTTTAAGCCCAATCCGATCATAGTCTGTAGCGACTCCCAAGGCGGCGATACGATCCAAGAGCTCGTTTAGGGAAGAGAGCTCCATTGGATCAATCTGCTCGGCGAATTCCAAGCTGATACGTCTCTGTCGTATCTATAATTTTTGATTGTTCCATGCCAATATTATTCAACTTTCATATACTTTTTGGCAACTTTTTATACTATTTTTGGGACTAACATATTGATCCAGTGCCCAGTGCCAGTTCCTGATTGTTGCATGTTGTTTGTTTCACAGAATATCCATATCAAACGGAGTCCAAACAGAATAAAAACTAACAGAGATTTTTTTTGGAATATATATGATTTTTGGGAAGAAGAATCCACGCGAGACGATGCTCGAGGGGCCCACGAGGTAGGGGGCGCCCCCAGGGTGTCAGGCGCGCCCCTGACCCTCGTGACCACCCCGTAAGGCGGTTGGTGCCCTTCTTTCGCCGCAAGAAAGCTAATATCCGGATAGAGATCGTGTTAAAATTTCATCCCAATCGGAGTTACGGATCTTCGGGAATATAAGAAACAATGAAAGGGAAGAATCTGAGAACGCAGAAACAGAGAGAGACAGAGAGACAGATCCAATCTCGGAGGGGCTCTCGCCCCTCCCGTGCCATGGAGGCCATGGACCAGAGGGGAAACCCTTCTCCCATCTAGGGAGGAGGTTAAGGAAGAAGAAGAAGGAGGGGGGGCTCTCTCCCCCTCGCTTCCGGTGACACCGGAGTGCCACCGGGGGCCATCATCATCGCCGCGATCTACACCAACACCTCCGCCATCTTCACCAACATCTCCATCACCTTCCCCCCTCTATCTATAGCGGTCCACTCTCCCGCAACCCGCTGTACCCTCTACTTGAACATGGTGCTTTATGCTTCATATTATTATCCAATGATGTGTTGCCATTCTATGATGTCTGAGTAGATTTTCATTGTCCTATCGGTGGTTGATGAATTGATATGATTGATTTAATTTGCTTGTGGTTATGTTGCTATCCTTTGCTGCCCATCATATGATTGCGCGTGTGGATCACACCCTAGGGTTAGTTGTATGTTGATAGGACTATGTATTGGAGGGCAAGAGTGACAGAAGCTTCAACCTAGCATAGAAATTGATGCATACGGGATTGAAGGGGGACCAATATATCTTAATGCTATGGTTGGGTTTTACCTTAATGAACATTAGTAGTTGCGGATTCTTGCTAATAGTTCCAATCATAAGTGCATAGAATTCCAAGTCAGGGATGACATGCTAGCAGTGGCCTCTCCCACATAATACTTGTTGTCGGTCTAGTAAGGTAGTCAATTGCTTAGGGGCAATTTCGCAACTCCTACCACCACTTTTCCACACTCGCTATATTTACTTTATTGTTTCTTTATCTAAACAGCCCCTACTTTTTATTTACGTACTCTTTATTATCTTGCAAACCTATCCAACAACGCCTACAAAGTACTTCTAGTTTCATACTTGTTCTAGGTAAAGCGAACGTCAAGCGTGCGTAGAGTTGTATCGATGGTCGATAGAACTTGAGGGAATATTTGTTCTACCTTTAGCTCCTCATTGGGTTCTACACTCTTACTTATCGAAAATTGTTGCGATCCCCTATACTTGTGGGTTATCAAGACCTTTTTCTGGCGCCGTTGCCGGGGAGCAATAGTGTGGGTGAATATTCTCGTGTGTGCTTGTTTGCTTTATTACTAAGTAATTTTTATTTGCTGTTCTTAGTTGTTTTCTATATTTAGTTATGGGTAGGAAACGCAAAATACTAAAAAAATTAGTTGTACCTACTGAACCAATGGTTGAAGAACCACTCAAAATCTATCACACTACTGAAGCTTATTACTTGGATCATCTTCGATCCCTATGTGCTCGTGCTGAAACCCCAACTAGCTTAGTTGAGGGAAAATCTTTAGATGAGCATGCTTGTTATGTGCGACACCGAATATCTGAAAAAGGGAAAGTTTTACTGGATCAAATTCATCGTTTGCAATGCTATGCTTGGAATTTATGTGAAATATATGATTATACTTGTTGTTCTGAAGACCCTAAGAAACACCTTCCCTACCAATGCTTGTTTAGTGATAATGGAATCGTATCCTCTTATGCTAAGGGTGTTTATAGTTACTATGATGTTCAACAAATTGAAGAATTTGTTTCTTTTAAGGGTGCTTACGAAATTGCTTCTTTGATTGAAAAGTATCATGCTACTCTTTACAAATCTGAAAAATTTGCCATATTTAAATATTGCTATGATAATTATGCTTCTAATGCCTATGTTGAACCATATATTGAGTACTACTCCGCTGTCCAAGAAGAGACTAATATTTTGCAGGAATCTATGGAAGAAGAAGCTGATGACACCGTGAGCTCATTGGATGAAAAAGATGAGGAGGAGAGCGAAGAACAAAAGGAGGAAGAGCGGATTGGTCACCTGTGCCCACCTTCTAATGAGAGTAACTCTTCAACTCATACATTGTTTAATTCCCCTTCGTGCTTACCGAAGGACGATTGCTATGATGACCGTTATGATCCCTATGATTCTTTTGAAATATCCCTTTTTGATGATGCTTGCTATGCTTGTGGCCAAGATGCCAAAATGAATTATACTTATGGAGATGAACTTGCTATAGTTCCTTATGTTAAACATGAAATTGTTGCTATTTGCACCCACGCATGATAGTCCTATTATCTTTTTGAATTCTCCCAACTACACTATATCGAAGAAGTTTGCACTTATTAATGATTATATTGATGGGTTGCCTTTTACCGTTGCACATGATGATTTTGATAGATATAATATGCATGTGCTTGCTGCTCCTACTTGCAATTATTATGAGCGAGGAACTATATCTCCACCTCTCTATGTTTCCAATATGACAAAATTGCAAGAAACTATTTATACTATGCATTGGCCTTTACTAGGTGTGCATGAATTGTTCTTTTATGACATGCTGATGCATAGGAAGAGAGTTAGACTTCGTCATTGCTTGATATATGTTGCTTTGTGCTCACTACTAAATTACAAATCATTTTTAATTAAAATTGGCTTTGATATACCTTGGGATCCGGGTGGATTCACTACTTGAGCACTATATGCCTAGTGAGAGAGTCCTGGATTAGGGGGTGCTCGGATAGCCGGACTATACCTTCAGCTGGACTCCTGGACTATGAAGATACAAGATTGAAGACTTCGTCCCATGTCCGGATAGGACTTTCCTTGGCGTGGAAGGCAAGCTTGGCGATGCGGATATTCAAGATCTCCTACCATTGTAACCGACTCTGTGTAACCCTAACCCTATCCGGTGTCTATATAAACCGGAGGGTTGTAGTCCGTAGGACAGAATCAACTCCATACACAACAATCATACCATAGGCTAGCTTCTAGGGTTTAGCCTCCTTGATCTCGTGGTAGATCTAATCTTGTACTACCCATATCATCAATATTATTCAAGCAGGAGTAGGGGATAAACTCCATCGAGAGGGCCCGAACCTGGGTAAAACAAAGTGTCCCCAGCCTCCTGTTACCATCCGGCCTAGACGCACAGTTCGGGACCCCCTACCCGACATTCGCCAGTTTTGATACCGACATTGGTGCTTTCATTGAGAGTTCCTTTGTGTCGTCGCCTTTAGGCCCAATGGCTCCTTCGATCTTCAACAACGATGCGGTCCAGGGTGAGACTTTTCTCCCCGGACAGATCTTCGTCTTCGGCGGCTTCGCACTGCGGGCCAACTCGCTTGGCCACCTTGAGCAGATCGAAAGCTACGCCCCTGGCCATCAGGTCAGGTTTGGAAACCTAAACTACACGGCTGACATCCGCGGAGACTTCATCTTTGACGGATTCGAGCCACAGCCAAGCGTGCCGCACTGTCTCGATGGGCATGATATAGCTCTGCCGCCGAACAACGCCTTGGAGGCCGCACAAGCATCGGTTTCGACAATTGATTCAGAACCTACTGCGCCGATCGAGGCTCAGCGGTTGGACGCTGCCTCAGGGGCTGCGATCTCAGAGGCGATCAAGCCGAACTCCAGCCCCGCACTCCGCATGGCCCGTGACTCCGAGGAGCCGGATTCCTCTCCGAACCCCGAGCCCCCCGCGCCCCTGCCAATCGAATCCGATTGGGCGCCGGTAATGGAGTTCACCGCAGCGGACATCTTTCAGCATTCGCCTTTTGGTGACATCCTGCATTCTCTTAAGTCTCTCTCTTTATCAGGAGAGCCCTGGCTGGACTACGGTCAGCAAGGGTGGGATACGGACGGTGAGGAAATTCAAAACCCACCCACCACCCACTTTGTAGCCACTGTCGACGATTTAACCGACATACTTGACTTCGGCTCCGAAGACATCGACGGCATGGACGACGATATAGGAGACAAACAGGAGCCAACACCTGTAGGGCGCTGGAAAGCCACCTCGTCATACGACATATACATGGTGGATACTCCAAAAGACGGAGATAGCGATGGAACAGTGGGGGATGACGCCCCCAAGAAACAGCCAAAGCGCCGGCGTCAGCGGCGCCGCTCTAAATCCCGCCAAAGCAAAAACGGTGATTCCGGCACGGGAGATAATACTACTCTGGATAGCACCGAAGAACACCCACCCCAGCAAGATTCGGCACAGGAGGATGGAGAAGCCAGCCCTCATGAGAGAGCGGCAGACCAAGAGGTCAAGGATGATAACTATACGCCTCCCTTCGAAGACGAGGCAAGCCTTGATGACGACGAATTCATCATACCATCAGACCCCGCCGATCAAGAGCGTTTTAAACGCAGGCTTTTAGCCACGGCAAGCAGCCTCAAGAAAAAGCAGCAACAGCTTAGAGATGCCCAAGATTTGCTAGCTAACAGATGGTCTGAAGTCCTTGCGGCCGAAGAGTATGAACTCGAACGCCCCTCCAAGAGTTACCCGAAGCGCAGGCCGCTACCCCGATCAGAGGAGGAAGCACCTACATCACCAGCGCATGACATGGCAGACCGGCCACCCCGTGGCCGCGACAGAGAGGCCTCTCAGCCCTCCACCCAAGCCATGCCCCGACGCCGCACAACTAAGGCACGGGAAAATGCGCCCGACCTGCAAGACATACTGGACGATAAGGCAAGACTGAAAAGATCGATCTACGGATCGCGCAGGCGCCCTACGGCAGGTGACAATGATCTTCACTCCGGATACAACAAATCCGGCCGGGCTGAACACCGCAGACATAGCTCTTCCGAGCTGCGTCATGATATAGCCCAGTACAGAGGCGCCGCATACCCACTATGCTTCACGAATGAAGTAATGGATCATAAAATCCCAGAGGGCTTCAAACCCGTAAACATCGAATCATATGATGGAACCACAGACCCGGCAGTATGGATTGAGGACTATCTCCTTCATATCCACATGGCACGCGGCGATGATCTACACGCCATCAAGTACCTCCCGCTTAAACTTAAAGGACCGGCCCGGCATTGGCTTAACAACTTGCCAGCAGACTCAATCGGTTCTTGGGAGGACCTGGAAGCCGCATTCCTTGATAACTTCCAGGGCACTTACGTGCGGCCGCCGAATGCCGACGACTTAAGCTACATAATTCAGCAGCCAGAAGAGTCAGCCAGACAATTCTGGACACGGTTCCTAACAAAGAAAAACCAGATAGTCGACTGTCCGGACGCAGAGGCCCTAGCAGCCTTCAAGCATAACATCCGCGACGAGTGGCTTGCCCGGCACCTGGGACAAGAAAAGCCGAAATCCATGGCAGCCCTCATGACACTCATGACCCGCTTTTGCGCGGGAGAAGACAGCTGGCTAGCTCGCAGTAACAACCTATCAAAGAACCCTGGTAATTCGGATACCAAGGACAGAAGTGGCAGGACACGTCGAAACAAACAAAAACGCCGTGTTAACAGCGACAACAATGAAGAGATGGCAGTTAATTCCGGATTCAGAGGCTATAAATCCGGTCAGCGGAAAAAGCCATTCAAAAAGAATACTCAGGGCCCGTCCAGTTTGGACCGAATACTCGATCGCTTGTGCCAGATACATGGCACCCCCGGAAAGCTAGCCAATCACACTAACAGGGATTGTTGGGTGTTCAAGCAGGCAGGCAAATTAAGAGCCGAAAACAGAGACAAGGGGCTGCACAACGACGACGAGGAGCCCAAGCCGCCGAACAACAATGGAAAGAGGGGCTTTCCGCCACAAGTGCGGACGGTGAACATGATATATGCAACCCACATTCCCAAGCGGGAGCGAAAGCGTGCGCTACGGGACGTATACGCGATGGAGCCAGTCGCCCCAAAGTTCAACCCATGGTCCTCTTGCCCGATCACTTTTGATCGAAGGGACCACCCCACTAGCATCCGTCATGGCGGCTTCGCCACATTGGTTCTTGACCCAATCATCGACAGATTTCACCTCACAAGAGTCCTCATGGACGGCGGCAGTAGCCTGAACCTGCTTTATCAGGATACAGTGCGGAAAATGGGTATAGATCCCTCAAGGATCAAACCCACAAGAACGACCTTTAAAGGCGTTATACCAGGTGTAGAAGCCAACTGTACAGGCTCAATAACACTTGACGTGGTCTTCGGATCCCCGGATAATTTCCGAAGCAAAGAGTTAATCTTCGATATTGTCCCGTTTCGCAGTGGCTATCACGCCCTGCTCGGACGAACTGCATTCGCAAAATTCAATGCGGTGCCGCACTATGCATACCTCAAACTCAAGATGCCAGGCCCTCGAGGCATAATCACGGTCAACGGAAACACCGAACGCTCCCTCCGTACGGAGGAGCATACGACGGCTCTCCCAGCGGAGGTACAAAATAGCCTTCTTAGGCAATTCCCCAGTCCGGCCATTAAAAATCCAGACACTGCCAAGCGCGCCCGGAGTAACCGACAGCAGGACCGCCTGGCACACTCTGAGCAAGCGTAGCAATGCGGCCCCAACCCCAGCTTTCGCGACTTAGCGAAACCAGTACCTCGCATATATAACTACGCCCTTGAAATACCATGGGCACAGGGGGAAGGGGCACAATGACGGCACGCCCAAAATACGGCTTAAAACGTACCAGGGGCTGCCGGATTCTTTTTTTAATTTTTTCCTTACTTTCAGGACTCCATACTTCGGATGACCTGTTCGGCAATTCGATTGCCGCACAAACGATGCAAGATCCAGGGAAGCAGACAAGCCATGCCACATTATGGAACTCCCAGGTGGTCTCTGTTACGAGCGGTATACCTGTTTTAAATAAAATTCCGCGGCCTTTCCCTGGTCAGGACATACTGAATAGTCCAATAGCTTTTGCTTACCGCACTATTTGTATCATTCGGCTTTGATAAACAGCCTCTCTATCAACAATGCTTAGCTTTTTGTCTATTTTTTGCATTACTCTTTTCATATATATGTTCATTAATGACATGTTGCACCCATACACTATGGTACGGCAAGTACGCCAGGGGCTTCAGTACCCTTCAATATGGCGTGAGAAGTCCGTACACTTTCACAAGTGCGGCACCCCGAACTTATAGCACTATATGCATCGGCTCCGAATCATGATTTGGGTCAATAGTTGGGTTTGCCCGGCTCCTATGTTTTGGTGCCTTACGTTCCGCTATATCGACTAAGGTAGAACTAGGAGAACCACTACGATTGTGCCCCGGTTGAGATGGGTTAAGCACCTCAGTGGAGAAAGCTAAAACTGACTGTCATGATGAGGCGAGAGACCGGTCGCTGTTCGTGAGGTTTTTCGAGTCCCTAAAGGCTTATGCCGCTTCGAGCGAGGAGCTGGATAACCCCAGCCAAGGCGTGGATAGCGCCCCGAACTCGGTCTTCCGAACTAGGGGCTTCGCCGAAATTTAAAATTATAAAGTTCTATGGCTAAGTGAGAGTGTTCAAGCATTATAGTTCGATTGCCTGGTTCGTTGTGCTGAGCGCCTCCCTCGAAGGACCCAACTATGGGAAAAAGAGCGCTCAGGTTTATCCCCGAACACCCCAGCACTAGTGGCATGGCGGCAGAAGCCGATGACTGGCCTCTCTCAATTTTTTGATAAACGGCCGCACAGAAAATAATATTTTAAATTCAACAAGCATTGCTTAAAGCGCCTATGAACAAGTTTTCAGTGCACAGGATAAAAACGAGCGAGTTTATTCAAAAATTACATCCTTGGTACATTCATCTGCCATAAGGCAGGCACCCGCAAGAACATCATTGTAATAGTTCTCGGGCTTGCGATGCTCCTTCCCCGGCGGCAGCCCGTCTTTCACAAGCTTCTCACCTTCTAGCTTACCCCAGTGAACCTTTACACGGGCAAGGGCCCTACGGGCACCTTTGATGCAGACGGAGCGCTTGATGACCTCGAGCCTCGGACAGGCCTCCACCAGCCGCTGCACCAGCCCAAAGTAGCTCCCAGGCAGGGCCTCTCCGGGCCACGGCCGAACTGCGAAGCCCTTCATGGCCTGTTCGGCCGCCTTGTGGAGTTCGACCAGCTGTTTCAGCTGGTCGCTCAAGGGCACAGGGTGTCCGGCCTCAGAATACTGAGACCAGAACACCTTCTCCATCGAGCTGCCTTCTTCAGCTTGATAGAATGCGGCGGCATCGGATACGCTGCGGGGAAGATCTGCGAATGCCCCTGGAGAACTCCGGATTCGGGTAAGTAACAAGTAGTTTACTTTTATATTTCTGCTTTGCATAAAGAATTCCTTACCCGCTGCTATCTTCTTCATATCCTCCAACTCTCGGAGGGCCTTTTGGGCTTTGGCCTTGGCAGACTTGGCAGTCTCAAGGGCTGTCGCGAGCTCGGACACTTGGGTCTTTGACTCAAGCTCCAAACTCTCATGTTTTTTCATGAGAGCCTGAAGCTCTTGCTACACCTC
This sequence comes from Triticum aestivum, assembly GCF_018294505.1. NCBI lineage: Eukaryota > Viridiplantae > Streptophyta > Magnoliopsida > Poales > Poaceae > Triticum > Triticum aestivum. The sequence continues at coordinate 503,054,290 of NC_057809.1, forward strand.
GCCGACCTGAGTCCCAAGTTTCTCTCGCTCGGTGCGCTCCGCGGCCGTTTTCTTTTCGGCCTCGGACAACACCTGCTTGAGGGTCGCCACCTTAGTCGTGGCCCCTACAATAAGCAGTGCAATCTTGTTATTTTTTGCAATCACGCCTCTCTATAGGCACCTTTCTATAAGGTATTTCTTACCTTCTTTCTCCTCGAGCTGCTGCTTGACAAGGCCAAGCTCTTGCTCGGTCCGCTCGAGGTCCTGCTTCAGGACACCCACCTTCGCAGTCAGTGTGGCGGCGGATAGCAGCGAAGCCTGCATACGCATATTGACTCTTTTCGTTAGACTCCTGCGAAATTAACTAGATCCTCTATTCGGTTTTTCTTTCCGAACGCCAAACAGAGCATCAGGGGCTACTGTCTATGCGGTAACATTTTTACATATTTTTTACTTACCTCGAAGCCTGTTAGGAGGCTAGCACAAGCTTCACTCAGCCCACTCTTGGCGGACTGAACCTTCTGGATCACCGTACTCATAATAGTACGGTGTTCCTCGTCAATGTAGGCGCCTTCAAGCTCCTCCAGCAGATTGTCCGGCACCTCCGGTTGGACGGAGGCTGCCGGCTCAGAAGGCTTGCTCCTCTTTGAAGGAGTTCGCCTGTCATGGACCAGAATCGTTGAAGATTCCGGCACGGTGTCCGGCTCAAAACCGGACTTGGAGCCCTGGGGGGGTCTTGTCCCCTTCACTCCTGGGGTCCGGGAGGTCGCCTTGCGGCTCCTCCAGGACCACCTCCTCCTGCCCCGGAGCTCGTTGCGACGCCACTTTGGCGTCATCCGCAGTGCGGGGGGAGACAGCGGGCGGAATGGAGTTCATGTCCGATGAATCCAGGGAGCCACTCGACGACTCGTTGAGTTCGGCCTGGGGCCGGCTGCATGATTATATTCGACATTAGGGAAAGTTGTGCAACACAAGGAATATCATGGGTCACTCTGGTATCCGAACACTTATGATTTCACCGGACGCCTGGCCCTGTCTGGCCACTCCTCTTCGTCTTCGTCGCCGTCGGGGGTGTAGTCCGGCGGAGGGGTTTTCCTCTTCTTGGACCCTTCGGCCTTCTCCTTTGGGGCGGCCTTCCTTTTCTTTCCTCCCCCCGCTGGAGGGGAAGAGGTTTCTTCTTCCTCCTCCTCGTTTTCACGGGAAGAGGGCATCTCAGACTCGTCAGATGACAAGTTCGACAGCACCACATTACGGGTACTCTTTCGAGTCCCCGTGGCCTTCTTCTTCTTGGCCTTCTTTTCCGGCACCACATAAGGCGCCGGAGCCAGCAGCTTCACTAGTAGAGCTGGGGCTGGGTCTTCGGGCAGCGGAGCCGGACAGTTAATTGGTTCGGCTATCGCTAGCCAAGCCTGTCAAAGGTAAGGGAGTTTAGGTCCCGCATAGAGTCAAACTATGAAAAAAGCTTAACATCCTGTAAAAGGTGAAGATGGCATACCTTGCTAGCGTGACACTGCAAGCTGTATCCGCGGTCCTTGGAGGCGGATGCGGGAGCCTCGGCGCCCTTGAATAGCATCTTCCAGGCGTCCTCGTATGTTGTGTCGAAGAGCCTGCTGAGGGTTTGATGCTGCGCCGGGTCGAACTCCCACAGATTGAAATCCCGCTGTTGGCACGGGAGGATCCAGCGGACGAGCATGACCTGGATTACATTAACTAGCCGGATTGGCTTGTTCACCAGGGACCGGATGCATGTTTGCAATCCGGCCACCTCTTTTTCATCACCCCACGACAGGCCCGTCTCTTTCCAGGACACAAGACACGTGGGGGTCCGGATCGGAACTCGGGGGCCGCGGTCCATTCCGGATCGCGTGGCTCGGTGATATAAAACCGCCCGGATTGCCATCCCTTTAGGGTCTCCATGAAAGAGCCCTCGAACCATAGGGCGTTGGACATCTTGCCCGCCATGGCGCCTCCGCACTCCGCCGGGCTGCCGCTCACCACCTTGGGCTTGACGTTGAAAGTCTTGAGCCAAAGGCCAAAATGGGGGCGGACGCAGAGAAAGGCCTCGCACACGACGATAAACACCGAGATGTTGAGGATAAAGTTCGGAGCCAGATCGTGGAAATCCAGGCCGTAGTAGAACATGAGCCCCCGGACAAAAGGGTGGAGTGGAAAACCCAGTCCGCGGAGGAAGTGGAGGAGAAATACCACCCTCTCATGGGGCCTTGGGGTGGGGATAAGCTGCCCCTCCTCGGGAAGCCGGTACGCGATGTCCTTGGATAGGTACCCGGCCTTCCTTAGCTTCTTGATTTTGCCCTCCGTAACGGTGGAGGCCATCCATTTGCCTCCCACTCCAGACATTGCTGGAGAAGGTTGAGGTGGGAAGTGCGGGCTTGGGCGCTGGAGCTCGGGTGCGCGAGAGATGGGTAGGCAAGGGAGGAAGAAGGCGTAGGTAAATAAGGTGGATCCTTATCCCCTTATATAGACGGATGTGGTTATGCATCTCCACCTGCCTAATAAAACTCGCTTGCCTCCCAGGCGCCATGATAAATGGAGCGGTTGGGTTACCCATGTCCGTATTAATGAGAATCCCGTAAAAAGGGTACACGATCTCTGCTTTGACAAGACGTGCCAAGGGAACCGCCTCGCAACACATGCTGAGGTGGAAAAGTAAAAACGATTCGAGTAAAGGACTTGGCTGTAGTGTGATGGCGCACTGCAGAATACGTCAGCAGATTTGATTTGTGTTAATATTATTCTCTCTATGGCAATATGTGGAAACTTATTTTACAGAGCCGAACACTACTCTTGGTGATTACAATCTTCTATGAAGAACTTGGAGGAGGAACCCGCCTTGCAATGCCGAAGACAATTTGCGCGCCGGACTTGTCGTCATTGAAGCCTGGTTCAGGGGCTACTGAGGGAGTCCTGGATTAGGGTGTGTTCGAATAGCCGGACTATACCTTCAGCCGGACTCCTGGACTATGAAGATACAAGATTGAAGACTTCGTCCTGTGTCCGGATAGGACTTTCCTTGGCGTGGAAAGCAAGCTTGGCGATGCGGATATTCAAGATCTCCTACCATTGTAACCGACTCTGTGTAACCCTAACCCTATCCGGTGTCTATATAAACCGGAGGGTTGTAGTCCGTAGGACAGAATCAACTCCATACACAACAATCATACCATAGGCTAGCTTCTAGGGTTTAGCCTCCTTGATCTCGTGGTAGATCTACTCTTGTACTATCCATATCATCAATATTATTCAAGCAGGAGTAGGGGATAAACTCCATCGAGAGGGCCCGAACCTGGGTAAAACAAAGTGTCCCCAGTCTCCTGTTACCATCCGGCCTAGATGCACAGTTCGGGACCCCCTACCCGAGATCCGCCGGTTTTGACACCGACACCTAGCTTAATGGCTTTAAAGAAAGCACTGCCAGGGATACAACCCGGAAGTTTTAGAGAGTCATTTATTTCTGTTGAGTGCTTTCATATAGTTTAAAAACAACAAAAATAAAGAGGGGAACCCAAAACTTTTCAAAGAGGAAAGTGAAAGCGAGAAAGACAAGCACTGTTGAAGTGGGAGAGCTCCTTGAACTTTGTTCATGCTCACGGCAACTTTGTGAATCTTGATTACATAATCTTTTCAACAAAAATAATTATCCCCTTGTAAAATTCCATTGTACTATAAAAATAATGTGTCAAGGTTTGCCTTTAGGATGTTTACATTTGCTTGATGGTTTGTACGGTGCAGGACAGAAACTTTGGCTGTAGTGCGCGATTTTACATTTTTATCTGAAACGTCAAATGGTTCTGATTATTTTTTCATTGTCTTCCTATACAAAGTTTTTATTTTTCCTAATTTTTGTAGAATTTTTCAAGTAACATAAGTATGGTGAATGTTCAGATTATTACAGACTGTTCTGTTTTAGACAGATTCTGTTTTTGATGCATAGTTTGCTTGTTTTGATGAAACTATCAATTTATATTAGTGGATTAAGCCATGAAAAATTTATACTACAGTAGACACAATGAAAAAACAAAATATGAATTGGTTTGCAACATTACTTATAGTGGTGATTTGCTTTATTATACTAACGGATCTTACCGAGTTTTCTGTTGAAGTTTTGTGTGGATGAAGTGTTCGATGATTGAGAAGGTCTCGATGTGAGAAGAAGGAAGAGAGGCAAGAGCTCAAGCTTGGGGATGCCCGAGGCACCCCAAGTAAATATTCAAGGAGACTCAAGCATCTAAGCTTGGGGATGCTGGGGAGGCATCCCCTCTTTCTTCAACAAATATCGGTATGTTTTCGGATTTGTTTCGTTCATGCGATATGTGCAAGTCTTGGAGCGTCTTTTGCATTTAGGTTTTTCTTTTTCTTTTTTGCACCATGCTGGTATGAGATAGTCCTTGGTTGATTTATAGAATGCTCTTTGCACTTCACTTATATTCTTTGAGTATGGCTTTATAGAATGCTTCGTGTGCTTCACTTATATCATTTGAAGTTTGGATTGCCTGTTTCTCTTCACTTAGACCACCGCCATTTTTAGAATGCTCTTTTTCTTCACTTATATTTGTTAGAGCACGGGCATATCTTTGGTAGAAAGAATTAAACTCTCTTGCTTCACTTATATCTATTTAGAGAGATGACAGGAATTGGTCATTCACATGGTTAGTCATAAAATCCTACATAAAACTTGTAGATCACTGAATATGATGTGTTTGATTCCTTGCAATCGTTTTGCGATATAAAGGTGGTGATATTAGAGTCATGCTAGTCGAGTAATTGTGAAATTGAGAAATACTTGTGTTGAGGTTTGCAAGTCCCGTAGCATGCACGTATGGTGAACCGTTATGTAACGAAGTCGGAGCATGAGGTGTTTATTGACTGTCTTCCTTATGAGTGGCGGTCGGGGACGAGCGATGGTCTTTTCCTACAAATCTATCCCCCTAGGAGCATGCACATAGTACTTTGTTTCGATGACTAATAGATTTTTGCAATAAGTATGTGAGTTCTTTATGACTAATGTTGAGTCCATGGATTATACGCACTCTCACCCTTCCACCGTTGCTAGCCTCTCTAGTACCGCGCAACTTTCGCCGATACCATAAACCCACCATATACCTTCCTCAAAACAGCCACCAATTACCTACCTGTCATGGCATTTCCATAGCCATTCCGAGATATATTGCCATGCAACTTCCATCATCATCATATACATGACTTGAGCATTCATTGTCATATTGTTTTGCATGATCGTAAGATAGCTAGCATGATGTTTTCATGGCTAGCCCGTTTTTTGATGTCATTGCTACGCTAGATCATTGCACATCCCGGTACACCGCCGGAGGCATTCATATAGAGTCATATCTTTGTTCTAGATATCGAGTTGTAATATTGAGTTGTAAGTAAATAAAAGTGTGATGATCATCATTATTAGAGCATTGCCCCAGTGAGGAAAGGATGATGGAGACTATGATTCCCCACAAGTCGGGATGAGACCCCGGACGAAAAAAGAGAAAGGCCAAAAAAAAGAGAAGGCCCAAAAAAGAGAAAAAAAAAGAAAACAAAAAAATGAGAGAAAAAGAGAGAAGGGGCAGTGCTACTATCCTTTTTCCACACTTGTGCTTCAAAGTAGCACCATGTTCTTCATATAGAGATTCTCTTGAGTTATCACTTTCATATACTAGTGGGAATTTTCATTATAGAACTTGGCTTGTATATTCCGATGATGGGCTTCCTCAAATGCCCGAGGTCTTAATGAGCAAGCAAGTTGGATGCACACCCACTTAGTTTCAGTTGGAGCTTTCATACACTTATAGCTCTAGTGCATCTGTTGCGTGGCAATCCCTACTCACTCACATTGATATCTATTGATGGGCATCTCCATAGCCCGTTGATACGCCTAGTTGATGTGAGACTATCTTCTCCTTTTTGTCTCCTCCACCATCATATTCTATTCCACCTATAGTGCTATGTCCATGGCTCACGCTCATGTATTGCATGAAAGTTGAAAAGGTTTGAGAACATCAAAAGTATGAAACAATTGCTTGGCTTGTCATCGGGGTTGTGCATGATTTGAATATTTTGTGTGGTGAAGATGGAGCATAGCCAGACTATATGATTTTGTAGGGATAACTTTCTTTGGCCATGTTATTTTGAAAATACATGATTGCTTTATTAGTATGCTTGAAGTATTATTGTCTTAATGTCAAAGGATAGACTATTGCTTTGTATCACTCGTGTCTTAATATTCATGCCATGATTAAACATATGATCAAGATTATGCTAGGTAGCATTCCACATCAAAAATTATCCTTTTTATCATTTACCTACTCGAGGATGAGCAGGAATTAAGCTTGGGGATGCTGATACGTCTCCATCGTATCTATAATTTTTGATTGTTCCATGCCAATATTATTCAACTTTCATATACGTTTTGGCAACATTTTATACTATTTTTGGGACTAACATATTGATCCAGTGCCCAGTGCCAATTCCTGTTTGTTGCATGTTTTTTGTTTCGCAGAATATCCATATCAAACGGAGTCCAAACGGAATAAAAACTGACGGAGATTTTTTGGAATATATATGATTTTTGGGAAGAAGAATCCACGCGAGACGATGCTCGAGGGGCCCACGAGGTAGGGGGCACGCCCCAGGGTGTCAGGCGCGCCCCTGACCCTCGTGGCCACCCTGTAAGGCGGTTGGTGCCCTTCTTTCGCTGCAAGAAAGCTAATATCCGGATAGAGATCGTGTTAAATTTTCAGCCCAATCGGAGTTACGGATCTCCGGGAATATAAGAAACGGTGAAAGGGAAGAATTTGAGAACGCAGAAACAAAGAGAGATAAAGAGACAGATCCAATCTCGGAGGTGCTCTCGCCCCTCCCGTGCCATGGAGGCCATGGACCAGAGGGGAAACCCTTCTCCCATCTAGGGAGGAGGTCAAGTAAGAAGAAGAAGGAGGGGGGCTCTCTCCCCCTCGCTTCCGGTGGCACCGGACTGCCACCGGGGGCCATCATCATCACCGCGATCTACACCAACACCTCCGCCATCTTCACCAACATCTCCATCACCTTCCCCCCTCTATCTACAGCGGTCCAGTCTCCCGCAACCCGCTGTACCCTCTACTTGAACATGGTGCTTTATGCTTCATATTATTATCCAATGATGTGTTGCCATCCTATGATGTCTGAGTAGATTTTCGTTGTCCTATCGGTGGTTAATGAATTGCTATGATTGATTTAATTTGCTTGTGGTTATGTTGCTTTCCTTTGGTGCCCATCATATGATTGCGCGCGTGGATCACACCCTAGGGTTAGTTGTATGTTGGTAGGACTATGTATTGGAGGGCAAGAGTGACAGAAGCTTCAACCTAGCATAGAAATTGATGCATACGGGATTGAAGGGGGACCAATATATCTTAATGCTATGGTTGGGTTTTACCTTAATGAACATTAGTAGTTGCGGATGCTTGCTAATAGTTCCAATCATAAGTGCATAGAATTCCAAGTCAGGGATGACATGCTAGCAGTGGCCTCTCCCACATAATACTTGCTATCGGTCTAGTAAAGTAGTCAATTGCTTAGGGGCAATTTCGCAACTCCTACCACCACTTTTCCACACTCGCTATATTTACTTTATTGTTTCTTTATCTAAACAGCCCCTACTTTTTATTTACATACTCTTTATTATCTTGCAAACCTATCCAACAACACCTACAAAGTACTTCTAGTTTCATACTTGTTCTAGGTAAAGCGAACGTCAAGCGTGCGTAGAGTTGTATCGGTGGTCGATAGAACTTGAGGGAATATTTGTTCTACCTTTAGCTCCTCGTTGGGTTCGACACTCTTACTTATCGAAAACTGTTGCGATCCCCTATACTTGTGGGTATCACAAGCCAACGTTGATGCTCCGCGGTTCTGATGTCCGGCGACTCGAGGACCAACGCTGACCGGTGGGCAGATTTGCTGGCCTAGGCAACGCCGCCCGCCCCAGAAGACCTCAGCTCTGCACCCCAGGCGGCACGCGCACCGCCAAGCACCGCAGGGTGCGGGTGGAGCGGTCAAGCGCCATCCAACCTTACCCCACGGCAAGTGCGGGCAGCTGCAAGGGCTTCAAGCCACGCCGCGGCCATGGTGGCGTACACTCGATGGGAACAAGCAAACATGAGGGTCGCGCTCACGGTGGCTCGCTAGCTACTGCGATGCCGGCCGATGGAGAGCGGTCGGGATGCACTGCTGGAGCGCGTCGCCGAGCTACTAGACGCCGCGGCCTCGGGAGCACCACCCTTCTGTTCCTTGCTCACACCTCCGGCCGCGGACGGATCACATGGCGGACCTCGCCGCGCCCGCATGCCCCAGGAGCGCTAGGAGGTTTCATCAACTTCAGCGTGGCCGGTAGCTCCGGACACCCAATCGCACCTGCGCCACCTCCGATGAGCACGGGCGCAAGCGTTGCCACCCGCGGCCCCAGCGGGGTGCCAGCATACCACCCTCAGGACGGCGCGCTGGGTCGGGCAACGTGGAGCCTGGGGCACTTCGGCAAAGTCTTCGGGGTGACGGTCTCGGAGGCCTACATGCCCCGCATGATGGACCGGGAATATGCGCAGGAAGACGACCCTGGCTCGTTCCTCGAGCAGGGCTGGGAGGAGGAGGCGCTAGAAGCTGGGGCCTTCTAGGAGCCTCTCGGAAGCCTCACCAACCAAGCCGACGACAACAGCTACAGGGTACCACTAATCTCTCAGGAGCAAGCTTACGCTAACCATGGGTCGCAGGAGGATCGGGTCATGGCGGCGGACGGCGGCCCCGCTTTCACCGGGAGGAGCGCACTGGGGGCTGCCAGGGAGGAGCCGGGAGCAAGGCCCCTTCCCACATCGCGTGGAGGAAGGCATCCCCTAGAGGTTGGCCCTCTGCCGGGGAGGTGCCGACGAGCCTTCCCCCGGCAGAGGACCCGTGGTCGCCGAGGGCGCTGCTGGTGTCCCCTTTGCCCCTGGTATCTTCCTGGTTTCCGGTCGCCCCCAGTGGTGGTCGAGGGTGGCGCAAGGCGGGGCCCTCATCTGGCGATATGAAGTAAGGCTCCGCCTATGAAGATCTCCACTCATGACACTCTCACGTAATAATGAGTGAGGCTATACACGCCCCGGAGCCTCAGGAGTGCCACCCTCGGGCCTCGGGGGCTCCCTCCCATGCCTAGTGGCAGAACTTAGCTCCGCGCTGGTGAGAAGACAAGAAGACTAGACTAGGTGGCGGACGCGGCCATCCGCTTTTCAATCTATCTGTTGTAGCCCTGTTTTCTGGCTTTGGATTTAAGTTGAAGCTGAATTTTCATTAGTGTACGCAGAGGGTGCCTTTTCTCGCCCGGGCGATTTCTTGCAATTTGATTCCTTGCCTTGGTTTGGGGTTCACCCCTGCTGCCTCTTCCCTTGCGAGCCCCTCACAAGCGGGGGCTGGGCACGGCATGCGCGCTCTGCGCACGTGTCCTTCCATAACAAGCGCTTGCTTCTCGCGAGGCCCTCTCGGGCGGATCGGCAGGCTCCTAAGGAACTCAAGATCTCACGAGCCATTCTGGAACTGGCTCGGACTAAGGTAAACTGCAGCGGTAAGTTCGCGGCGGGACTCGCGGACTCATGAAAACACACCCTTAGTTTAGCCTAAACAATAAAAAAGCAATAATCTATTTACATGAGGGGCTCCCCCTCCCAAAATGCTCTTACAACCTTTAGGGCCATGCCCGAGCTTTCACATGCAGGGTCAATAACAAGGAAGCACAGGCTCAATCGGACATATCGCTCATCGCGTCCTCCGGGTCGCCCTCAGACACATCGCTAGCGTCGTTGTCACCATCGCTGGCATCTCTGTCATCGTCACCGGCATCACCGCCGTTGCCGGCACCGCCCACACCATCATCCACCATGTCGCCTTCATCCGCAGCGACCACCACTGCGTCATCCTCGGAGGTGAAGGCCCTGACTAGAGCGTCCCCGTTGTCTTCTACCCAGCGTGTCAGGTCGCCCCAGATGGCCTCGGGCACGGGGGCGATGGCGGCGTCGAAATCGAAGTTGGGGTAGGTGTTCTAAAGATGGCTAAAGACAGGGGAGAATGCTTGCCTGAGAAGGCTGCAACTCCTCTCTTCAACAAGCATGCGAGCCCTCTCGGATTGATTCTCCAGGCATGTCACCACGTCGGTGAAGAAAAGGAGGTGACTGGCGTAGTCATTCGAGTGGGGATGAGGGGCATCTTCATCACAAATGACGCCCAACGTCGCATTGGCTTTGATCCGGAGGCCTTGGAGCATGGGGGCATGCTCGCGCTCCAGCGCCCGCCGCCGGAGCGCCTCCTGCCTGCTCTGCTGCACGGAGGACTCGGCACTGGCGACCCGCTACTGAAGAGAGGACAGCTCGGCACGGGCAGAATCCAGCTCCTCTTGCACTCAGGTCAGGGCGGCTGCGGCGGCCTTCTCACGGAGTTCCGCCTCAGCCAACCCCGACATGAGGACAGTGGTCCTGGCCACGGCTTCGGCTTCCACAAGCTCCAGCTTCAGGTCGTGCATGCCCTCAAGATCTGCGCGCGCCTCGGCCACCCGGCGGTCAACCTCCTCCTGAGCCCTGACCTCGTGCGCACCAACAGCATCCTCCGCTTTGGAGACTTGGCGCTCCCTCGTCTACAGCCGCTCAAGCTCAACGCTACGCTCCAAGGCTTCCAGCGGCAACGCTTCCTCGTGCCTCAGGATCTCTTCCTCTTCAGTAGGCGTCCCCCTCATCGACACTAGGGCGGCCTTGTGCGCCTCCACTTGCTGCTCCAAGGAAGCGCTCAGTCCTGGAGCTCCCACACGCACTTTTCTGCGATCTCGCGATGATGATCGGCTTCCTGGGCTTCTTCCAAGGCTCGGGCGTAGGCTTCTCGCGAGGCCACAAGAGACGCCTCGGCCTTCGCATTGTCAAGCTCGCGCTGATGCCGCCCGAGGTTGATGGCCACCTTCAATTTGTGCCACTCCTCCGTCAGCTGAAGACCCTCGGCCTCAAGGCGCGTGTCCACAACCACGAGATCTCCGCCAAGCCGGCTCATCACGCCCATCGCCTCCTGAAAGAGCTCATGGAGGACCACACTCTGTTCGTGCGCAAACTTGAACACGCAGACGATTCCGTCCTCCACAACAGCGGTCGCTGAAGGGGCCTGAAGCGGCTCGCTCCCTCCCACCAGGGGGCTGGGGGATGGTACTTCCCCGATCGTCATCTGGGCCATGGTGGGGGCCTGGACGGAGGAGGATCCGACACTCGAGGTAGAAGCCAAGATTTGAGCCATCCAGCCGCCGTCCACAACCAAAGGAGGAGCCCTTGGCACACTCGTCACACCCCCGACGAGGCCACGAAGAAGAGATGGCAGGAGCGTGGGTTCGAGGCACCAGGCCGGCGTATCTGCCTCTCCAGCTGACCCCGCCTCAGGGGCGGCATGATGGCTTGGGGCACACAAGGACAAAGGAAGACTCAAGGCGGGAGGAGGTTGCTTTGCCAGGGGCTTCACAGCCTTAGTAGAGGGGATCCTGCAGAGCCGCCGTCAGGAACGGAAGCAGCACACGAGGGATCACAAAGATAAGGTACTTACTCACCTATGGCGATGTACTTCCTCTGTTTCAACGGCCGGAAGGTGCTGCTGCTACGGCTTGGGGACCCTTTCCTCTTGCAGAGCGCACCGAAGTCTACACGGAGCCGGCCAAAGCGTTGGACGTGGCGGTCAGCGCAGGGCGCGGTTGGTGGAGCACCCACGGGGGTGACCCCAGGAGCGCCAAGCCGGAGAGAGCCATCAAGTTCTGCCTCGCGACGCCCCCAGGGGCCTCGGGAGCAGCGGGTCACGTCGCCCCCTCAGCTGTCATCTCAGCATGGGAGTTGCGGGCTCCCGGAGATGGCGCCTCAGGAACTGCGGGCGGCTTCGATGCCTCGACACCCGCGCCCCCAGCCT